>NC_134268.1:77966006-78607950 GCF_031893055.1 Leptodactylus fuscus
ATGGCTAAATTTCTGCTTGCACATCTTGCACATTGCCATGGATTTATCATTTGGCAATGTAGAAAAACAATTTCCACATGGCAGATGACTACATGTAGTTACTGCTACCAACAGAAGCAGCAGCAGAAATGTGTCTGCCACTTCCCAACACCAGTGCCACCATTATTCGAGCTTCCCCAAAGGCTGGGCAGGCTTTTTGGATATTGCAGCTGTACATTGGCTCTAATTATTACTATCATCACTGCCATCACCTTCTTCATCTGATGTCACATTGTCACCCAGACCCATTTCACAGGTACACAAATTAATCATCATCAGCAATGTCATCATCTTCCCTTCTTTTTTCTGATTCACCTTTATCATGTGGTTCCTGCACACCCTCATACTTTCCACCTACAGATATTCCCCTAGTTCCCCTACCAGATCAACTACCAGTAGTAGTATCCTACTCCCTTCCACTACTATCTCCACCAACAATAGTCATGCCTTATTCCTCTATTTGCTGACTGTTCTCATCTAGCTCATGAAAAAGAGAAGGAAGACTGTTCTGACTAGGAGGAGAAATAGCTTTATGAATAACACATCCATCCTCTACTTCCAACATCAATGAATTTTCCTGCCCACAGAATCTGATATAGTGTAAATGATATCAGCACTGTAAGGGGTCCACTAAGGGTGGGCGAACCCGTGAAGATACATTTCAGCCAGTATTCAGACAAAGCAATCATCTGGTTGACCCTCAGGTACTTGACGTCACAGAAGAGTGCCAGACGTTAGTGCTGGTACTCTTCTGAGATATCATGTACATGGAGGAGGAAGAAACAGACCATAGAACACTGTAAGGAGGCACGAAAAAGGTGAGGGAAGGTGAGTTTAAAGGGGTTTTCTGGGCAGAAAATCTATTTGTTATAAAGATTTGTTAGTGCTAGTGATGGGTTAATAAATACACCCAGATACCTTTAGCAGTTATTGGCGTGATTTATCGGTGTCTCTGGTTACTGCTGCATCCTCTGTGTTTGTTTACATGCTGTTACCTTCCTGCTGTGCAGTCTTCCTGTGTAAGGTGCTGCACTAACTCTGTCTCACTCAGCTCCCCCTCCTCATCTCCCACTCCATTACAAACCCTCTGTGTCACTAACCTAACCCCTCCCACCCTCACTGACTAGCGATCCTATCCATTACTAGCCCCTCCCACCCCACTCTCTCTTTAGCCTAGTGATCCCGCCCATTACTAGCCCTTCCCACTCTCCCTGACTAACCTATTCCACCTACTGCTAGAAGACAGGAAGAGGGGGAGAAGCCGTTCCTTGGACACACGAAGGCTTGGTATGTTTTGCATTGGATAGGGGAGGGGGAAGAGTGATAGTGACTTTCTGTTTCAGAAGGGGTGAAACGGAACGTCACCAGATTATTAGAAAGTGTCTCTGGAGCAGTCACATGACTGCTCCAGGGATATGGGTAATTATACTTTAAAAAAAAAAAAAAAAATTGAAGTAAATTAAAAGTTAGGTGGGGGAAGGAATTTAATTTAATTATCAGTTTATCCTGGACGACCCTTTTAAGTATTTTTAAAATTTTTTACACCTCCCTTGGCTTTACTCCTATTATACTCTTTGATCTTAAGAGCCCCAGAGAATAATAATTTACTGCAAATCATGTAGTGGCAGCCATTTTAGTCTGTCTGAAATTAATTCCAAATTGCTAAATTTCGGTAAAAAACAAACAATTTGGAATTTTTGGGACAAATCCGTTTTGTTAAAAGATGATCCCCAACACTAGTGTTTGTCAACCACTATCGGCTGAGAGGCTGTCAGGTGATGCCAGAATGATACAGCGACTCACAGACATGTGAGACTATTCTTTCACTGTGCAATGCATGTCGCAGAAGCCATCTTAGCTTATCGAAGAAAAACTGATATTTATTCGGTTTTGTTAAAAACCAAACAATTTTGAATATTCTGGTAGAACCTAACTTGAAAAGAATTAATTTGCATATCTATATAAGAAATATGCTGTAGTACAACTTCTATTATTATGTATGATATCAGGTGACTGTGGTTATATTATGTAATTTAAACTACAAAAAAATTGAGCAACCTATAAATGACATTGCATTTTGCATCCTTTACTGATTATAAGTTAGAGCTTCATTCACATAGATTGAAGTCATATAGCGCCATCTTCTGCAGCACTTTGTAAATTAGTACATGAGCAGAATTTATCAGTTATTACAGAGTATCAAAACTAGTTGCATACCAAAGAACAGGAGTAAGGACCCTTACTCGCAAGAGCACACAATCTAGAGGTTACAATTCCAGATTTTCTCCCATAGTCAGTATCTGCACAAATCTTCCTTTGACTATTTTACACCGTCTCACTACAATGCAGGAGATCAAGGACTATAATGCACAGTATGACATAAAATCAGTATAAGATAATAATATAATATATGAGGTAAATAAGTAGCAAAGTTTAACATGACTCTTAGGCCCCTTGCAGATGGCCATGCTGTAGGTCAGTGTGCTATCCGTGTATTTCATGGATAGCACACTGACCCATTCTTCTCTATGGGCCCGTACACACGACTCATTTTCACATCCCCATGTCCCCCGTGTGCAACCCGTACTTTTAATTCACAGCAGGCTGGTTGCAGCACGGTCATCTGCAACCAGCCTTATTATATTAAAGGTTAACACAGGATTAAAAGGTACCTGAGTTTTCATCAAAATTTTTTATATTTGCATGGTCCAGCAGAGCAATTTTATCTATAGCCATATAACCCTTCATACGTGGTATCAGTTTTTCTTCTGCTAATAGTCTGCCTGAAGTAACTGTAAAAAGCCAAACGAATAGCTCAAAAAAGGCCAAGTAAACATAATTTAGGAGATCCATGGAGACTCAACTCCAAATCCAGGTTATGATGCAGGTAAAAACATAGCAAAACTGAAATTTGAGCACAATAAGCAATGTTTGCTATCTAGGACTAACATTCCATCAGCAATAACACACAGCTACTATGAATTATCAAGAAGTCTCTCCTTACACTTACTCCGAGCTCCAGAATCCTCTCTTTGCAATGTACAGCAGGGAAAGTTGTGTGTAGACATGTAGAAGTTGTGAAGAGAGAGCCTCACTTTCCCTCTCCAATCCACTGTAAATCCATCTTGAGCCTGTTAATTTATAAAGATAGAACTTCCCTAGTAACAGGGAGTGAATTGGAAATGAAGGAGAAGGGAGACACCTAGTGGCAAGAACTGTTAGAAAGGTTTTTAAGGCAGAAAACAGCAACATTTGTATATAAAGTGCATTACATTTTGGTCATTACTATTTGGTTTTCATTTAAGTAAATAGTTGTAGTCACTTTCACAGTTGATTTACAGGAGTCCTGTCAGTGGAACCCAATTAATGACCTATTTTAATGATCGGCCATCAATCTTAATAAAAGATGGATGGACCCTTTAAAGCGTTATTCCAGTGCCATTCTGTTGGTGACCATCAAGAAATCAGTGGCAGCCCAACATCTAGGACCCCAGCTGATTAGTTGTTTGAAGTGACCATGGAGTTTGTGCAATTGCCATGCCCCCTTCACTATTTACTGTGCATATGATATGTGTCAGAATGTCTGTGCAATGTAATTTCAGCCTTCTACATACCTCCCAACTTTTGAACAACCGAAAGAGGGACAAAATGTGTGGCACGCCCCGCCCACTTTTGTGTTGAGTCCGCCCATTCTCATAAATTTTTCATGTCCCCACATCTCTCCCCCAGATTCATGTCCTCTCCATCTCTACCCCCAGATTCATGTCCCCCCATCTCTGCCCCCAGATTCATGTCCCCCACATCTCTGCCCCCAGATTCATGTCCCCCATCTCTTCCCCCAGTGTCATGCCGTCCTCTCCTTCATCTGCCCCCAGTTTCACGTTCCACCTCAGTGTACACATTACACTTACCTTCTCCCCGTTCCCCCGCCGCTCTCTGCGCACCTCTCTCTCTCACTCGCACACAGTTGTAGACGCGATGTGACATCATCACATCGCGTCTACACAGCCAGTAGGCGGCGTGCAGCGGCGAAGCAAGGAGCTGAGCTGTGACAGCTCCTTGCTTCAGCCACGTATGTGGTCAACTCAGATCTGCATCCTCTGGTCGCAGATCTGAGTTGAAATCGGGACATACCTCCCTCCAACCGGGACCGCGGGACACGTCACTGGAATCTTGAATGTCCTGTGGAAATCGGGATGGTTGGGAGGTATGCTTCTATACAAGTGAACAGAATGTATTTGCATTACAGTCACTATAAAACAGATGACATATGATGTAGAGATGAGCGAACACTAAAATGTTCGAGGTTCGAAATTCGAATCGAACAGCCGCTCACTGTTCGTGTGTTCGAACGGGTTTCGAACCCCATTATAGTCTATGGGGAACATATACTCGTTAAGGGGGAAACCCAAATCCGTGTCTGGAGGGTCACCAAGTCCACTATGACACCACAGGAAATGATGCCAACACCTCTGGAATGACACTGGGACAGCAGGGGAAGCATGTCTGGGGGCATCTAACACACCAAAGACCCTCTATTACCCCAACATCACAGCCTAACAACTACACACTTTACACACTCAATACCACCTCTCTGACAGTAGGAAAACACCTTGAAACATGTGTATTTGGCACTTGCAGTGAGGAGAGCTTGTCACCAGCAGTGAATTTGGCCCTTGTAGTAAGTTGAGGTAGGCACCAACATTTGTTTTGAAAATCAGGGTGGATTGAGCCTCTAACCAGCAGAGTTTGGGCAAATTCATGGTGGAGGGAGCCTCTAAAAACCCCAGTTTGGACCAATTCATGGTGGAGGGAGCCTCTAAAAACCCCAGTTTGGACCAATTCATGGTGGAGGGAGCCTCTAAAAACCCCAGTTTGGACCAATTCATGGTGGAGGGAGCCTCTAAACAGCCCAGTTTGGACCAATTCATGGTGGAGGGAGCCTCTAAACAGCCCAGTTTGGGCAAATTCATGGTGGAGGGAGCCTCTAACCAGCCCAGTTTGGGCAAATTCATGGTGGAGGGAGCCTCTAAAAACCCCCGTTTGGACCAATTCATGGTGGAGGGAGCCTCTAAACAGCCCAGTTTGGGCAAATTCATGGTGGAGGGAGCCTCTAACCAGCCCAGTTTGGACCAATTCATGGTGGAGGGAGCCTCTAAAAACCCCAGTTTGGACCAATTCATGGTGGAGGGAGCCTCTAAAAACCCCAGTTTGGACCAATTCATGGTGGAGGGAGCCTCTAAAAACCCCAGTTTGGACCAATTCATGCTGGAGGGAGCCTCTAAACAGCCCAGTTTGGGCAAATTCATGGTGGAGGGAGCCTCTAAAAACCCCAGTTTGGACCAATTCATGGTGGAGGGAGCCTCTAAAAACCCCAATTTGGACCAATTCATGGTGGAGGGAGCCTCTAAACAGCCCAGTTTGGGCAAATTCATGGTGGAGGGAGCCTCTAAAAACCCCAGTTTGGACCAATTCATGGTGGAGGGAGCCTCTAAAAACCCCGGTTTGGACCAATTCATGGTGGAGGGAGCCTCTAAAAAACCCAGTTTGGACCAATTCATGGTGGAGGGAGCCTCTAAACAGCCCAGTTTGGGCAAATTCATGGTGGAGGGAGCCTCTAAAAACCCCAGTTTGGACCAATTCATGGTGGAGGGAGCCTCTAAAAACCCCAGTTTGGACCAATTCATGGTGGAGGGAGCCTCTAAAAACCCCAGTTTGGACCAATTCATGGTGGAGGGAGCCTCTAAAAAACCCAGTTTGGACCAATTCATGGTGGAGGGAGCCTCTAACCAGCCCAGTTTGGACCAATTCATGGTGGAGGGAGCCTCTAACCAGCAGAGTTGTGGGAAAGCAGGGTGGAGGGAGCCTCTAACCAGCAGAGTTGGTGGAAATCAGGGTGGAGGGAGCCTCTAACCAGCAGAGTTGGGGGAAATCATGTTGGAGGGAGCCTAGTATTAGCAGAATTGTGCAACGCTTATGGTGGATGAGTATGAGGATGCGGAGGAATTGGAGAGGTTGAGTACAGACATGGAGTTTCATGTTGGGGTGCTTTACACAGGTGGGCACAAAAATGAAGGCTCTATCCAGTGGTGGTTCATTTTTATCAAAGTGAGCCGGTCGGCACTCTCAGCTGACAGACGGGTGCGCTTGTCAGTGATGATGCCACCGGCTGCACTGAACACCCTCTCAGATAGGATGCTGGCGGCAGGACAGGACAGCACCTCCAAGGCATATAGGGCAAGTTCAAGCCACAGGTCCAACTTCGACACCCAATACATGTAGGGCGCAGAGGGGTCGGAGAGGACAGGGCTGTGGTCGGAAAGGTATTCCCGCAACATGCGCCTATACTTCTCACGCCTGGTGACACTAGGACCCTCTGTGGCGGCACTTTGGCGAGGGGGTGCCATCAAGGTGTCCCAGACCTTAGACAGTGTGCCCCTCGTTTGTGTGGACCGGTGAGAACTTGGTCGCCTACTGGAGGAACTGTCCTCCCTGCCGCCAACATCACATGCTGGAAACATCTCCATCATATTCTGCACCAATTGCCTGTGGCAAGCATTGATGCGATTGGCCCTCCCCTCTACCGGAATAAAAGACGAGATGTTGTTTTTATACCGGGGGTCAAGGATAGCAAAGATCCAGTACTGGTTGTCCTCCATGATTTTGACAATACGCTTGTCGGTTGTAAAGCACCCCAACATGAACTCAGCCATGTCTGCCACAGTGTTAGTTGGCATGACTCCTCTGGCCCCACCGGAAAGTTCAATCTCCATTTCCTCCTCATCCTCCATGTCTACCCATCCGCGCTGCAACAATGGGACGATTCGAAGTTGCCCGGAAGCCTCCTGTATCACCATCACATCATCGCACAACTCTTCTTCCTCCTCCTCCTCCTCCTCCTCCATTAAACGCGATGAAGCGGACAGATGTGTGGACCTACTCTCCAGCTGTGACGGATCGGATGCTATCCCTGACTCCTCTGTGTGATCTGAGTTATCCCTGATGTCAATCAGGGATTCTCTCAGAACACACAAGAGCGGGATTGTAAGGCTCACCATCGCATCCTCAGAGCTCACCCTCCTTGTGGACTCCTCAAACACCCGTAGGATGTCACAAAGGTCTCTCATCCATGGCCACTCATGGATGAGAAACTGTGGCAGCTGACTTTGTGGCACCCTAGGGTTTTGTAGCTGGTATTCCATCAAAGGTCTCTGCTGCTCAACCACTCTATTCAACATCTGAAACGTTGAGTTCCAGCGTGTGGGGACGTCGCACAAAAGACGGTGTTGTGGCACATGCAGGCGTTGCTGGAGAGATTTTAAGCTAGCAGTGGCTACTGTCGACTTGCGAAAGTGGGCGCACATGCGCCGCACTTTCACCAGTAGCTCTGGAACATTGGGGTAGCTCTTTAGGAAACGTTGCAACACTAGGTTGAAGACGTGGGCCAGGCATGGAACATGTTGGAGTCCGGCAAGCTCCAGAGCTGCTACCAGGTTCCGGCCGTTATCACAAACGACCATGCCTGGGCCCAGGTGCAGCGGCTCAAACCATATTGCCGTCTCATCGAGGAGGGCATCCCTCACCTCGGAGGCAGTGTGCTGTCTGTCCCCCAAGCTGATCAGCTTCAGCACAGCCTGCTGACGTCTACCAACGCCAGTGCTGCAACGTTTCCAACTCGTAGCTGGGGTCAATCTAACAGCGGAGGAGGAGGCGGTGGCGGAGGAGGAGGCGGTGGCGGAGGAGGAGGCGGTAGAGGAGGAGGAGGAGGGGGGTGTTCTTCTCGTGTCCCTGCCAGGAATGTTAGGCGGGGAGACGAGGTACACCGGGCCAGTTTGGGAAGCAGTCCCAGCCTCAACTACATTCACCCAGTGTGCCGTCAGTGAAATGTAGCGTCCCTGTCCGCATGCACTTGTCCACGCGTCGGTGGTCAAGTGGACCTTTGTGCAAAGCGCGGAACTAAGGGCCCGCCTGATGTTGAGTGACACGTGCTGGTGCAAGGCGGGGACGGCACACCGGGAGAAGTAGTGACGGCTAGGGACGGCATAGCGAGGTGCCGCAGTTGCCATCAGGTCCAGGAAGGCGGGAGTTTCAACAAGCCGGAACGCCAACATCTCCTGGGCCAGCAGTTTAGCGATGTTGGCGTTCAAGGCTTGCGCGTGTGGGTGGTTAGCAGTGTATTTCTGCCGCCGCTCCAATGTCTGAGAGATGGTGGGTTGTTGTAAAGAAGCGCCTGATGGTGCCTTTGATGGTGCAGGAGAAGGAGATAAGACAGGAACAGGGGAGGATGAGGGAGAAGTCAACAAAGTGGCGGAGGCAGATGAAGTGGTGTCCTGGCTCGTCCTCTGGAGTGCATCGCCAGCACAGTCAGCAGTGGCAGTGGCAGAGGCAGAGGCAGTGGCAGAGGCAGTGGCAGTGGCGTGAACGGCAGGCGGCCTTTGTCCTGCCGTTGCTGCCTGCCACTGATTCCAGTGCTTGGATTCCAAATGACGGCGCATTGAAGTGGTGGACAGGTTGCTCTTCTCAGAGCCCCTAATCAATTTCGAGAGGCAAATTGTGCAGACAACACTATATCTGTCCTCGGCGCATTCCTTGAAAAAACTCCACACCTTCGAGAAACGTGCCCTCGAGGTGGGAGTTTTTCGGGGCTGGGTACGAACTGGAACATCTTGGGAGATTCCGGGTGTGGCCTGGCTTCGCCTAAGCTGCTGACCTCTGCCTCTGCCTCTAGCTACCCTTTTTGGTGCTGCACTTGCCTCAACATCCACACTACTTTCCCCGCTTGACATCCCCCCTGTCCAGGTCGGGTCAGTGTCCTCATCATCCACCACTTCCTCTTCCAACTCCTGTCTCATCTCCTCCTCCCGCACAATGTGCCGGTCAACTGGATGCCCTGACGGCAACTGCGTCACATCATCGTCGATGAGGGTGGGTTGCTGGTCATCCACCACCAAATCGAACGGAGATGGAGGAGACTCTAGTGTTTGAGCATCTGGACACAGATGCTCCTCTGTTAGGTTCGTGGAATCGTGACGTGGAGAGGCAGGTTGAGGGACAATGAAAGGAGCGGAGAACAGCTCTGGGGAGCAGGGACAGTTGGGGTTATTGTTCTGTGAAGCTTGGGAATTTTGGGAGGAAGGAGGACAAGACTGTTGGGTAATAGGAGGAGAGGAGGCAGAGTCTGACTGGCTGCTGGACAATGTGCTGTAAGCGTTCTCTGACAGCCATTGCAAGACCTGTTCCTGGTTCTCGGGCCTACTAAGGTTTGTACCCTGCAGTTTAGTTAATGTGGCAAGCAACCCTGGCACTGTGGAGTGGCGCAATGCTTGCTGCCCCACAGGAGTAGGCACGGGACGCCCTGTGGCTTCACTGCTACCTTGCTCCCCAGAACCATTCCCCACACGGCCTCGTCCACGTCCCTTTCCGGGAGCCTTGCGCATTTTGAATTCCCAGTTAGAAATTGGCACTATATACCAGTAGCAAAAATTGTGGGTGCACGTAACCCCAATATATTCTTTGAATTCCCAGTCAGACAATGGCACTATATACCAGTAGCAAGAAATGAGGGTATTTATAACCCCAATATATTCTTTGAATTACCAGTCAGAAACTGGCACTATATGGCAGTAGCAAGAAATGAGGGTATTTATAACCCCAATATATTCTTTGAATTCCCAGTCAGACAATGGCACTGTATACCAGTAGTAAAAATTGTGGGTGCACGTAACCCCAATATATTCTTTGAATTACCAGTCAGAAACTGGCACTATATGGCAGTAGCAAGAAATGAGGGTATTTGTAACCCCAATATATTCTTTGAATTCCCAGTCAGAAACTGGCACTGTATACCAGTAGTAAAAATTGTGGGTGCACGTAACCCCAATATATTCTTTGAATTCCCAGTCAGACAATGGCACTATATACCAGTAGCAAGAAATGAGGGTATTTATAACCCCAATATATTCTTTGAATTCCCAGTCAGAAACTGGCACTATATGGCAGTAGCAAGAAATGAGGGTATTTATAACCCCAATATATTCTTTGAATTCCCAGTCAGACAATGGCACTGTATACCAGTAGTAAAAATTGTGGGTGCACGTAACCCCAATATATTCTTTGAATTACCAGTCAGAAACTGGCACTATATGGCAGTAGCAAGAAATGAGGGTATTTGTAACCCCAATATATTCTTTGAATTACCAGTCAGAAACTGGCACTATATGGCAGTAGCAAGAAATGAGGGTATTTGTAACCCCAATATATTCTTTGAATTCCCAGTCAGAAACTGGCACTGTATACCAGTAGTAAAAATTGTGGGTGCACGTAACCCCAATATATTCTTTGAATTCCCAGTCAGACAATGGCACTATATACCAGTAGCAAGAAATGAGGGTATTTATAACCCCAATATATTCTTTGAATTACCAGTCAGAAACTGGCACTATATGGCAGTAGCAAGAAATGAGGGTATTTGTAACCCCAATATATTCTTTGAATTCCCAGTCAGAAACTGGCACTGTATACCAGTAGTAAAAAAATTGTGGGTGCACGTAACCCCAATATATTCTTTGAATTACCAGTCAGAAACTGGCACTATATGGCAGTAGCAAGAAATGAGGGTATTTGTAACCCCAATATATTCTTTGAATTCCCAGTCAGAAACTGGCACTGTATACCAGTAGTAAAAATTGTGGGTGCACGTAACCCCAATATATTCTTTGAATTCCCAGTCAGACAATGGCACTATATACCAGTAGCAAGAAATGAGGGTATTTATAACCCCAATATATTCTTTGAATTCCCAGTCAGACAATGGCACTGTATACCAGTAGTAAAAATTGTGGGTGCACGTAACCCCAATATATTCTTTGAATTCCCAGTCAGAAACTGGCACTATATGGCAGTAGCAAGAAATGAGGGTATTTATAACCCCAATATATTCTTTGAATTCCCAGTCAGACAATGGCACTGTATACCAGTAGTAAAAATTGTGGGTGCACGTAACCCCAATATATTCTTTGAATTACCAGTCAGAAACTGGCACTATATGGCAGTAGCAAGAAATGAGGGTATTTGTAACCCCAATATATTCTTTGAATTCCCAGTCAGAAACTGGCACTGTATACCAGTAGTAAAAATTGTGGGTGCACGTAACCCCAATATATTCTTTGAATTCCCAGTCAGACAATGGCACTATATTCCAGTAGCAAGAAATGAGGGTATTTATAACCCCAATATATTCTTTGAATTACCAGTCAGAAACTGGCACTATATGGCAGTAGCAAGAAATGAGGGTATTTGTAACCCCAATATATTCTTTGAATTCCCAGTCAGAAACTGGCACTGTATACCAGTAGTAAAAATTGTGGGTGCACGTAACCCCAATATATTCTTTGAATTACCAGTCAGAAACTGGCACTATATGGCAGTAGCAAGAAATGAGGGTATTTGTAACCCCAATATATTCTTTGAATTCCTAGTCAGAAACTGGCACTGTATACCAGTAGTAAAAATTGTGGGTGCACGTAACCCCAATATATTCTTTGAATTCCCAGTCAGACAATGGCACTATATACCAGTAGCAAGAAATGAGGGTATTTATAACCCCAATATATTCTTTGAATTCCCAGTCAGACAATGGCACTGTATACCAGTAGTAAAAATTGTGGGTGCACATAACCCCAATATATTCTTTGAATTCCCAGTCAGAAACTGGCACTATATGGCAGTAGCAAGAAATGAGGGTATTTATAACCCCAATATATTCTTTGAATTCCCAGTCAGACAATGGCACTGTATACCAGTAGTAAAAATTGTGGGTGCACGTAACCCCAATATATTCTTTGAATTACCAGTCAGAAACTGGCACTATATGGCAGTAGCAAGAAATGAGGGTATTTGTAACCCCAATATATTCTTTGAATTCCCAGTCAGAAACTGGCACTGTATACCAGTAGTAAAAATTGTGGGTGCACGTAACCCCAATATATTCTTTGAATTCCCAGTCAGACAATGGCACTATATACCAGTAGCAAGAAATGAGGGTATTTATAACCCCAATATATTCTTTGAATTACCAGTCAGAAACTGGCACTATATGGCAGTAGCAAGAAATGAGGGTATTTATAACCCCAATATATTCTTTGAATTCCCAGTCAGAAACTGGCACTGTATACCAGTAGTAAAAATTGTGGGTGCACGTAACCCCAATATATTCTTTGAATTCCCAGTCAGACAATGGCACTGTATACCAGTAGTAAAAATTGTGGGTGCACGTAACCCCAATATATTCTTTGAATTCCCAGTCAGAAACTGGCACTATATGGCAGTAGCAAGAAATGAGGGTATTTATAACCCCAATATATTCTTTGAATTCCCAGTCAGACAATGGCACTGTATACCAGTAGTAAAAATTGTGGGTGCACGTAACCCCAATATGTTCTTTGAATTACCAGTCAGAAACTGGCACTATATGGCAGTAGCAAGAAATGAGGGTATTTATAACCCCAATATATTCTTTGAATTCCCAGTCAGAAACTGGCACTGTATACCAGTAGTAAAAATTGTGGGTGCACGTAACCCCAATATATTCTTTGAATTCCCAGTCAGACAATGGCACTATATGGCAGTAGCAAAAATAGTGGGTGTATATAGCCCCAATTCTATTGCTAGGGGACTTGCAGGGTATTTCTGGGGTGAAGGTGGGGGGGCACACCGTTGGAACGGGTATCGGGGGTATATATCGGGTATACGGGAATACACTGACAGTGTATTCCATTCAGGATCCTGGGAAAGCTGGGTTGCGGCGATTGAGCCCGTCAGTGCCACGTTACACTGACAAGCTTCTCCCTGGAATTTAGCTCTTACAAGAGCTGTTGGTTGTCTTCTCCTTCCTATCTAGCCTGTCCCTGCCTACCCAGAATCTAAGCCCTAGCTAGCTGGACGGAAACCTCCGTCCTCGGTGAATTGCAAGCTCAGAATGACGCGAACCTGGGCGGCGCTGTTCTTTTAAATTAGAGGTCACATGTTTTCGGCAGCCAATGGGTTTTGCCTACTTTTCTCAACGTCACCGGTGTCGTAGTTCCTGTCCCACCTACCCTGCGCTGTTATTGGAGCAAAAAAGGCGCCAGGGAAGGTGGGAGGGGAATCGATTAATGGCGCACTTTACCACGCGGTGTTCGATTCGATTCGAACATGCTGAACAGCCTAATATCCGATCGAACATGAGTTCGATAGAACACTGTTCGCTCATCTCTAATATGATGTAAACAGTGAAGGTTTCATGTGGTTTCACTGCCATCCCTTCAAACAGCTGTCCAGGTGTTGAAACCCCACTGAGCTCTTATTGACAACCCCTCCTGAACATAGGTCACTAATTGCAAGAAAACAGAATAGCCCTTCAACCATTTCATTGCCAGGGGTTTTAAGATTTTCTCTGACTGCCAGGGCAATTTTCAGTTTTGAGATGGAAAAATAAAAACTAAATTGCAATTGCAACATTAAATAATAAAGCTAACCCCCACATACCTATACATTTTCTTAAAGTAGACACCTGCAATATTGTAAAAATGCTTACAGTTTTGGAGAGATCTGCTGTTAAAAACACTATCGGGAATTGAGATCTGCATTGGGATCTCAATGCTGAATAGCCTTTTACACAGTGAATCACTCTGGATCTGTAATGTCGATAATGAAGATCTTGGTATCATTTTATAATTCTCATCTCTTTAAAATGTATCTAAAATCATCTTCATAGCTCTAATCGATCCTGATATATCTGCATTATAAATAAGGGCGGTTTAGATACGTCCTCGGCTAAAAAAATGCCACCTTGGGAGGATGTATAGATACATTAGCGGCAGGCCAAGGGTTAAAGGGGTTGGGTTGCCCATATTTTATAAATTGTTGGCTTATCATGGCCCCCCCCTTCCTGACCGACACCGAAGACCTTGATCGACCGCCCCCCTGCCGCATTCCTGCATGATCTATTATGCCCCATAGTGGCCCCTGCACACAGTATTATGCCCCATAGTGACCCCTGCACTCAGCAATATGCCCCATAGTGGCCCCTGCAGACAGTATTATACCTCATAGTGGCCCCTTCACCCAGCATTATGCCCCATAGTGGCCCCTGCAAACAGTATTATGCCCCATAGTGGCCCCTATACACGGTATTTTGCCCAATAATGAAGACCCATGAACAATTATTATACTCTGGGGTCTTTTCATACCCCAGAGTGCAATAATTGGAGACCCTGGGGGATAAAAACATAAAAATAACCACTGTTACTTACCTATCTCCCACTCCCCTTGCAGTCTTCGGCGGTGTCAGCAATCTTTAATGACGTACGGACATCACATGACCCGGGACGCAGGTCCTGGTTATGTGACATCAGGGTTGTCAGACAACTAGGCCCGATGCCTGTACGGAGCTCGGAGAGGTAAGTAACACTGTTTGTTATGTTCCCTTGCCTCTCCTGGGCCTCTGATCGTTATACTCGGGCGTCTGAAAATATAGTAAAAGTATAATGATAGTGCTTGTGGGGCCTGCGGCATCACTTACTGATCCTGGCCCCTGCCAGGATCGGTAAGTAAATAGGGCCCATTACCGGCTGGAGTAACTCCAGCCGGTAACGGCCTATTAAGAAAACAAAACCTGCATGGATAGCGGCTGTCGCTGGGCCCCTAATGTCCCGAGCCCTGTGGCAGCTGCTACCCCTGCTTCCCCGGTAGTTACGCTACTGCTTTTTATAATGATGTTACTGTATCATTATGTCCTGTGGCCTGAAAATAAGGCAAAGTTCCAGAAGCACTTTGTTGAAGTTTACTTTGTATATGTCTGTGTACCCTTTTTAACATCCTATCTTGGCTATAACTGGTGAACATTTGCTTTAAAGTACACACTTTTACATGCACAAGACTTAAAGGCTTATTATAATTTAGGAGGTCTTTATCCCCTTAAGGACACAGCCCAAAAGTGCCTTAAGGACCAGGCCTCTTTTTTCAAAACTGACATGTGTCACTTTAAATGGCAATAACTTTGAGACGCTTTAACTTACACAAGTGATTTTGAGATTGTTTTTTCGTAACACATTATACTTCATGTTAGTGGTAAACATTGATCAATATTTTTGTATTTACTTATAAAAAAAATAGGAAATTTGATGGAAATTTGGAAAAAATTGCAATTTTCAAAATGTGACATTCTCTGCTTTTCCGGCAGATAGTCATACCACCCAAATACATTAATAAATATTATCTCCCATATCTCTGCTTTATATTGGCATCATCTTTTGATTGTCTTTTAATTTATTTTGGACGTTACAAGGCTTACAAGTGTAACAGCGATTTTCCAGATTTACAAGAAAATTCTCCAAACCAATTTTTTAGGGACCACTTCAGTTTCTGAAAGGAATTATAAAGGCCAATATAATAGAAACCCCCAAAATCACCCCATTTTCAAAACTGCACCCCTCAAATTATTCAAAACAGCATTTGGGATGTTTGTTAACCCTTTAAGCATTTCAAAGAATAAACATAATATAGAGGTGAAATTTAGATCGAACAGGCTGTAGCTGACAGTCTGCTGGACCTTATACTAGACAGTCCTAAATTGGGTACAAGCGCACACTCAGCTCTGCTAAATCTCTGGTATAGCAGAGCTCAGTGCACACTCAGCTCTGCTACATCTCTAGTGTAGCAGAGCTCAGCGCACACTCAGCTCTACTACATCTTTGGTGTAGCAAAGCTGTGCGCTAAACACTGCTGCATCTGAGATCGAACAGGCTGTATCTGACAGTCTGCTGGACCTTATACTAGACAGTCCTAAATTGGGTACAAGCATAAAGAAGGCAACCCAGGAACATCGATTATTAGCAATATTGGGATTTTGAGAGTATTTCAGGATGAGTTGAGAATTTTCTAAAGCTCTTGCTGAGGTGCATACTCTACAGATATCCTCTGCAGTGTCTCAGCCCCGGGTCCACTACCTGAGGGTGCAATATAGTTTCTGTACTCCAGCATACCCCATGAGGATAGCATAGCAACTTTCCAGTACCTTCTACAGAAAATCATTCAGCAGAGCCAACCCAACAACTCCTCAGGTTCGCACTCCATCACAATTACTTTTCACTTAACAAAGACATATACTTACAAATAGTGTATGTGAAGTTCAATGGGTCAAAAAATATCACAACGGAAAACTAATCTGTTCATAGTTAAACTAGAAGAGGAGTTTTTATCAACTTGTATTACTTAACCTCTAGTATGCGCTTAATATATTAATTACTACCTGTAAGCCCCCAATAGTCCCAATTGAAGGCTGGATGGCGAGATTATAGGAGCCGGACTGTTCCTCTGACAGCCTTATAAAGCCTCCCAGGCTTGTCATAAGAATATTACTATTGAGACTGATCCATGATCAGCCTCAATAGTAATGTAGCGACTCTCCCAAAAGCTGCAATACAATTTTATTGCAGTCTACAGGACTTGCAATCAAAAGATTGCAGATTCAAGTTACCTAGAGAGGAGTGTGTGTGTGTGTGTGTGTGTGTGTGTGTGTGTGTGCGGGGGGGGGGGGGGGGGGTGCTAATAAAACAGTAAAAAAAATGTAAAAAGAATTCTAAAAAATATATAAAAGAATAAAAATGTAAAAGTTCAAATCACCCCCCCTTTCCCTAAAATACATATAAAATTTAAAACACTACTGTGAAACACATGCACATTAGGTATCCCTGTGTCTCAAAATGCCTTGTCTACAAATTAAAGTAAAATATTTTTCCCTTATGGTGAACCTCGTAGAGGAAAAAAAAAAATTAAAAGTGCCCAACCACCAATTTTTTTTCGTTGTTTTGCCTCTGACAAAAATTTGAATAAAAAGTGTACAAAGCAATAGACATTTTCCAAACTGGTATAACTAAGAAGACATAAAAAAGACACCCTATGCATACCCATACACAGAAATATAAAAAAAAAAGTTATGGGTGTCAGAATATGGTAAATGGTAAAAAAAAAATGTTTTTTGCAAAGTTTTGGATGTTTGTTAAGGGGATAAAATATAAATAAAACTACATAAATTTGGTATCCTCACAATCATACCAAAACATAGAATACAGGTGACATAATTTTTTAGCTACACAGTGAACTCTGTAAAATTGAAGCCTGTAAGAAACTGCGCAAATGCACTTTTTCCCCAATGTCACCCCAATCTGAATTTTTTCCAGCTCCCCAGTAAATTGTTCAGAATAATAAATAGAACTATTATGAAGAACAATTTGTTCCACAAACATTAAGTCTTCATATGGTTCTGCAAATCAAAAAATAAAAAAGTTATGGTTTGGAAGATGGGAGTCAAAAACAAAAATTTGAAAAAAGTCACCAGCAGCAAGGTGTTAACATTAACATAGGCAAATTCCACTGCAGGGCCAGTGGCAAAATTACAACTCTCATGTGTTATTTATGGTATTAAATATTTTACCACACTTTTTCCTTCAATTTTATTTTCCTATTTTCCTTCTCTATAAAACCTAAGGGCATCTTATGGATCAAAAAATACGGTACTTCAATAACAATATTATACAAACATCAATCTACCATAGCCTACAGGCCAACCAGTATATCTGACATGGAACAGCTCAAGAAATCCATCATCTACAGCCCAGCTCTGGATCTATTAAAGGGGCTCTATCATTGGAAAAAGTCATTTTTAACTAATCACATCCTTGAATAGCCTTTAGAAATGCTATTCCACACCTACCTTTAGTATGTAGATTGCCTCAGTGGTTTCTGAATAAGTCCGTTTTTATTCATATGCTAATGAGCCTCCAGCCAGCACAGGAAGTTCCCAGCAGCACTCTCCTCTGCTATCTTCTATGTGTGTGTGTAAACAGGAAGCTGAGTTATCATCATCAGTAGCAGCCTGTGCTGTATACTCCCATAGGAAACAATAGCAAAGAGAGTGCACGATGCATCGTGCACCAATCTAATTAGCATATGAATAAAAACAGACTTATTCAGAAACCACTGAGGCAATCTACATACTAAAGGTAAGTGTGGAATAGCATTTCTAAAGCCTATGCAAGGATGTGATTAGTTAAAAATGACTTTTCCCAATGATAGAGCCCCTTTAAGACAGTGAAGACAGAAAACAACCCGGTTTTTAACAGAATATTTTTTTGAGGTGGAATTTGTCTCAGACGAACTAAAATGTCTGCAGAGACTTGCATTGTGGTAAATTATTAGACTCTGGTGTCTCTTCTCTCACCTTTTTTGGGCCTCTTCACAGCATGCAGAGCTCTCTTGGTGATGTCATGTGCCCGGAATGACTGCTGAGGCCTGTGATTGGGACACAATGGTCATATAGGTACACCAAGTGTCATGATGTCTGAGGTAGTTGTTGAGTATAAATGTTTTTTTTTAATTTTTTACACTTCTCCTGGGTCTCCACCTACTAAAGATTGGTATTCTATTCAAAATGAATCAGGAACCTGAGCCACCCAAACCCAAAACAAGATGAATCTTGAGATTTGCACATCTCTAGCCATATGCTTGTAGCCTTAGGGTCACATTCAGAGTCAAGGATGTAAATCATGGGACCCCAATGCTGAGAAAGCACTTTGTTAAGCCTGGTTCACATCTGTGCTCGGTAATCCGTTCAGGGAGTCCATATGGGGACCCTCTGAATGGAATACCGAATGCACTGGCAAGTGGTGAGCAGTGAAAGCACATGGACCCCATAGACTATAATGGAGTCTGTGTGTTCTCCGTACGCTGTCTGCATGAGTCATGAGGACATGAAAGTAGATCATGAAGTACTTTTATGGTCACATGTTCTGTGTGGAGCATATGGGGTCCGTGTGCTTTCATAAGCTCTCCGCTTGCCAATGCGTTCGGTCAGTGGTGAACCTAGCCTCTCTGCTGCCTGAGGCGGACAATCAAAAGACGCCCCCCACCCGTATTGAGTCCGGGGGGGGGGTTGTTTATCTTTTGATTGTCCGCCTCAGACAGGGGGTGGATTGGGGGTGCTAGCAGTACCATTACAATAAATTACAACATTACAATAAATACAATGCAATGTGATATTTTGTGCAGTAATACTCACAGGAGACGTCTTCCTACATTTCCCGTCTCTTCCCTTCGGACCACCATGACCACTTCTTCCAGCTGTGACTTGACAGCTGTTTAAAGTTTGAAACACAGACATCTTTGACTCCTCACTTCTCCACACATCCAACCCCTATATATATATATATATATATATATATATATATATATATATATATGACAGCAGCCCCTGCAGCCTATATAATACCCCACAGTGGCACAATAGACTGTGGGGCTTAAAGGGATTCTACCATTAAAAAACTTTTTTCTGTGGCCGCAATTGCGAGCATGCGCAGTCGGCTCTACTAGTGTAAGAGCCGACAGAGGTGACGCTGCTGAAGAAAGTAGGGGAGGATCCAGCAGAAGAAGGAGGCGGCGCAGGATCTTGTTCTCGGGCAGCGGTGGGGATGCCCTTGCATTTTCAGCGCTGAGGCCCGCCCCCATCGCTACCAGAGAACTAATTTACATACCGGTAAAAACTGGTATTAGAATAGAACGGCGCGGCGGAGATCCCATCTAAAGGTAGGAGACAAATAGCCTTTCTAAAGGCTATTCCGACGTGTTAGCCACAGAAAAAAAAAGTTTTTTAATGGTAGAATCCCTTCAATAGAGGTTGCAGGGGGGCCGCTGTGGGGCATAATAGAGGTTACAGGGGCCACAGTGAACCCTTCAAGCTCTATTATGCCCCACAGTTGCACACCCATGAACTATTATTATACTCAGGGGTCTTTTCAGACCCCGAGTATAATAATCGGATCCCCAGGGGAGTTGAGGGAACATAATAAACACTGTTACTCACCTCTCTGATGTTACTCCTAGCAGGCTTCGGGCCTATATGGTAATGTGTCAGATGTCACGTGGTCTGGGATATTACCATATAGGCCCAAAGCCTGTGCTAGCAGTAACATATAGGCCCAAAGCCTGTGGTAGCAGTAACAGCCTGTAACCATACAGGCCCAAAGCCTGTGCTACCAGTAACAGGCTATTACTACTAGCACAGGCTTCGGACCTACACTCACCGGCCACTTTATTAGGTACACCATACTAGTAACGGGTTGGACCCCCTTTTGCCTTCAGAACTGCCTCAATTCTTCGTGGCATAGATTCAACAAGGTGCTGGAAGCATTCCTCAGAGATTTTGGTCCATATTGACATGATGGCATCACACAGTTGCCGCAGATTTGTCGGCTGCACATCCATGATGCGAATCTCCCGTTCCACCACATCCCAAAGATGCTCTATTGGATTGAGATCTGGTGACTGTGGAGGCCATTGGAGTACAGTGAACTCATTGTCATGTTCAAGAAACCAGTCTGAGATGATTCCAGCTTTATGACATGGCGCATTATCCTGCTGAAAGTAGCCATCAGATGTTGGGTACATTGTGGTCATAAAGGGATGGACATGGTCAGCAACAATACTCAGGTAGGCTTTGGCGTTGCAACGATGCTCAATTGGTACCAAGGGGCCCAAAGAGTGCCAAGAAAATATTCCCCACACCATGACACCACCACCACCAGCCTGAACCATTGATACAAGGCAGGATGGATCCATGCTTTCATGTTGTTGACGCCAAATTCTGACCCTACCATCCGAATGTCGCAGCAGAAATCGAGACTCATCAGACCAGGCAACGTTTTTCCAATCTTCAATTATCCAATTTCGATGAGCTTGTGCAAATTGTAGCCTCAGTTTCCTGTTCTTAGCTGAAAGGAGTGGCATCCGGTGTGGTCTTCTGCTGCTGTAGACCATCTGCCTCAAAGTTCGACATACTGTGCGTTCAGAGATGCTCTTCTGGCTACCTTGGTTGTAACGGGTGGCTATTTGAGTCACTGTTGCCTTTCTATCTGCTCGAACCAGTCTGGCCATTCTCCTCTGACCTCTGGCATCAACAACGCATTTCCGCCCACAGAACTGCCGCTCACTGGATGTTTTTTCTTTTTCGGACCATTCTCTGTAAACCCTAGAGATGGTTGTGCGTGAAAATCCCAGTAGATCAGCAGTTTCTGAAATACTCAGACCAGCCCTTCTGGCACCAACAACCATGCCACGTTCAAAGGCACTCAAATCACCTTTCTTCCCCATACTGATGCTCGGTTTGAACTGCAGGAGATTGTCTTGACCATGTCTACATGCCTAAATGCACTGAGTTGCCGCCATGTGATTGGCTGATTAGAAATTAAGTGTTAACGAGCAGTTGGACAGGTGTACCTAATAAAGTGGCCGGTGAGTGTATATAGTACTGTTAGCACAGGCTTCGGGCCTATATGGTAGTATCCCAGACCACGTGACGTCTGGGCATTACCATATAGCCCCGAAGCCTGCTAGGATTAACACCGGATCCCGGAGAGGTGAGTAACACTATTTATTATGTTCTCTTACCTCTCTGGGGATCCGATTATTATACTCGGGGGTCTGAAAAGACCTCAGAGTATAATATTAGCGGCAGTGGGATCGCGGCCTGGCCCGGGCCTATTCACTACCGCCCGCCGCGGCCTAAAGTACAAGGGGAAGCGGGGGCGGCAATGAGCAGGTCCAGGTTGGTAAATAGGCCGCTGCCTGCTGGTAGATACTCCAGCAGGCAGCGGCCTATTATAAAACAAAAAAAGAGTTATTATACTTACCGACCGACCGCGCGCTGCTGCTCCTGCTGCCGCATCCTCTTCTCCCACAGGACGTCTGTGTATCAGCGTAGGCGGCGGCGCCTACGCTGATACGTAGATGTCTGAACCAGCGCAAGGAGAGCACATGCAAACTCCCCGAACGGATTACCAAATGCAGATGTGAACCAGGCCTTAGCATCTCCTATGCACAGACCTTTTTTTTAACACCATGGGGCACTATTATACGCAGAAGGTTGTGATATTTCAGAGAAGAAACATTATTAATAGAAATAGAAAAACTAATTTACAAAGATACCCTAAAATACATATTCAGTTTACATTTTGCCAGTCTTATTGAAGACACAGCCTGAAATGTTACATAATAACACTTTTGAACTATCCCTGAGAGAACAATGGAAGGAACACAGCTGCCTACCTAGCTGTTTCTGTGAATTTGGCTTTTGCATATACAGCATGTCTACTGATCATTGCATGATTTTCAAACATCAGTTCTGGATTTATTCCACAAGATGGCAGCAGTGTATAGATATTTCCATTTGTTCACTGATTAAGATGCCAACATGTTTTTTTTTTTTGTCATAAAAGTCTTACTAAAACAAATATAAAACTAGAACATACCGCTATTAATTTAGGGAACATTGCAAATGCTAAAAGCATAATTTTATATTCACTTAGTAATTTAGCTTTGTAATAGTGCGGTTTTTGTATTTTTTTTTTAATACAGAGTATTATCCTGTGAATGTACTATTGCTACTACTAGTATATTAAGATAAAATATATTTGGCCAACTACATTTCCTTAAAGGGGTATATTATTTAAAATAAATCTCCAATCAGAATGGCAACCGACCCTCATCAGAACAAACTGCATTATGCAGACACCATTCGCCTGAATATGCCCTAAGAAAGGTAAGTTGGAAGAAAGTAGCAAGATTTGCATAAAACAGGCTTTGTGCTAAAATGTTTTTCACACTAGAAAACTTGTGTAAATAGCTTAATAAATTCCGTACCTTAGCTAAGCTATGTTTCCTTTCACTTAGGGTACAGGTTCAACCAGTTTTCCACCTTAGATGCATACCTGCCAACTTTTGAAGAGCAGAAAGAGGGACAAAATGTCCACCCACTTTTATGTTGACTCCGCCCATTCTCATTAATTTTTCATGTGCCCCCACACAGTATAATCCTCCTACAGTCCTTATATGTCCCCCTTCATCTTTCCCCTAGTTTCATATAACCCCTTCATCTGCCCCAGTTTCATGCCCCCCTCCATCTCTGTCCCCAGTTTCATGTCACCCCCATCTCTGTCCCCAGTTTCATGTCACCAGCATCTCTGTCCCCAGTTTCATGTCACCAGCATCTCCGTCCTCAGTTTGTCACCCTTCCATCTGCCCCCAGTGTCATGTCCCCCCATCTCTGCCCACAGTTTTATGCCCCCCATCTCTGACCAGTTTCATGTCTCCCCGTCTCTGCCCACAGTTTCATGTCCCCCCATCTCTCCTCACAGTTTCATGTCCCTCCATCTCTGCCCACAGTTTCATGTCCACCCATCTCTCCTCACAGTTTCATGTCCCTCCATCTCTGCCCACAGTTTCATGCCGTTTTCCACCGCCCTTAATCTGCCCCAGTGTCATGCTGTTCTTCCCCCTCTTCATCTGCCCCTTGTCATGTTGTTCTCCCCCCCTTCATCTGCCCACAGTTTCATGTCCCCCCATCTCTGCCTCCAATTTCATGTCATTCCCCACCCTTCATCTGCCCCAGTGTCATGCCGTCTCCCCCCTTCATCTGTCCCCAGTTTCATGAACCCCCTACATTATGTTCCCCTCAATGTTTAACACAAAAAAACCCACTTATACTAAACTTCCAATGCTCCCCCGCCACTCTCTCCACAGTCTCTCTCACTCACATAGTTGTAGGTGTGATGTGACGTCATCACATCGCGCTTACACATGCAGAAGCCGGAGCGCAGCGTTAAAGCAGGAGCTGAGCTGTGACAGCTCCTGCTTTAATCGCCTGTGTATTCAACTCAACCCGGAGAACACCGATGAGTTGAAATCGGGACAAACCTCTTGCTGACCGGGATGGTTGGGAGGTATGTTAGATGTGTTTTAGATAATCTGGCCAAGGCACACTGACTTATTGGCAGCCTTGTGCCCCCTCTGAACCTGGGGCATATGCCATGCCATGTCCTCCTGTAGCTAAACCCATGAAGTTGGGAAGCGTCAAGAATTTTAAACTCTTGCAGTCATGATCAGGTCAGCCTATTCACCAGGTTCTCACTCTAACTGTATACTAAGCATATTTTCTATTGCACTTATATACTGTACTGACATAAGCATATACTCCAAAATTATACATTGATGAGTATAATATTTGTTTCTGATATCCACCTTTGTGTTTCTAGAAGCACAACATCCTTCTAGTTTAGGTGCTGTGCCTAAGTATTAGCAGTTCATCCCATTCTTTCAAAGGGGCTGACCCAACTCTATTTTATATTGGTGACCTATCTTCAGGATACACCATCCGTAAGAGCTCAGTGGTTGCTGACACCCGGAACCCCCACTGATCAGATGATTGCTTTACATGAAACAGATACCTTGCAAAGTAAACTTGTTTGTATGACTTCCAGTGCCATATTTAAAACTGGGGGGTCAGAGAGGAAATGGGAAGTAGGAGGGTAATAGTATCTATGAAGTGTAAAATTCTGATCAGTCTTAGGTCCGCCATGTGAAACATAGGGTGGAGAAGAGTCTACAAGGTTAACTATCATTAGGAGAACATTGCAGGAATTGATAAATCCCTGGACCCCGCGTAAAATAAAATGAACACATTTGTCACCTTTTAAGAGCAAATATCTTCTCGTGCATACAATACATTTCAATAACAGACTTAATAGAAGTTTCTCTGGCTTATTATACCAGGATCTTGTATCCTCAATTAAGTTAGTGCAAAGGGAGATGTAATTTATTTTTACTGTAAAACATTAGAGTTTGCAGTTGCTATCAGCTAATCCCTTGATAAAGGCTCATAAACCCAGACTGAACAGAACTTTAAAGCCCACTCCAGTAGTATACACATACAGTATATACTAATGTACAGTGGACAATACAACCTCTCACTGAGAAGTTTGTTCATTTCATATAGCTCTTGGATGGGTCTCTGACTCATCAAGCAATTGACAGACAGATCTGACATTTCACACGCTAGCTGGAAGTTCCTGGATTCTATGTAAGACTATGGGAGTGTAATACACAGGCTCTCATAAACTTATTTAGGAAAAGTACTGGTGTGTGAATCAGCAGGTCATTCTGATGACATGACCAACCAGGGAGCTGTACATAGTGATCAATGCACCTGGTGGGTGGCTGCATCATTCACTGTACATTAATATGCCTTGTACTGCAGGACTGTGGATTATTACAGTTGACTGGAGTGAGGCTTTTAATGAATAAAATACAAGTTTTGCCAGAAAATCACTGTATTTGTCAATTTGCCCTCCGACATATCTGACTGCTTGTTCAGTGTGACAGGTTCCTTTTAAGCTTGTCTTGCTTAATCAAGGTACATTGGTATTTATCTTCTTAAACATCACTAAAACCCATTTGTAACCATCTCATGTATTAATCTAACTCTATTTCTTCAACTTCCTTATGCAAAATTTAAGAAACTACTGTGAAATACCAAGCAGAATGATAATAAGAGAACGGCATAACTTGACTTCAAATAATTGATGCTCTTTGATGCCATAAAGCAGATATATAGACGTGTTCACACTTATCTGATCTCCATCTTGGTTAATGAATGCAGCTTTTGTGATAAAACCAAGTCAACAAATATCACCACATGCTAACCAAAGCCTTGCAAATCACACTTTACACCTCCACATGGTGGCCGCACATAGTTACTTCCACTAGCTATAGTTGATACTTCACCTTGATGCTGCCAGCATCTTATACTTATACTGCAAGTTATACTGCACCATATACCGCAGTAAGATGAAGCAAATTCTACACTATGTCCACCATAATACAACTAGCTACTGGTGATGCTTGCAGCATCTTATATACTGTACATGACCTCAGACCTTTAAGGTGTTCACCTACTACAGTGCGTTGGCTCAGAGGCTGTAAGCTGTTTTTAGGTGGTGCTAGAATGTCACCCAGTAACTATTTTGTGCTCAAACATGTGGCGGTGGCCATTTTAGTTTGTCCAAGATGAATCCCCACTTATTCGGTTTCATTAAAAACTGAATAATTTGGAATATTCAGGTATAGAGATGAGCGAACACTAAAATGTTCAGGGTTCGAAATCCGATTTGAACAGCCGCTCACTGTTCGACTGTTCGAACGGGTTTCAAACCCCATTATAGTCTATGGGGAGAAATGCTCGTTTCAGGGGTACGCAACATTCAATCAAATTCTACTTACCAAGTCCATGAGTGAGGGTCAGGCTGGATTCTTCTCCCTGCGTAGCGTCCCCGTGTCCTCTTCCGGCCTTGAATTCACTCTGCTAGGCATTGGGCCTGGGCAGAGCCAACTGCGCATGCCCGCACTACAAGCGGACATGTGCAGTCGGCTCTGCCCAGGCCCGATGCCTGGCAGAGTGAATGCAGAGCCGGAAGAGGACGCTGGAGCGCTGCGCAGGGAGAAGACTTCTAAAGGTAAGAGAAGAACCAGCGTTGATTGGCAATGTATAGCATTCTGCCAATCAACGCTGGTTCTGCATCGAACTTTTACATTCGAACAACTAGTAGTACTCGATCGAGTACGAGTATTTCAAATACCGTAGTATTCGATTGAACACCCACTTGATCGAGTACTACTCGCTCATCTCTATTCAGGTACAATCTGGTTCATGACAAAGCGGTTCTAAATTAAACTAAATGTATTAAGTCTAGAGAAAAGGAGAAAAACTGAATGTGATAAACTATTTGTTCTGCAATATGAACAAAGGACACATGGGCACTGCTTATGGTTAAAGGAAGTGGAATTTTATCACAAAGTGTGGAAACAGTACTTTGTTCTCAAAACTGTAAAATTATGGAATAGGCTCCCCTAAGATATAGCAGAAGATTTCGTGAGCAAGATACAGACTATATGATGACAATATACATGGCTAAAGGTATTCTTGTGTAATATTAATCCAGGGATCTGTTTGACTGTCAGCAGGGGGCAGGAAGGAAACTGCTTTTATACTTTCTTTTTGATTAATTTGAATTTAGTATAAAACTATTGAAATTAATGGATCTAAGCCTTTTTCAACCCACTGCCTTCCTATGCACCTTCATATCTATGTTCATTTGTGTTAACTTATCACAAAGCTTTGTTGCTTTAAGAATAGCTTCTTGTGATAGATATATATGAACATATCCAGGCAAGAGGACAAGTAAGTAAGGACACATCTCTTCTTTATGTATATACAGTACATATGTTATATGAAATAATTCCTTATATATACACTAATGTGTAGGATGGAATGTACCACTGACACAGCAGGCATCCACTTATTACAAATATTCGTTTTTGCTAAGGGTTTGTTCACATGAAGAGTACTGTATTATAATTCTGTACAGGATTGACCCTCTACATAGCAGTGCGTATGACCACTTATTTTTACTAATGAGGCGCATATATAATTATCCTCAAAGACATATTTATTTTAACACCAACTTATTCACGACATGAAACCTTCAGCTAAGGTTCCATTCACATTTGTGTCAAGTTTCAAGTTATAAAGAAGAACAAGATGCATAGCTAGATTTATTGCAAGATAATGGGATCCGTCAGGTTCTGCTGTGGTATCTGTTGTTTCTTCTGGAAAATTAGCGCAGATTTTTCCATTAAATATGGCAGAATCAGAATCTGCCTTGTGCTGCTGTTTGGGCTAAGGGAAAACAGATTATCATTCATAATCTTTCATTATACGGGCTGATTTGTGTTTGCTCTGTTTTATTGTTACAGCTTCATTCTATACAATGGTCACATATCTGGCAATGAGAGCTGTGCAGACTATGTTAATGTACATATTTTTCCAAATGCCAATAAATATTCAAATGTTACCCATATAGGGAACCTGTCACCAGATTTGGAGCCCCTATATGCTTCTGTTTCTGAGGCTCATGGATTAAACTTGATAACCTTGATGCCATTCATCTCACTTTCCATCATATGAGCAATGGATAGAGGTGTAGTCTCAGTTTCAAGGGCTCTATGCGAGCAACTGGAGATGAGTTTTGGACTCATCTCTTGCAGATTAAAAGTTGTAAAACGTCATGGCAGCCAAGCATATGAACCGAAGGTTACATGTATGGAGCCCTTAACATCAGCAGTCAGGTTTAAGGGATCCGAATGTGGTAACACGTTCCTTTGATGACAGACTAACAAGGAAATATTAATGTATATTTTAGACCATCAGGAACATATAGGCCAGAAAATAAAGCAGCTATAGCTAGATATAGTTGTTACAGCAATTACGTGAAAAGTAACATGAACATGAAAGGCTCCCTGGGAGATAACATCTCATCTGCTGTATACACATATAAATCTCAGGGGAACAAATAACAGACCAAGCTTTTTCTGATTCAATATATAATTAGTATTTATGCATTTATTTATTTCATCTACTTTGAAATAAGCTCTTATGTTTCATGTATTTAACATTAAGTGGATACAAAATACAGTAACAAGCCGGAAAGTTTCTATGGCAGAATATTAAAAAAATAACATCTATTTTCTTACTGAATGGATTTTACTGTATTTCATATACAGTATGTTTGTAAGCTCATTGTACAGCTAGGTGGCAACAAAGATCTTTACAAGTTTTCAAAGCGTTAGAGGAATTAAAATACAGCTCCAGACACAGACCATATTTTCAAACACAAAAGCAAATATTCTTATGCTATTGAAGAGGAAAATATATATATATATATATATATATATATATATATATATATATATATATATATATATATATGTATATATATATATATATATATATAGTAAATAAATAATGTTTTTGAAAAGATTTTTTTTTAGAATTTTTTCTCCTCTAAAACCCCAAATACATATAGCAAAATTGATGAAAAGAACAGCAAAAAAATCATACATTTCATATGGGAAGAAATAAAGATAAACGCAAAAATAGAAGAAAAATTTAGAGGTTTATTTTATTTATTTATTTTATTTAGGTTACATAAAAATTTCAAACTTTTTTATTCTTAAATCCTCCAAGGCAAAGATTAGTTGGAGCATGACTACATTGCATCAGCTAATAGTTGTGTAAAAAAAAATACAAAAAAAAAAAAACGATTTAACCATCATGACCAGATGAACATAAATATCTGAAGATACAAAGTTTCTACAATAGAAATTCCTCCTTTTTCATATTAATTCTGATAAGAAAGCAGGACAGAAGCATGGAAGTCAACTTCCCAATGTAGCAAGGTGAAAAACAGGCCTCCTTTCAGAAACAGTGTATTGGCAGTGCTTGGCGAAGTATATAGTCTATAAACTGGGATGTCATTTTTTTTGGAAGAAGGCGCTTTTTACTAATTTTATAAATAGCCCTTTACTTTTTTCTACCAAAAGCTTAGAATGATGTAAAAGATAAACCGAGTGATGTTTATCTCACCAAGGCCTTTCACTTCTGTACATCCAATTTTCAGGTCCCCCATTAGTTTCTGTATCCTGGCCTACCGTGATGGTGTTTTGACATAGACAAGAAACTGCTGTAGTGGAAACTAGAGATGAGCGAACACTAAAATGTTCGAGGTTCGAAATTCGATTCGAACAGCCGCTCAATGTTCGTGTGTTCGAACGGGTTTCGAACCCCATTATAGTCTATGGGGAACAGATAATCGTTAAGGGGGAAACCCAAATCCGTGTCTGGAGGGTCACCAAGTCCACTATGACACCCCAGGAAATGATGCCAACACCTCTGGAATGACACTGGGACAGCAGGGGAAGCATGTCTGGGGGCATCTAACACACCAAAGACCCTCTATTACCCCAACATCACAGCCTAACAACTACACACTTTACACACTCAATACCACCTCTCTGACAGTAGGAAAACACCTTGAAACATGTGTATTTGGCACTTGCAGTGAGGAGAGCTTGTCACCAGCAGTGAATTTGGCCCTTGTAGTAAGTTGAGGTTGGCACCAACATTTGTTTTGAAAATCAGGGTGGATTGAGCCTCTAACCAGCAGAGTTTGGGCAAATTCATGGTGGAGGGAGCCTCTAAAAACCCCAGTTTGGACCAATTCATGGTGGAGGGAGCCTCTAACCAGCCCAGTTTGGGCAAATTCATGGTGGAGGGAGCCTCTAAAAAACCCAGTTTGGACCAATTCATGGTGGAGGGAGCCTCTAACCAGCCCAGTTTGGGCAAATTCATGGTGGAGGGAGCCTCTAACCAGCCCAGTTTGGACCAATTAATGGTGGAGGGAGCCTCTAACCAGCCCAGTTTGGACCAATTAATGGTGGAGAGAGCCTCTAACCACCCCAGTTTGGACCAATTCATGGTGGAGGGAGCCTCTAAACAGCCCAGTTTGGGCAAATTCATGGTGGAGGGAGCCTCTAAAAAACCCAGTTTGGACCAATTCATGGTGGAGGGAGCCTCTAACCAGCCCAGTTTGGACCAATTAATGGTGGAGGGAGCCTCTAAACAGCCAAGTTTGGACCAATTCATGGTGGAGGGAGCCTCTAAAAACCCCAGTTTGGACCAATTCATGGTGGAGGGAGCCTCTAACCAGCCCAGTTTGGGCAAATTCATGGTGGAGGGAGCCTCTAAACAGCCCAGTTTGGGCAAATTCATGGTGGAGGGAGCCTCTAACCAGTCCAGTTTGGACCAATTAATGGTGGAGGGAGCCTCTAACCAGCCCAGTTTGGACCAATTAATGGTGGAGGGAGCCTCTAACCAGCCCAGTTTGGACCAATTAATGGTGGAGGGAGCCTCTAACCACCCCAGTTTGGACCAATTCATGGTGGAGGGAGCCTCTAACCAGCCCAGTTTGGACCAATTCATGGTGGAGGGAGCCTCTAAAAAACCCAGTTTGGACCAATTCATGGTGGAGGGAGCCTCTAAACAGCCCAGTTTGGGCAAATTCATGGTGGAGGGAGCCTCTAAAAAACCCAGTTTGGACCAATTCATGGTGGAGGGAGCCTCTAACCAGCCCAGTTTGGACCAATTAATGGTGGAGGGAGCCTCTAAACAGCCAAGTTTGGACCAATTCATGGTGGAGGGAGCCTCTAAAAACCCCAGTTTGGACCAATTCATGGTGGAGGGAGCCTCTAACCAGCCCAGTTTGGACCAATTAATGGTGGAGGGAGCCTCTAACCAGCCCAGTTTGGACCAATTAATGGTGGAGGGAGCCTCTAACCACCCCAGTTTGGACCAATTCATGGTGGAGGGAGCCTCTAAACAGCCAAGTTTGGACCAATTCATGGTGAAGGGAGCCTCTAAAAACCCGTTTGGACCAATTCATGGTGGAGGGAGCCTCTAACCAGCCCAGTTTGGGCAAATTCATGGTGGAGGGAGCCTCTAAACAGCCCAGTTTGGGCAAATTCATGGTGGAGGGAGCCTCTAACCAGCCCAGTTTGGACCAATTAATGGTGGAGGGAGCCTCTAACCAGCCCAGTTTGGACCAATTAATGGTGGAGGGAGCCTCTAACCACCCCAGTTTGGACCAATTCATGGTGGAGGGAGCCTCTAAACAGCCAAGTTTGGACCAATTCATGGTGGAGGGAGCCTCTAAAAACCCCAGTTTGGACCAATTCATGGTGGAGGGAGCCTCTAACCAGCCCAGTTTGGACCAATTAATGGTGGAGGGAGCCTCTAAACAGCCAAGTTTTGGGAAATTCATGGTGGAGGGAGCCTCTAACCAGCCCAGTTTGGACCAATTCATGGTGGAGGGAGCCTCTAAACAGCCCAGTTTGGGCAAATTCATGGTGGAGGGAGCCTCTAAAAAACCCAGTTTGGACCAATTCATGGTGGAGGGAGCCTCTAACCAGCCCAGTTTGGGCAAATTCATGGTGGAGGGAGCCTCTAAAAAACCCAGTTTGGACCAATTCATGGTGGAGGGAGCCTCTAAACAGCCAAGTTTGGACCAATTCATGGTGAAGGGAGCCTCTAAAAACCCGTTTGGACCAATTCATGGTGGAGGGAGCCTCTAACCAGCCCAGTTTGGGCAAATTCATGGTGGAGGGAGCCTCTAAACAGCCCAGTTTGGGCAAATTCATGGTGGAGGGAGCCTCTAACCAGCCCAGTTTGGACCAATTAATGGTGGAGGGAGCCTCTAACCAGCCCAGTTTGGACCAATTAATGGTGGAGGGAGCCTCTAACCACCCCAGTTTGGACCAATTCATGGTGGAGGGAGCCTCTAAACAGCCAAGTTTGGACCAATTCATGGTGGAGGGAGCCTCTAACCAGCCCAGTTTGGACCAATTAATGGTGGAGGGAGCCTCTAAACAGCCAAGTTTTGGGAAATTCATGGTGGAGGGAGCCTCTAACCAGCCCAGTTTGGACCAATTCATGGTGGAGGGAGCCTCTAAACAGCCCAGTTTGGGCAAATTCATGGTGGAGGGAGCCTCTAAAAAACCCAGTTTGGACCAATTCATGGTGGAGGGAGCCTCTAACCAGCCCAGTTTGGACCAATTAATGGTGGAGGGAGCCTCTAACCAGCCCAGTTTGGACCAATTAATGGTGGAGGGAGCCTCTAACCACCCCAGTTTGGACCAATTCATGGTGGAGGGAGCCTCTAAACAGCCAAGTTTGGACCAATTCATGGTGGAGGGAGCCTCTAAAAACCCCAGTTTGGACCAATTCATGGTGGAGGGAGCCTCTAACCAGCCCAGTTTGGGCAAATTCATGGTGGAGGGAGCCTCTAAACAGCCCAGTTTGGGCAAATTCATGGTGGAGGGAGCCTCTAAAAAACCCAGTTTGGACCAATTCATGGTGGAGGGAGCCTCTATCCAGCCCAGTTTGGACCAATTAATGGTGGAGGGAGCCTCTAAACAGCCAAGTTTGGACCAATTCATGGTGGAGGGAGCCTCTAAAAACCCCAGTTTGGACCAATTCATGGTGGAGGGAGCCTCTAACCAGCCCAGTTTGGGCAAATTCATGGTGGAGGGAGCCTCTAAACAGCCCAGTTTGGGCAAATTCATGGTGGAGGGAGCCTCTAACCAGCCCAGTTTGGACCAATTAATGGTGGAGGGAGCCTCTAACCAGCCCAGTTTGGACCAATTAATGGTGGAGGGAGCCTCTAACCAGCCCAGTTTGGACCAATTAATGGTGGAGGGAGCCTCTAACCAGCCCAGTTTGGACCAATTAATGGTGGAGGGAGCCTCTAACCAGCCCAGTTTGGACCAATTAATGGTGGAGGGAGCCTCTAACCACCCCAGTTTGGACCAATTCATGGTGGAGGGAGCCTCTAACCAGCCCAGTTTGGACCAATTCATGGTGGAGGGAGCCTCTAAAAAACCCAGTTTGGACCAATTCATGGTGGAGGGAGCCTCTAAACAGCCCAGTTTGGGCAAATTCATGGTGGAGGGAGCCTCTAAAAAACCCAGTTTGGACCAATTCATGGTGGAGGGAGCCTCTAACCAGCCCAGTTTGGACCAATTAATGGTGGAGGGAGCCTCTAAACAGCCAAGTTTGGACCAATTCATGGTGGAGGGAGCCTCTAAAAACCCCAGTTTGGACCAATTCATGGTGGAGGGAGCCTCTAAACAGCCCAGTTTGGACCAATTAATGGTGGAGGGAGCCTCTAACCAGCCCAGTTTGGACCAATTAATGGTGGAGGGAGCCTCTAACCACCCCAGTTTGGACCAATTCATGGTGGAGGGAGCCTCTAAACAGCCAAGTTTGGACCAATTCATGGTGAAGGGAGCCTCTAAAAACCCGTTTGGACCAATTCATGGTGGAGGGAGCCTCTAACCAGCCCAGTTTGAGCAAATTCATGGTGGAGGGAGCCTCTAAACAGCCCAGTTTGGGCAAATTCATGGTGGAGGGAGCCTCTAACCAGCCCAGTTTGGACCAATTAATGGTGGAGGGAGCCTCTAACCAGCCCAGTTTGGACCAATTAATGGTGGAGGGAGCCTCTAACCACCCCAGTTTGGACCAATTCATGGTGGAGGGAGCCTCTAAACAGCCAAGTTTGGACCAATTCATGGTGGAGGGAACCTCTAAAAACCCCAGTTTGGACCAATTCATGGTGGAGGGAGCCTCTAACCAGCCCAGTTTGGACCAATTAATGGTGGAGGGAGCCTCTAAACAGCCAAGTTTTGGGAAATTCATGGTGGAGGGAGCCTCTAACCAGCCCAGTTTGGACCAATTCATGGTGGAGGGAGCCTCTAAACAGCCCAGTTTGGGCAAATTCATGGTGGAGGGAGCCTCTAAAAAGCCCAGTTTGGACCAATTCATGGTGGAGGGAGCCTCTAACCAGCCCAGTTTGGACCAATTAATGGTGGAGGGAGCCTCTAACCAGCCCAGTTTGGACCAATTAATGGTGGAGGGAGCCTCTAACCACCCCAGTTTGGACCAATTCATGGTGGAGGGAGCCTCTAAACAGCCAAGTTTGGACCAATTCATGGTGGAGGGAGCCTCTAAAAAACCCAGTTTGGACCAATTCATGGTGGAGGGAGCCTCTAAACAGCCCAGTTTGGGCAAATTCATGGTGGAGGGAGCCTCTAAACAGCCCAGTTTGGGCAAATTCATGGTGGAGGGAGCCTCTAACCAGCCCAGTTTGGACCAATTAATGGTGGAGGGAGCCTCTAACCAGCCCAGTTTGGACCAATTCATGGTGGAGGGAGCCTCTAAACAGCCCAGTTTGGGCAAATTCATGGTGGAAGGAGCCTCTAACCAGCAGAGTTGTGGGAAAGCAGGGTGGAGGGAGCCTCTAACCAGCAGAGTTGGTGGAAATCAGGGTGGAGGGAGCCTCTAACCAGCAGAGTTGGGGGAAATCATGTTGGAGGGAGCCTAGTATTAGCAGAATTGTGCAACGCTTATGGTGGATGAGTATGAGGATGCGGAGGAATTGGAGAGGTTGAGTACAGACATGGAGTTTCATGTTGGGGTGCTTTACACAGGTGGGCACAAAAATGAAGGCTCTATCCAGTGGTGGTTCATTTTTATCAAAGTGAGCCGGTCGGCACTCTCAGCTGACAGACGGGTGCGCTTGTCAGTGATGATGCCACCGGCTGCACTGAACACCCTCTCAGATAGGACGCTGGCGGCAGGACAGGACAGCACCTCCAAGGCATATAGGGCAAGTTCAAGCCACAGGTCCAACTTCGACACCCAATACGTGTAGGGCGCAGAGGGGTCGGAGAGGACAGGGCTGTGGTCGGAAAGGTATTCCCGCAACATGCGCCTATACTTCTCACGCCTGGTGACACTAGGACCCTCCGTGGCGGCACTTTGGCGAGGGGGTGCCATCAAGGTGTCCCAGACCTTAGACAGTGTGCCCCTCGTTTGTGTGGACCGGTGAGAACTTGGTTGCCTACTGGAGGAACTGCCCTCCCTGCCGCCAACGTCACATGCTGGAAACATCTCCATCATATTCTGCACCAATTGCCTGTGGCAAGCATTGATGCGATTGGCCCTCCCCTCTACCGGAATAAAAGACGAGATGTTGTTTTTATACCGGGGGTCAAGGATAGCAAAGATCCAGTACTGGTTGTCCTCCATGATTTTGACAATACGCTTGTCGGTTGTAAAGCACCCCAACATGAACTCAGCCATGTCTGCCACAGTGTTAGTTGGCATGACTCCTCTGGCCCCACCGGAAAGTTCAATCTCCATTTCCTCCTCATCCTCCATGTCTACCCATCCGCGCTGCAACAATGGGACGATTCGAAGTTGCCCGGAAGCCTCCTGTATCACCATCACATCATCGGACAACTCTTCTTCCTCCTCCTCCTCCTCCTCCATTAAACGCAGTGAAGCGGACAGATGTGTGGACCTACTCTCCAGCTGTGACGGATCGGATGCTATCCCTAACTCCTCTGTGTGATCTGAGTTATCCCTGATGTCAATCAGGGATTCTCTCAGAACACACAAGAGCGGGATTGTAAGGCTCACCATCGCATCCTCAGAGCTCACCCTCCTTGTGGACTCCTCAAAGACCCGTAGGATGTCACAAAGGTCTCTCATCCATGGCCACTCATGGATGTGAAACTGAGGCAGCTGACTTTGTGGCACCCTAGGGTTTTGTAGCTGGTATTCCATCAAAGGTCTCTGCTGCTCAACCACTCTATTCAACATCTGAAACGTTGAGTTCCAGCGTGTGGGGACGTCGCACAAAAGCCGGTGTTGTGGCACATGCAGGCGTTGCTGGAGAGATTTTAAGCTAGCAGCGGCTACTGTCGACTTGCGAAAGTGGGCGCACATGCGCCGCACTTTCACCAGTAGCTCTGGAACATTGGGGTAGCTCTTTAGGAAACGTTGCACCACTAGGTTGAAGACGTGGGCCAGGCATGGAACATGTTGGAGTCCGGCAAGCTCCAGAGCTGCTACCAGGTTCCGGCCGTTATCACAAACGACCATGCCTGGGCCCAGGTGCAGCGGCTCAAACCATATTGCCGTCTCATCGAGGAGGGCATCCCTCACCTCGGAGGCAGTGTGCTGTCTGTCCCCCAAGCTGATCAGCTTCAGCACAGCCTGCTGACGTCTACCAACGCCAGTGCTGCAACGTTTCCAACTCGTAGCTGGGGTCAATCTAACAGCGGAGGAGGAGGCGGTGGCGGAGGAGGAGGCGGTGGCGGAGGAGGAGGCGGTAGAGGAGGAGGAGGAGGGGGGTGTTCTTCTCGTGTCCCTGCCAGGAATGTTAGGCGGGGAGACGAGGTACACCGGGCCAGTTTGGGAAGCAGTCCCAGCCTCAACTACATTCACCCAGTGTGCCGTCAGTGAAATGTAGCGTCCCTGTCCGCATGCACTTGTCCACGCGTCGGTGGTCAAGTGGACCTTTGTGCAAAGCGCGGAACTAAGGGCCCGCCTGATGTTGAGTGACACGTGCTGGTGCAAGGCGGGGACGGCACACCGGGAGAAGTAGTGACGGCTAGGGACGGCATAGCGAGGTGCCGCAGTTGCCATCAGGTCCAGGAAGGCGGGAGTTTCAACAAGCCGGAACGCCAACATCTCCTGGGCCAGCAGTTTAGCGATGTTGGCGTTCAAGGCTTGCGCGTGTGGGTGGTTAGCAGTGTATTTCTGCCGCCGCTCCAATGTCTGAGAGATGGTGGGTTGTTGTAAAGAAACGCCTGATGGTGCCTTTGATGGTGCAGGAGAAGGAGATAAGACAGGACCAGGGGAGGATGAGGTAGAAGTCAACAAAGTGGCGGAGGCAGATGAAGTGGTGTCCTGGCTCGTCCTCTGGAGTGCATCGCCAGCACAGTCAGCAGTGGCAGTGGCAGAGGCAGAGGCAGTGGCAGAGGCAGTGGCAGTGGCGTGAACGGCAGGCGGCCTTTGTCCTGCCGTTGCTGCCTGCCACTGATTCCAGTGCTTGGATTCCAAATGACGGCGCATTGAAGTGGTGGACAGGTTGCTCTTCTCAGAGCCCCTAATCAATTTCGAGAGGCAAATTGTGCAGACAACACTATATCTGTCCTCGGCGCATTCCTTGAAAAAACTCCACACCTTCGAGAAACGTGCCCTCGAGGTGGGAGTTTTTCGGGGCTGGGTACGAACTGGAACATCTTGGGAGATTCCGGGTGTGGCCTGGCTTCGCCTAAGCTGCTGACCTCTGCCTCTGCCTCTAGCTACCCTTTTTGGTGCTGCACCTGCCTCAACATCCACACTACTTTCCCCGCTTGACATCCCCCCTGTCCAGGTCGGGTCAGTGTCCTCATCATCCACCACTTCCTCTTCCAACTCCTGTCTCATCTCCTCCTCCCGCACAATGCGCCGGTCAACTGGATGCCCTGACGGCAACTGCGTCACATCATCGTCGATGAGGGTGGGTTGCTGGTCATCCACCACCAAATCGAACGGAGATGGAGGAGACTCTAGTGTTTGAGCATCTGGACACAGATGCTCCTCTGTTAGGTTCGTGGAATCGTGACGTGGAGAGGCAGGTTGAGGGACAATGAAAGGAGCGGAGAACAGCTCTGGGGAGCAGGGACAGTTTGGGTTATTGTTCTGTAAAGCTTCGGAATTTTGGGAGGAAGGAAGACAAGACTGTTGGGTAATAGGAGGAGAGGAGGCAGAGTCTGACTGGCTGCTGGACAATGTGCTGTAAGCGTTCTCTGACAGCCATTGCAAGACCTGTTCCTGGTTCTCGGGCCTACTAAGGTTTGTACCCTGCAGTTTAGTTAATGTGGCAAGCAACCCTGGCACTGTGGAGTGGCGCAATGCTTGCTGCCCCACAGGAGTAGGCACGGGACGCCCTGTGGCTTCACTGCTACCTTGCTCCCCAGAACCATTCCCCCGACCTCGCCCACGGCCTCGTCCACGTCCCTTTCCGGGAGCCTTGCGCATTTTGAATTCCTAGTTAGAAATTGGCACTGTATACCAGTAGTAAAAATTGTGGGTGCACGTAACCCCAATATATTCTTTGAATTCCCAGTCAGACACTGGCACTATATGGCAGTAGCAAGAAATGAGGGTATTTGTATTCCCAATATACTCTTTGAATTCCCAGTCAGACAATGGCACTGTATACCAGTAGTAAAAATTGTGGGTGCACGTAACCCCAATATATTCTTTGAATTACCAGTCAGAAACTGGCACTATATGGCAGTAGCAAGAAATGAGGGTATTTGTATTCCCAATATACTCTTTGAATTCCCAGTCAGACAATGGCACTGTATACCAGTAGTAAAAATTGTGGGTGCACGTAACCCCAATATATTCTTTGAATTACCAGTCAGAAACTGGCACTATATGGCAGTAGCAAGAAATGAGGGTATTTATAACCCCAATATATTCTTTGACTTCCCAGTCAGACAATGGCACTGTATACCAGTAGTAAAAATTGTGGGTGCACGTAACCCCAATATATTCTTTGAATTCCCAGTCAGAAACTGGCACTATATGGCAGTAGCAAGAAATGAGGGTATTTGTATTCCCAATATACTCTTTGAATTCCCAGTCAGACAATGGCACTGTATACCAGTAGTAAAAATTGTGGGTGCACATAACCCCAATATATTCTTTGAATTACCAGTCAGAAACTGGCACTATATGGCAGTAGCAAGAAATGAGGGTATTTATAACCCCAATATATTCTTTGAATTCCCAGTCAGACAATGGCACTGTATACCAGTAGTAAAAATTGTGGGTGCACGTAACCCCAATATATTCTTTGAATTACCAGTCAGAAACTGGCACTATATGGCAGTAGCAAGAAATGAGGGTATTTGTATTCCCAATATACTCTTTGAATTCCCAGTCAGACAATGGCACTGTATACCAGTAGTAAAAATTGTGGGTGCACGTAACCCCAATATATTCTTTGAATTACCAGTCAGAAACTGGCACTATATGGCAGTAGCAAGAAATGAGGGTATTTATAACCCCAATATATTCTTTGAATTCCCAGTCAGACAATGGCACTGTATACCAGTAGTAAAAATTGTGGGTGCACGTAACCCCAATATATTCTTTGAATTCCCAGTCAGAAACTGGCACTATATGGCAGTAGCAAGAAATGAGGGTATTTGTATTCCCAATATACTCTTTGAATTCCCAGTCAGACAATGGCACTGTATACCAGTAGTAAAAATTGTGGGTGCACGTAACCCCAATATATTCTTTGAATTACCAGTCAGAAACTGGCACTATATGGCAGTAGCAAGAAATGAGGGTATTTATAACCCCAATATATTCTTTGAATTCCCAGTCAGACAATGGCACTGTATACCAGTAGTAAAAATTGTGGGTGCACGTAACCCCAATATATTCTTTGAATTCCCAGTCAGAAACTGGCACTATATGGCAGTAGCAAGAAATGAGGGTATTTGTATTCCCAATATACTCTTTGAATTCCCAGTCAGACAATGGCACTGTATACCAGTAGTAAAAATTGTGGGTGCACGTAACCCCAATATATTCTTTGAATTACCAGTCAGAAACTGGCACTATATGGCAGTAGCAAGAAATGAGGGTATTTATAACCCCAATATATTCTTTGAATTCCCAGTCAGACAATGGCACTGTATACCAGTAGTAAAAATTGTGGGTGCACGTAACCCCAATATATTCTTTGAATTCCCAGTCAGAAACTGGCACTATATGGCAGTAGCAAGAAATGAGGGTATTTGTATTCCCAATATACTCTTTGAATTCCCAGTCAAACAATGGCACTGTATACCAGTAGTAAAAATTGTGGGTGCACGTAACCCCAATATATTCTTTGAATTACCAGTCAGAAACTGGCACTATATGGCAGTAGCAAGAAATGAGGGTATTTATAACCCCAATATATTCTTTGAATTCCCAGTCAGACAATGGCACTGTATACCAGTAGTAAAAATTGTGGGTGCACGTAACCCCAATATATTCTTTGAATTACCAGTCAGAAACTGGCACTATATGGCAGTAGCAAGAAATGAGGGTATTTGTATTCCCAATATACTCTTTGAATTCCCAGTCAGACAATGGCACTGTATACCAGTAGTAAAAATTGTGGGTGCACGTAACCCCAATATATTCTTTGAATTACCAGTCAGAAACTGGCACTATATGGCAGTAGCAAGAAATGAGGGTATTTATAACCCCAATATATTCTTTGAATTCCCAGTCAGACAATGGCACTGTATACCAGTAGTAAAAATTGTGGGTGCACGTAACCCCAATATATTCTTTGAATTCCCAGTCAGAAACTGGCACTATATGGCAGTAGCAAGAAATGAGGGTATTTGTATTCCCAATATACTCTTTGAATTCCCAGTCAAACAATGGCACTGTATACCAGTAGTAAAAATTGTGGGTGCACGTAACCCCAATATATTCTTTGAATTACCAGTCAGAAACTGGCACTATATGGCAGTAGCAAGAAATGAGGGTATTTATAACCCCAATATATTCTTTGAATTCCCAGTCAGACAATGGCACTGTATACCAGTAGTAAAAATTGTGGGTGCACGTAACCCCAATATATTCTTTGAATTACCAGTCAGAAACTGGCACTATATGGCAGTAGCAAGAAATGAGGGTATTTGTATTCCCAATATACTCTTTGAATTCCCAGTCAGACAATGGCACTGTATACCAGTAGTAAAAATTGTGGGTGCACGTAACCCCAATATATTCTTTGAATTACCAGTCAGAAACTGGCACTATATGGCAGTAGCAAGAAATGAGGGTATTTATAACCCCAATATATTCTTTGAATTCCCAGTCAGACAATGGCACTGTATACCAGTAGTAAAAATTGTGGGTGCACGTAACCCCAATATATTCTTTGAATTCCCAGTCAGACACTGGCACTATATGGCAGTAGCAAGAAATGAGGGTATTTGTATTCCCAATATATTCTTTGAATTCCCAGTCAGACAATGGCACTGTATACCAGTAGTAAAAATTGTGGGTGCACGTAACCCCAATATATTCTTTGAATTCCCAGTCAGACACTGGCACTATATGGCAGTAGCAAGAAATGAGGGTATTTGTATTCCCAATATATTCTTTGAATTCCCAGTCAGACAATGGCACTGTATACCAGTAGTAAAAATTGTGGGTGCACGTAACCCCAATATATTCTTTGAATTACCAGTCAGAAACTGGCACTATATGGCAGTAGCAAGAAATGAGGGTATTTGTATTCCCAATATATTCTTTGAATTCCCAGTCAGACAATGGCACTGTATACCAGTAGTAAAAATTGTGGGTGTATATAGCCCCAATTCTATTGCTAGGGGACTTGCAGGGTATTTCTGGGGTGAAGGTGGGGGGGCACACCGTTGGAACGGGTATCGGGGTATATATCGGGTATACGGGAATACACTGACAGTGTATTCCATTCAGGATCCTGGGAAAGCTGGGTTGCGGCGATTGAGCCCGTCAGTGCCACGTTACACTGACAAGCTTCTCCCTGGAATTTAGCTCTTACAAGAGCTGTTGTGGTTGTCTTCTCCTTCCTATCCTAGCCTGTCCCTGCCTACCCAGAATCTAAGCCCTAGCTAGCTGGACGGAAACCTCCGTCCTCGGTGAATTGCAAGCTCAGAATGACGCGAACCTGGGCGGCGCTGTTCTTTTAAATTAGAGGTCACATGTTTTCGGCAGCCAATGGGTTTTGCCTACTTTTTTCAACGTCACCGGTGTCGTAGTTCCTGTCCCACCTACCCTGCGCTGTTATTGGAGCAAAAAAGGCGCCAGGGAAGGTGGGAGGGGAATCGAGTAATGGCGCACTTTACCACGCGGTGTTTGATTCGATTCGAACATGCCGAACAGCCTAATATCCGATCGAACATGAGTTCGATAGAACACTGTTCGCTCATCTCTAGTGGAAACCACTGACCATTGTCTGCTGTGCTCACATATCCATGTTGAAACATGATAGCTAGAGGCAAAGATACAGAAACTGGAGGGGTGCCCAGGAAACAGGGACAGAGATGTGTTATATCATTGGTAAGTGTCACTCAGCTTTTTATTTGCCTTTAGTACAGTCCTATGAAAAAGTTTGGGCACCCCTATTAATCTTAATCATTTTTAGTTCTAAATATTTTGGTGTTTGCAACAGCCATTTCAGTTTGATATATCTAATAACTGATGGACACAGTAATATTTCAGGATTGAAATGAGGTTTATTGTACTAACAGAAAATGCGCAATATGCATTAAACCAAAATTTGACCGGTGCAAAAATATGGGCACCTCAACAGAAAAGTGACATTAATATTTAGTACATCCTCCTTTTGCAAAGATAACAGCCTCTAGTCGCTTCCTGTAGCTTTTAATCAGTTCCTGGATCCTGGATGAAGGTATTTTGGACCATTTCTTTCTACAAAACAATTCAAGTTCAGTTAAGTTTGATGGTAGCCGAACATGGACAGCCCGCTCTCAAATGATCTGAAAACAAAGATTGTTCAACATAGTTATTCAGGGGAAGGATACAAAACGTTGTCTCAGAGATTTAACCTGTCAGTTTCCACTGTGAGGAACATAGTAAGGAAATGGAAGACCACAGGGACAGTTCTTGTTAAGCCCAGAAGTGGCAGGCCAAGAAAAATATCAGAAAGGCAGAGAAGAAGAATGGTGAGAACAGTTAAGGACAATCCACAGACCACCTCCAAAGAGCTGCAGCATCATCTTGCTGCAGATGGTGTCACTGTGCATCGGTCAACTATACAGCGCACTTTGCACAAATAGAAGCTGTATGGGAGAGTGATGAGAAAGAAGCCGTTTCTGCACGTACGCCACAAATAGAGTTGCCTGAGGTATGAAAAAGCACATTTGGACAAGGCAGCTTCATTTTGGAAACAAAAATTGAGTTGTTTGGTTATAAAAAAAGGCGTTATGCATGGCGTCCAAAAAGAAACAGCATTCCAAGAAAAATACATGCTACCCACTGTAAAATTTGGTGGAGGTTCCATCATGCTTTGGGGCTGTGTAGCCAATGCCGGCACCGGGAATGTTGTTAGTATCAGCAGATTCTTGAGAATAATGTTCAAGAATCAGTGACGAAGTTGAAGTTACGCCGGGGATGGATATTTCTGCAAGACAATGATCCAAAACACCGCTCCAAATCCTCAGGCATTCATGCAGAGGAACAATTACAATGTTCTGGAATGGCCATCCCAGTCCCCAGACCTGAATATCATTGAACATCTGTGGGATGATTGGAAGCGGGCTGTCCATGCTCGGCGACCATCTAACTTAACTGAACTTGAATTGTTTGTCCAAAATACCTTTATCCAGGATCCAGGAACTGATTAAAAGCTACAGGAAGCGACTAGAGGCTGTTATCTTTGCAAAAGGAGGATCTACTAAATATTAATGTCACTTTTCTGTTGAGGTGCCCATACTTTTGCACCGGTCAAATTTTGGTTTAATGCATATTGCGCATTTTCTGTTAGTACAATAAACCTCATTTCAATCCTGAAATATTACTGTGTCCATCAGTTATTAGATATATCAAACTGAAATGGCTGTTGCAAATACCAAAATATTTAGAACTAAAAATGATTAAGATTAATAGGGGTGCCCAAACTTTTTCATAGGACTGTATATAAAAAAACGAGGATTTTGATTTTTGATTCCTATAATATAGTGATAAAAAAATTATTTTATACACTTACACTATACAATTATTTTATAACTTAAAATCACCTTATGATAAACCATATAATGAGTTTGCAATCAAATGCTAACATATCTTCAATAAGTAAGAAAACAAGGGGGGCACTCACCACTTCGATGAATTTTTTCTTAAAACATCATCCTTTATTGAGGTAGTTACATAAAAGCATTCTTCAGGAAGGGAGAATATGCATAAACAGGTGTGTAGAGGCAACAGCCGTTTCGCGCTACCAGGAGCGCTTTCTCAAGCCTTAAATGCAACCTATGTATGTCAGAAATTTGCAGTGCGTTATACCTGAAATCTGCACCAGTTCCTGACTTATGTAGATTTCAAATTTGGCACAGGAGTAAGCCTGAGTTATTAAGAGGCTGGGGTCTGTTAATAATTCAGGTACAGTTAGCTCTACCAGGGAATGGAGTAAGACTAGAGTATGCAATAAAAGACTTAATAAATCCCCCCATTATAAGAGAGAAAATAACTCTTACTATGTCCCCGACATGGTATCTTGCTGCTAGAACACCAGGCGTTAAGAGTTCAGTTTCCAAATTTAGGGATCACATGACTCCTAATAAAATCAATGCTCTCTCTGTGTAATGTGTATGTGTCAGATCCATTAGATTAAAAGCCACTCTTTGAAGCTGGTCTTTGATCTGGAAATAGATTTCAGTGGGCTGAATAGAGTGAAGGATTCTGAATAATATCATATTCTTTCACAGTATTTTAATATGGGTTTTCTAAATGACATTACTAGTAGTATGGCGCACACATTGCTCTCATGCAAAGAATTTCTACAATCTGTTTGACTGCTAAATTACTAGATAGGAAAAAGTCCCACAATTTTAGTAGCAGCTAAAACATCATTCATACTTGTGCATAGGATCAGGATTTTCAAGTCAAAATCAAAAGTGGACGCAATAAAGAAAATTATTCAAATTTTAATCTTTGCATTTTATTTTTGACTTTTATTCATTTCTGGCTCTGTCTATAGAGAAAAAAATAAATGCAAAATCCTGATGAAATAAACACCATGAGGTTGGGGCAACACGGTGGCTCAGTGGTTAGCACTGCAGCCTTGCAGCGCCGGAGTCCTGGGTTTCAATCCCTCCAGGAACAACATCTACAAGGTGTTTGTATGTTCTCCCCATGTTTGCGTGGATTTCCTCCCATTCTACAAAGACATACTGATAGGAAAAAATAAAAAATGTACATTGTGATTAGGGTTGAGCCAATCTTGACTTTTGGGATCGCTTTTAAAATCTGATTTCCGATCATTTTTCATTCGAACCCGATCTCGATCCCAATTCCGATCCCAATGCAAGTTAATGGGATTTTTTAATTAATCAGAGATCGGATTTTAAAAGCAATCCTATTCACTATACAGCATGGAATCTAACAATTGTTAGAATCCACGCTGTGTAGTGAATCACTAAAGTAGCCAGATGATTTTTTTTTAATCCTCTGGCTACTTAGTCCCCACTGGTGTCCACTTACCTCCAGAGATGGCTGGTCTGGTGCCTTCCTTCTTCTTTGCTTCGCTGCCGCTCCATGCTGCTCCCTGCCCCCTCCCTGCCAGGTTAGGAGAGTGTGGGCAGGTTAGGAGAGTGTGGGCGGGTACTGGGAGGGGAGACGTCAGATCTCCCCACCCTGTACCCGCTCACACTCTCCTAAGCCACAAACTTCGCCTACTTAGCGCTTTAAACACTAACCTCGGAGACGGGGCAGCGAGGCAAGAAGAAGGAGGGCACTGGAGCAGCCATCCCTAGAGGTAAGTAGCTGCTAGAGATGTTTAGTTTAGCCTCCCATTCCAATGAATGGAGGCAGCTGGCGCGCAGGGGGTTAAGGCTGTGTGCTGGCTGCTTCCATTCATTCCTATGGAACTGCAGCGGAGCCTTCACACTGAGTATACAGCGTATACTCAGTGTGAAGGCTAAGCAATGCATTGTGGGAAAAGATCACCCATCTCGGTCCCACATAAAAAGATCGTGTTCGGAATTCCGATGGCGATCGTGAAATTTTCTCGAACGCCGATCGGAATCCGATCTTTTCCTAACACGATCGCTCAACCCTAACCCTATATGGGGCTCACAATCTAAAAAAAAGAAGAAATAAACACCATGAGGTTATTATTTTTCTCTTGAGGGGCCGACCTATTTCTGTGTAACTTTTTAAACAGTAACTCATTTCTATATAATTTCAGCCTATTACTCTTGTCCTTACTTCATGGAGCAAATAATTGTATGTCTTCCTAGCCAGAACAAAGAATATATTCCTTTTTATTATGCAAGTGACATGAATGACATGACTATATGTGAAATATCCTGTAAAATATATTTTTATATTCAGTGAGTAATGCTGTAATTACTTATAAAGAATTTCAAGAGCAGAGAAGTCATATCCATAAAATATAATCTACATCTATAAATTGGGAATGTCAATCTTGTAAAATATAACTTAAATCAGGAAAATGGTAATTTTGTATTCGTCACCTGACTCATTTTCCAAGTGTTCGCAGCAAATGAAGGGGTCCTTGATGCACGCAGGTTTTGTTTTACACTGAAATGTTTGTCATACCATTGTTTAAGACCATTAAAATGAACTTCATCACAATTCATTGAGCTGCATACAAGTAGGATAGTAGGAAATTAAAATAATTTCTGTTCAGCAGACTATGACTTTGAGATGTCAGAGTAACAAGAAATGTAAGCTCCATGGAATCACAAGTGAAATGTTACATCTGAATCCATGAGGCCTCCTCTGTAATGGGAAACTATCGACAAGCAAGCCTTGCTGCTATGGACAGATAAAGTTATGGCACTTATGACATGTAACCTCAGGGCAAAACAAGGAATAAGCAGAAGAGACTGTCATATAGAGCACAATCTCAGGGTTATAATTTAAAGATTTTTTTAAAGCCATTTTCCGTTTTTATTTTTTATTTATCAGTGTTCCCCTGAATAACTAAGAATGCTATTAGTTACTGAAGAATGATTGTCCATCCAACTATAATGCTGACCTTCAGGGAATATATGGGGTAACATCCAATAACCATCACTTTGAGAACTAGTAAAACGAATCCACCATTGTCTAGCCTAGCTCATTAACATGACAGCTGAAATGTATCACCCAAACATCCAAAGCGACTGAATAGATACACATAGATACTTCAGATCAAGGTTTGCCAACTCGTAGCACAGCTAAGTCATCCTCTTTCTCACAATAATAATTTCACAATAAATCTATAAAACATCATTAAAATGCCTGGATCCCAGCACCTCGTTATTTCTGTAAAATGGACATCGACTCTTCTATGCTATGTACATTGGTCAAGATTTACTAACAGGGTTGCGCTTGAAATAGGAGCCTTGAATTGGGGCATTTCAGATACATTTTAGACACCCAATGGCTCATTACTAGAGATGAGTGAAAGGAAAATGTTCAAGGTTCAATATTCGTTTCGATTAGCCCCTTAATATTCGACTACTCGAATTGAATATCAAACCCTATTATAGTCTATGGGGGAAAATGCTCATTTCAGGGGTAGGCAACGTTCGATCAAATTATAGTTACCAAGTCCACGAACGAGGGTTGGGCTGGATCCTCCGAGCAGTCTTCTCCGTGCAGAGTCCCTGCAGCATCTTCCGGCTCTGAATTCACTCTGCCAAGCATCGGGCCTGGGCAGAGCCGACTACGCATGCCTGCACTACAAGCGGACATGCACAGTCAGCTCTGCTCAGGCCCGATGCATGGCAGAGTGAATTCAGAGCCGGAAAATGCCGCGGGGAAGCTGCACGGAGAAGACTTCTAAAGGTAGGAGAAGAACCAACGTTGATTGGCCGACTGTATGGCATTCGGCCAATCAATGCTGGTTCTGCATCAAACTTTTACATTCGAACAGCGAGTGGTACTCGATCGAGTACGAGTATTTCGAATACCATAGTTTTCGATCGAATACCTACTCGATCGAGTACTACTCACTCATCTCTACTCATTACCTGGGCCTCATTTGCAACTTTTTGGGATATTTTTTGATTATTAAACAAAGCATAAATAAAGTAAGTAAAGAATTAAAAAACTTAATTGAATTATTTATAACTAGAGATGAGCGAGTATATTCGATCAAATACCTCCCCTGCATAGTTTTTGGTGTAAAAAAAAGTGCCAGGGTAGGTGGGAGGGGAATCGAATGTTTACCGTGTGGTATTCGACTGAGTACACCAATAACTATGCAAAGGGAGGTATTCAATCAAATACTATTCGCTCATCTCTATTCATAACCCTATTTTCAAATGATAAATAACTGGAACAAGACTGTATAACTAACATGAGTGTGAGTTATAATAAATGTGTGTGGCCAGCAAGACACAGAACTGGGGTTGTGGTGCACATTTGCCACCAAAAAGCGTCTTGCATTAAATGGGCACTACAACATCATCTGTCTATGCCAGAAAACTAGCATAAAGAGATTGGTAAATTTATCCCATTATTTATAGTCCATACTGCATTGATTTTTTCTTTTTTGTATCTATTTCCCCTTCCCCTCAAAAATCTTAAAAAATGGACTAATAAATGAGTTATTTCTCAATATAGTACAAAAAATTAATGTAAGAAAAAACACCCTGAAATGGCTAATGTAATGGGGAAAAAGGTATGAAACAACTTGAAACAACTAAATACAAAAAACAAATACAAATATTTGGGTTAAAAGGGGTTAAAAAAACAATTATAATAATGTTTGCTTTCTACTTAGCTTTAATGGTGGCAGATATTTAATTGAACTTTAGTTGGACTTGAGGGGATTTCCAGTATTTGGAGCAAGCTGTGGGGCTAATGGAGGAGGTATAAAGAAAAAATAAAGCATACTCACTTGTCCCCGCTACTGGTGCCCTTTCCTTCCCGTGGAGGTTGCCCTGAAATCCTGAGGTGCAGATGATCACTGAGATCAATCAATGCCCTCAATGGCCACTGGAGAAGGACCAGTTACATCACTCACATCATCAACCACTGAGGCCACTCATTGCTGGAAGCCCTGAGGATCAACATGACCACTGACACCAAATCAACCCTGGTATGAGATGGAAAGCAAACTTGCCCTGGCTGCTTTATGGGTTACTCTAAATCCTTGACAACCCCTTTAAACACAGTACATATGATTATCCTGACCCATATAAGGTCATCTTGACAACATTGCGCCTGGCACCACCTGTAAATAGGAGGTGGACCTGTAACTTTAAACCATACTGCGTCTGAGCATAGAAATTAATTACTGTACTTGTATTATCTTTTTTGTTGTGTTCAAACATCCTTAAAGTTACAGATAACTGCAGTACCTCACTCGAGTAGTGTTAACATACTGTATAAATAGTAACACTGCGCATCCTTAAATGCACCAGACTGGAAGTTATTTTTTTATTTTCATTAGCAGTCACTTTGTTAATTCAATTAGTTCATGCCACTGACTGTTGATCTCTTCTGAAATTAACTTTAAAAGTACTACACGCGATAATGAAGGCACAGAATTATTACCGGCTCTGTGCAAATGTAATTAACAGACTTCATTTCTACTGTATATTGTTTTTATTATTCTCTGGTTGATGATATTGTCTTTGTATTGTTTGGATTATAAGCGCTCTGGTAGTGGATTGTAGAACCCTACTGGTGATAATGACTCACATTCCGTACAGTATGCTGCATGTTACCGGGATAAATTGAGTTAATATTGACCAAGTATTCTTGAATTACAAACAGAGATTTTTATGACTGTTCTCACCTCTGTAACCTTTCCTTCTCGCTGTTCAATCACTACATTTATTCTATAGCTTGTTGTCCACGCTGCTTAGTCTTTCGCCTGTGTGTTCATTATACTTGCTTTCTTCTCACTAAATTAATCTGTGATGGTTATCTTCTATTTTCTGCATCTTGTGAATTCTTTACGAATCCAAACAACAGGATTTCAATAAGAAGATAAAGTTTTAAGGTTGGCTAAGTGTACTGCTTGTATGTTGTAATATATGTATTCTATTCTTACGCTAACTAGGATTTCTAATGCCTAAGCAACTTATAATAAGGTGTGAATGTTCCAAACACTTAAAGAAATACCAAGCATATTATTTTAAATGTTATAAAGTGAATAACCGAAGCAGTAACACAGATGTAACAAAGTTTAACTTGACACTTAACGTGTTAATGAGTTTTACAGACCCCATGTCAGTTTTTTATACTGCTGAGCAATCTACATAACAGTGCAAATGCTACAATTACTCCAAGTAACACAATATATCTAAATAGCTATGTCCCTAAAAATGTAATGCTTAAGTGAATAGGAGTAGAGATGAGCGAACAGTAAAATGTTCGAGATTCAATATTCGTTTCGAGTAGCCCCTCAATATTCGACTATTTGAATCGAATATCGAACCCCATTATAGTCTATGGGGGGAAAATGCTCGTTTCAGGGGTAGGCAACGTTCGATCAAATACACTTACCAAGTCCACGAGTGAGGGTCAGGCTGGATCCTCCGAGAAGTCTTCTCCGTGCAGCGTCCCCGCGGCGTCTTCCGGCTCTGAATTCACTCTGCCAGGCATCGGGCTTGGGCAGAGCCGACTGTGCATGCCCGCACTACAAGCGGACATGCGCAGTCGGCTCTGCCCAGGCCCGATGCCTGGCAGAGTGAATTCAGAGCCGGAGGACGCCGTGGGGAAGCTGCACAGAGAAGACTTCTACAGGTAGGAGAAGAACCAGCGTTGATTGGCCGACTGTATAGCATTTGGCCAATCAATGCTGGTTCTGCATCGAACTTTTCCATTCGAATAGCGAGTGGTACTCGATCAAGTACGAGTATTTCGAATACTGTAGTATTCGATCGAATACCTACTCGATCGAACACTACTCGCTCATCTCTAAATAGGAGCGCAAATATCCCCAATAACTACTGTGCCACTTGCTGCCTATAAGGAAGAAGGGAGGCTGCAAAAATATAACATATCTGAGTGTAACGGTCAGTCTCCCAGAGGCATATTGGTGGAGGAAAGCTCCAGATCTCAGGAGAAATACAGTTAGGGCCAGAAATATTTGGACAGTGACACAAGTTTTGTTATTTTTGCTGTTTACTAAAACATGTTCAGAAATACAATTATATATATAATATGGTCTGAAAGTGCACACTCCCAGCTGCAATATGAGATTTTCCACATCCAAATCGGAGAAAGGGTTTAGGAATCATAGCTCTGTAATGCATAGCCTCCTCTTTTTCAAGGGACCAAAAGTAATTGGACAATGGACTCTAAGGGCTGCAATTAACTCTGAAGGTGTCTCCCTCGTAAACCTGTAATCAATGAAGTAGTTAAAAGGTCTTGGGTTGATTCCAGGTGTGTGGTTTTGTATTTGGAAGCTGTTGCTGTGACCAGACAACATGCGGTCAAAGGAACTCTCAATTGAGGTGAAGCAGAACATCCTGAGGCTGAAAAAAAGAAAAAATCCATCAGAGAGATAGCAGACATGCTTGGAGTAGCAAAATCAACAGTCGGGTACATTCTAAGAAAAAAGGAATTGACTGGTGAGCTTGGGAACTCAAAAAGGCCTTGGCGTCCACGGATGACAACAGTGGTGGATGATCGCCGCATACTTTCTTTGGTCAAGAAGAACCCGTTCACAACATCAACTGAAGTCCAGAACACTCTCAGTGAAGTAGGTGTATCTGTCTCTAAGTCAACAGTAAAGAGAAGACTCCATGAAAGTAAATACAAAGGGTTCACATCTAGATGCAAACCATTCATCAATTGCAAAAATAGACAGGCCAGAGTTACATTTGCTGAAAAACACCTCAAGAAGCCAGCTCAGTTCTGGAAAAGTATTCTATGGACAGATGAGACAAAGATCAACCTGTACCAGAATGATGGGAAGAAAAAAGTTTGGAGAAGAAAGGGAACGGCACATGATCCAAGGCACACCACATCCTCTGTAAAACATGGTGGAGGCAACGTGATGGCATGGGCATGCATGGCTTTCAATGGCACTGGGTCACTTGTGTTTATTGATGACATAACAGCAGACAAGAGTAGCCGGATGAATTCTGAAGTGTACCGGGATATACTTTCAGCCCAGATTCAGCCAAATGCTGCCAAGTTGATCGGACAGCGCTTCATAGTACAGATGGACAATGACCCCAAGCATACAGCCAAAGCTACCCAGGAGTTCATGAGTGCAAAAAAGTGGAACATTCTGCAATGGCCAAGTCAATCACCAGATCTTAACCCAAATGAGCATGCATTTCACTTGCTCAAATCCAGACTTAAGGCGGAAAGACCCACAAACAAGCAAAACCTGAAGGCTGCGGCTGTAAAGGCCTGGCAAAGCATTAAGAAGGAGGAAACCCAGCGTTTGGTGATGTCCATGGGTTCCAGACTTAAGGCAGTGATTGCCTCCAAAGGATTCGCAACAAAATATTGAAAATAAAAATATTTTGTTTGGGTTATGTTTATTTGTCCAATTACTTTTGAGCTCCTAAAATGTGGAGTGTTTGTAAAGAAATGTGTACAATTCCTACATTTTCTATCAGATATTTTTGTTCAACCCTTCAAATTAAACGTTACAACCTGCACTTGAATTCTGTTGTAGAGGTTTCATTTCAAAACCAATGTGGTGGCATGCAGATCCCAACTCGCGAAAATTGTGTCACTGTCCAAATATTTCTGACCCTAACTGTAGTGCCATGTCTGGTGACAGCTCACATATTTTATATGCATCCTGCAGAAATCCTGCGTAGCCACAAAATGTTGAGGCAAATACCCGTTTTGTTCATGAATAGGTATTGTTATTTCAAGACACTTTCCATAATTGAATAGTTAAGGCAATTATACATTTTTAATAAAACCTCCTTCTGGCCATTTCCCTTTGCTAAATTGCTTTTTACTTGAAAATCACTGCTATATCTGTAGTAGACAGACTGTAGGCTGTGTTTTTCAAGAGGGAGGAAGAGGGAAAGGGAAGAAGTGAGTATAAAGTGTAGGAGATAAGACGGACAGGTTTAGTGTGATGCTGGAGCTAAATAGAAGCTATCACAATCAAAGTGCTTTTTTCAAATCCGTATACGTCTGTACTTCTCTGTACATGCCCTGCATAGTCCTGTTTATGAGGGAGAAAGAGACATTTATAAATCATATTTTAATGTATTTACTTTGTTCTGTGTACCGCCAAGTCTCACTATCCAGCTGAGGGAAATGCAAACTACAGAAAGAGCCTGCAGAGGTAAAAACTGCTAAAAACATAGTATAACTTATACAATGAGAAGCGATAGTGTTACTCCTCATGTACACACACATAGTTTATCCTGAAACATTAAATGAAATGACAGGTACACTTTAACACCATGCGGCCATCGGCATGGTGTGAGTTTCGGCCACAGTGAGCCATCACCCTAAGTATTCTGTGTATTGCAACTAACACATTTTGAATTAATTTTTTATTGAATTCTACAGTTTTTGTGAGTAAATGTATTTTGGGCACAAGACAGCTATTTTATGTTATTTTTTTTTTAGAAATCACCTTTATCTTTACAAGAGAAATAATAAAACTTACAATAACTCACACAGTGGATGTATTCTAAAATTGTAGTATTTGCTAAATGTATATTTCCTTTTCAACCTTTTCCAGAATATACCTTTTCATATTCTGATTCTTTAGTGCATTTGCACATTACTTCTTCCCACTGACTTCTACTTAGCAGAATTTTTTTTGAAGCATATTGTACTTCTTTCCATTGAATTGCATTCCTATTACTCTGTGTAGAACACTTCTATGCAATGTTCAGGCCTTGAACCTCATTTTCTTCACGTAAAGCAGTCAGCCAATCACAATGTAAAGTAACATAGTTACTCTGGACTACATTCACTCTAATATAATGCCAACTTAATAACAGTGAGAAATAAGGTGACAGAATATTAAACTGAATTGACTTCAGTTTCTTTTGCTGAAGGAACAATTTGTTTTATTGACGTGCCTCCATGTCACCAGACCTATATTCAGTATTGATATAGACAATAAGGTGGGGTGCCAATCATTACGTATTGTGTTGAGGACATATGGTTAGGGATGTTTTCTTACTTGGTCACAATTAATTTGGGCATAGTACTCTAGTAATCTGGATACACAGCAGGAAAGCTTTACAGTTTAAACCCACCAAATCTACAACTACAATATCATACTCAGATATTTAATAGATATGAGTGAACAGTAAAATGTTCAAGGTTCGATATTCGTTTCGAGTAGCCCCTCAATATTCGACTACTCGAATCGAATATTGAACCCTATTATAGTCTATGGGGGGGAAATGCTTGTTTCAGGGGTAGGCAACGTTCGATCAAATTACACTTACCAAGTCCACGAGTGAGGGTCGGGCTAGATCCTCCGAGAAGTCTTCTCCTTGCAGCGTCCCCGTGGTATCTTCCGGCTCTGAATTCACTCTGCCAGGCATCGGGCATGGGCAGAGCCGACTGCGCATGCCCGCACTACAAGCGGACATGCGCAGTCGGTTCTGCCCAGGCCCGATGCTTGGCAGAGTGAATGAAGAGCCGGAAGACGCCGCGGGGAAGCTGCACGGAAAATACTTCTAAAGGTAGGAGAAGAACCAGCGTTGATTGGCCGACTGTACAGCATTCGGCCAATCAATGCTGGTTCTGCATCGAACTTTTACATTCAAATAGCGAGTGGTACTCGATCGAGTATGAGTATTTTGAATACCGTAGTATTCGATCGAATACCTACTCGATCGAGTACTACTCGCTCATCTCTTATATTTAACATTCATACAGATGTGTCCACATTTATTTGATTTCTAATGCAATTAAGGTCTCAAATTTTTCATGAAACATCTTACAAGATGCTATGGATACAATAAAAGGTGTCTCATACTTGGGATCTGCCATTAGTAAAGATGGAAAGTTGCCAAACAGGGATTGTGTCATCAAACCATTGACAAGGAGTTCATAGACAAGATACGTTATCTAAGATCTTAGATCCTGCAATAAGATTTGGAGTAGATGTTGCTGCCTAGTTCTTTGGAAACCTATTTGTGAAAAAAATTTCACTTCTAAATGTTTCTGAATATTTATGTTGCAAGATAATACATATGTCTTTAAATGGTCTAACACACATTTCCTTCCAGTATAATGTTTGCAGAATGCTGATAATTGAATCTTTTTGCTGCTTTTCACTTGCAGGTGTTAGCGTAAAAGAGAACAAGTTACCTATATGACCATTTAGCTAAGAAAAATTTTCATGAAAACAATTCAACACAATACCACAACATGCGAACAAAAACCTTGGAAAGCTGCTATTTATAATTTCTACTGAATGGCCAAACACAGACACAAATAAAATATTTGGCATATTCCTTTTTGTTAACTTATCAGGAGATCATGTTAATTTTACAAAAGATTTTTACCTGTCACCAAGTACAAAATGCCAAATTACATAATTCGTTTGACTCCCCTGAACAATTAAGCATTTTTTAGTGCTTTTTTTTTTATCTGTGTACCCGTTGAAAAATAAATGTCCCTTGAATGGTTATATGTAACTTAGCTTTTATACTTCAAGTGGGTAGCAATCTTTTCTTTTCTCAGAGAATTAATTCCTATAACCCTTCAGGGGCCATAATCGTTTCAACAGGTGGAAGGGAGATATAGAAAAACCGGGAAATGATAGAGCGCTAATATCAGCAAATTCAAAATAAACTGGTGAATAAAAATCACGATGTGGATGGTTAAGATGAATTGGTTCTGTTTATTGCTCCAAGGACATGAACAACAGCTTAAGATGGCTACGCGTTTTGACACCGGGCGGGTGCCTTCTTCAGTCCAAGCAGGAGGTGTCCAGCAATAGACTTAGAACCAAATAAACATTATTTGTCGTTATTGTCCGGGTAAGACCTGCAATTGGCCTGGAGGGCTCCTGACTGGAGTTTACTACTTCCACCAGACGGGCGCCAGGTCACCATTTTTATATTTCTCTCAACAGGTGGAAGGGTTTATTAAAAAAAAAAAAAAAAAATTCAACAAAAAGACAAACATAAAAAGCTTAAAAAGCACCTAAGTACTCAGAGGCACAGTCTCAATGAAATAACTTGTAACATACCTGGACATATCCAGTCAAAAGGACATAAATGGGAGAACACTGTATGTGCCGTTTTAGTAGCCCCACTATTATTTGTTAGGCCAAGAGATAACGGCCATATGGCCTACTCAATTATAGATGGCAGATGGAAGGAGGACGAAGCCAGAGCTGAGTGTTAATGAACAAAAACATAGTCCATATATTCCAAACACCTAACCCTAATCATACCTATAGTGATTTAGAAGTCAAATCCACTTTGTGTCATGGCCTATGTAGAATATTTCCATATTACTTTGTATAATCAGAACACCCTTATATTTTACAGGACGGTCTCTTGTACCAAGAAACCCTACCAGGTATATATACACTAATGAGTCCTCTGATGTAACCTGGAACATCTGATGGGAAAAACGTGTCATGACAGATGAAGATACATATTCTACAGAGGACATCACTATAGGGTAAGATTAGGGTGAGTTATTTGGGTCATTTTGGGACTATATTTCTTGATCCTCAAGACTATGGCCTCATCTGCCTTCTTCAGATCAGTGGTGGATATTTGCTGCATTAATGTCCTGCCATTTAAACATTAGTAAGCTACATAGCCGTCCTCTATATAGCATTTTCAATATGGTACTACCATATCAGGTACTAGTACCTATGCAGTTGTAGGTTGTATTGATTATGGCGTTTTAAAACTGTATTTAGTAAATTATTAATTTTTAGGAAAGCTTTTGGTTTTTGTGGTAGTCATAGGAGTTTTTTTTCTTAACCTTTCTATATATACATAGTATTTGATTTCTTGGCAGTGTTTGTCTCTTCATGTCATACACACTCCAGTACTCTTTCACTACTTTACATTAGAACTAGGCAGAAAGGACCCCATTGTTCATCTTTTGGTAAATTTACAGTGCTTTTCAGGACTATTTAAATAACTTCTCACTCAATGTAACTGCTTAGAGGGATGTTCACACTACCGTCAGTGTCCACTCAGCAGTGTCCGTGGCTACTGTCCGTTCAAGATTTTAGCAACCGACCTTAGCTGAACTATCAGAAGTCCATGACAATTTCCATTCATTTCAATGTGATTTTATCCTGTGTTTGTTTGTTGTCCTTTTATGTCTGTTTACACTTGTTTTGGATTGATACTTAAATAGTATCTCGGGTTGGTTGCTGGTTTCCTAATTCTGCAGGGATAAGGAGCGCGCTCAAAGAAATGACACTCTGCACTCAGTCAGGGTGGACACAACTTCTCTTTATTTACTACAAACATCATCTTATATAGCATCTCATGGAGGAGTTGACATATATGTGTTGACTTGCTGTTGGCTGAAGTGTCTGAGGTTCCTCTTTCTCTCATCCTACTTTTGCACATGACTACGGGTGTAGTTAAAGATGTAAGCACCATCTTGCTGAGCTGACATATAGTAACGCGTCACAAAGGTCACAAGACAATTACATCAAACACTTGTTAAGGAAAACAGACACTTGGTTAATAACAGCACTAGACCATACAAAATAGAACTGTAAATATCGAAAATAGACATTTTATCCACAACAGTCCCCCCTTAAAATGACTATTTTCTCTGTCCCTAAATGAACCTAATTCATCTGCCCTTATGCATCTTGGAACTCTTTTGTGCTGTACGTTAGACGAGTCATGGCTGTCCCATGACCCCCCTTGCCACAGTCTTTATGCATATGGGAGTCAGATGCTATCCCTGACAATGATAATAATTGGGGGTCATCAAGTTTCATGGGTACATATGGTCTATCTTCTTCATACGGTTAATCTATGTAGATTGGGATCACGTTGTCCACTAACATTTCCATCATCTTGATTATAGTCGTGTTGGTTGTCAATAGGACCTGAGAGGGACGGTCGTATCAAGGCCATTCTCATGTGTCGCTTTATCCAATCTTTGGGATATAGCTTATAAATTTCTTTCACTGACTCATGATCTAGAGAGAAGGAGAAAACTCAAAAGTGTACATTAATCACATGTTTTTGGTAATACACCACACAGTCAGTCAGCACTCCATACTACAGCTATAACAATTGTGATAAGTACAATCCAGTTCTAGGGGCTGAGGCCAATTCTACTGTCAGGCGAGTTCATTACAGAAAAGACAAATACAAGTGACAGGTGATTAAATACTTCTTTATGGCTTTCATGTCTCTTCCATAGCCATTTTGATTTTATTTAGAGGGTACCATTTATTCTTTCCAATACTTTGGGGATGATATGGGGGTAAGAAACACTCACTGTATCCCATGACCTCCATTATATTTCTCATTATCTATCCTGTATGGTGAGTTTCATTATCACTTCAATGGTCTCGGGGATCCCATACTTTGCACACTACCTCTTTCAGTAGTGCCTTTTATCTGGAGTCCCGTTTATGACAGTTTTCTGCACCAAATATGCCCCAGGCCATCCCAACAGGAGATCAAAACACAAAAGCATGTACTCATACCTTCCCACCTTTGGTAACTGTATATAGCTAACCTGCAATCTCTGGAACAGGTACAAGGGCTTCAGGCATGCCTTTGAGAAGCTCTAACTTTTTGGTCTACATTGTGTTTGACCCGTTATGCAGGCTCACACATATCTGACTGTAGTGATGCTAAATCGTGCAGCCGCCCATCCTCTGCTCACCAGGACACACATGGCTATTTTCTAGTGGTGCACTTGAGCTGCTTGCGCCATCATTAGGAACAACGCTCTCGGTAAACATACTCTCTTACCACCGGCCATCAGGACTTGTTCATCCTTTTTCCCTTTCCTTGTGGCTTCCAAATCTTCTTCTCTTCTGGGCCATTTTATTCCTGCAGTATTTTAAAACCCGAAAAAGAGCTGAGAGGTTTGGTCCAGTATAGTGACCACCTGTGTCCAGGCATGCTCCCTAGGCTTTCCTTTTATCCTGCCCATAGCCCACCTATAGCTGTGCTCTTCTCACTTCCCACTTGTCACACCAGTGTGAGGTTTTTTTTTCCCTGTGGAACCATAAGACTCAGCATATTATCACATTTCTTCACATTTCAACATTCAAAGTTCCTTCTTTTTGACATCTTAAACCTAGGTAGCATCCAAACATCAGAAAATGTTAACATCGGTCATTCTTCAAATACAGAGACTTCACAAACAGGGTTCTTAAAGAGATAAGATGATTTACTTTCCTTACAACCATGATTTAAACAGTTCAGGGAACTTAAACAATCACAAGATGCAACTATGTGACCAATATGGATTCTGGTCTTAAATGGCGGATAGTGAGGGTTTTATACCTTGTAGGAGTGGATATCCACTTGGTTAATAACAGCACTAGACCATACAAAATAGAACTGTAAATATCGAAAATAGACATTTTATCCACAACACACTTATGTCCCTTTTTTTTTCAGCGGACAAAAAAATTCTACATGCAGGACTTTTCTGTCCATTAGAAAAAAATCGACGGCAAGTGTCCGTTTTTTTTTTTTTTTTACATTGAAGTCTATGGGAAAATTACATATAATGGACAGTAACTGACAGCCATCAATTACTGTCCAGTTTTTGTCCATTATAATAGGTCCCATTTTTGGTTTTCTTTAAATGGACACCTTCTGAGCGGACACCAATGGTAGTGTGAACCCTACCTTAGTAGTGTTTTATTGATGAAATTCCCCCCTCCCCCCAAAAAAAAAAAAAAAAAAAAAAATCAAACAAGCAGAAACAGAATAAATAAGTTAGGAAAATCTAGCAACAGAACATAACAAAAGGATAAACTGTAGCTGAACCTTGTTTAACTTTCTTTATTAACGCTATATTTTTTTTGCTAATTTTAATAATGAATTTTAATAATTAAATTCACGTTAAATTAAACTGTATACAAAGTCCTTTGAAGCATTTTTGGCAATTATTTACAGTTATATATACAGTAATGGTGTAAAATCTCAGTGTTTTATCATGTACAAAACTTCTCTATTGCGGTTAAAAACACTTAATCATCAAAATTTTACATTTGCTTTTATTTTTTCATTTAAGCTTTCTCATCTTATCACCGTCAATGCAATATCCGAAAGAAACATGAACAATAAAGATGAAATTGTGTGCTATTCTTCCTGCAAAGTAGAGTAAAACTGAACATGTGATAAGGATTTTAAATGGTGTTTTGAGTGACATTACTCATGGTTGAACTTTGATGTCTTGGACAACAATATCATAAGTTAAGGCAATATAGAAAAAAATGCCAATTGCTTTCTGCCATGATCTGCGGCCTAATCCATCCATTGATGGGATGCAGATCAGTTATCTGAAGCAGGAGAACGTGACAATGACTGAAGAAAATCAAATACAGCAGATCATCTTGTCAACAGATTCAAGTGTCTTCTTTTCTTTCCTCAATGTTTGATATAAATTGAAATGCGTTGCCTGAGATTAAGAGCTTGAAAAAAATGATTTTGGGATACTCTGTTATTAGATGTATGTGCCATACTAACTATGTTTGCCTGTTTATTGGGTTTGAGAGGACTTACAGGCTGGCAAAGAATTTTGTGATATTGCAACAAATTAGTATAGTGAGAAAATTGGAGTCTTTATTGAAATTTAAGAAGTTGCCATTGGTGAATATCTGACACGTTTGTTAGTGTCTAGAGATGAGCGAACAGTAAAATGTTTGAGGTTCGATATTCGTTTTGAGTAACTACTCGAATCGAATATCAAACCCTATTATACTCTATGGGGGGAAAATGTTCGTTTTAGGGGTAGGCAACGTTCGATCAAATTATACTTACCCAGTCCACAAGTGAGGGTCGGGCTGGATCATCCGAGAAGTCTTCTCCGTGCAGCGTCCCTGCGTCATCTTCCGGCTCTTCATTCACTCTGCCAGGCATCGGGCCTGGGCAGAGCCGACTGTGTATGCCCGCACTACAAGTGGACATGCGCAGTCGACTCTGCCCAGGCCCGATGCCTGGCAGAGTGAATGAAGAGCCGGAAGACGCCGCGGAGAAGCTGCACGGAGAAGACTTCTAAAGGTAGGAGAAGAACCAGCGCTGATTGGCTGACTGTATAGCATTCGGGCCAATCAATGCTGGTTCTGTATCGAACTTTTACATTCGAATAGCGAGTGGTACTCATTCGAGTACGAGTATTTCGAATACCGTAGTATTCGATCGAATACCTACTCGATCGAATACTACTCGCTCATCTCTATTAGTGTCATAGAAAGGCACTGATGGTTGGCCAATTGTGGTCCTTTTGAGCCATCCAAAATCTCAACTGCATAGACAACTTTACTCCCATTTACAATGAACATGACACAAATATATGTTTTACTGCAGTAGGTGTCCTGTACTCTTTATATACATAAGATAAATGATAACTCTTGGATGTATAGTGGACGTATTTGTATCTGCAATAAGTCAGCATCACATTTACTTGTGTCACAATAAGGTTCTTACATTTACCCCTACTATGGTTGAAATTGACCTTTTCAGTCATTCTGATGTACAACTACTGTGGCTTTACAACCATTGACAAAGAAGAACATCACACACATGCATCTTAGGCTATAGCAAGTGCATAGTGTCTGGCAAGTAATAGAAGCTTGTTGTCAATAACAGGGAAATTAATAACTCTTGGTTACATACATCTTTATTTCACTGATGTAGTAGACTAATTATCATTGCCATCTGTATGTAATTAATTTATTAGTCCTAATTAATGGCTTCTTTGTAATGTGATTAATTAATTAGTGCTCATTAGTGTTTTCTTTATGTGTAATGATTTTAGCCTTTGATTAAGTTATAATGTGTGAAATGCATTTTGTCAGCCTGATCGGCATTCTGAACGGATCTGGAGTAGTTACTAGGATATATAAAATATATCTGTGTCACTTTACATGATGTGTATATAAAGCACATGTATATAAAGCGCATTTATATAGCACATGTATATGCAGCACATTTATACAGCACATGTATATATAGCACATTTACAATGTAATCATATATAAGCATGTTCTATTCCAGGACTTCATCTGATCCATTTTATTTCTCTACAACATTATTTGTACATAAGGTTTTATTGATCTGTTAATTGTAGTATTAATAGTTTTTCATTATTTGTGATCCTGATGTATTACATTTGTGACATCAATCAGTTCTTTATTTCTCTAGTTAAACAGAATATTACTTTGACTTTAACTGTCACATTTTTTTTCCTACTGTCAGGTTTAGAGATTTTCAGAGCATATATTTATAGTGTCTACAGGTTTGTAGTATTCCTTTCCAAAATAAATAGAAAAAATGACATCTCCATTTTTCATATATACTAAGATGTCAATATGCATTCAAATACATAGATATGTTAGTGTTCATTCTAATATATCAAGAACTCAAGCATGAGGTAATGCTGTGTGCATGGACCCGCTCAGACAGCTCAGTGCGACACCATATGTTACCTTCATCAAGCACCATATTTTCTCCTGGAAGCATAAAAGAGTATTTAGACTCTGTATCAAGATAGGGAAAAGGGAAGGCACAATTCATTCTTTTGCATATGACAATGGAACAAAAAAATATTTTAAACTTACTGAGATAGAAAGACGGGCTACAAGAATGGTGAAGGGTCTTTCTACATAAAACGTATGAGAAGAGGCTTTAAGAACTTAATCTGTATAGCCGTGAGGGAAAAAATGGAAATGGTTGGGATATAACTAAAACCTTTAAAGAGGACCTTTCATGTCCTCAGGCACATGCAGTTTTATATAACATTAGAAAGCCGACAGCACGCTGAATTCAATGCACCGTTGGCTTTCCAGTTACGTGCCCCGGGGCTGGTAATATCGGTGCCGTTAGTTTCTGCATCGATCTCTGCCCACTGTCAGAAGGGCGTTCCTTACAGTCTAGCTGAGCTTTGAGGAATGCCGACCCCCTTCCTGACAGTACTTGTCCATAGTGTTGTACTGTCAGAGGGGATGTTCCTTACGGCCCAGCAATGACGCTAATCTGTGAGGACCACCACCTATGACTGTACTCATCCATAGTACAGTACAGGGCTATGAATAAGTACTGTCAGGGGGGGGAGCTGTTCCTCACAGCCAAGCTAGACTGTCAGGAATGCCCTTCTGACAGTGAGCAGAGATTGATACAGAAACTAACAGCACCAACATTTCCAGCCCCGGGTACATAACAGGAAAACCGACAGTGCGCTGAATTCAGCTTTCTAGCTGTATATAAAACTGCATGTAACCGAAGACATGAAAGGTCCTCCTTAAATATGTTGAATGTATAAAACAGATTCAAGAGGAAAGTGATTTTTTTTAAAGTAAACTCAAGAATGGAATCTGAAATCGGAAGCAATGTCAGGAAGTATTATTTCACTGAAAGAGTAGCTGGGGCTTGGAACAAATGTCCAGCAGATGTAGTGGCAAAATCTACACTAAGTGAATTTAAGCATGCCGGGGGTAAATCCATCTATCCTGAGATAATGTAAAGGCAAACTAGATGGACCATGTGACCTTTTTCTGCAAGTGATCTTCTTTTTTGACTATGTAAGTAGCATACGAGTTTCATAGTCACAAGATATAGAAATATAAAATATTGTGAACATCCAAAGAAAACTACTACTAGAATTATCTCCCCCAGTATCATTACATGTACTATTACATGACTGAAATGAGTGGCTCACCTTGTACTAATACGTGGTCACTGTATCTCAGGAAAAAAAAAAAAAAAAAAAAAAAAGAACACAACAAACTTAATTTTCCATTTTCTCTTACTATACAATTTCAATGCTACTAAGAAAAACACAAATGTATGTGATAGGTTTGGATTTTAAGCTTTAGGAAATCAGCTGTTACTACTAGGAAATACTAACATCAGCTGCATGGTACATGTAAGGGCTCGTTCACATCGGTGCCCGGTCTCCGTTCATGCAGGTTTCCGTTTCCTGCACAAAACTGAGCAGGAGGCAGAAACCTGCAGGACTCTTTCATGCCCATTCATTTGAATGGGTTTGAAAGATGTCCAGCCGTGACCGGCGGTGAGCCTTTTATGCTCTCTGCCGCAAAACCGTTTTTTTTTAAATCGGACACAGAGTCGGACATGCAGTACTCTGTGTCCAATTTAAAAAAAAACGGTTTCGCAGCAGAGAGCATAAAACGCTTACCGCCGCTCACGGCCGGACCGATCTGACAGGTTTCCATCTTCTGCATGCAGAAGACGGAAACCACAGAACGGACTGCCGAACGCTAGTGTGAACCTAGCGTAACATGACATAATGGTCATTCAGATGAATGGATGACCATATGATCCATGGACAGTCTGGGTTCCCCTCTGATTAGCAGCTCTCTGCTTTCTGCTACTTGAAAAAAGTGGTTACCCACTGAAATCCACTGATCCTATAGACTATAATGGAGTTCGCTGGGTTTCCACCCGTAAAGGGCGAAAAATGCGAAGAGAAATAGCTGGATGTGGCGCTTTTCTCTTTGCATTTTAAAACAGGTTCACAGTATTTTATACCTACACTTTTCATGTATGCGAAAAAGTGATTTATTTATTTTTGACAAAAAATATACAACTTGTTAAAACAAAAAAAATCCAACACAAAATATTTAACTTCTATTCAGATGGACACGATATGAAGTTGGCATATATTACCACTTGTGGATCTCTTATTGGCATATAGATTACTATATTCTAAAGTTCATACTTAAAGTTTGCGGCCGCAAAATTACGCGTGCAAAATTACGCGTGCAAAATTACGCGTGTTATACGCTTGTAAAGACCCATTAAAATGAATGGATTCTGTTTTGAGTGCTCACATTCTGACACGTGTATACGTGTAAGAATGCGCACCCGTTAACTCCATGTGAACTGGCCCCAGGGCCTTGTTCACACATCCACATTAAACAAATTGCATAAACATGCTGCACAAAAGACTCACAGTGCAAAGTGACTTGTACAGGGGGTTTAAACAAGCAACAAGTTCATTAATGCAGATTTTAAACATAAATTTCAGCCTTTGCCATATGTGTTGGCCCCCGCTGCTGTAAGTGAATTATCCCTCCATATTGCAGAGTTATGAGCTAGGCCAGTTTTAAGTGTCATTTTGTCTCCTGTGCCTTGATTTGTACCTAACACAAGGACACCCTGTAACACCATCACACTGGAGAAAAGTGGCAGGGAGTGTGCTGACCTAGGGCCTGTAACATGATCTGCCACCAATGCCACCACCACCACCGGTGAGGCCACCATTTAAGGTTAATCCTAACTGCACCATCTCCTTTTTGTTGGAGGCAAGAACATGAGGTTCAAGATGAAGTGGAAAAACTGCGCTCCCTGGTTGTTGATAGATAGTGACACAAAGACCAATTGTCCACGTATGGATTTATTGAGAAACAAAAGCACGACGCGTTTCGGACCTTCAAGGGTCCTTCTTCAAGTGCAAGAACAAAGCTAAAAGACAATACATACATATACACAAGTAAAATCTCATGAAGAGGGATGCATCTTGCCTAGTTAGCTAAAAAAGTATGAAATACTGAACATATAATATAGTTCAAATAAAAAACATATAGCATTGAAATAAATAAACAATAGCAAGAAGAATTACAGTTTAAAAAATAGTGAGTCAAGCTCAAAGCAATACTTCCGATTAAAAAATAGGAGAGACTCAATCCTTCATCATAAGTATTGTGACCCCCTTGGGTGAACATACCTTAGCAGAAGCTCATTTAATATACAGCCTTAAGCTTCAGGCATAGTCATAAAAACATATTGGTATAGATGTAAAATACACTTCCAAGATAACATATTGAGGGGTCGAGACCTCTAGAGATGGAACTATATCACTATTAGGGGGATGTTATGGCGATATCAGGGTACTCTATGTCAAAAATACACTTTCGGTTTGCCTCTTTGAATTGCCTGTCCCTTTAAAATTAAAGACCATCAAAAACAGACCTCAAAAACAGATATAAAAGAGCCAATGGCTCTTTACTGCTGGGAGAGAAAGTTCTCTCATCTACATATTCGTAGAGCATTACCATAAATAAACATAAATGATGTCTTACCTTGACACGTCAGGCTAGATGCCTAGCTGTCTGGATCGTGTCACTGTCTTATAAAGCCGGGTATTTCCCGCGCGCGCCCTTTTGCTTATGGAGACGCATGGAGCTCCAGTGGCATCCCGGAGGTTGTGGTGCGCATGCGTCAAACTAAAAACGTGCGCATGCGCACTAGCTGTGGGATCGGACTATGCAATTCTGGTGTATATCCACCCCGAGTAACGGGGAAGCACCGCTTCAATATCAGACACATGGAGCATGTCTGTCTCCCATGTGACGCTCTCATGTGCTTCATTGAAAAGGAAACTGATATATTACAACAGACAAACATCAACCATATGTAAAGGTTCAATATCAATATCTGAAAAGAAACTGTTGCAAGTTGATCACTTGATAAGTCAAAACAATGAATTAAAGAGTACATTGTGATGATTGAATGAAAGAATGGAGTGGCTGTGTTAATGTGAGAAGTTAAAACAGGTCATGGCTTGTGCATATCCAATGAACCCTTATAGGAAGAGAAATCTAAATAAATAGTAGACGGAAGGGGACTGTATAACTAATGTTGAAAGTATAGTAGATAAACTGGGGGAAAAAAAATGACATATGGAGAATAGAGGGGGAGGAGGGGAAAAGGGAAAAACAGGGTACTGTGGAAAAAGTGTGTAGAACCTAATTTTTGGTCACATCCTCGGATGCTATATTTAGACCAGCTGGTTGGAGGGTGTTGAGTCTAAACATCCAAAACATTTCTTTTCTATTGAGAGTGTGTAATCTATCTTTTACTGATGGAGGTACTGTATCTATTGGTGTGACTCAAAAATTAGAAAACTCAATATCACCAGAAAGATTTTTCTAATTTTCGAGTCACACCAATAGATACAGTACCTCCATCAGTAAAAGATAGATTACACACTCTCAATAGAAAAGAAATGTTTTGGATGTTTAGACTCAACACCCTCCAACCAGCTGGTCTAAATATAGCATCCGAGGATGTGACCAAAAATTAGGTTCTACACACTTTTTCCACAGTACCCTGTTTTTCCCTTTTCCCCTCCTCCCCCTCTATTCTCCATATGTCATTTTTTTTCCCCCAGTTTATCTACTATACTTTCAACATTAGTTATACAGTCCTCTTCCGTCTAATATTTATTTAGATTTCTCTTCCTATAAGGGTTCATTGGATATGCACAAGCCATGACCTGTTTTAACTTCTCACATTAACACAGCCACTCCATTCTTTCATTCAATCATCACAATGTACTCTTTAATTCATTGTTTTGACTTATCAAGTGATCAACTTGCAACAGTTTCTTTTCAGATATTGATATTGAACCTTTACATATGGTTGATGTTTGTCTGTTGTAATATATCAGTTTCCTTTTCAATGAAGCACATGAGAGCGTCACATGGGAGACAGACATGCTCCATGTGTCTGATATTGAAGTGGTGCTTCCCCGTTACTCGGGGTGGATATACACCAGAATTGCATAGTCCGATCCTGCAGCTAGTGCGCATGCGCACGTTTTTAGTTTGACGCATGCGCACCACAACCTCCGGGACGCCACTGGAGCTCCATGCGTCTCCATAAGCAAAAGGGCGCGCGCGGGAAATACCCGGCTTTATAAGACAGTGACACGATCCAGACAGCTATGCATCTAGCCTGACGTGTCAAGGTAAGACATCATTTATGTTTATTTATGGTAATGCTCTACGAATATGTAGATGAGAGAACTTTCTCTCCCAGCAGTAAAGAGCCATTGGCTCTTTTATATCTGTTTTTGAGGTCTGTTTTTGATGGTCTTTAATTTTAAAGGGACAGGCAATTCAAAGAGGCAAACCGAAAGTGTTTTTTTTGACATAGAGTACCCTGATATCGCCATAACATCCCCCTAATAGTGATATAGTTCCATCTCTAGAGGTCTCGACCCCTCAATATGTTATCTTGGAAGTGTATTTTACATCTATACCAATATGTTTTTATGACTATGCCTGAAGCTTAAGGCTGTATATTAAATGAGCTTCTGCTAAGGTATGTTCACCCAAGGGGGTCACAATACTTATGATGAAGGATTGAGTCTCTCCTATTTTTTAATCGGAAGTATTGCTTTGAGCTTGACTCACTATTTTTTAAACTGTAATTCTTCTTGCTATTGTTTATTTATTTCAATGCTATATGTTTTTTATTTGAACTATATTATATGTTCAGTATTTCATACTTTTTTAGCTAACTAGGCAAGATGCATCCCTCTTCATGAGGTTTTACTTGTGTATATGCATGTATTGTCTTTTAGCTTTGTTCTTGCACTTGAAGAAGGACCCTTGAAGGTCCGAAACGCGTCGTGCTTTTGTTTCTCAATAAATCCATACGTGGACAATTGGTCTTTGTGTCACTATCTATCAACAACCAGGGAGCGCAGTTTTTCCACTTCATCTTGAACCTCTGGTTCTTGCCTTCCACTGTCTTCTCTCCGGGATTCCGGTACATCGTGGATTCTGCTGCCACTCTCACCTGGATTGTTTACTAACTTAAATCCACATTGGGGTTGTGATATCCCACAACCCTTCAGGTGAGAGGCCAACTGGTCTGAATTAATATTAATGAATATTGTCTACCACCATTTTAACAGATCTACTACGCTTAGAGCGCTCAGTGTCTTTTTCCTCTCATCTCCTTTTTGTTAGCTACATAATCTGTGGAGTAACCCTACAACATTAAACATTGGAAAAGTGTATCGATACAAAGTTACTAGTAAAATACAGTAAAAAGAAAGGGGGCAGTGAAAAAAATAAAAACATTTCGTATTCACCCTTCCATGGTGTTCCAGTGTCACCCTGTGTGATCCTGTCTTCTTGGTCCAGTGCCTAATGTGTGAACGTGTGGCAGAAGTCCCAGTTACACATGACCGCTGATGCTTGGGATGTCACTAGCTGTAACATCACAGGTTTCTTCCTAAGGCCTGCTGAGGACACTGAGTGGCCTCAGCAGAACTCAGGAAGAGACCTGTGAGAAGCCACTGGAGCAGAAGGACCAGAACGCACCAAGAGGATACTGGAACCTTGGGGACGGGTGAGTATATATATTTTTTCACCTCCCCCGCTTATCCAGGCATTAAAAAAATTGCCTGAACAACCTCTTTAAGGCTGAGGCCCCACATTGCGGAAACGCAGCATTTTTTGTTGCAGATTTTGTTGTAGTTTTTTTTTTATTCAAAGCCAGGACTGGATTGAGCAGAAGGGAGAAGTGTAAGATCTTTTTATATATTTCCCATTCCTATAGTAGCCATTCTTGGCTTTGTCTCAAAAAGCTGCAACAAAATCTACAACAAAAAAAGCTGCATTTCCGCAACGTGGGGCCTCAACCTTATTCAGGATTCCGTTTAGAGTGAAGATGCATGATGCTGTGATGTTAATTTGCAGTGTAAGGCAATTGTTTTCACTTTTGAAATGTTAAATTCTCAGGGTGATTTTTTTAAATTTTTTATTTCATATTGTCATATCTATATATACAAATCATACTCTCCCAAAATGACGCCCTTCTTCATTAGACTTTTAGAAACCTGTGACATTGTTGAGCTTTATGTGATTTGATGACAATATTCTGAACACAGAATGGAGGCTTTGAGCATTTGGATCACTAGAGACGCTGGTGACTAGAGACGCTGGTGTAATTGTGGTTCATCATTAGCACAATATACCACATCTTTAACACAAAGTGGCATACCTAGTTTTGGCTAAAAAATTTTGACTTGCTAGACATGTGGGTGGGGATTCTGAGAAATGGAACCATAGCTTAAAATCCTCATGATGCACTAAAAATGCACTACACAAGTTCAATTCTGTGACACGAGGTCACCTCCTGAAAAGAAGAAATCAGTTTTCTATCCCTGCACAACTCTTATAATACTTTAAGGCTAAAGCCCACTTTGCGGAAACGCAGCTTTTTGTTGCAGATTTTTTTACCTTTTGTGAGCCAAAGTTAGGAGTGGATTTAACAAAAAGGAAATGTCAAGTGCATCCATTATATTTCTCATTCCTTTTCAAGCTAATGCTGACTTTGATTCAAAACTCTGCTGCAAAATCTGCAACAAAAAATGTTCAATTTCTACAACGTGGAGTCTTAGCCTAAAGGAAACATGTCATGTTTAAGGTGCATACCATTCTACTGGAATCATGTTACAAACACGGCGTTTTATAGTAAGGGAAAAGTGGATAGGTCAGTTGACAGTTTTGAAAATCACAGCATGTTAATTATGCCTATGGAAACGCTGGCGGTTTCCCCATAGGTATAATTGTAGCAGAAAGTCCGCAGAGGAAAACTCCAGAAACTTTCTGTCTAAAGTGCTGCGGGAAGAAATGCGATACGTTGCCGCAACGTTTTTTTCCCGCAGTGATTTTTCTGTGTCACATCCCGTGGGGGCCTTAGCCTTAGGGTATGTTCACACATCAGTATGCCATCCGTCAGTTTGAATTCAGTTTGACACTTCAAAATGGACTGATGCATATACTGATTGCATACTGACACCTTTTTATGCTGATAGCAAACGCTGTGCATCCCCTAGAAGACAGATAAGGATATTAAAAATAGCAATTGTAAACAGAGTAGAGATAAGGAGATATAATAAATGTCCTTATATCTCCTTATCTCTACTCTGATTACAATTGCTACTTTTAATCCCTTTATCTGTCCTCTAAGGGGCGGACAGCATTTGCTATCAGCATAAAATGGTGTCAGTATACAATCAGTATGTGCATCAGTCTGTTTGAAGTGTCAAACTGAATTCAAACGGACGGATGGCATACTGATGTGTGAACATACCCTTAAGGGGTTTTCAGGCCTTATTTGTTGATGATCTATCCTTAGAATTGGTACTCATCAATTGAAAATCAGGTGCCAGACCCCACCTGATCAGCTGTTTGAAAGGACCATCAGTATATCTGGGTGAGTGCTGCAGCCTCTCAACAGAAAACCAAGCCCTACTTTTGTGACGCAGTGGCTCTTGGTACTGCATCTTTGACTGGTGAATGTGATGTCACATAGTCTGTTAAGTAGAAATAGCACTTGGGGAGTACCTCTGTTACTATAAACAACTGATCCAAAGGGGTCCTGAGTGTCCGACTCCTGCTGATATTCAATTGATAAGGATAGCCCTGAACACCCCTTAAAACTGTACTAATGGTGAAAATGAAAGGGAACCCATCCCATTAATAAAACTGTCCAATCTACAGGCATCTTGTTTTAGCACAGAATGAGCTAAGTAAATTGTTGTATATATTTATGGGAAAAGAATCAGTACAACTTGTTATTTATACATTGAAATTTAAGTCAAGGGTTGTTTGGGTTTTTTGTTTGTTTGTTTTTTTTTAAGATAGTGAGCCCCATATAGCGTTTACAATGTACATTTTTCCCTATCAGCATGTCTTTGGAGTATGGGATGGAATTCATGCAAACAACCCACAAACTCTTTGCAGATGTTGTCCTTGGCAGGATTCAAGCCCAGGACTCCAGCACTGCAAGGTTGCAGTGCTACCCACTGAGCCACTGTGATGCCCCAAGGGTTTGGTCTTATTTGTGATTGACAGCCTTCCTTCTATGACTGGGAGTACATAGAGAGTTGTCAATCACCGGTAGGCCATCCTTGTTGACTAATTGGTATAGAGGAAGCAGAAGTTTCAATGTATAAAGGTTATTCTGAACCTTTTCACAAAAAATGATGTATCAATCTGCTCAAGAACTTCTGCTCTATAATGTACTATCTGCAGGTTGAACAGCTTTTCCCACATGACAGTTTTCCTTTGATCCTATTATTGTTACAGTTTTGGTTATATGACATGCCCAATGTGCCTATATTTTGCACATTTTTATATTTTTTGCATTTGAATAAGAAAGGGGACAGTTGTTTTTGCTCCTATATTGCTGCATTCATCGTAAATGAGCGCCATTCTCATACATTGTGCTTCATTTTGAGCTGAACGGAATAAAAGTATCAAAAGGCAAGTGCATGAGAATGTCAGTCTTTCAGGCATCAACATCTGCTCACGTCTGTTTGAATCAAGCAAGAAGTAGGCTTCAGAAGAGCAGAAGAAAGAACTTCAAGACTCAAAACTTTGGTCGTCTGTAAGATACATAAAATATAGCGTTCAGGAATAACTTTCATATGATACAATAGAGATTTGTGTTTAAGCTTTATTCCCATTAACAGATATATGGTATGGTCAGAATATATAACACACACCACAAACTATTAAGTTATGAATGTGGATAAAAGAACAGGCTAAGAAAAAATGCAAACATTTTTTTTTCTATTTTTTAGATTTTCTAAAAAAAATAAGTAATTTTTTTTCTTTAACAGTTTCTAGCCACAACCATTTTTCTTTTTTGAGCTTTTGATTTTCACTCCCCGTTTTCCAAAAGCCTTAACATTTTTATTTTGCAGTTTACAGATATGGGAGGGCTTATTTTTGGCAGGGAAAATAAACTGTTACTCTTTAATATTTTGTGCAATGTTTTGGGAATCTAAAAAAAAAAATCCAGAATGGAGTGGAAATAGAGAAAAATCACAATTGCCCCATTTTCTTACAGGATTCTTAGTTATATTCTGTGGGTCAGTACAATAACAATATCAAAATAATATTAATATACATTTAATACCTTAAAAATATATAAAAACTTATGTCAAAGCAAAATTGTATTTGCATCTCCATATTATTTCTGCCGGCAGAGCTATTTAAGGGCTTTATTGTATGGCGATCTGTCATTTTTATCGGTACCTTTATGAGGCACATATGACTTTTGGACCACTTAACTTCTTTGGGGAGGATAAGTGATGAAAAATTGTGATTCAGCCATTTTGATTCTTTTCAGGTATGTCTTACGCAGAATCAAATACACATCAATTAGCTGCTCCCGCTGTTTACAGAAGCTGAAAGCTATAATGGAAAAGATACTGTAAGCAGAAGACATAATCTGTAGTATAGCAGCAATAAAGGGATAGAGCAGATTTACTGCTATTCACATCAATAGGAGCAGAGCAGTAGTACTGAGGCAGAGCCATTGTACAGCTGATAGTGCTGTCTCCTCCTGGACCTGTCCTTTGAATAACTTCCAGCACCCAGAACAGATAATTGGTGTGGTGATCATGTTTTGGACACCGACCAATAAGAGATCAGGAGTCATGAGCATGAAAATTGGGGTAAGTCAATAGTTGCAGATTTCCAACTCACCTCCTTCTCCTCACTAGTTTCACGGCATAGGTACATGGCTTAGTAGCTCTACACAAACCTTCATGAAACCATCATCAAGCACATTGTCAGGTATCAGCTGCAGAGTTGTACTCTGGAACAGTATACACACGTTATTTTTGTTAATTAATATAGCAGCATTAATTCCATGGTGCCTTACATTTGGTGGTTTACATATGGTACAAAAGATATACAGACAAATATAATACTAACAATGTCCGAATGGCACAGTGGGATAGAGGACCCTGCCCACAAGGGCTTACAATCTATGAGGGATGAGGGATAGAGACAGAAGGTGAGGGGAGAGACTGTTCAGGTGGTGGTGTGGTCACAGTAGTGTTATTGGGGGTTGTAGACCTTCCTGGATAGGTGAGTCTTCAGGGCCTTCTTGAGGCTTCTGACTGTGGGGGTCAGTCTTACGTGTCTTGGTAAGGAGTTCCAGAGTATGGGGGATGCACGAGAGAAATCATGGAGACGGTTGTGTGAGGAGCGGATGAGAGAAGAGCGGAGTAGGAGGTCATTGGAGGATCTGAGGTTACGTGTGGGCAGGTAGCAGGTGATTAATGGAGCTCTATCATTGGGAAAAGTCATTTTTAGATCATCACATCCTTGCATAGCCTTTAGAAAGGCTACTCCACACTTACCTTTTGTATACAAATCGTCTCAGTGGTCTTTGAATGAGCTGTTTTATTCATATGTTAATTAGCCTCTGGGTGCACCCCGAAAGTCTCATCGTGCACCCTCTGCTATTCTTTCCTATGTATGTGTACAGCATAGGCTGCTGCTGCTGATGACTCTGTTTCCTCTGTTTGCACACTACATAGGAAAGAATAGCAGAGGGTGCACGCTGAGACTTTCCGGGGTGCACCAGAGGCTAATTAACATATGAATAAAAACGCTCATTCAAAGACCACTGAGACAGATTTGTATACAAAAGGTAAGTGTGGAGTAGCCTTTCTAAAGGCTATGCAAGGCATGTGATGATTAAAAAATGACTTTTCCCAATGATAGATACCCTTTAAGTCAGAAATATAATAATAATAATAATAATAATAATAATAATAATAATAATAATAATAATAATATACACATGTTCTGTGGAGTGATGAATCATGTTCCTTTAACCAGCTGAATGAGGGAGTTTGAGGATTGCCAGGATACCAGGAGAAGGACTTACCTGACTACATTGTACTTTGTGGGCCAAATCTGGTAAATAATAGATCTCTCACCTATGCTTTCTAGTGATTAAATTGTCACTTTGCAAAGTAATTGCATTTAAACTAAATGAAGTTTCATGATATGATATCAGAACAGTGAATTAAAAAAAACAATATAGCACAGTGCTATTTATCAATCTCTATTGCTAAAAAGTTTTAAAACAGCTAGTTTGCCAACACTACTAGTACTTTGAGTTAAAAAAAGAGTGAAGCCTTAAGGTCCACTCACACAGAGTTTTTTGGCAAGGATTTTGGTGCTGAAAATCCATGTGGAAAAAAAAGCCTCCCATTGACTTCAATGGGTTCCTTTTTCCGCTAGTGGAAGAACATAAATACATTACTATAGGGTGTGCTCGATTTTCACATAACTCCACAATTTTAAAAAATGTGCTTATATCTTTATAACTTCTGTTGCCAACCCATAGTGAAAGAATATTGCAGATGAAGAATACCATTATACCTTTGAGTATTGTTAGTATTTTTATGACACGTATCTATATTTATTTACCCGGCGCCAGAAAACCCTTCTGACATTCTACCAATTCTTTATCGACAGACCAAAAATAAAAGAAATACGATAACAAAAACTTCAGTTCTGATGTCAGTGGCACATGTTATGCCTGTTTTATACTTAATGCATCTATTATATCAAAATACTGTTATAAACTAAAAGAAAATAGAGAAAGCAGAAATGTGTTGAGAGTTCAAGAAACATTTCTTGAACTAGTGATCTTTGAAAGTCATGTTCAGATTGCTCTAATAAAAAAAAAAAAAAAAAGAGTCAAAGGTTTTGTTCCAGAACGCTTACAAAGCTGCTGACTTGAGTTTAACACATTTTAAGATATTTTTAAGATGACTGGTGTATATTTAACTATGACTACTATACAGAAGAAATAACTTGAAACAACTGAAACATACATGTAAGGCAAATTCTGCAACCGAGCCCCCACCTACACTACCATGTGCTTTTATAATACTGAAGTTTTTTTAGGCTGTTCAGCTCGAGATCCAGGATACAATTGTTACCTCTGAATCACTTATAACTACTGCATAATGCCTGCTGCTATAGTCTATCTTCAGGGTACTAGATGTAGTTGAAACAGAATAGAAATTACTTACATGTAAAGTACTGTGCAGAAGTTACTGTGGAAAGTTAGTGTGGAAAAGAGATTGCAGAATAAGTACGCTTCAGAGGTAAAAGAGTTAATAGTTTATTTTTGTCAATTAACAAAATTAAGTGAATGAACAAAAGAGAAACCTAAATAAGAGCAGTATTTTGTGTGATCACTCTTTATCTTCAAAACAGCATCAATTCTTATAGACAGAAGTGCACACAGTTTTTGAAGGAATTCAGCAAGGAGGTTATTCCAAACATCTTGGACAACTAACCACGGATCATCTGAATGTAGGCTTTCTCAATCCTTCTGTCTCTTCATGTAAACCCACACAGATCTAACAATGTTGATATCAGGGCAGTGGAGTAACTAGGAATGGCGGGCGCCGTGGCAAACTTTTGACATGGGGCCCCTCTGACCAACACCGACGACCTCGACTGACCACCTCCTACACATTCCTGCACACTCTATTATGCCCCATAGTGGCACCTTCACACAGTATTATCCCCATAGTGGCCCCTGCACACAGTATTATCCCCCATAGTGGCCCCTGCACACAGTATTATGTCCCTTAGTGGCCCCTGCACACAGTATTATGTCCCTTAGTGGCCCCTGCACACAGTATTATCCCCCATAGTGGCCCCTGCACACAGTATTATCCCCCATATTGGCTCCTACACACAGTATTATGTCCCACTGTGGACACCCATAAACAATTATTATACTCTGGGGTCTGAAAAGACCCCAGAGTATAATAATTGGAGACCCAGGGGGAGAAAAACATAAAAAAAACCACCTCTGTTACTCACCTATCTCCCGTCTCCTACGCTGTCGTCTTCCATGCAGGCCGGGGTCATGAGACGTCAGACGACTAGGCCGAAGCCTGCCCAGATCGTGGAGAGGTAAGTAACAGTGTTTTTTTTTATGTTTCTCACCTCTCCCGGTCCGCCAATCATTATACTCGGAGGTCCAAAAAGACCCCCGAGTATAATGATAGCAGCGGTAGCGGCTGTCACGCGGCCCCCAATGTCCCTGTGGCAGCTGCCTCTGCTGCTATGGCAGTAGTTATACCACTGTATCAGGGCTTTGTAGGACCGTATCATCACTTACAGGACTTCTTGTACTATAGTTCTTAGGGTATGATCACACTGCAGTCATTCAGGTCAGTGGTTCTGATCTGCCAAAGGATCAGAGCAATGGACTGAATTTCTAGTAGAATGACAATTATAGACAGTGCACCCTCTGTCTGCATCCAACTCCATTCAATGTGTGTCCATTTTTCTGCTTTTTTTTGTTTCCTCATTTCTGAGTATATGCAGAAAAAAAAGATAGTAATACAGTACAGTATAATGGACAACTGTCCGTTAGCCATAGACTTTAATAACGTGCACTTGATGTTCATCATGAAACCATTTTTTTAACAGACACAAAAGTCCTGCATGTAGGATTTTTTGTTTGTGAAAAAAAAAAAAAAATGAACGTGATGGATTGAGTGTATAATGGAAGATTATAAAGATAATCTGTTTTCCCTTAGCCCAAACAGCAGCACAAGATGGGGTATTCCTGCCCCTGTGTGCTGTTAGGACAGGTGGAACTTTTAATTAGCTAACAGTTTTTCCCCCTATAAGAGGCCAGAGCGACCTCCTCCCCCCTGTGTTAGTCAAAAAGTATAAAAGGCAATATAACAATACAAACATTACCATAAACAATGGGAGGGAGCCTTGTGCTGCTGTTTGGGCTAAGGGAAAACAGATTATCTTTATAATCTTCCATTCCCCCTACGCCAAACAGCAGCACAAGATGGGGATCTAGCAAGTAAAATCCCAACTAGGGTGGGAGATCTTGGCAAGCAGATGCCAAGACAGAATGTCCGAAGGCTGTGGCCTCTGAGCTGCGCCAGTCCAATCTGCAGTGTCTGGCGAACATCAGATGAAAACTCCAGGAAGCAGCGGAACATATCTGCTCTAAGGAGAGCGAGCGTCTCTCTGACCGGGAAGTTGGTCCAATTCCGGTACTGGTAGGTCTTGAGCGCGAAGAGAGCAAGCGATGGCCTCCCTGATCCATCTTGACAGGGTGGCTTTAGAGGCTTTAACACCTTTGTTATGGCCGTAGGTATTGATGAGCAGGTTCTTCGAAAGGAAGCTGTACAATTCAAATATATGCGCAAATATATGCGACCTTAGGACAAAATCCCTGGATGAACCCAAGTTGAACCCTATCAGGGGAAAAAGGTAATGAATGCACATTGAAAAACCGCAAGAAATAAAAAAATTTGGTTGGATCTTACCATAATGGCGGTGCATCGACTTCCATATTGTGAAGTTGACAGAGTGCCCATAGCAATAGAAATTAGTGCTTTTAGTCTCCGCAGTGAACACAGAGGGAAAGCTGAAAGAGGACACGGCTTACCTTACTGCAGGGCAGTAAATGAACTGCAGCTGAAAAAGTCAGTAACCTGCACAAGGCAGGTAAGACAAAAGACTGCAGTATAAACCTAGATCTTTCACTCAGAAAGAAGGGAAAGAGAAAAAGGATCTAAGACGCCTTATTCTAAACCATAAAGGAGGCCACAGCCTCCTCCACCTGTCTAGTCGCACAGGACAGAAAAAAACACAGGGGGGAGGAGGTCGCTCTGGCCTCTTATAGGGGGAAAAACTGTTAGCTAATTAAAAGTTCCACCTGTCCTAACAGCACACAGGGGCAGGAATACCCCATCTTGTGCTGCTGTTTGGCGTAGGGGGAACGGACATTAATGGTCACCAATGGACAGAAGATAAAATCCCACTGAATTTAATGGAAATTTTAATGGATCTGTGATGGTTCTGCTAGTGTCTGTTGATAAAATCCTGTAATGGATAATAGCAATGGACACTACTGATGGTCACCATGGGTGTTGTGAACGATCCCTAAGAGTTTTCTCTCATTACTGAAGTCATTATACCACTGTAAATGTTTATCATCTATCGTTACTCTGGAGTTCATTGGTCGCATATGCAGCTAAACCACTCAAAGTCTATGGGGACGGGTGTAAAGAACTGAGTACAGCAATTAGCTATCTCTGTGAATCTCATAGACATTGAAGGAAGCACCTGAGCAAATGCATAATAACTATTCCATTCAAATGCCCATGAAACTGGAGTTTCAGGACCCCAATTCTAGAGATTCTTAGGACAGATAATCACTATACACCCCTAACAGTCATAATAAAATAGTAAAAACACTCCTGAAAATGTCACTTTTTTACTGTAGATTTATAACTCATGCATGAAGTACATATATTGCACATATACTTGGCCAAACAGCGCCCTCTCCTGTCATCTGGGCCATTGATGGACCTCTTTACTTGTTACCCCATTTATACAAGCTAGTCCCAAATCATTTGGTCCATATGCCTGATAAAGGGTTAATGCTTTAAATGTTGCAAATATGATGGAAGTGTGATCAATCCCTTTCAGAGCCTGTTTCTTGAGTGTGCTGCCGGAAATCCACCTTAAAAGTGAGTCTGTCAGGAGTAAATTCATTATAAACCTAATCACAGTTCCTTGTAGGATTCTACAGTTTCCAAATATGCCTCTGTTATTTTCATGTGAAACGGCATTTTATTCACATGCAAATGAAGTGAAAAATCCTATGGGGATTTGCATTAGCTTACTTGGGCTTTGGTATTGGCTAGATTCCAGGACAAAGCACTGTTTGTACTGTACATTGGGAATTGACAGAAGTAATCTCTCATAAAATTATGACTTGTTGGCATACTTAAAAGTGTTTCCCATTCCCAAATGGGGTTTTCATTCTGATGACCTATCCACCAAAACCTGTGCGGATCAGCTGCAGTGCCCCTTACATTGCTAATCCAATTATTTGAATAGGAGCAACCTGGTGCCTGGAACAGCTGGTCTGTGCTGGGTCCATTTGTTGGACCCCCAAAGATCACATACTAACTATTCTGTGGATACCTCATTTGGGGCCAGAAAACCCCTTTAGGCTAGGGTCTCATGTGGTGTAAATGCCACGATTTGGCCGTAGTGGAAACATTGGAGAAAAAAATCACTGCAAGATGATTGGAATTGTAGCGAATACGCACAGTGGACACACTGCAACCATGGTTTTGGAAATTGAAGCATGTCATTTATACCTATGGACTCACCAGCGGTTTCACTGTAGCTATAATGGAAGCAGAAAGTCCTCAGAGGAAACCTCTGCAAACTTTCTGGGACAAGCGTTGTGGGAAAAACCGCAATGCATTGCCACCTGGTTTTCCCACAGCGCTTTTTTGCTGAGCCCTGCTATGTGGGGCCATAGGGCCCGTGCACACAATGTAACATGGCGCTGATTCTGACACGTAAACTCGTGTCAGAATCACAGCTTCAAAACAGAATCCCATTGACTTCAATGGGTTCCGTTTAACGCGTGTAACACATTGAAATCAATGGGTTAGAAAGCCTCCCATTGATTTTAATGTGTAGTGCGTGTAAGACGGAACCCATTGAAGTCTATGGGATTCTGAGTTTACGAGTCAGAATCAGCGCCGCGTTACATTGTGTGCACGGGCCCTTAGCGTTAAGATTTCAAATTGAGAAAAACTGGTATAGAGGATATATATGCTCTACTACATTTATTGTAAGGGAAAACACAGTGACTGGTTACCTTTAAAGATCAGAAACCATTCTGTGTGACAATAGAAGCATCTGAAATGGGGCAACTATTATTTCTCAGCATTGTATGTGAAAGCTCACTGTATAACAATAAATCTATTGTGTCTAGCTTTGATTGACAAATGACTGAAGTTGATGGAAAACTCAATGTGGGATAAAATGTTGCCTTTTTTATCTTTTAGATTTTCACAAAATACCAAATAACCTACGATTCAAGAACTAAATTTCCTGTTAAGTGCCATGAAATTGTCGAAGATCTCTTTTCTCTGTAGTATTAATGCAGTAGGATATTGCTTTTTTTTATTCTTTTAAATAATGCAATGCTCTTTTTTAAGTTTTGTCCTTTTTGATATGATACTGCTTTTTGAGCCATAATGTGCTGTTATACTGCACATAATTCCATGTGAATAACTTCTCACTGTATCCTAGAGTTCCTTTTTTCAGTTGAATTCATGCCAACCTTGTCAGAAACCAGTTAAGGTCAGAATACGGCACATATCAGGGCAGCTTGGCTTTTATCATGTGTGATTTAAACACCATGATCTCAAACAAAGATTATTTATCGAGATTTAATATGAGCGCTTGGCTTCCAGCCACGGAAGAAAGCGACAAAGTCAGAACTTAGTAAAAAAGAAACATTCTGTAAGTTTAGTTTGTAAACAACTCGCTTATAACATCATCAAATCGTGTTCCACTATATTATACCGCAAGGCACAACACAGCCATGTATGTGACCAACCCTTCTAGTAATACGTTTAATCCATTCCAGCCACCCCAGGTGAATAAGATCATCTTTCCTAGAGTGGTACTTCAATTTTAACCATTTTGACCATTTTTACCAAGAGGCATTAATATAGGGTGCTTGAGCATACCCTCAAGCAATATACTGCAATACTTCTATATGATACACATCTTTTTCAGTGATACGATTTATAATGAGGTCTTTTTGCAAAGAATGGTCTTTCATTTTAGTGCAGGGACATGCAACACATGGGGATCTTTGACGTGGTTTTCCACTGTGCGTATTTCAGCCAAAATATTAACTAATACCTCATGGCTATGAACTCATTTTTCGTGATGTACTCAGACCACCTTATGCTGTTTGAGGGTACTAGTACTGGTGGGGTGCACGTATATAGGTACTGGACAGCCTGGCTAGTATTTAACCATATAATTAGTATCTTTTCTTTGTGTATGAGAGCAGATGGTTGTGGCTGCTCCCAACATATCATTATTTTGGGTTAAGGCATTTTTATGGCTTTATAATATTGGTGGTCTATTCTTTGGAAAGGCAATTCATGTCAGTCCGGTGCATGTATATCTCTTGGCACCCTCCCTGATCAGTTTGAAGAGACTGCAGTACTTTGCCGAGTGGTCCAACCTTTTAAAGGCAGTTTGTCTACAGATGTGACCAGTTTAGTAAACTGATGCAATTTCTCATAGACCAATTCAATGACAACATGCTAACCAAAGACTTAAAAGGCTACAATTTACACCTAACTTACCCACCCACCACATAGACACAAATAGGATAGCTAGCATATCACTTTGTGTTAACTTTTCAGGAAAATAATGAAGAAGCAGGTGGATGCAACAGCCAAGATGCTCTTATCTTATAATGTCATTCTTACATCAAAGAGCAGATGTTGAAAACTTCCAATAAAGCAGGATCTTCTCTTCCAACAAGGGATGCTTTATTCTCATATCAGCCACCTTCAGTTATCATCAGGTCACTAAACCATTCTGAGGCTTTATATCTTTGAACAGTTAATGGTTGAAGGTTTCAGATGGGTGACTCAGTGGTCAGCACTGTTGTCTCACTGAGGACTTTGGTTTGAATCTGACCAAGAGCTACATCTGCATGGAGTGTCTATGCAGAAAAAAATCTCTTTTAGTTAAGGATTTGTTTGCTCAGCTAATAAACAGTGTGTTAATTTAAAAAAAAAACAAAAAAAAACAACAACTCTGTTTTGGCGGGTTCACACCTGCGCCCAGTCTCCGCTTTCAGGTTTCCGTCTTCTGCCCAAGAAACTGGACAGGGGACGGAAACCGGCAGACAGTTTTCAAACCCATTCATTTGAATGGGTTTGCAAAGTGTCCGCCTGTGAACATCTTCTGCCCTCCGTGGCAAAACTGTTTGTTTTTTTAACCAGACACAAAGCCGGTCATGCAGGACTTTGTGTCTGGTTAAGAAAAAATGGTTTCGCCGTGGAGACCAAAAGACGCTGATGGGCGCTCACAAGCGGACACTGATTGCTGGGTTTCCATCTTCTGTTGGCAGTAGATAGAAACCCACAAAGCAGAGACCGGGCGCAGGTGTGATCCCGCCCTTATTAAGGTTTTAGGTTGCTTACCCAATAAATAGCCTTGTAGCCTGTGCTAATCTGAAAAACGCTCTTTAAGAGGATCCGTACTGCTACCACATCTACTACCATTGCTACCTCTCAGCTAGATGTGTCCTGTGGCCTGGTCCATCATATAAATCCATGCTGTGCTGCCTGCCACTCATACTGCCATCATCAAGTCAGACATGTCCTGTGGCCTAGTCCATCACATTCCACTATACCACTCTTGTGGTGCCACACTGTTCGCATCAAAAAGCCCAAACTATTTTTAATTTCAAACTCTCCCCAAAAAGGGATTTTTGCTGCCTTTTTACAGCTAGGCACACAAACACAGATTTGTCTCCCTAATAACAAAAAGCCAGTAGCACATACAAATCATTAAAACAGGCAATTTTTTTTTCTATAAAACCATTGCCTTTTGCAATATAAGCACCTTTCTCCAAGAAACGGTCATTTTGGGGCATTTCAAATATTAAAATGCATAAAAACGAGTGTCAGCGTAATGTATGGTTAAACTCAGTATATCCACTGCTTACCATCCATTTTTCCATAGACATACATGTCACTTCACTTTGACATAACTTCAGATTAGTTTACTTTATGGAGATAACAATTGGATAGCTAGACGTAGCTAGATGTTCCTAGCTCCATGATGGTGTTATACACTATGTTTTAAGGTAATTTCAGCCATGGTTGATTCCGAAATCGTTTGACTCAAAATATATCTTGGTCCACCCAAAACAAAATGAATTTTTAGAGGTTTGCCCATCTCTAATATATATATATATATATATATATATATATATATATATATATATATACACTCACTGGCCACTTTATTAGGTACACCTGTCCAACTGCTCGTTAACACTTAATTTCTAATCAGCCAATCACATGCCGGCAACTCAGTGCATTTAGGCATGTAGACATGGTCAAGACAATCTCCTGCAGTTCAAACCGAGCATCAGTATGGGGAAGAAAGGTGATTTGAGTGCCTTTGAACGTGGCATGGTTGTTAGTGCCAGAAGGGCTGGTCTGAGTATTTCAGAAACTGCTGATCTACTGGGATTTTCACGCACAACCATCTCTAGGGTTTACAGAGAATGGTCCGAAAAAGAAAAAACATCCAGTGAGCGGCAGTTCTGTGGGCGGAAATGCGTTGTTGATGCCAGAGGTCAGAGGAGAATGGCCAGACTGGTTCGAGCTGATAGAAAGGCAACAGTGACTCAAATAGCCACCCGTTACAATCAAGGTAGCCAGAAGAGCATCTCTGAACGCACAGTACGTCGAACTTTGAGGCAGATGGGCTACAGCAGCAGAAGACCACTCCTTTCAGCTAAGAACAGGAAACTGAGGCTACAATTTGCACAAGCTCATCGAAATTGGACAATTGAAGATTGGAAAAACGTTGCCTGGTCTGATGAGTCTCGATTTCTGCTGCGACATTCGGATGATAGGGTCAGAATTTGGCGTCAACAACATGAAAGCATGGATCCCTCCTGCCTTGTATTAACGGTTCAGGCTGGTGGTGGTGGTGTCATGGTGTGGGGAATATTTTCTTGGCACTCTTTGGGCCCCTTGGTACCAATTGAGCATCGTTGCAACGCCAAAGCCTACCTGAGTATTGTTGCTGACCATGTCCATCCCTTTATGACCACAATGTACCCAACATCTGATGGCTACTTTCAGCAGGATAATGCGCCATGTCATAAAGCTGGAATCATCTCAGACTGGTTTCTTGAACATGACAATGAGTTCACTGTACTCCAATGGCCTCCACAGTCACCAGATCTCAATCCAATAGAGCATCTTTGGGATGTGGTGGAACGGGAGATTCGCATCATGAATGTGCAGCCGACAAATCTGCGGCAACTGTGTGATGCCATCATGTCAATATGGACCAAAATCTCTGAGGAATGCTTCCAGCACCTTGTTGAATCTATGCCACAAAGAATTGAGGCAGTTCTGAAGGCAAAAGGGGGTCCAACCCGTTACTAGCATGGTGTACCTAATAAAGTGGCCGGTGAGTGTATATATATATATATATATATATATATATATATATATCTCCTCTAAAAATTCGTTTTGTGTTGTTTTATTTTGTCTCTACAGAGTTTATATATGTATATATATGTATATTATAGTGTATAGGTTATATATATATATATATATATATATATATATATATATATATATATATATATATATTAAAAACCTGTACACTATAATATATAGATATATATACATATATAGATCTCAGGTTCTTAATATGTATTCTAATCTCTGTGATAATTTCTTCTACCTAATCTGCTTGATGCCTAGAAGAGAAGATCACACATATTTTATTCTATGTTAATAAACTGATCAGTGATGCACTACTAAACATGGCTGCCCTCATCTGTTGCAGGGAATACTGTGTGCTTGGTTAGATAATCATCTTATTCCATCTGATTTAGAATGACCTTAATTCTCAAACTGACTACCTTTATATATTTCTTAGTTTACTTACATACACTATATTGTAATAATGTTTTGATTTAGCAAGGGATGAGATACATACAGTAGTGCTATGTTTTAAATTTTTATGTACTTCTTACACATGTAAAAATATTATATTTTAATATAAATATTATAATAAAATATAATTAAAAAAAAATATATATTTTAATATAAATCTAAAAAGGTTTAAAAAAAAATCCTGAAAAAATGAAGAAAAAAATAAAATTCCACTTCAATAGAAGTATAGAACTGCAAGGTCTATCCAAAAGTTTAATAAAGGTACAAGAATTAAAATCTGTTCTGACTGCTCACAAGCAATCTTCAAGAATCAAGCTACTAAATCAAAAACAGCAACGGTAGCATCCTTCAAAGTGGAACATATCTTGCTTAGAAAAAAGGAATGAAGACAGAGGGATTGCTAAAGACTCTATGCTGACAACAGCTCCTGCTTCAATAAGTCAGGATTTAGTACACTGGAGCTAGAAACTGTTGTTAACTCTTTGTATGACTTGCAGAAAATGAAACATAACTTACTTACATATGTATTGTTTAGTATAGTTAGCATATCACTTGCGATAACTTGTCAGGACACCATGTGTTGCTTAGAAAATGTGCTTAATGTGTAATATGCATATCTACACATATTCAATCAAGAGGGCAGGTAAGGAGGTCAATATCTGTATGTGAAAATCATCATAAAAAAAAACAGATCAAAAACATACTGTGATTAAAAAACCCCACTTAACACCAGAAATTGTACAAAAATGGCAATATCCAAAATGACTTTTAATCATTTATCTATAATTTGTGACAAGATAAAGTCCCAAGAAAACAATGGAAAATTCCACCAAAAGTTAGTCACAGTTTTGAATTTGGCAGACCCTTGTGTGAAACATTATCAAAAGGGTGCCAGTCACTCTACTTCCAACCTTTTAATATAAGAGAAGGAAGAAGTCCTCCTTGCAGGACTTTTCTCTCCACTGCTTTTAAGCAGAATATGAGATGGAGATGCTTGAACACTAGTAGGTAGTGTATAGTTAGGTTTTGTAAAAAAATAAAATAAAATTTGGAATATTTGGGTCAAATGCGACTATATTCGAGCCAAACGTGTCCAGCATGAAATGTTAGTGCTATACTATACTATACTATACTATACTATACTATACTATACTATACTATACTATACTATAGTATTATTATACTCTGGGGTTTGTTCAGATCCCAGTGTATAATAAGAGGATCCCAGGAGAGGTGCTGCAATACGATAAATCATTATACTCACCTTGCCTCACCTCTCTGATACTGAATTAGTTCCCTCTTAGTTGTGAACAGTATTCATTCTGTTGGCAAAAGATGGATTAAATGATCTGCCATCTCCAACACCCACAGTGTTCATGAGAATTCACCTATGAGTGCAGTTTTCACATGTAGGAGGAAACCGACACAAACACAGGGAGAACTTACAAACTCCATGCAGTTGCTGCCTGTGGTCAGATTCAAACCCAGAACCCAAGGCAACAGTGCTCATCTTGCGTATAAGAAGGGAGCATACCTTGTAATACACAAATGAACATGTCCAGTCATAATGACGAGTAATGGGGGGTTCTACGGTTGCTAGCATCCATTACAAGATGCTAACAATGGACCCTAACAGAAAATGTTATCTGTTGTCCATTAGTGTCCATTAGTGAGCATTTAAGCCAAATCTGTCACAAGTCCGTTTTTTTGCGAAAATAGTAATGTTGGGTGCAGGACTTTTGTCTCCATTCAAAATAACAAACTTATGATGGACGGCAAGTGTTCGTTATTTTTTAACATTAATGTTTATGGCTAATGGACAGTGAGGGAAAGGCATCTGTCCATTATTAGTGTCCATTTTTTTTCTGTGCATGCTCAGAAATCAGAAGCAAAAAAACTGTTAAATGGATCTATTAAAAAATGGATACATTAACATCTGTTAGTGTCCATTAATGTCTATGATAGGCACCCAATTTTTTATTTTTTGAACGGACACTACAGATCTCCAACGAATGTGTGAACACCCCTAAGAAATGACACATCTATGCATTAATCAGAAATAATAATAGACTATAATGGGGGCCGCTGGGTTTCCGTTCTACAAATGCAGAGCTAAAAAGTCCTGCTGGCAGGACATTTCTCTCAAGCAGAATGGGGAACAGAATCCTTGAACAGACACCGAGCACCGGTGTGAATCCAACCTACATATTGATCTAATATTAAATCTCCCATGGATCTCAGGGCTCCTGAGGTGGATAGTGGTGGTACTATGTTAGCCGTAGATCAAGGTTAGCACACAAGATGTGCAGTATAAGAAAATCAATATATCCTTAGATGGTGCATACTTAGTAGCAATAATTTCTATTGTCTAAATTATTATTAATTGTATTATATCTCTCCAGTTTGATGGTACTATACACAGCTCTTAAATTTCCACATTTGCTAGTCTTAGAACCAACACTGGTCAGGTGTATATTTGTTAGTATATGTAATGTTTCTGAATATTCTTCTTAGACATTATGAATAAAAACTGTTTAAACAGAAAGTGATATCCATAGAAATCAATTAGACCTAACTAATTATTCCATTGAAATTCTGAACATGAAATTGGTGATCTGAAAAATTACTAATGACTGCAACCTGTCCTGAGTTTCTATTTGTCATACATAAGGCAGTCAGACCCCTCAGTCATACTACATGTGCTATCACTCATGATCTAGCATCATTTGCTTCATTTGTGTACTGCTTTTTAACAAGGGTCTTTCCCCTGTCATGCCTTATTTTTAAGGAGGTGCACATATAAGGTGCACACACTGCTAGTTGCAATTTTTTTTAGCCAATACCTGATTTATACCAATCTTTGAGTAAATAATAATACTAAATCTCCCCCTATCTCTGTTGATGATAGATGCATTCTTTCACTTGGGATAGGTTCCACCTGGGACAGATAGGGACTGTAGATTGGGCTAAAGCTTTGGAGGTTGTCTGTGGTCCTAATTCTAGTCCATAGCATAGCACTCATTTAATAGCAGGTCTTACACACCCCTACTTTCTAGCTGACTATGGTAGCAAGCTGGGGTCCTCCTCAGCAAAATCTTATGTAACTGTCTGCATCATTTGCATGGTAATTTTCGGAAAGTTTCTACTTTTACTGGGGTGTAACAAGGAAAGACTATCGACTGGAGGAAATCTGAAATTACACCACCATCCCTTGAGAAACCAGAAGTTGCAGATGCAGGGACTTTACTAGGCCCCACACATTATAATATCCCCTCACTCTATTTACTGGCCCCAACACAGTGTATTGCTCCCTTTATTGATCTCTCCAAACAGCTTACTGTCCTCTGTGCTGTATCCACCATGGTGTAATGGCCACTTACTGGCCTTCACACCATGTATTGCCTCTTCACTGTCCCCACACAGTATACTAGCCTCTTTATACAATATATTGCCCCCTTTTCTGACCCCTCACACAGTATAATGCCCCTTTACTGATCCCCAAACAGTATAATGCCCCTTTATTAGCCCCATACATGAACTGCCCTATTATTGGCCCCCAAACAATATACTGGCCTCTACAGGTAGTGGCCAATATTCACTTACCCATCCATGCTCATTTACAGGGCTCACTTTATTTTGGCCACAGCCTCATGCTGCATATTATGAACATCAGGACGTAATAGAAGGACATCGATACAACTTGCAGTAATCCATCGAGGCCAAAGTGTAGGAAATCCTGGATAGGAGCAGGGATGGGCAAGTGAATATCAACTGTTTAAAGAGAAAAAAATGTCTTTTATCTGTATTAAATTGTACTCTAAAAAATTGCTATATATATATATATATATATATATATATATATATATATATATATATATATAGGACAAAAGACACATATACACATATATAGGACAAAAGACACATTGGTATTGATTTTTTTGGTTTTGCAAGTGCATCTTCTACTATATTATATTTAGCACATAAAAGGATGTTAAACCTTAAAACTACTCTAGAAACAACAGCTTTAGCTTTTCACTTACATAATTTAAATCTGTCAAAGAATCGTTCATGCTGCAGTTAACATTTGTCAGTTTCTAATACAAGATACTTAGACATATTTCTACATACAGCTGGAAGCAAATACAGAAAAAGGTTTCATTGTTCCAGTGAAACCCTTAGAGAAATATTACATGCTGGTCTGACTTATACAAGCTTATGTGACAAATAAAAAAAAAACATTACGGTCACCTAGGGTTTGCTCATGACTGTCCCTCAAATCCTGGTAATCTAACATACTGTACATTTTATACTTATCAGGACAGTCATGTGGATTTCTATATGATAAAAATGCAAGTCTAGTATATCTAAAAATCAGACTTTTATATTCTATTACAGATTGTATTATGTTTTCACAATGTATAGGATTATTTATTTTTTTATATAGATTGCGAGCCCCATCGGGTTCCCAATGTACATTTTTCCCTACCAGTATGTCTTTGGAGTATACACGGGGAGAACATCCAAACACGGGGAGAACATACAACCTGATGGCAATGTTGTTCCTGGCAGGATTCAAACCCAGGACTCCAGTGCAGTAAAAATAAATAAATATTCCACATTTGCAAGATTGGTCTGGCTGCGAGTTCATTTTGCCAATAGACACGCTCTCTATCTGTGTCTAAGGTTTGATAGGATTTTGTGTTCGTCATAAGCTTGCTTGGTCTAAGACGCAGGCAAAATGATAATCTCTGAAACTAGGAAATTCCAATCCACCCACATTTCTTTGACTAGTCATAATAGCAAAAGTTGTGCATAGTTTTGTATCTGTTCAGATAAACATATATAATTGCAAGTGTGCTTGGTAAATAATAAGTATTAGGAAGTGGAACGGGAACTGTTATATATAGATATAGAATGTCACATAGCTCCATCATTTTATTACGTGGCAGTGTGGCAATAATATATATATATATATATATATATATATATATATATATATATATATATATATATATATATATATTATAGTGTGCTTGCAACAATGTTGTAGTTCATTACTTAAGCTGTTTAGTAGAAGCATAGAATCATAACTGAACCATGTTTTTAGTTGGAGAGGTGAGTTTGACTCCCAAATAGTTAATGTCATTTTATCTCTAGTCAAGGGAGAATTTATTTTTAGGGTTGTTACATTATCTCATGGTTTTATTATTCACTAGAATTTGTGACTTGTTAATATTGATCTTATTATAAGACATTTGTTGTGTGAAAATTGTATCTACGGAAAAACGGGGAGGTGTTAGCTAGAATTATTTAGTCTGAAAAAAGGTAACATTATGTTCTAATCCTGTCTTCTTTATATCTTTACTAGCTCTCATAGCCTCAGCCAATGATTTGGTAGATAATATAAAGATAAATATAAAGTGAGAAAATGGAAACCCCTGACAGATGCAGTTACTTATGTCAAGAGTCTGCGAGAAGGTTCATTTATGAAAACTTTTGCTCACAGGGTAAAGGTTGGGAAGAGGGGACATGGCCTGCAGTGCATGGAGAAGACGTGTAGTCTTTAAGCTACGCTGCTCACCGGCTATGTCAGAGGCACACTCAAGCTAGCCGACCCTTCACCTGGTACGTTATCGACGCAAAGCCTTTAGATATAGTTTTAACTGCAATAGTATGCAGAAGGATAAGAAGATTCCTCTAAAACTTCCAAAATCCGCACTGAAACTTTTCAAGATGGTGCCTCTTCTACGCAACGTGCATTACCAGCAATACGGAACAGGTCTCGTGACTACAGCTTTTCATAGTACCAATGCTCTTCTCCTACTGCCCTCATCTGCCAAGAGCCCAATGTCTCATGCCTCAGTGGACTCACCTACCTATTCGGCCATTCTTAACTCATTTGTCATTGCAAGCTCCTCAAAGATGCCTACTCCAGGCTTCCATAATCTTGAAAACCATTCCTCCCTACCTTCTAAACCCATCTCTGAGGCAGCCATAAAGGCCTTGTTCACTGAATTTAAAATTGCTATTAAATCTGATCTACAATACCTTGTTGGAACTTTACAATCCGAGCTGCACTTTTTCGGAGGATCGCACATCCCACATAGAAAATAAGATGACAAAACTACAGTAACTGCAACACATAACGAACTAGTGGATGTATCTAACGATATGGAGAAGGAAATGGAAGCCATGTAATTTAAACTGGCTGAGATGGAGGAAAGATCTCTTCGCAATAATGTATACTTGAGGCGGTAAAAGGCAATCACACCATGACATTTTTGTTGGACTTCTTTGTCCTGCCTTGTACATTTTCACCATACTAAAGAGAAGTTGAAGGCCACCAGACCTGTCAGACCATTCTGTTATTTGCAGATATGTTGGCCTGACCCATAGAAGAGCGTTTGAAGCAGAACTAAATTGCTAAGGGACCATGGCATACCATACAAGTGGGACTTTCCAGTTTGCCTTGTTATCCCCCATAATGGTTCAAAGATTGTGGTGAATAGCCCTGAGAAAGTGTTGAAATACTGTTGAGAGTGGGACTTAAATTCCCCATCACATAGCGACTCTCCAGGGAAAAGGCCCTCACCTTCAACAGTCACTGAGGAATGGTCCACAGTGTGGAAAGGGAAGAAACACACTAAGTGATGCTGATATTGACTATATCTGGTACACTGCATTCTACGCTGTGGCAGTTTCTGACACTTTGGTTCTTGTTTAAGACAAGCTTGATGCTGCTTTCATTATACACTGTCGACTAATTACTATTTAGACACCCATACAAATGAAGATCTCTGCGGTCGTGATGTACAGGTAAGGCACCAAGTACGTGATAATCCAGCTATTCATTAGGAAACTTCAGCCAGTGCATTAAAGCAATACACTACCAATAAGTATTTAGATACCTGTGGTAGAATAGAAAAACAACATTTATTCATATTCAATACTTGGTAGAACCCAGCAGATGCTTCCTTACAGATGACATTGATTGACACAATACTCCCAGATGCCTCCCGAAACTCCTGGTGTATGTGAGCCATCGTTGGGTGCGGTTTCTCTGGCCAGCACTCATCGGTCTCTATCTTCCAGTTTTGGGGGTCTGCCGACTTGGGGCACATTTCAACAATCACCGTTCACCTTCCACTTCGTAATCACATAGGCCGCTGTCGATTTTGCTTAATTCAGTTCGCTTGCTATGTCCCTTAAGGTTCGACCATTTCTGTGGTACCCCACAATTACCCCTTTCTCGAAATCAGACAACTCTGCACTTCATAGCATCTTGCATGTGAGGAATGGCAATGCATTAATGCCAATGCTGTTTCCTATTTAATGGCGGGAGGCGTGACGTACATCATAACCACAGATATCTTCATGGGTGTCCAAAGACTTATTGGTAGACAGTATATATTAGTATTATATTATATTTTAAAACATTACTGCCTACAATGTTATGGGAAATAACTCTCTAACTCTATCTAACCATCAAGGGACGGATCACTAAAATGAAATGATCTAAAGTGCCAAGGAGTGGCTCTAATATCATTGTCAAGTTCACAGACACATATTTTAAGTTCGCACATTGTTAAACCCAAATCATGTCAAAGGGACATAATAAATCAGAAATCTTGTGTCACAAGAAACAAGTAATTTTAAAGATCTTTGTGGCAAAAGAATTTTTGAAATCTCTATGGATAAAATTCCTAGGAATTAGTGTATTTCTTTTAATTTCTTCTCCGACTCAGATTTGCCATTTTGTGAACAGGACAGGGATTGCTCTTTCAATGGTACTTATCTGTATTAACATCCTCTTCTTCCTCTATTGCACTCTTTGCTTTTGCTTTAGTGTAGTAGTAATTGGTGATTTTGATCCATGAGATGAAGCTTCAGACACTCATACACAGAAACATAAGGTAGTATTGCTATTGCAGTGGAGGCACACTAAATTCTTCCTCCATATACACAGTCCAGTCATATTAATGTGACCACCACCTAATTTTGACATCAACGTTAAATAACCAGTCGCAGAAGGCACATGTCAGCCGCCAACTGGGTGCACTCATCATTGTGGAAGGCGCGATGGATCAGCACAAGTTTGCATCTATCCTTGCAGACCATGTTCACCCTATATGCAAATTATTTTTCCTCAGGATGATGGCATCTAACAGCAGGACAAGGCAACATGTCATAAAGCTTGCAGTGTACGTGTGTACACAGTTTGAGGAGCACCAGGATGAGTTTACCATATTCCCTTGGCCTGAAAATTCCCCAGACTTGAACCCAATCGAGAATCATTGAGACTACCTCAATTGTGTTGTTCGCGCCATGGATGCTCAACTGCGTAACCTAGCGCAGCTGGACACAGCACTGGAGTCGACATGGCTCAACTTCCCAGTGAACATCATCACAACATCCCCTTTCTTCCTGCACATCTCGCAGCGGTCCGCTCTGCGAAAGGTGGTTATTCTGGATTTTGACAGGTGGTCACATTAATGTGACTGGACTGTTTACCACCACTATGCTGTGGCTGAGAGGTGAAGGAGTTGAATGCCATCTTGTCTGGATTTCATTGGCAGGGGCAGATTATGGGAGAAGTGTTTTCTTGCCCAGGGCCCAAGGCTGCAAGGGGGCCCAATGATTAGTGATTGCTCATGTTTTCCTCATTATAATATAACTTTGTAGTCCACTGTATCAGCATCTTTAGTAAAGTCTTGATCTAAAATAAAGTTTCTTCTTTTACCAATTTCTTTCTGCCCATGTTTATGAGAGATATCCAGAGCATTGGGATCTGCTAGATTTGGCTGATAGGACTAACTTGGTCCTGTAAGAGTAGCTGTGATGTAGCTTATTGCATATGCAGCCATAAGGATCAGTCCACTGCCTGCTGTCTGTGTCTGTCACAGCTATAGAGGCTATTATATCTGTGTACAAATGTTATTGTAGCTATGGCTGACATTATATTGGGTTTCTGGCTAAAAGTGTTGTAGGGGGCTATTACTGCTACTTTATGATAGCTGAACTGCCAACTGTTATATAAACATCAAAGGTACAAAAGTTACTAGGTGGTATTATACACCAATTTATCCCATGAACATCAAAGAATATTATCTTAAATAGTCAAGCCACCATATGTAATGTAGATAACGTAGAAAGTTTTCAAAGGATGTATTTTTTTTAGAAGGGGAGTAAATATTGACTTTTTGGAAACAGCTTACAAACCCTGTATTTCGCTTTGTAGTAATAAAATACTCCTGAAGTGATAGTGAATTTATCCAGTGTCCATGGTGTTCAGCATATTATAACAGGATTAGTTTAGGAAGCAATAATGCTAAGCATATTGTGAACACAGATTCTGCAAATTCACAGATTTCGTTGTTTGTCTAAACGCCATAAACATTCCTAACCTACATATTAATATGTAGCACAACCTTGTAACTCATAACCTTTGGCTTTTCTGATATATATACATATATATATATATATATATATATATATATATATATATATATATATATACTAAAATGATAGCTATATCTGTATTACAGTTATAAGTGATTTTATATTTCAGACTCTTCTTTCTTCCTATGAGAGAGCTGATTAATGGCCGGCTAAGAGTTAAAATGGCTTGTAGTACTAGAAGAAATGATAAAATAAAAATAAATGACATAGAAAATAGCAAATCGTTTTCCTGATCAAAAAGTCCTCAGGAAAGAAAGTGGAGCAGTGTCAAAAGGCTGCATTTCAATCTAGGTCATTTATCTGCAGCAAGCAGTTTGCTGATTAGAGAAATAGGGACTATCACAGAGGTTGTTACTGCATCCAACCTGTCTTTGTGTTGTTTTAAAAAGGCTTCCTGTATGTGTAATTATGATTTAATTGATCATACTATAATGAGATTCCAATCTTTAATCAGTTTTAATGTAATATTAGCCTATTTACATGTTGCTGAAGCTGCAATATGCTATTTCGTTTTTTATAGAGAATACTAATTAAATTTGAATCAGCACTTTATGAAATATGCCTAAGCATATTTTAATTTAATTTACTTCTTGAGTGTGTTATCATTAATGGCACTGCCTTGTTTTCCCTTCTATTTTTCTAAATACACTTCAGGAAAATCAAAGTCAATTTGAGAGTTTTTGGTGTTAATGGCTTTTGGGACAATACTATTTTTTGCATACTTACATGAGGATTGTATTGCATTGGATGTGTTGTGCTGTGCAGATATATATATATATATATATATATATATATATATATATATACAGTATATATATATATATATACACACACACATTTGTACAGTATATGTACATATATACTGTATATATATATATATATATATATATATATATATATATATATATATATATATATATATATATATGGGAAAGGAAACTCAATAGCAGCAGTGGTGCGGACCCAACCGGTCACAGACAGGGACGTGAAGTCTGCAGCAAATTGGTTTATTTAAGAAAAAACTTGACTTCAAGCACAAAATGAGCAAATCAAAATACAGCCTTAACTACAGAATGTCCAGTCCAATATTATAAAATTTTCTGACGTTATCAGAGGTCTTTCTACCAGAGATTAATCCCACCTGATCGGGATGTATGAGGGACGAGAGGAAGTTATTTAAGCAGGTAGCGGGAATGGAGAAAAACTAATTGATATCTAGGTTTAGAAGCAAAATGGGTCTATAGTTTTAGGCATTTATAAGTTTAGGGATAACCATGATGGTAGTGTTGAGAATATCTTGGGGAAAATTTCAGCCCTGAAGGATATAATTGAACATCTGTAGAAGGTGAGGGGAGAGGATATTTTTAAATCTAAGGCTGCCTTCACACGGAGTAACGCCGGGCTTGTAAAAATCCTCATTCACAGCCGTACATGCGAGCGCTGCAGAAGGCTCCCAAACACTTCCCATTCACTTCAATGGGAGCACACGTAACGCCGACTTTACAAGCGTTCCCATTGAAGTGAATGGGAAGTGATCAGGAGCCTTCCGCAGCGCTCACGTGTACGGCTGTGAATGAGGATTTTTACAGGCCCGGCGTTACTCCGTGTGAAGGCAGCCTAAATATATCATACTCAAAATCTGTATAGTCTGTTCTATACAAATCCACAGTTCTCGCCCGATTTGGGTGAAATTTGGCACGGCCCCTCTCCACCCACAGGAGCAGAATACTGCACACGTTACATCTCACTAGCATCCCCCGGTCATGAGATTAGGGCCCCCAAAGTTAGGCTCTATAAATATAATGCGGAAAAGTGAAAGCGAAAGTGCTGAGGGAAAAACAACAGTTGTGACTGACAGGGACGGATTAAAGTTATGGCGCCAAAGAGCTGCTGCTAAAGGGGCCGCACCACCACACACAACACACAAACATCTCACAAACACCATATAAACATCACACAGACAGCACACATACACTAATCCAGAAATACAACGCCACACAAACACCAGACCACTTTACACACACACAACACAAACACCACCCCACAAATACCACAACACCACTCCATAACATGCACACCACACACACACATACACATGCACATGCAAGGACCACACACACACGCAAACACACTCAGATGAATGCACACTACGCACACAGATGAACAGAGCACATGCGTACTCACACACAACTAGCGCACAAATGGATACTTGCACTGGGCACGAACAAACACATGGATCACATGTGCGCATACATATACACGGACCACACATGTGCATGCACAGACATACATACACATGGATCACTCGCGTGTACACACATGACACGCAGTGACAAAACACGTCTGGTTACATAGATTTCTGTGAATTTTGAAGCTGTGAATTTTGGCAATTATGGCTCAGATTTCCAGTGGAAATGGGGGACTATTTTCCTAGCTGCACCAGGAGGTACTGGTAAAACATTTTTAATTAATTTGCTGCTTGCAGAAATTGGCTTAAACAATGATATTGTCTTGGCTGTTGCATCATCTGGGATTGTGGCCACTCTTTTAGATGGAAGGCACATGTCTCATTCAGCATTAGGATTGCCCTTTAAGCATTAGGATTGTCCATTAGGATTGCCCGCTGTCTGTAGTATCACTTAGACTTTCTGGAAGATTTTTGTGAAATGACAACTTCAGTAATGGAGCTTATTGACCACTAGGAATTGGACCCACTGAGTCTTCCTGATAAGTATTTGACTCAACTGCCTTCCTTTCATTGCAGTCTTCATACCCTGAATGCTATTGCTTGTTGCCTTTACTATTTCAGGGTTTAGGCCTTGACCTTTTTGTATTGCCTCTGAATGTTAATTGTTACTAAGAATCTCTCAATCAGTACTCAGGTATTATTGTTGCCTTTTGTATCATTTTCTAGATCAGATCTGTATTTACTTGTTCTTGCTTGCTCTAGCCTTTTGCACTTACTTGTTTCCCATGATGGTTTTTGGAAGTTCCCATGCCCCCCGTGCCTTAAGTGCTACAGAGTTTGTTGTAAACCAATTATTTCCGGAGTGCACACCCGGATTCTGGGTTTATTGTTATTTCCTGTAAATGCTTTTTTTTTTTTCCCGTCCAGCAATACCCTCACTTTAATTTTGTCTGGACAGTTCTGGAGAGATAAAGTGGCACTATCGCTCAAAATCTTGTAGTCCAAACAACCTATTCAAAAATGCAGTCCCATAACAAGACTTCGGTCAACATCCCATAAAGTACAAGGAGATATAAATAGTGTGTCACATACTAGGCTTGAGAAAGCACCTGTGTTGGTGCGAAACGGCTGTTGCCCACGCCATTGTATGTCACTTCCCCCTCCCTGCATTGTTTTTATTATATGCTTCAATAAAAGGTAAAGAGTGCTAAGAAAAAAAAAAATGTCTTCAATTGGGTGAGTGCCCCCCATTCTCTTCTTTCCTAAAAGTTAATTTTGTCTGGGACTATCCTTAGACCAAGTCTGTTTCCATTTTTGCTTACTCTGCTTGTGCAGTTGTCTTTATACAAGCTATGTTTAGCACTTACTTCCATCTCCTTTATGTCTAAGATTGTCTTGCACAATGCACAGGTATTTAACTCCCCGCAGAAGGCGTTCCTCCAGTATGAAAACCCCTTGCTTTACTCTTATAGGCCATGCCCCACATCAACCAAAAGTAGAGTAGTGGCGGTTTTTCTTAACATCTCTCTTCCCCTTCAGGTTGATAATAGATTCATAGACCCTGAAGGTCTTTACATAGTTCTCCAATGTTTTTTGTCAGGCCATCACTTATGCCTTGTCAATTCCTATGCCCTTACTGAATCCCCTGTAGCCTTCTTCTATCAGTTGTATACTATGCTAGGACAATTGGATTTGGTGTGGAGACTTTAACTTTACTGTCAAAGTACCAGAGACTGCCCACCTATTTCTACTACAGGAAAAATATACGACACAGTAGGTGCAGTAATATGAGAAAATTAGGCAAAATTAAGGATACAGAATGTTCCAAATGTATGGAGACATCAGGGTGACCCATAGGTATGAAGACACCAGAATAAATGGAAAATGGAATGCAATCATGTGTCTGGCATGTTGCTAGGATTATCTATTAAGATATATAAGTTTATCTATTTATTATATAATTTTATATAGTGGCAAGGGTGGAGCACAGATGGAGCAGGGTGTTATGATCAGCAAGATAACTAAAAAAAAAACTAATAAATAACCTGCGGAGCCCAACTGGGCTCTGAACCGCAGAGCTACCCTGGTGTGAACGAGATCTGACAGTTAGCGTCACTGTTGTGCTACTCCACCATCTGAGTATTCTCTGTAACTTCAAAGAGGCGGCTTCTGCAGCACAGAGCATCTGCTAGAGGAATAAGAGTGTAGCCAATTCACCTGAGCTAGACTGAGACTAACCAAGACTGTGTGCTCTCAGTTCCTTCACTGAGCCATATCTAAGTACAACTTCCTGCTGTGGCTTTACTAGCCAGGCTGCTGACAGGCTGCAGAAAGGTAAAGGATAAATTGGGGAAGGGAGACCCACTTCCACAAACACAAAGACACAGACTGGAACATATGTGGCTGTTTACGTGAAAAGGGCCCAGATCGTCGATACTAATTATAGAGAAAATAGTCCAAAACATTTGGGTAAAAAAAAAATCACAATTTTGTTTTATGCAAAAATTTTATTTAAAAATATGTCAAGTTTAAAAATTTGTTGAGACTTTTAAGAATTTGTACACTTTTGGTGCAGATTTCGTTAGAATTAAAGTGACAAATTAAATCGACGATCTGGGCCCTTTTCACGTAAACAGCCACATATATCAACACTGGGTCACACACAGAGAAGCAGCACCATACACAGTGAATTTTAGAAATGAGGCTAGCACAGTAGACTGACAAACCTGCCTCCTTAAATAGAGGAAGGGCGCTCCAGATCAATCAGCCCAGCTGCCTAAGTCAGGTGTTCATTGTCTGACACCACTGTCAGTCAAAAGACCAACAACGCCCACTGGCTGCAAAGGACTTAACCCCTGCTTATCAGGACTGCCAGCAACAGGGAAAGGGTGACAGCCGGCAAGATGCTACAACAGAGGAACAGGCTGCGATCCGACCCCTTGGCTGCAGCTGCCACACTGCCCTAACACAGACATACTTAAATTTCTCTTGCTCTTTCTGGTATTATAGCATAGAGGAAGGATGAGAACATTATTACAGTGTGTTGGCCATCTTTTAAAGTAGTATAAAATAAAATAATGTAAAGGAACCAATCACAAATGTATATATTTAAATTTTTTGAATACTTTATTACAGTCTTACAAAAGACTGCTGTATAATTGAGTGTGTTTATTACTAAGGCAGGGATTTGTGTTAGCCATTAAAAAGGCTATTATTAAAACCCACAAATTATTACCTCAGTACCCACCATCACCACAGCTGCCTGGAAGAGTTTTGGATGATCCAGTACCCAACTATCTACAGTCCCTGATAAAAGTTCTGTCGCTTATCCATGTTGTGGAATCAAAAGCTTATAACTTGACTTTAAATTCATCCATTGGTTTTAGAAATGACTCATATGAAAGCTGAAACCTTCCCAAATGTTTATTTTGTTAAGAAAATAAATGGGCTTCACCGCTGAAATATTGATCATTTAATGAACACAGAAAGGTCATATTTGGGCAAGACAAAAGTTTTGTCGCTCACATAAAGTAATGTGAAAATCAAACCAATAATTCAGTTTAAATACAAAGATAGGTTTCATAACATAGGTGAATGAAGTTTTGGTGCTATTACAGCCATATTTAATATTTTGTTTGACTTCTATGAGCTTGAAGGACTGCATCTATGTGTTTAGACAATGATTCATACAATTTATTGATAAAGTCATCAGGGATAGCAAAGAATCCAGTCTTACATGCCTACCAGAGTTCATCTAGATTCTTTGGTTTTGTCTACCAAGCTTCCTCTTTCATCCTATCCCAAACATGCTCAATGATGTTCATGTCTGGTTACTGGGCTGGCCAGTCCTGGAGCACCTTCATCTTCTTTGCCTTAAGGAACTTTAATGTAGAGATTGATGTGAGATGGTGCACCAGCCTGCTGCAAAATGTGACCCCTTTTATGATTCGGAATGTAAGAGGAAGCTAATACTTCTTGATATTTTAGGCTAATGATATTGCTTTCCACCTTGCCAATGTTTTGCACACCCCATACTGAATGTAACCCCAGACCATGATCTTTTCACCACCAAACTTAACTGTTTTCTGGGTATATCTTGAATCCATACGGGCTCAAGTAGGTCTCCTGCAGTATTTGAGGCGGCTGTAGTGTAATTCAACTGAAGATTCATCTGAGAAATCCACCTTCTGCCACTTTTCCAGCGTCCATCCGGTTAGCAGGCTGTGCGCCTTTAATTGCTTTTTGTTTAGTGATGGCTTCTGGGCACTGATTCGACCATGGAGGCCATTTCAAGACAGAATCCTACAAACTGTTCTAGTTGACACAGGGACTTGAGGTGACCAGGCCTGTTGGAGCTCTGCTGCAGTGGAAGAGGGGCTGGCTTTTGATTTTCTAACCAACAAACATTCCTCCTGAGCAGTTGTCTTGCGGGGTCTGCCGGACCTGGGCTTGTCAAAAACATCTCCAGTCTGTTCAAATCTTTTTAAAACTGTTTGTATTTGACGGTGAGACACATTGAAGGTGCAGCCACCTCTGCAGTGGACCTGGTCTTCAGCCTCTTGATACTCAAGGCTTTGGTCGCAGGGTTGATTTTTGGCATGTTGTCAGAGGTGAAGTTGCAGTTCAAGTGAAGGTCTGGGGAGCTGGAGTTCTTTTTATACTCACCCATTAATTAACAAATCAATTAGTGAGCACAGGTGAGGCTGTAAAGTAGGATTGGGTGAATTCTATGACAAGGCGACAAAACTTTTGTCTTGCCAAAATATGACCTTTCTGTGTTCATTAAATGATCAATATTTTGCCAGTAAAGCCAATTTATTTTCTTAATAAAAAACACATTTGGGAGGGTTTCAGCTTTCATATTCTATTTCTAAAACCAATGGATGAATTTAATGTCAGGTTATAAGCTTTTGATTCCACAACATGGATATGCGACAGAACTTTTGTTACGGACTGTAGTGAAGACCACAGACTGGTATTAACAGACTGGAAATGGCTAATGCTGTTACTATCCCACCCTGCGATTGCTTTATCATATGTGGTTGGTTATAAAAAATGGGAGGAGTCTATGTCTATTCAGTATCAGCCTGGGGTGCACAGGGGTCACCATTGAATTGAATTGATTCTGAGGCCCAATCCCTCATCTACACAATATAAATGCATTTTCGGTCTTAATTTTCAATATAATTTCACATAACATGAATCCCACTCCCTATACTGCAGCTACATGGTGCCATAAGTTTGCCCTCTATGTGTTATAACGTGGCAGCTTTATGTCTACTCACATTTAATCTCAATGTCCCCTTTTATTCTTTGCTGACTTACTCCAGTGTGTTGTACATCATTTTTATGACCAGTGTAGCCAATCATTGGTCTCAGGGGTGATTCCCGCATGCACAGCAGTTGGCAGGTGACCATTGAGGCTAGTGACTGGTGACAGCAGTCACATTACAGTGGTATGGCATGTGATCTCTGCAGGCACTCAGAACAGTTAAATTGAATAGGAGAAGTGAGTAAAGGTTTTTTTTTTTTTCTTTTTTAAATTTAACTCTTTCCCCACTACTGACTACATTTTTTATAAATTCCAGAAAACCAATTTTTGCTGAGTCTACATAATGCAGAAAAACAGTTTTGTTTTGTTTTTTCGTTGGAGGTTTTTCTGAGACCAGGACTGCATTTAGCAGCAAATAGAAGTATAAGCTCTTCCTTTATATTTCCAATTACTTTTCAAACCACTCTTGATTTTGACAAAAAAATGCAGCTTTTACATGAAATGTGGCCTTGACCTCAAATGGGTTTTCCAGATTCCAGGCATTTTTTCCTACTGCTGATCTAACTACAGGATAGATCATCATCAGTATCTTATTGCCAGGAGATTGACACCCCAATATTGCACTGACCAGTGGATCTTGCTGTCTCTTTGTGCCTTGAACTACTGTATGTTTATAAAGCCAGAAGTAACTCTGCTCGTATTCCAGTAATAGGTGCTCAGCTGCAGTCCATCCACTGTATAATGGTGGCACCAGAGTACTCAGATCTGTATCTGGCCCCATATACAACAGTAGGTTAGAAGCAAAGAGAAAGCTATTTGAGCTGATCAGTGGGGAACCAAAAAGCACTTGAGGTCCCAAAAACCTTAAAACTCTTGTTGGGTTAAGTCAGAGTAGTGTTTAAAGAGGACCTTTCACCATATCTGGGCACATGCAGTGTTATATACTGCCAGAAAGCTGACAGTGCGCTGAATTCAGCGCACTGTCGGCTTTCCCGATCCGTGCCCGGTGTAAAGCACTATCGGTCCTGGTACCGTAGCGCTTTACAGTCAGAAGGGCGTTTCTGACCATTAGCCAGAGACGTCCTTCTGCCTTGCGGCGCCAATCGCGCTGTGCTGTGGAGCAGGGAGGAACACCCCCTCCCCTCCTGATAATGCTAGTCTACGGACAAGCTGTGTGAGCAGAGGGAGGGGGCGTTCCTCCCCGCTCCACAGCACAGCGCGATTGGCGCCGCGAGGCAGAAGGACGTTCCTGGCTAATGGTCAGAAACGCCCTTCTGACTGTAAAGCGCTACGGTACCGGGACCGATAGCGCTTTACACCGGGCACGGATCGGGAAAGCCGACAGTGCGCTGAATTCAGCGCACTGTCAGCTTTCTGGCAGTATATAACACTGCATGTGCCCAGATATGGTGAAAGGTCCTCTTTAAGCCATACACTCACATTACTCTATGTCTCTTTCTTCATTATAACCTTTCACAACAAGAGAAAAAGGAGTTTTTCTGGAATTCCCATTTATCACATGTCATTCGCTGGGACCTCTAGTGATCATGTCATCAATAATTCTAATGAGAACCATATTACTGCAAAACTGCATTATGAAGCCGTACCTTGGACTGAGTAAGGATAGGTTCACATGGATGAATTTATGACGGTCTTCTGCATCATACTCCTCTTCTTACAGACTCCAAGGTGGAAAGCTGCAGTAGATCTTCAGCTTTCTGCCATGGGTTTGCTTGATGATTAACATCAAACACAATGGATCTTACCAGACTGAACTTCATGCTCTAAATCACCTGGGGAATCCATGGCAAGATGAAGCAGGATGCTTATTAATTCATTGTCCGGAAAAAAATAAGTATTCTTCACTGTCTGCCATTGAAAACAATGTGAGGCAGATTCCATCTGGAGATTGGAACTGATTTTGAGGTGGAATCCACTGCAGAATCAGCTCCAAATTTCTCTATGTCAACTGGCCCTAAGACTTTGGACATGTTCTTGAAATGACTGGGGGTGCCATATTTCCATACTCTGTGGTTAATGATCCTTAGTCTACTTAGTTTGTGCAAGAGCAGGGTATCCTGGAACAGACATTGATGAACAGGACACTATGAAGTATTACAATACTTATTCAGATCAGATAATATGTGCGTGCTTGTAGAGAATGAACTCAGTGTTATCTGTGTATTTACATAAGATAAGATAAGAGAGAATGCTTTATCAGCAACTGCAATTAGCTGAACTGATTGCCCTGCTGGCAGAGCTGTAGATAACAGTGAGAGCAGTGATTGATGTCACTTGTCCTGTCACACAGGTCCAGCATTATGGAAACACTGTGTAAACAATAGGAAGAATAAGTTCACATAACAGGCAAACAAAGCATAATTTCTAAAGCAATATATTTAAGAAAGGTCTTCAATTTACATATGCTACCAGTATAGATAGGATCCTTGAGATAAGAATGCCCCTTTAAGTCCAAACACAGACTGCTTGTGTAGAGCATCAGTGGAAATAGAGAAAATACAGAGAATGAAGCATCAGAGACAGAGATTCATGAAAAATGTATTGTACAGGTACATTAGAAAGTGACTTCTTTAAGGACAAACGTTTTATTGAGCATTGGTTGCTCAATAAACATCTTTAATGTTTTCCGTACTATAACATAATAGAAGAATAAAAAGCTTATTGTTTACCAAGTGTTCAAAGTGGGTCACAATGTTGTTTGACTGGGGAAGGATTGTGACAATACTTTGCAGTAAAGAAATTGAATTATTGTACAGTACTGGAATTATAACAGCATTACAATTATTATGGACATTGCAAACCAAGCACTTTCAACTTTTTGGCACTTTATGAGCTGTAATATCTCTTACTTACTTTTTGTTTGAAACTGATTTTTATCATGAGATGCTGGAGAACTATTTTTAACAATGTCTAGCATTGCCAAGAGGTGCCCTTTAGACTTAACAGAAGTAGACTCAGCTGTCATAGAAACAATGCAATATATAGGACTTTGCCAATGCCAATTAAAAAGGGGCAGTGTTTACAGATATTAAAGAGTCTGACTAAAGAATTGTAGCATGATATTCCAGGTGTTACCTGCTATATTAGGCCAATGAATCAGTATTTCTAGTTAATTAGCCGTATGAAAAGCAGCTCGTATAGGATGTGCACTCATGTTTTTTTTTTAAGAAGAAAACTGACACTTGACTGTATTAAGCTTGATAAATTGCATTGAGTGCGAATGTCAAGGCAAGCATTTTTTGTCCATTAACAGTGACTTTAAAGAATACTTATGAATTCAAAATATCTTTTTCATCAACCATACAATTACTTTTTATTTTAAGACTCATCATTTTTAAGACCTATCAGTGTTTCTAGTGCTTTCCAGTGATATATATTTTACAATTAGTGAATCAGATTTTCCAGTAACGCAGAAATGCCAATATTTATTGCTATCTTCCAGTAAAAAAAAAAAAAAGTTGGAGAGACAATTATATTTTTTGGAAAAAATTGTAACATTTCAGAATACTATGTTGTTACTGCTTATTATACAGGTGGAGAACAAGGGTAGAATATTCTATAAAACACAGAGAAAATCATCAATATACTATACAAACTGTCTAGAGTTTATATATATATATATATATGTATAACAGCATTCAATTGTATACAATACATTACTGAAACTTTTATCACAGGCAAATACTGTACTTCAGGATTGTACCAGCACCTTCACGACCCATGGCCAAAAATTTTGTGCACCATAAGCAGGAGCCTGATCAGCATGATCTTACTGTCTAGAGATTATTTATGTTGTACCTACAATATTACCAATATGCAAATACACATGAATAGGTATTAGGATTACATCGCTTCAAATCCTGAATAACTTAAAGGGGTTGGCCCCTTGCAGACCAATATTGAGAAACAAATTTTATGGTTTGTATAATAAAAAGTTGTATAATTTTCCAATATATTTTCTATATCAATTCCTCACGGTTTTCTAGATCTCTGCTTGCTGTCATTCATTCTGTTACTTCTAGTGGATAAAACTCTGACCATGGTCATGTGACTTACAGTCCATGGTCATGTGATGTACACAGGTGCCGCTCGTTATAGTCACAGCACAGTAATCAGACATCTGCTTCCTAATCAGCTGTGCACCTGTGTGTTCATCACATGACCATGGACCGTAAATCACATGACCATGGTCAGAGTTTTAGCCACTAGAAATAACAGAATGAATGACAACAAGAAGAGATCTAGAAAACCGTGAGGAATTGATACAGAAAGTAAATTAGAAAACTTTATCTTTTTATTTTACAAACCATAACAATGGTTTCTTAATATTGGTCTGAAAGTGACCAACTCCTTTAAGTTAGTGATGGAGCTTAGTTTTTCAATTCACCAGTTCTTCTAGGGTTAAAATGTAACTAAACTTTCAGGCAACTTTTGATTTTCTGGCAATGTTTGTGTCATAAATAAACATACACAATTTGTTAATAAATTATATTACAAAATGTCTTGGCACAAATGGAAAGTCAAAGGTTATCTGAAAGTTTAATTACAATGAATAGACCCCAAATAGTTAAATTAAAACGCAAACAATTACTTCCAATTACAAAGTATAGCCAAATTATACAATTACATGTATAACTAGCAGGGTAGCTGGCATAGCTGCAAGCAGCCACTAGGGGGTCATAAAACTATTTATTCCATGAAAGGCCTTGAGGTAAATTTATTGCATTAAGGATACATTCCAGGATACCTGGAAATCCCTATACTAATCTAAACTCCCTCCTCTCCTACTTTGTAAATAACGTAATTAATAATAAAAAAAAATGTAGCTACCCATATCCCTGTGGTGGCCATGTGACCGCCCGAGGACATTTACCAGTGATGTTCTGTTTCCCCTTTTCCGGAAACGGATCGTCACTACTACTCTCCCTCCATTCACTCCATTATACTTACCCTCCAGGCTTCTTCCTGTGAGATGGCTCCTTCTTCTTAACTGATTCTTCAGGGTGCACACTCTACTCCAAGCGCTTTGCGCACAACTGCCAATAATCCACCTCTACTGCGCAGCTTCTGATTGTACAGTAGAGGTGGATCAATGCTGCAGAGAACAGAGCAGCGATGGAGAAGAGGGCGCACCCTACAGAATCAGTAATGAAGGTGGAGCCGTCTCACAGGAAGAAGCGTCGAGGGTAAGTATATAACATGGGTCGGAGGTTGGGCTTAAGTAGGTAGGGAAGGGTGGCATAGCCAGAGAGACAGATAGGAGGTGTATGGGAGGGACTGAGGAAGGAAGGAGGGGAATAAGGTGAGAGGGGTTAGTGAGGAAGTTACATAGCAGGAAGCTGAAGCATATAAACAGATGCAGGAGATCCTAGAGACACCCAGAAATCACTCAAAATATAGCTAAAGGTATATGGGTGCATTTATCATCCCATTTTTAGGTCTAACAAACATTTTTTAATTAAAAAAAAAAAAATTCTAGGAAATCCCCTTTAAAGGGATCCTATCAGTCAGACACAATTTTTTCTAGGTACCACATTGGAATAGCCTTAAGAAAGGCTATTCGTCTTCTACCTTTTGTTGTCTTCTCCGTGCCGCCATTCGCCTACATTCCCGGTTCTTGTCGGTATGCAAATTAACTCTCTCGCAGCACTGGGGGCAGGCCCCAGCGTTCAAACAGGCTGTATAATCTACATCAGTCCAAGCAAAGATCACTCCGCACAGAAAACTAATGATTATGACGTCTTCCTTCTTTCTTCTTCTGTTCCTTAGCTGCTATGGACTCCTAGTATATCTTCTCTTCTCAGCATATGTGTGCCTATGTCTGTAATATATTACTGTGTATTATCATGTACCTGTATTACTATGCTGCTGTAACATGCTGAAATTTCTCCACTGTGGGACTATTAAAGGATTATCTTATCTTATCTGATCTTATACAGGTTTGCCTTTTTTCATTTTAATTCACATTGAACAAAGTAGAATTGGTTTGAGGCTGCATATTTTGTACATAGGGACAGAATTGCATTGTATATTTTGCAGATTGTAAAAACATAGATAACATATTGTTATAGCATGCTTCTCTTTATTCACCAGACTTCCGGCCCACTCTATTTGCAGCACCGCATCAGTGCTTCCAGTCCCTTGTGAGGAAGGGGTGGAACCCCTGCAATAGTCTGCAGGGATTCCGCTCCTCCTGGGACCAGAACTTGGTTTCCGGGTCAGCGGTGGTCAGCGGTGGGCCGGAGGCTATTTTGGCCTCATTTTGGCTTCAGCCTGCTTTTGGTTATTCCGAATTTCTGGTGATAGCTCCCTCCTGTGTTTCTGCTCCTGACCCTGAACCTCCTGTACCTCCTTAAGTGTTCCCGTTTTTTGACCTCGGCTTGCATTTCCAGACTACTTCTCCTTGATCTCCCGATTTGGATACTTCCCTGACCTCCTGTTGATGACCTCGGCTTGTTTCCTGACTACTCCTGTTTGACCTCTTCTTGGCTACTCCATGACCTCCTGTGTATGACCCAGCTCTCCTGACTATGGATTTGCTTCTCACTCCTACTACCTCGTGACCTCCTGTGTACCGACCCGGTTTGATTGACTTCGTTTTGGTTATCCCTGGAACCTGAGAGACCTCCTGTTTACTGACTTGGTCTTTACAACCTTCCTGGGGTTCTTCCGCTATCTCCTGGCATTCCTCAGAACATCTCTCTCCTGCTTCATTTTCAGGTTAGTGTTACTGGGTTTTCTAGGTCCTCTGCTACTTGGGGTGCGATGATGTGTGGCACTTTCTGGGCAGTTGCAGTTCTGGGTCCCAGAATTTACCAAGTCCAACTCCACCATCAGGAGTTCTGGTGAAGACCTCTGGGCTTGGTTCCACTTTGGTTAGGAGAGCGTTGTACACTCGATACTGTTTTTGCCTCGGTGTTTGGGGATTCTGGTTGCCCAGGATAACTGTCCGTTATTGTCACATCAGGTTCCTAACATTCAGTTTGTCTCTTGTATTATATACATACAGAAAGGTAAGTGCAAGAAACGTGCTTTGATGCATAGAACTTGTGCATTATTTTACAATTTCAGCCTTTTCATATTTGGAAATGAAGCAGAATTGTCTTTTAAGCTGTGAAACCAGAAGGTTTTATGTTTAGACCTTGCTTGCAATTTATTTTTTTTACAAGGCCTAATCTTTTGCAACCTTAACATTTGGTAGAAATATATTAAGTTTCACATTACATATTAAATACATTTTCCACCTTTAAAATGTTCAGAAACTTTTGGATCATGGTTCATTAGCCTCTTTGTATTTCTGGGAAATTTCTGGGAATGAGCAGAATGAACAATGTGATATTTTATAACACAACTATTTTTAATTTCCATTTATGAACCATAGCATTAAATCTGGAAGCACCTATAGCACTTGACTATTTTATTACTCATATTCCATACATTTTAATTATTTTATATTACCCTTTTACAGCATTAAAGGGGTCTTTAGCTCAAAGCATAGGATTTCAGTGTATTTTTCTGAAAATTCAATTTAGGTAAAGTATAGTAAAAGGAACATTTTATGGTGCAGTTCACGTATTGGATAATAAAACACACTTTTCACCATGCATTAATGTAGCCAGTAGTTTAAAACAATACTAAATTTTATGGTGAAACAAATGCATCATAATGTGAGTACATCATATGTACATTTTTAAGTCGGGGAACTGATGAGCGAGAAGTACTTTATACTGAAAATTGAATAAAGAATGTTTTTTTATAAATTCAACTTGGCTTCTAATAAACTTGTGCCACAAATAAGCTATTTTTAATATGCTATAAAGAAATATTATGGATGTTGAGCATTTATTTTCAAACCTAACCTATTCAGAATATAACATATAACAGAATAAGGATTATAATGAGAAATGTTAAATTCTTTTTATATTCTATATTAAATAGGCTTGTATGGCATAGCTCTACATTATAAGAGACAAGGCATTGCAATACACTTCACTAAGCAAAATAAAAGAAAATAATAAAATAACATGAACATACCACACAGTTAAGTCTTTATGATTTTTTTAAGTACAAAAAAATGCAAGGAAAAATTTATTTAAAAATCAAATAAATAATATTTTAATAAAACATTCAATCAAATATATAAATTAGACCTTTACAGAGGTATTGATTTACTGTTACTTTGAAAAAGGAACATCTACACAGTGCCGCACCTCCCATGAGGCGACCTGAAGCGAGCGCTTCAGGCGGCGCTATGCCAGGTCCTCAGGGAGGGTGGCATTTTTGCTAACTTAAGCCAGTCCAGGACAAGCTGTCCTGGACTGGCTTAGCACCGAGCGGTGGTTTGGGGAGGCCACTGGAGCAGCGCTGCTCCAGCAGCCTCCCCTCACACTCAGGCAGAGCGCAGGCAGTCTCCGGGCCTGCTCTCTGCCAGCGAACGGCACTAAGCCCCGCCCCCTTTCAGGCACCACACCCCCCGCTAAGCCACGCCCCCGTTCCGCCCCTCCCCGGCGGGGGGGCGGTTTTCTGTACTTCGCCTCGGGCGGCGAAAGGAGCAGGTTCACCCCTGCATCTACATACATACTATAGTCCAAAAGAACTTGTATAGGTGCAAACATTTAAGCTATATTCACACAACAGTGATCAATGGCTTTTTTAAATCTGTTGCAACTGGACTCTGCTATGTAAATATGATTGGCATTGCTAAAATACAATGATGAAGTTCATAGCGAAAATAAAACTATTTTCACAAAAAATTATGTTTTTTCTTGTTTTGCTAAATTAAAATCCATTTTTTTCTCTGTCTGTCTAGAAACTTAGGATTTAGTACAAGGCACCTATAACTGCTGAGAAAAGAGAACACTGGATTGAAAAAAGAATAGACAGAGAAGTGTAAAGTCTAGAAGCACAAGAAGAGAACAAACACATAAGAGTGCAGCTTGAGCAACAGACACTTGAAATGCTGGCTTCCTTAGGCTCCATTCACACAGAGTAACGCCAGGCGTCATTTGTGTGTAATTTGTGTGTCTTTAATGTGTAAATTACGGACGTCTTTTCCTATAGAACTCTATGTAAACGTTTTATGACGGCCGTAAAAGACACACAAATTACACACAAATGACGCCTGGCATTACTCTGTGTGAATGGAGCCTTAAATAGTACAGTAGTATATAGTATATGAAATATTTGTGTTATCTTCAACAATAAAAGTGAACTCAAAGATACTGACATTATGCTTTTAGAGGCAAATGTTACAAAGAAAGGTCATTTAAAACTGAAATCGAAACAAAAAGTTAAAAAAGTGCAAACCAGATAATGGTGTACTATGGGAGAATATGTATAAGACCTCATAAATACTGGTATAATGCATGGAGTCTGAATGGTTCCATTACGGTAAGTTCGCATGGAGTTTTTTGGTCAGGATTTTGAGACGATTATGAAATCAATGGGAGCCTCTCAGGAGCTTTTTCCGTTAGCCAGCTTGTACCGGCTCCTGGCAAAAGAAGCGAAGTGCTCATTCTTCAGGCCGTTTCGGCCTGAAGACACTCCCTCCTCCGGACTAGGCCCGTTCATTGGGCCTAATCTGGAGCAGAGTGTGCGGCTGGATGCCGGTGCAGTGCAATGGCTTTCAGTCGCGGCCACCAGGCTTTTGGATCGGAACCTAAGGCAGCCTCCACCTCAGGTTCTGATCCAAAAAAACCCTGTGTGAACTTACCCTCAGTATGGAGCCATGCAATCCCTGTACACTGCCAGAGAGACACACCCTCAGATATCCTGTGACATTCTTTCATAGAAATATTTAGGAAAGAATACTGCAGTGTCCATAGGAGCAATTCTGTGCAGCCCCTAGAAGAAACCAAGGCAAAAATGTACTTTGGGGCTGGAGGTTGCACCTATTTCCCTGCTGTTCAGTTTAAATTACATTAGGTTTGTATCTGCTGGTATATGAACTTGTACTATATATATAGGGGATATACCCTTTTACATTGTTACTTAGCATATACATTTGTACTGTACGGAATATTAATGTATACCATATATAATTATCGATGTTATTGCTCAGCCCCCTTTAATGAACTTATGGTCCTTGTCAATAATTATGTCACTATATTATTTATTATGAATTGCTAATATTTGATTGGTTATTATTATATCATGGAGAGAGAGAGATAGTGAGTGAGAAATAGAGAGAGAGAGAGAGAGAGAGAGAGAGAGAGAGAGAGAGAGAGAGAGAGAGAGAGAGAGAGAATGAAACCGACCCATACTAAGCTTTTTGGATTCAGGACCTCCAACCTTGCAGGGCATAGAGCTGCACATGATACAATGTTCACCCATTATACTTCACCAAAGTATAATGTTCCATAGTGGATCTTCCACACAGTATAATGTCCCACAGTGGTCTCTTCACAAGGTATAATGTCTCATAGTGGTCCCTACCATGTTGCAAATACTGCAAAAATTTCATGTTCAGCAGAACCCAAAATTTTGGAGGTTCACCACCTATGAACTATTATTATACTGTTGGATTTCTTTAGGCACCAGAGTATAATGAGAGAAGGCTCAAGGGAGAAGATCAAACATAAAAACCAGTGTTACTCGCCTCTTCTGGATTTTCCGGTTTTCAGGGCTTTTTTTATGATGTCAGAAACCACGTTTACATGGGTTAATTCAGGGTCATTATGCATTGTGACACCAGTTCAACCTAAGCGGCCGCTGAGGCCCAATTTAAGATCTGTGGTGTCATTGTAAAGACCATCGTTAGAGCCGTGGGAAGGTGAGTAACACTGTTTTTTTTATGTTTAATCATTTCCCCTGGTCCTCTAATCATTAAGATAATAACAGTTTCATTTCGAACATGTTTGATCTAAACAAAACCACCAGGTGAACCTCACTAGATGAATCACAAAACAAATGCTGTTGCTGTGCCATTATTCACCATTCCCTCTTTCTGTCCATGGCTGCCATAAAGTATAATGATCCACAGTGGCCTCTACACGTTATAATGTTCCATAGTGACCCCTCCACACAGTATAATGTCCCATAGTGGCCCCCTCTATACAGTACAGTCCTATGAAAAAGTTTGGGCACCCCTATTAACCCCTTAGCGACCCTTGACGTAACTGTACGTCATGGGTCGCATGGGGATGTATGGAGCGAGCTCACACGCTGAGCTCGCTCCATACACGGCAGATGCCGGCTGTATAATACAGCCAGGACCTGCCAATAACAGCAGCGGTCGGTGCCCGAGCCGATCGCTGCTGTTAACCCTTTACACACTGCGGTCAAACGTGACCGCAGTGTGTAAACGGCGCCGGCGGCATGGGCGCCGCCATGTTTCGCCGATCGCCGCCCTCCTGAACGTCACATGAGGGCGGTGATCGGTTGCTATGACAGCCGGAAGCCTATTGAAGGCTTCCAGGCTCGTCTCTGCACAAGATCTATTAGACGATGCCAGAGGCATCGTCTAATAGAAGTGCTGCGATTTTCCTATTCACTGCAATACTGTAGTATTGCAGTGAATAGTATGAGCGATCAGACTCCCTAGGTTTCAAGGTACCTAAGGGGTCTGATCATAAATGTAACAGAAGAAAAAAAAAAGTTTTTAAAAGTATTAAAAAAATAAAAAAAATATAAAAGTTCAAATCACCCCCTTTCCCTAGATCAGCTATAAAAGTAATTAAAGAACATTAAACATAAACATATTAGGTATCCCTGCGCTCCAAAATGCCTGAACTATTAGAATATTAAAACATTTATCCCGTACTGCGAACGGCGTAGCGGCAAAAAAAATAAAAACAGCCAAAAAGCGTTTTTTTCAACACTTTGCCTCCTATAAAAAATTGAATAAAAAGTGATCAAAGCATCGGATCTTTCCCCAAATGGTATCAATAGAAACGTCATCTTGTCCCGCATAAAAAGACACCACAACCAGCTCCATACATGGAAATATGAAAAAGTTACAGGTGTTAGAACATGATGACACAATTTTTTTTTTCTATTTTGCAAAGTTTATAATTTTTTTAAAAGTATCAAAAAATTTCAAATACTATATAAATTTGGTATCACCGCGTTTGTACTGACACGTAGAACACAGGTAACATGTCATTTGTACCAAACAGTGAATGCTGTAAAAATTAAACCCATAAGAAAATGGCGCAAATGCATTTTTTCTCCAATTGCGCCTCATTCTGAATTTTTTTCCAGCTTCCCAGTACATTGCACAGCATATTGAATGGTGCCATTACAAAGTACAATTTGTCCCGCAAACAATAAGCTATCATGTGACTCTGTGAACTGAAAAATGAAAAAGTTATGGCTCTTGAAATGTGAGGAGGGAAAAACGAAAATGCGAAACCAAAAAATGGCCTGGTCCTTAAGGGGTTAATCTTAATCATTTTTAGTTCTAAATATTTTGGTGTTTGCACCAGCCATTTCAGTTTGATCTATCTAATAACTGATGGACACAGTAATATTTCAGGATTGAAATGAGGTTTATTGTACTAACAGAAAATGTGCAATATGCATTAAACCAAAATTTAACCGGTGCAAAAGTATGGGCACCTCAACAGAAGAGTGACATTAATATTTAGTAGATCCTCCTTTTGCAAAGATAACAGCCTCTAGTTGCTTCCTGTAGCTTTTAATCAGTTCCTGGATCCTGGATGAAGGGATTTTGGACCATTCCTCTTTACAGAGCAATTTTGCGGTGAAGCTTTCTCTCCTCCAGATGTAGAGGATGTCTGGCTAAAGAAAATGGTTTCCCTGCAGACAGTCAGAAGACGCACGCGGGAAGTCACCTTTGCAAACCCATTTAAGTGAATAGGTTTGAAACTGACCTCCGAGTTTCTGTCCGAGTTTCTGTTTCCTGCCCAGTTTCGCAGGGTAGAAGATGGAAACCGGCCGGATTGTACAAACTGGACGACGAGCGCAGATGTGAAACCCCCCCCCCCCCTAAACAGTAGACGCAATATAGACCCCTGGGCCACTCCACTGGTCACCACTGTGACCTAGTGTGAGTATATACCATTTACTCTCTGTTATGGCTTTTGGAAGATGGGAAGTAAAAAATGAAATTCAAAAAATATCTCTGCTGTGAATGGGTTAAAATTACAATGAAAATGCTGTGAAATTCTTGCTGTTTTCAGAAAAAAAGCTATGTGTGACACCAGCCTAGAGAGGAGAATGAATTCCAATATTGTGAACATCAGTGTTTTGAGCCAAGTCTATTTGTTGTAAGACAAGTGCATTTTTAAAGGGAACTTATCACATTGAAAACGCTTATCAATCTTGTAGGCATCGAACCAAAGAAAAATGTCTGCAGTATAAAAATAAATATAGGACGGCCTCTCAGAACTGTGCTGAACATGCCCAACATCCTATATAACTATCTATCAGTACTTTATCTATCATGCACAGTATTTTGTACATTACAAGTCACAGTAGCAGGCTGTGTTTATATGTTGATGATGATGAGTACTCTATTAGATGTATATTTTAAGGATTTTCATGAAGTAACTCTTCTATCTTTGGGAATGATATATTTTACCCTCTGTGAGGGGCATATATGTGTTGTAGTTCTTGTGGTGCATTTACTTTATTGCTTAAATTTAGGACATTGATTCCTTTTTGTGCAGCTCTCTTTACTCTTCCACTAGCTGGTACCCGCGACTTCGTCTGCGGTGATTGTAGAAGTGGGTAAACAGGCGCGGGTAAGGTTTTCGTACTGTGTATAAGGTATGGGATATGAAATGTAACTGTGTATCATTCTGAGAATACGTGAGACTTTTGTGTTGAATGTAATTTGTATTTCAGCTGCTATACGGTGTTGTTATAAACTGTACATAGTGTCTTTGGGACAGAGGTATTTCAAGTGAATATACTTCGATATACGACATTGTATGATTTGTTATTTTCCGCCAGTACATGTAAGTTTTGGGCACAGGATACTTTTGAGCAAGCAACATAAAGTCTGGCCCTGTGCATGACAGTTTAGTAACTCCATGCGCCTCTAATTAATAGCAATTAACCCCATCATGTCCCTCACATTAACCCTTGTGTAAGAGTTACTGATATGTGAGAGACTTGGAGGTAATAATTAAGTCTCTTCATTATTGAGGTCTTTTATTAGTACCTCCATGTCTCACATATTAGTAACCTTTATATGAGGCACACAGGGGTTAATATGAGGGACATGATGGGGTGTATTCCTATTAATGTGAGGCACATGGAGTTACTAACACTAAACTAATAACCCCAAATGCCTGACATTAATGAGAACAGTAATCCTATGTACCTGTGTGTTTTTCAGTGTCACTTTGCTAGCAGCTTCCTCTCCTCCTCGGGGAATTTTTGCAGGATGCAGATCACTATAGCAGGCACAGACCTGAGCGATTAAGCTCCACCCCCTGGGTTTCCTGCACCCCTCTCAAAGGGGAGTGTCCTTATGCCTCAGCTCTAGCAGAGCACTGAAGAGACCTCGGACTTCATTTAACTCTTGCAGGTCCTGTGCTGCTGGTGTGCCAGTGAAATATGGCAGGAGTGCCACTCTTGGCATGTGTGCCAGGGGTTGCTGGCCTCTCCTGTAGAGGGTAATATGAATTGTGTGGCTTGCTATGGTCCAAAGTGTGTGAGATTGCAGAGATAGTGATGTGAGTTTGGGTTTTGTGGGGGTCCTGGGAAAAACGTATGTGCACTATTGTGACGAAAAGTGGACTATTGTGCAATCGAGTGTAGTAACTATGTTTGTGGAAAATTTCAGCCAAATCAGTGGAGCGGGTTTTGTGTGATTGAGGATCACAAACTTTCACCTTTATAATATTAATAGGATTAGATACAGTTTTTTTGTGACTTTTTATTGTATATATTTATAAGAAAGCAAATTATAGAATAGATAGCTCATGGATTTATATATGAGTAGTCAATCTGTAGGCAGCTGGAAGAGCAGAGCAAACTGATATAATTTTGGTGAAAAATATTTAGTCTAACCAGCCATTTTTCCATTGAAATGTCTGCTTTTTCTATGGTTTTGTCAGTGATTAGCAGCTATCTCTGTATGTATGGTCACAGGGGAGAGGATGTCCATCATTGATAGGACCACCTCCTCCACTTTTCAATATAGATTCAGTAGATTTCATTGGATAAATGACAGGTTATATTGACTCTTTATATTTGAATCTGCTCAGCTCCGCTTGCTCGATAACATGCTGCCTGCAGATTGGTCAGCATTTTTCTTACAACAGGTTTTCAGAGGACCTTTCATGTCTTCCTGGACATGCAGTTTTATATACTGCTAGAAAGCAGCACACTGTCGACTTTGCCGGTATGTGCACCGATGCTGGAGATATCGGTGTCTCTAATTTTGGTACTGATGTCTCCTCACTGTCAGAAGGGAGTTTCTTACTGTCCAGCATACTGCTCCTACAGGAGACTTGTACTGGGTGGGCATTCCTCACAGCTCAGCGTCATCACTGGACGGTACGTCCCCTCTGTCAGCACAAGCCTAGTACAGTTAGATGGGGCGTTCCTCACAGCAGTGACACTGAGCTATGAGAAACATGCTCCTGACAGTGGGGAGATATCGGTGCCAAAGTTAATGGCACTGATGTCTCCAGCATCGGGAGACATATCAGGAAAGCCAACAGTGCACTCAATTCATCACACTGTCTTCTTTCTAGCGGTATATAAAATCACAAATTTATGAGGACATGAAATTTAGGAATCTATCTAGCCATAAAAAAATAGAAAAATGTGAAATGTTTTTTAATGAAACTTTATGTTTGGCAGATTTTACTTCTGTGGATGTTAATACACTTTTGTTTCCAATGTTATACATTCTTTTCTGTTTTAATACAAAAATGTATCATTGTTTCTACTTTTCAATGGCTGTGTTATGTTCTAATTATATAGTACTCCTGAATGAATCATAAAATGTAATTTCTAATTGTTGTTTTTATCATGAAAGTTAGATTTGGGTCCTTTATTCTAATTGTCAATCCATTCTATTACCATTCAGTAGTATGCAATTTAAAGGATGATATTCTATCAGTCTTGTTTATACCTGATTTTTAGGGCTTCATTTGATATTTTTATAATATATAATTTTTTTTTTTATAACTTTTTTCATTTAGAAGTCAGGGCTAGAATGGGACAGTCCCTCCAATATTGGTAACATCAGCAGAATACAAACATTCCTTAAGAAAGAAATACAAGTAAAACTGACAATTTAGAAAAAAAAACTAAAAAATCAGGCTGTCACATGTTGATAAGGTCATAGCCGTGTTTATGACTAATTACCTGGGTAACTGTCATTGTCCTAATTATTTAGGCTGAGTGCCAGCAGTAAGGAAATGACACCAGACACACTATGTTGGTATTAGTTCAACTCTCAACTAAGGAGGAAATACTGATGCGCTTTATTAAAACAAGGTGGGGTTAAATAGTAGCAGAGAAATGAAGACAGATAACAACAACATAAATTTTCATATTCATTCCTGATTGGTATGGTACATCTCAATCAAACAGAAAAAAATTTAAGCAGTGCCATCTATAGCCAGCTACTCCTGGTTCTGCATGGTAACCTTGGGGCGCTGTCTTCTGGCCAGCCAAGCATTTGTTTTTCTTGCACCCATCCTGGATGCAGGTGCCATCTTATTATATACCCTCACATCATGTTTCTTAAAGCAGCATATATACATCTTATTAGAGATGAGCGAACAGTAAAATGTTCGATATTCGATATTCGTTCTGAGTAGCCGCTCAATATTCTACTACTCGAATCAAATATCGAATACTATTATAGTCTATGGGGGCAAAATGTTCATTTCAGGGGTAGACAACATTCGATCAAATTACACTTACCAAGTCCATGAGTGAGGGTCGGGCTGGATCCTCCGAGAAGTCTTCTCCATGCAGCGTCCCCACGGCATCTTCCGGCTCTGAATTCACTCTGCCAGGCATCGGGCCTGCGCAGAGCCGACTGCGCATGCCCGCACTACAAGAAAATGTAGTGTGGGCATGCGCAGTCGGCTCTGCCCAGGCCCGATGCCTGGCAGAGTGAATTCAGAGCCGGAAGATGCTGTGGGGAAGCTGCACGGAGAAGACTTCTAAAGGTAGGAGAAGAACCAGTGTTGATTGGCCGACTGTATAGCATTCAACCAATCAATGCTGGTTCTGCATCGAACTTTTCCATTTGAATAGCGAGTGGTACTCGATTGAGTACGAGTATTTAGAATACCATAATATTCTATCGAATACCTACTCGATTGAATACTACTCGGTCATCTCTACATCTTATCAAAGATTATAATGTTTTTGCAATATGACAGCAAACAAAAGGAATATATGTATTTTCTAACCTTATCAATGTGAATAAAGGAACAATTATGCCCCATGATCCCAACTTCAACCTCAACCCCCCAGATTTAACATTAAGTTTTAATATTAAGTATGTTCAGGAGAGTCAGGAGATGAACAAGCCAAGAAAAAGAGCATAACTAATAAGTAGAAAAAGAAAAATATTTCTTTAAATGGATTTCCAAGGATATTAACGTGGAAATTATATCTTCTATTTACCTTCATGGGTTGTATGCGAACAATGTAGAACAGTTGCGTTCAGCTGTTTCCGTAACTTTTGACCGTCTCATGCTGAATTGCAGCCATGAAACACTGAGTTGAGAATACAATAAAGGTTGTTAAATACATATTTCTTAAAAATGTGTACCAGTCTTTTGACAACTTGTTTTCGTCTCTTTTCATCTAGTATGGTACATCATACATTTGTCAAAATTTACATAAGAGGCTAATTAAACGGTCTCTTATGAGGCAGCGTTTCCTGTAGGTGTTTAAGTGTTTTATTATAGTTTTTACAATGTAGCCTGCTGCTCACATTGTCTATTTGCACAGAGAATTTCTTCAGTTTATTGTATTATAGTCACAGCTGTTTCTCTACGAACATGTGTTAGTGAAAACGAGAGATTTTTTTAAGAGATTCAAGGTTGAAAAAATAGACATTTACAATTGAAAATACTTATCAATTGTTTTGGACCAGAAAGCAGAGAGTCATTTTCATTGTTCATTTTTTAACATTATATTTTAGTTTTTGCTACTGTTATTACTATTATCACTATTACTACAATATATTATACAATATGGGTGATTTATAGTGACCACCATATTCAATGCTAGTCTTCATGTCTCTGGCACTGAGGGAGATTGTGTTTCATTTATAATGAGGTACACGACTCCTCAAAAATGAGATACATCCTCGGCAGGCCATACACCAGTACTGACATCTACGGGCTAGTTCACAAGGAGTAAAATGGTCAGGATTTTGATTTAGGCCGCATCAAAATCCTGCTCAAAAAAACGCCTCCCATTGAAATCAATGGGAGCCGGTTACTTCCGACTGCAATGAAACAAAGAGTGAAAAATTTAAAGGGGTCTGAATACTTTCTGTACCCACTGTATATCAATGAGGGTTACTCACATCACTAGAGAAAACCAAAGAACTGAAAGGAATACTAAACATAAATAGAAAATGTACTTTATTAATAACATGTCCCCCACCTCTGCAAAATTTCTGCTTGTTAAATCCACATGCTGTGACCCCTCCTCGTGTCCTACAACCACAGTCAGCTGTATTATTATTATTATTATTAACATCAATCCGCACAGAGAACTAAATGATCCTGCAGTGTGTCTGTGTTTCTTTCCTTTTTAGTTGCTATGATTCCTAGGGTTTCTCTATCTGCCATGAGCTTGTATGTGTTTTTCTCTCTTGTTATATACTACTGTACCATCTATGAAACTGTATCACTGAAATTTCCCCATTGTGGGACTATTAAAGGAATATCTTATCTTATCTTATATAAAAACAGGGAAGGAAAGTAGCCAACAGACAAAAAGGGTCACCTAAATACTGGAAACCGGTATCCGGGTAAGTGTAAAATGACATACAAAATCATGAAATAAATAGATGACTAAATAAATAACTGACAACATACATACCAGGATATAATAGTAAATAGCCGGCTGATCAGAGCAACCATAAGTTCCAAATGGAACAGGACAAGTGTACCAATATATACTAAAAGTACAAAAATAGTGTGACAATCTAAGTATATAATACAAATACAAAAGTTGATATAACAGTGGAAAAATCAATACACATCAGTACACATGATAAGTACAATGGCCCAAGGCATGGTAGCAAGTGAACAGACAGCTAATAAGGGTTAAATCAGCATAGTAAAAAGAGCCCCCGGAAGAAGGCATCGCCAAAACGTGCGTTGGGGTAGAGTCTCCCCTTACTGGTCTCTGATTATGTCGTCCACCGGTATGTTCAATTGTTTGTTAACCAGCTCTACCTTACTGACCTCACTTTAAAACCTTGATTTATACCTCAGCCTGTAGCTTTGTTTCACTTTATATACTGCTATCTATCCAGTAAGTCTATATACTATTACTCACTGTTACTTACTGTTACTGCTTACTGTATGCAGCCTTCCCCCCCCCCTTTTTTTTTTTCATCACAGGCTTGCTATACCTGATATTGTTAGCTGGCTTGTCTTATATCTTATTCACATCACTGTAGATCAAGTCCTAATTTTACCCATTTTTGCAGTTCTCTCAATATACTCACATTTTAGAGGGATTTCACACTGAAAGCAATAGGTAAAAAAGCCTCCCATTGATTTCAATGGGGAGCGCACGTATGCCAGCACCCATTCAAGTCAATGGGATCTGTTTTTTACGGGTTTTACGTTCAGAATGAGCAAGCGTTAACTCCATGTGCAGGCTCCCTAACATTGTTTTTACAGGTGTTACAAAGCACATTGGTTATAATGAGATCATTTTGATTTTTCCATAAACTGTGACAGAGCCTTCTAAGGCTGAAGCCCCATGTTGGAAAAACGCTGCGATTTACTGTACCTGCAAAGCTGATTGGATTCTGGCTAATCCCATCCACACATTGCAGAAAAAACTCAGCATCGGAAAGCTCTGCAAAATCACAATGAAAAACGATGCAGAAAAAATGTGAGACATTTCCTCCGAAGTTTGTTCTGCAGTGTTTTTTTTTATTTTTTTTTGCACTGATTAGCGACGTGGCGTCTTAGCCTAACTGATGTTTTGGCACACAGATATGGCTTCCCATGTGGCAGAGTTTGTTATAGACATTTTTGAAGTCCCATTTATCAGAATAGAATTGCAGAAATTCATGTTCTTGCCATCAAAACAACTGATTTTCCGTCACATAAATTGGTAATTTATCATACTGCAGCAAGTTATCAGATTCAAGTTAATGTTTGCCTCATCAGTATACAATATGCAGACTAAGGTAATGTAAAATATGGATATTTATCTCCAAAAAAATTAGTTTAGTTATAAAATGACTTTTTTCCACCTGAAAAGTCCATGCACACAGCAGCTGTCTGTAAAGTTCAGGCGTTTGTGAAATCAAAATGCACATGGAGGATACTTAATTATCCTCTGTTGACTGAACTATTTCACTGAGACATTTTCCTGACATGAGTCAACCTGCTTTGCATCATAAATAATCTGGCTTCTGAGATGTGAACAAGACAATTAACATACAATTTGCTGATTTTGCTACCTCTGCTTCTGCTTTCACAACTTTGCTTACTTTACTAATTGACCTTAAAGCAAGCTATTTAGTTTTGCCGAGAGACAGCTGTTACAGAAAGTCATGGGAACAAACATGCGCTAACGTTATGGCTCTTATAATGTTATGTATTATACTGTTTGTTTTTTGTTGATTTTTGTGTTGATTTTTCTGTAAACTTTTAACTAAATTTTCAGCCAAGCAATTTTTTTTTTGAATTAAGGGAATTCTTAAATATAACTACATGGTACACAATACAGTACCCACTCATTTGTATACATGGCTTATCAGTGGCTTAAGCCAGCAAGACATATTTCATAATATAATAATAGTAATAATAATAATAATAATAATAATAATAATAATAATAATAATAATAATAATACACTTCATTTATATAGCGCCAGAATATTCTGTAGAACTTTATAAATCAGGGGACACAGGAACAGACAATATGAGACATTACAATGTGACAAAGAAATAAACATATCAAAGAGTAGGAGTGATGGCTCTGCTCACAAGAGCTTACATTCTATGAGGAGATAGGGGGACACAAGAGGTCAGAGGGCTTGTTTGCTACAATGGTTCAGCCATCTTTTCAAAGAAAAGGTTATGTAACTGAATCTGTATGAATCAATCACCAGCCAGTACTTGTGAATAAACAGATACTAAATGCAAGGAGTGCAGTGTAACTTCTAGATGGAGAGGACAAGATCTGAGGAACAGAGGAGGAAGGATAAAAAGAGTGAGGGAGTAGAGATGAGCGAACACTAAAATGTTCGAGGTTCGAAATTCGAATCAAACAGCCGCTCACTGTTCGTGTGTTCGAATGGGTTTCGAACCCCATTATAGTCTATGGGGAACATATACTCGTTAAGGGGGAAACCCAAATCCGTGTCTGGAGGGTCACCAAGTCCACTATGACACCACAGGAAATGATGCCAACACCTCTGGAATGACACTGGGACAGCAGGGGAAGCATGTCTGGGGGCATCTAACACACCAAAGACCCTCTATTACCCCAACATCACAGCCTAACAACTACACACTTTACACACTCAATACCACCTCTCTGACAGTAGGAAAACACCTTGAAACATGTGTATTTGGCACTTGCAGTGAGGAGAGCTTGTCACCAGCAGTGAATTTGGCCCTTGTAGTAAGTTGAGGTTGGCACCAACATTTGTTTTGAAAATCAGGGTGGATTGAGCCTCTAACCAGCAGAGTTTGGGCAAATTCATGGTGGAGGGAGCCTCTAAAAACCCCAGTTTGGACCAATTCATGGTGGAGGGAGCCTCTAAAAACCCCAGTTTGGACCAATTCATGGTGGAGGGAGCCTCTAAAAACCCCACTTTGGACAAATTCATGGTGGAGGGAGCCTCTAAAAAACCCAGTTTGGACCAATTCATGGTGGAGGGAGCCTCTAACCAGCCCAGTTTGGACCAATTCATGGTGGAGGGAGCCTCTAAACAGCCCAGTTTGGGCAAATTCATGGTGGAGGGAGCCTCTAAAAACCCCCGTTTGGACCAATTCATGGTGGAGGGAGCCTCTAAACAGCCCAGTTTGGGCAAATTCATGGTGGAGGGAGCCTCTAACCAGCCCAGTTTGGACCAATTCATGGTGGAGGGAGCCTCTAAAAACCCCAGTTTGGACCAATTCATGGTGGAGGGAGCCTCTAAAAACCCCAGTTTGGACCAATTCATGGTGGAGGGAGCCTCTAAAAACCCCAGTTTGGACCAATTCATGCTGGAGGGAGCCTCTAAACAGCCCAGTTTGGGCAAATTCATGGTGGAGGGAGCCTCTAAAAACCCCAGTTTGGACCAATTCATGGTGGAGGGAGCCTCTAAAAAACCCAATTTGGACCAATTCATGGTGGAGGGAGCCTCTAAACAGCCCAGTTTGGGCAAATTCATGGTGGAGGGAGCCTCTAAAAACCCCAGTTTGAACCAATTCATGGTGGAGGGAGCCTCTAAAAACCCCAGTTTGGACCAATTCATGGTGGAGGGAGCCTCTAAAAAACCCAGTTTGGACCAATTCATGGTGGAGGGAGCCTCTAAACAGCCCAGTTTGGGCAAATTCATGGTGGAGGGAGCCTCTAAAAACCCCAGTTTGGACCAATTCATGGTGGAGGGAGCCTCTAAAAACCCCAGTTTGGACCAATTCATGGTGGAGGGAGCCTCTAAAAACCCCAGTTTGGACCAATTCATGGTGGAGGGAGCCTCTAAAAAACCCAGTTTGGACCAATTCATGGTGGAGGGAGCCTCTAACCAGCCCAGTTTGGACCAATTCATGGTGGAGGGAGCCTCTAAAAACCCCAGTTTGGACCAATTCATGGTGGAGGGAGCCTCTAAACAGCCCAGTTTGGACCAATTCATGGTGGAGGGAGCCTCTAAAAACCCCAATTTGGACCAATTCATGGTGGAGGGAGCCTCTAACCAGCCCAGTTTGGACCAATTCATGGTGGAGGGAGCCTCTAACCAGCCCAGTTTGGGCAAATTCATGGTGGAGGGAGCCTCTAAAAACCCCAATTTGGACCAATTCATGGTGGAGGGAACCTCTAAACAGCCCAGTTTGGGCAAATTCATGGTGGAGGGAGCCTCTAAAAACCCCAGTTTGGACCAATTCATGGTGGAGGGAGCCTCTAAAAAACCCAGTTTGGACCAATTCATGGTGGAGGGAGCCTCTAACCAGCCCAGTTTGGACCAATTCATGATGGAGGGAGCCTCTAAAAACCCCAATTTGGACCAATTCATGGTGGAGGGAGCCTCTAAACAGCCCAGTTTGGGCAAATTCATGGTGGAGGGAGCCTCTAAAAACCCCAGTTTGGACCAATTCATGGTGGAGGGAGCCTCTAAAAACCCCAGTTTGGACCAATTCATGGTGGAGGGAGCCTCTAAAAAACCCAGTTTGGACCAATTCATGGTGGAGGGAGCCTCTAAACAGCCCAGTTTGGGCCAATTCATGGTGGAGGGAGCCTCTAAAAACCCCAGTTTGGACCAATTCATGGTGGAGGGAGCCTCTAAAAACCCCAGTTTGGACCAATTCATGGTGGAGGGAGCCTCTAAAAACCCCAGTTTGGACCAATTCATGGTGGAGGGAGCCTCTAAAAAACCCAGTTTGGACCAATTCATGGTGGAGGGAGCCTCTAACCAGCCCAGTTTGGACCAATTCATGGTGGAGGGAGCCTCTAAACAGCCCAGTTTGGGCAAATTCATGGTGGAGGGAGCCTCTAACCAGCCCAGTTTGGACCAATTCATGGTGGAGGGAGCCTCTAAAAACCCCAGTTTGGACCAATTCATGGTGGAGGGAGCCTCTAAAACCCCCCGTTTGGACCAATTCATGGTGGAGGGAGCCTCTAAAAACCCCAGTTTGGACCAATTCATGCTGGAGGGAGCCTCTAAACAGCCCAGTTTGGGCAAATTCATGGTGGAGGGAGCCTCTAAAAACCCCAGTTTGGACCAATTCATGGTGGAGGGAGCCTCTAAAAACCCCAGTTTGGACCAATTCATGGTGGAGGGAGCCTCTAAAAACCCCAATTTGGACCAATTCATAGTGGAGGGAGCCTCTAAACAGCCCAGTTTGGGCAAATTCATGGTGGAGGGAGCCTCTAAAAACCCCAGTTTGGACCAATTCATAGTGAAGGGAGCCTCTAAAAACCCCAGTTTGGACCAATTCATGGTGGAGGGAGCCTCTAAAAAACCCAGTTTGGACCAATTCATGGTGGAGGGAGCCTCTAAACAGCCCAGTTTGGGCAAATTCATGGTGGAGGGAGCCTCTAAAAACCCCAGTTTGGACCAATTCATGGTGGAGGGAGCCTCTAAAAACCCCAGTTTGGACCAATTCATGGTGGAGGGAGCCTCTAAAAACCCCAGTTTGGACCAATTCATGGTGGAGGGAGCCTCTAAACAGCCCAGTTTGGACCAATTCATGGTGGAGGGAGCCTCTAAAACCCCCAATTTGGACCAATTCATGGTGGAGGGAGACTCTAACCAGCCCAGTTTGGACCAATTCATGGTGGAGGGAGCCTCTAACCAGCCCAGTTTGGACCAATTCATGGTGGAGGGAGCCTCTAAAAACCCCAATTTGGACCAATTCATGGTGGAGGGAGCCTCTAAAAAACCCAGTTTGGACCAATTCATGGTGGAGGGAGCCTCTAACCAGCCCAGTTTGGACCAATTCATGGTGGAGGGAGCCTCTAAAAACCCCAGTTTGGACCAATTCATGGTGGAGGGAGCCTCTAACCAGCCCAGTTTGGACCAATTCATGGTGGAGGGAGCCTCTAACCAGCCCAGTTTGGGCAAATTCATGGTGGAGGGAGCCTCTAAAAACCCCAATTTGGACCAATTCATGGTGGAGGGAGCCTCTAAACAGCCCAGTTTTGGCAAATTCATGGTGGAGGGAGCTTCTAAAAACCCCAGTTTGGACCAATTCATGGTGGAGGGAGCCTCTAACCAGCCCAGTTTGGGCAAATTCATGGTGGAGGGAGCCTCTAACCAGCAGAGTTGTGGGAAAGCAGGGTGGAGGGAGCCTCTAACCAGCAGAGTTGGTGGAAATCAGGGTGGAGGGAGCCTCTAACCAGCAGAGTTGGGGGAAATCATGTTGGAGGGAGCCTAGTATTAGCAGAATTGTGCAACGCTTATGGTGGATGAGTATGAGGATGCGGAGGAATTGGAGAGGTTGAGTACAGACATGGAGTTTCATGTTGGGGTGCTTTACACAGGTGGGCACAAAAATGAAGGCTCTATCCAGTGGTGGTTCATTTTTATCAAAGTGAGCCGGTCGGCACTCTCAGCTGACAGACGGGTGCGCTTGTCAGTGATGATGCCACCGGCTGCACTGAACACCCTCTCAGATAGGACGCTGGCGGCAGGACAGGACAGCATCTCCAAGGCATATAGGGCAAGTTCAAGCCACAGGTCCAACTTCGACACCCAATACGTGTAGGGCGCAGAGGGGTCGGAGAGGACAGGGCTGTGGTCGGAAAGGTATTCCCGCAACATGCGCCTATACTTCTCACGCCTGGTGACACTAGGACCCTCTGTGGCGGCACTTTGGCGAGGGGGTGCCATCAAGGTGTCCCAGACCTTAGACAGTGTGCCCCTCGTTTGTGTGGACCGGTGAGAACTTGGTTGCCTACTGGAGGAACTGTCCTCCCTGCCGCCAACGTCACATGCTGGAAACATCTCCATCATATTCTGCACCAATTGCCTGTGGCAAGCATTGATGCGATTGGCCCTCCCCTCTACCGGAATAAAAGACGAGATGTTGTTTTTATACCGGGGGTCAAGGATAGCAAAGATCCAGTACTGGTTGTCCTCCATGATTTTGACAATACGCTTGTCGGTTGTAAAGCACCCCAACATGAACTCAGCCATGTCTGCCACAGTGTTAGTTGGCATGACTCCTCTGGCCCCACCGGAAAGTTCAATCTCCATTTCCTCCTCATCCTCCATGTCTACCCATCCGCGCTGCAACAATGGGACGATTCGAAGTTGCCCGGAAGCCTCCTGTATCACCATCACATCATCGGACAACTCTTCTTCCTCCTCCTCCTCCTCCTCCTCCTCCATTAAACGCGATGAAGCGGACAGATGTGTGGACCTACTCTCCAGCTGTGACGGATCGGATGCTATCCCTGACTCCTCTGTGTGATCTGAGTTATCCCTGATGTCAATCAGGGATTCTCTCAGAACACACAAGAGTGGGATTGTAAGGCTCACCATCACATCCTCAGAGCTCACCCTCCTTGTGGACTCCTCAAACACCCGTAGGATGTCACAAAGGTCTCTCATCCATGGCCACTCATGGATGAGAAACTGAGGCAGCTGACTTTGTGGCACCCTAGGGTTTTGTAGCTGGTATTCCATCAAAGGTCTCTGCTGCTCAACCACTCTATTCAACATCTGAAACGTTGAGTTCCAGCGTGTGGGGACGTCGCACAAAAGCCGGTGTTGTGGCACATGCAGGCGTTGCTGGAGAGATTTTAAGCTAGCAGCGGCTACTGTCGACTTGCGAAAGTGGGCGCACATGCGCCGCACTTTCACCAGTAGCTCTGGAACATTGGGGTAGCTCTTTAGGAAACGTTGCACCACTAGGTTGAAGACGTGGGCCAGGCATGGAACATGTTGGAGTCCGGCAAGCTCCAGAGCTGCTACCAGGTTCCGGCCGTTATCACAAACGACCATGCCTGGGCCCAGGTGCAGCGGCTCAAACCATATTGCCGTCTCATCGAGGAGGGCATCCCTCACCTCGGAGGCAGTGTGCTGTCTGTCCCCCAAGCTGATCAGCTTCAGCACAGCCTGCTGACGTCTACCAACGCCAGTGCTGCAACGTTTCCAACTCGTAGCTGGGGTCAATCTAACAGCGGAGGAGGAGGCGGTGGCGGAGGAGGAGGCGGTGGCGGAGGAGGAGGCGGTAGAGGAGGAGGAGGAGGGGGGTGTTCTTCTCGTGTCCCTGCCAGGAATGTTAGGCGGGGAGACGAGGTACACCGGGCCAGTTTGGGAAGCAGTCCCAGCCTCAACTACATTCACCCAGTGTGCCGTCAGTGAAATGTAGCGTCCCTGTCCGCATGCACTTGTCCACGCGTCGGTGGTCAAGTGGACCTTTGTGCAAAGTGCGGAACTAAGGGCCCGTCTGATGTTGAGTGACACGTGCTGGTGCAAGGCGGGGACGGCACACCGGGAGAAGTAGTGACGGCTAGGGACGGCATAGCGAGGTGCCGCAGTTGCCATCAGGTCCAGGAAGGCGGGAGTTTCAACAAGCCGGAACGCCAACATCTCCTGGGCCAGCAGTTTAGCGATGTTGGCGTTCAAGGCTTGCGCGTGTGGGTGGTTAGCAGTGTATTTCTGCCGCCGCTCCAATGTCTGAGAGATGGTGGGTTGTTGTAAAGAAGCGCCTGATGGTGCCTTTGATGGTGCAGGAGAAGGAGATAAGACAGGAACAGGGGAGGATGAGGGAGAAGTCAACAAAGTGGCGGAGGCAGATGAAGTGGTGTCCTGGCTCGTCCTCTGGAGTGCATCGCCAGCACAGTCAGCAGTGGCAGTGGCAGAGGCAGAGGCAGTGGCAGAGGCAGTGGCAGTGGCGTGAACGGCAGGCGGCCTTTGTCCTGCCGTTGCTGCCTGCCACTGATTCCAGTGCTTGGATTCCAAATGACGGCGCATTGAAGTGGTGGACAGGTTGCTCTTCTCAGAGCCCCTAATCAATTTCGAGAGGCAAATTGTGCAGACAACACTATATCTGTCCTCGGCGCATTCCTTGAAAAAACTCCACACCTTCGAGAAACGTGCCCTCGAGGTGGGAGTTTTTCGGGGCTGGGTACGAACTGGAACATCTTGGGAGATTCTGGGTGTGGCCTGGCTTCGCCTAAGCTGCTGACCTCTGCCTCTGCCTCTAGCTACCCTTTTTGGTGCTGCACTTGCCTCAACATCCACACTACTTTCCCCGCTTGACATCCCCCCTGTCCAGGTCGGGTCAGTGTCCTCATCATCCACCACTTCCTCTTCCAACTCCTGTCTCATCTCCTCCTCCCGAACAATGCGCCAGTCAACTGGATGCCCTGACGGCAACTGTGTCACATCATCGTCGATGAGGGTGGGTTGCTGGTCATCCACCACCAAATCGAACGGAGATGGAGGAGACTCTAGTGTTTGAGCATCTGGACACAGATGCTCCTCTGTTAGGTTCGTGGAATCGTGACGTGGAGAGGCAGGTTGAGGGACAATGAAAGGAGCGGAGAACAGCTCTGGGGAGCAGGGACATTTGGGGTTATTGTTCTGTGAAGCTTGGGAATTTTGGGAGGAAGGAGGACAAGACTGTTGGGTAATAGGAGGAGAGGAGGCAGAGTCTGACTGGCTGCTGGACAATGTGCTGTAAGAGTTCTCTGACAGCCATTGCAAGACCTGTTCCTGGTTCTCGGGCCTACTAAGGTTTGTACCCTGCAGTTTAGTTAATGTGGCAAGCAACCCTGGCACTGTGGAGTGGCGCAATGCTTGCTGCCCCACAGGAGTAGGCACGGGACGCCCTGTGGCTTCACTGCTACCTTGCTCCCCAGAACCATTCCCCCGACCTCGCCCACGGCCTCGTCCACGTTCCTTTCCGGGAGCCTTGCGCATTTTGAATTCCCAGTTAGAAATTGGCACTATATACCAGTAGTAAAAATTGTGGGTGCACGTAACCCCAATATATTCTTTGAATTCCCAGTCAGAAACTGGCACTGTATACCAGTAGTAAAAATTGTGGGTGCACGTAACCCCAATATATTCTTTGAATTCCCAGTCAGACAATGGCACTATATACCAGTAGCAAGAAATGAGGGTATTTATAACCCCAATATATTCTTTGAATTCCCAGTCAGACAATGGCACTGTATACCAGTAGTAAAAATTGTGGGTGCACGTAACCCCAATATATTCTTTGAATTCCCAGTCAGACAATGGCACTGTATACCAGTAGTAAAAATTGTGGGTGCACGTAACCCCAATATATTCTTTGAATTCCCAGTCAGACAATGGCACTATATATCAGTAGTAAAAATTGTGGGTGCACGTAACCCCAATATATTCTTTGAATTCCCAGTCAGACAATGGCACTGTATACCAGTAGTAAAAATTGTGGGTGCACATAACCCCAATATATTCTTTGAATTCCCAGTCAGAAACTGGCACTATATGGCAGTAGCAAGAAATGAGGGTATTTATAACCCCAATATATTCTTTGAATTCCCAGTCAGACAATGGCACTGTATACCAGTAGTAAAAATTGTGGGTGCACGTAACCCCAATATATTCTTTGAATTCCCAGTCAGACAATGGCACTATATACCAGTAGCAAGAAATGAGGGTATTTATAACCCCAATATATTCTTTGAATTCCCAGTCAGAAACTGGCACTGTATACCAGTAGTAAAAATTGTGGGTGCACGTAACCCCAATATATTCTTTGAATTCCCAGTCAGACAATGGCACTATATACCAGTAGCAAGAAATGAGGGTATTTATAACCCCAATATATTCTTTGAATTACCAGTCAGAAACTGGCACTATATGGCAGTAGCAAGAAATGAGGGTATTTATAACCCCAATATATTCTTTGAATTCCCAGTCAGAAACTGGCACTGTATACCAGTAGTAAAAATTGTGGGTGCACGTAACCCCAATACATTCTTTGAATTCCCAGTCAGACAATGGCACTATATGGCAGTAGCAAAAATAGTGGGTGTATATAGCCCCAATTCTATTGCTAGGGGACTTGCAGGATATTTCTGGGGTGAAGGTGGGGGGGCACACCGTTGGAACGGGTATCGGGGGTATATATCGGGTATACGGGAATACACTGACAGTGTATTCCATTCAGGATCCTGGGAAAGCTGGGTTGCGGCGATTGAGCCCGTCAGTGCCACGTTACACTGACAAGCTTCTCCCTGGAATTTAGCTCTTATAAGAGCTGTTGGTTGTCTTCTCCTTCCTATCCTAGCCTGTCCCTGCCTACCCAGAATCTAAGCCCTAGCTAACTGGACGGAAACCTCCGTCCCCGGTGAATTGCAAGCTCAGAATTACGCGAACCTGGGCGGCGCTGTTCTTTTAAATTAGAGGTCACATGTTTTCGGCAGCCAATGGGTTTTGCCTACTTTTCTCAACGTCACCGGTGTCGTAGTTCCTGTCCCACCTACCCTGCGCTGTTATTGGAGCAAAAAAGGCGCCAGGGAAGGTGGGAGGGGAATCGAGTAATGGCGCACTTTACCACGCGGTGTTCGATTCGATTCGAACATGCCGAACAGCCTAATATCCGATCGAACATGAGTTCGATAGAACACTGTTCGCTCATCTCTATGAGGGAGCCTTCACATGGAGTTTGCGAGCATAAACTCCAGGTGAAGGCTCCCTTATTAGGGCCCGTTCACACGGAGTAAACGCACGTGCATTTTGACAAAATACACGTGTAAAAATAAGACTCTCATTGACTTCAATTACATTTTACATTTACATGTATTTTGACATGCATTTTGTTGTGTATTTTGACATGTGTTTTTTACACGTGTAAAATGTCATTGAAGTCAATGGGAGTCTTTTTACACGTGTATTATTTATACATGTATGATGCCACACGTGTTTACTCCATGTGAATGGGCCCTTATTGTTCTAAATCTCTGTACACTACACAGTGATCAGGTAACGTGATAAGATGTGATTTCAGGGCCGTTTTGAAGCTGCTGTAGTAGGGGATTAATCAGGTTGTCCATGATAAAGCGTTCCAGAGCACTGGTGCAGCTCAAGAAAAGTCTTGGAGATGGGAGTTGGATGTTCAGAAAACAGAGGATGCAATTCTAAGGTCATTAGCAGAATGGAAAGGACAATTAGGGCAGTAGAGAGTAACAATAGAGGAGATATAGGTGTAAACAGTGCTATTAATGGATTTGTGGGTCAGAGTGATAATTTTATATTGTATTCTGTGATGGATGGGCAACTACGAAATAAGTGCATGTTTTGACTTAAAGCATAACTCCAGTTATAAACAACTTTTCATAAATGAATAGAACAGGTGAAAAATATTGTAATATATCATATTTAACAAATGTTTTCTCTACTTTTAAGGCAATTACTTTCTCAATAATAGTCTATGTAGAGAGGAGGGGATAGAAAAAGCACTCAAATTGCTGCTATTACATTTTACTTTTCCTTGCTCTTTTAACACTGCTATATTGTAGATAGGAGGCTATTAGTACACAGAATAAGGCAATAAATTAACTAGCTTACAGGAAAATACTAGTCATCCGCTCTCTTCTCCATACAGTTATATGTAGGCACAGATATAATGCAAAAAAGGCGGTTAGAATGATGATAAGGAGCAGTATAAGAAGCATGATAATAAAGATAAGGAGTTTCTTATAGTGAATTTATGAAACATTGTTTATAACTGGAGTTCCGGAAAATGTAATTTCAATAGGTGAACACAAAGTAGGATATTTTTTTTCTGACAAGTTGGGAAGACCTACCAAAATAAAAGTAAAGAAGAGCCCCCTTCCTCCTTATATCCACTGCTTTATCTCTCTCTGCACTAGTCACATGATCGTGACATCACACTGCTGTCTCACAGATGTTGAGGATTGCATGAAATAAATACCCATCACCCATAAACTATTATGCTAAAATACACTTTTCTCTTTGAAGAGTCCATTATATCAAAATGATCACAAATGGGACTAGCACAAAAATGGTGCTGAAAAATTAATCATCAACAGCAATAATAATCTCAAAGTGTTTCAAATAAGAAAATAATGGTGGAAATGGCTTTATACATTCCTCCCTATATGTGCACTTTCTAAATATTAGAACTTATTCAGGCCTTGTGGTGCCTATGAGCCGTAATAAAAAAAAAAAAAAAGTTTTTTTTTTTTTTCCATGGATTGGACTATTGGATCTTTTTATATGGTCTTGATTTACTTATTGAAAACAATGGAAGTGAAAATAATGGATGCTGCACAGAATCTGAACTGATCTGTTAGGCAAATGCCAAGTCTTAGCTTAGATGTGTGGATAGAGCCTTAGGCAGAATTCGTGAATCCGTCCCATTCTTTTAGTTTTCTTTTTTCTCCGATCTAAAAAATGTAGGGCTTATCCATAAGATATGCCATGAACATCTTACAGATACATAGAAAGTCAGAAAAAATGGGAATACTCACCAGGACTTGTATTAAAAGGAGAACTTTAAGGTGGCATCAAGAGACCTGAAGACGTGATTGTCCGCGAAACGACTCGTTGCCTTACCTGCAGGGCTTTTTTCCTTTCTACCATTGATGAAATGGATATTTTTACGGATGTGTTGTGAATAAAAGCTCTCCATTTAATACAAGCCCTGGTGAGTGCTCTTATTTTTTCTGACTTTCTATGTATTTCAAGAACAAGATTGATTTAAGTGAGAACGGCACCACCTGTTTAACAAAAAGGATTTGTTTAATATGGTCTCCAAGTACTGTTTTAAACGTAATGTATAACATGACATAGGTCATGATCCAGTGTTACGGTTCTGTGTAAATATTTAAAAATAATATTTTTAAATGACAGACCCGGTAGTCTACAAGGCACTGCAGCAAGGTCCACAGGCCCAGATGGGCGGCTGTATGTCAGAACAGTACACTACCAGTTAAGCTGCACTGGCAGTGATGTGGTGCAGTGCTTAATGTGAACAGGCTGTAATAAAACCCTGCCAGTTAACCTCACTGGTAAGGTGCACCTGTACAGTTGAAACAGCCAGGCTTCCTAGGGTTAACCGTCACCCCAGGTCAGCAACATAACATGCTCCTGCTACAGCTAGGAGAAACAAAGGAAGTATTGACAGTTTAAGGGGCTACCTCGGGGACCACACCTGCTGACAGCACCTCAGGCTGGAAAAGAGTCCACTGCTCCTAGCCTTAGTGTAGGGCTGCCAGTTCAGGATTTACTGGTTCTAAACTAAGTACAGACAGAGGCCTATTCTACAATCTGCCTCAATGCTGGAGCCTAGCCCTGAACTACTGTCAATAGCGAATTTTGTCAAAGTGTGAGCACCCGGCGGGCGTCGACTCACACTATATAAAGGGAAGTCCCCTCCCAGCAGGGGCAGTGGCCATGACATCACCGGTCATGCCCAGTATGGCCAAAATGGGACTTAGTCTGTGCGCGGCTCCAAAATGTCAGAGCATGCTCAGTAGGGGAGAAATGGCACTTAGTCTGTGAGCGGCTCCAAAATGACTGAGCATGCTCAGAAGGGAAAAAACTGGACTTATACTCCAGTCGCCTCACTGCATGAGGCCGAGGGCGAGAGTCAGATTGACCCGCAGGTGGCGCTGTGCGCCGTGATGGAAACCTGTGAGACCCGATCCTAACACCAAGCCACCTTCTGTTTCTTTATTGTTGTTGTTTATCTTATAGATACAGGATCCACCTCTGAGGTTTGTGCCAATCCCAAGAACAGGGGTTAGCCCCATCCCATGGTAGCTGTGAAAGTAAAAGTGCCTATACCTAAATAAAGAAATAAATGGACAGTGCAGGGATGTCTCTGACTTCTACTCTCATGATAGTCTCAGGTCACATAGATTTTATCAACATTTATTAGACATTTGTGACATTTCTTTCTGAATATGAATTAAGGGTATGAAATGGGAAAACCCTTCAAGTATTTACGTAGAATGGTACAATAGATATATTCTCATTATGAAGTCCATGTTATATTATATACTCTTATTGTTTTGTTTTTGTTATATTGGTGCATAATAGAGATGAGCGAACAGTGTTCTATCGAACTCATGTTCGATCGGATATTAGGCTGTTCGGCATGTTCGAATCGAATCGAACACCGCGTGGTAAAGTGCGCCATTACTCGATTCCCCTCCCACCTTCCCTGGTGCCTTTTTTGCTCCAATAACAGCGCAGGGTAGGTGGGACAGGAACTACGACACCGGTGACGTTGAAAAAAGTAGGCAAAACCCATTGGCTGCCGAATACATGTGACCTCTAATTTAAAAGAACAGCGCCGCCCAGGTTTGCGTCATTCTGAGCTTGCAATTCACCGAGGATGGAGGTTTCCGTCCAGCTAGCTAGGGCTTAGATTCTGGGTAGGCAGGGACAGGCTAGGATAGGAAGGAGAAGACAACCAACAGCTCTTGTAAGAGCTAAATTCCAGGGAGAAGCTTGTCAGTGTAACGTGGCACTGACGGGCTCAATCGCCGCAACCCAGCTTTCCCAGGATCCTGAATGGAATACACTGTCAGTGTATTCCCGTATACCCGATATATACCCCGATACCCGTTCCAACGGTGTGCCCCCCCACCTTCACCCCAGAAATACCCTGCAAGTCCCCTAGCAATAGAATTGGGGCTATATACACCCACAATTTTTACTACTGGTATACAGTGCCATTGTCTGACTGGGAATTCAAAGAATATATTGGGAATACAAATACCCTCATTTCTTGCTACTGCCATATAGTGCCAGTGTCTGACTGGGAATTCAAAGAATATATTGGGGTTACGTGCACCCACAATTTTTACTACTGGTATACAGTGCCATTGTCTGACTGGGAATTCAAAGAATATATTGGGAATACAAATACCCTCATTTCTTGCTACTGCCATATAGTGCCAGTTTCTGACTGGTAATTCAAAGAATATATTGGGGTTACGTGCACCCACAATTTTTACTACTGGTATACAGTGCCATTGTCTGACTGGGAATTCAAAGAATATATTGGGAATACAAATACCCTCATTTCTTGCTACTGCCATATAGTGCCAGTGTCTGACTGGGAATTCAAAGAATATATTGGGGTTACGTGCACCCACAATTTTTACTACTGGTATACAGTGCCATTGTCTGACTGGGAATTCAAAGAATATATTGGGAATACAAATACCCTCATTTCTTGCTACTGCCATATAGTGCCAGTGTCTGACTGGGAATTCAAAGAATATATTGGGGTTACGTGCACCCACAATTTTTACTACTGGTATACAGTGCCATTGTCTGACTGGGAATTCAAAGAATATATTGGGGTTATAAATACCCTCATTTCTTGCTACTGCCATATAGTGCCAGTTTCTGACTGGTAATTCAAAGAATATATTGGGGTTACGTGCACCCACAATTTTTACTACTGGTATACAGTGCCATTGTCTGACTGGGAATTCAAAGAATATATTGGGGTTATAAATACCCTCATTTCTTGCTACTGCCATATAGTGCCAGTTTCTGACTGGTAATTCAAAGAATATATTGGGGTTACGTGCACCCACAATTTTTACTACTGGTATACAGTGCCATTGTCTGACTGGGAATTCAAAGAATATATTGGGGTTATAAATACCCTCATTTCTTGCTACTGCCATATAGTGCCAGTTTCTGACTGGTAATTCAAAGAATATATTGGGGTTACGTGCACCCACAATTTTTACTACTGGTATACAGTGCCATTGTTTGACTGGGAATTCAAAGAGTATATTGGGAATACAAATACCCTCATTTCTTGCTACTGCCATATAGTGCCAGTTTCTGACTGGTAATTCAAAGAATATATTGGGGTTACGTGCACCCACAATTTTTACTACTGGTATACAGTGCCATTGTCTGACTGGGAATTCAAAGAGTATATTGGGAATACAAATACCCTCATTTCTTGCTACTGCCATATAGTGCCAGTTTCTGACTGGTAATTCAAAGAATATATTGGGGTTACGTGCACCCACAATTTTTACTACTGGTATACAGTGCCATTGTCTGACTGGGAATTCAAAGAATATATTGGGGTTATAAATACCCTCATTTCTTGCTACTGCCATATAGTGCCAGTTTCTGACTGGTAATTCAAAGAATATATTGGGGTTACGTGCACCCACAATTTTTACTACTGGTATACAGTGCCATTGTCTGACTGGGAATTCAAAGAGTATATTGGGAATACAAATACCCTCATTTCTTGCTACTGCCATATAGTGCCAGTTTCTGACTGGGAATTCAAAGAATATATTGGGGTTACGTGCACCCACAATTTTTACTACTGGTATACAGTGCCATTGTCTGACTGGGAATTCAAAGAATATATTGGGGTTATAAATACCCTCATTTCTTGCTACTGCCATATAGTGCCAGTTTCTGACTGGTAATTCAAAGAATATATTGGGGTTACGTGCACCCACAATTTTTACTACTGGTATACAGTGCCATTGTCTGACTGGGAATTCAAAGAGTATATTGGGAATACAAATACCCTCATTTCTTGCTACTGCCATATAGTGCCAGTTTCTGACTGGTAATTCAAAGAATATATTGGGGTTACGTGCACCCACAATTTTTACTACTGGTATACAGTGCCATTGTCTGACTGGGAATTCAAAGAATATATTGGGGTTATAAATACCCTCATTTCTTGCTACTGCCATATAGTGCCAGTTTCTGACTGGTAATTCAAAGAATATATTGGGGTTACGTGCACCCACAATTTTTACTACTGGTATACAGTGCCATTGTCTGACTGGGAATTCAAAGAGTATATTGGGAATACAAATACCCTCATTTCTTGCTACTGCCATATAGTGCCAGTTTCTGACTGGGAATTCAAAGAATATATTGGGGTTACGTGCACCCACAATTTTTACTACTGGTATACAGTGCCATTGTCTGACTGGGAATTCAAAGAATATATTGGGGTTATAAATACCCTCATTTCTTGCTACTGCCATATAGTGCCAGTTTCTGACTGGTAATTCAAAGAATATATTGGGGTTACGTGCACCCACAATTTTTACTACTGGTATACAGTGCCATTGTCTGACTGGGAATTCAAAGAGTATATTGGGAATACAAATACCCTCATTTCTTGCTACTGCCATATAGTGCCAGTTTCTGACTGGGAATTCAAAGAATATATTGGGGTTACGTGCACCCACAATTTTTACTACTGGTATACAGTGCCATTGTCTGACTGGGAATTCAAAGAATATATTGGGGTTATAAATACCCTCATTTCTTGCTACTGCCATATAGTGCCAGTTTCTGACTGGTAATTCAAAGAATATATTGGGGTTACGTGCACCCACAATTTTTACTACTGGTATACAGTGCCATTGTCTGACTGGGAATTCAAAGAGTATATTGGGAATACAAATACCCTCATTTCTTGCTACTGCCATATAGTGCCAGTTTCTGACTGGGAATTCAAAGAATATATTGGGGTTACGTGCACCCACAATTTTTACTACTGGTATACAGTGCCATTGTCTGACTGGGAATTCAAAGAATATATTGGGGTTATAAATACCCTCATTTCTTGCTACTGCCATATAGTGCCAGTTTCTGACTGGTAATTCAAAGAATATATTGGGGTTACGTGCACCCACAATTTTTACTACTGGTATACAGTGCCATTGTCTGACTGGGAATTCAAAGAGTATATTGGGAATACAAATACCCTCATTTCTTGCTACTGCCATATAGTGCCAGTTTCTGACTGGGAATTCAAAGAATATATTGGGGTTACGTGCACCCACAATTTTTACTACTGGTATACAGTGCCATTGTCTGACTGGGAATTCAAAGAATATATTGGGGTTATAAATACCCTCATTTCTTGCTACTGCCATATAGTGCCAGTTTCTGACTGGTAATTCAAAGAATATATTGGGGTTACGTGCACCCACAATTTTTACTACTGGTATACAGTGCCATTGTCTGACTGGGAATTCAAAGAGTATATTGGGAATACAAATACCCTCATTTCTTGCTACTGCCATATAGTGCCAGTTTCTGACTGGGAATTCAAAGAATATATTGGGGTTACGTGCACCCACAATTTTTACTACTGGTATACAGTGCCATTGTCTGACTGGGAATTCAAAGAATATATTGGGGTTATAAATACCCTCATTTCTTGCTACTGCCATATAGTGCCAGTTTCTGACTGGTAATTCAAAGAATATATTGGGGTTACGTGCACCCACAATTTTTACTACTGGTATACAGTGCCATTGTCTGACTGGGAATTCAAAGAGTATATTGGGAATACAAATACCCTCATTTCTTGCTACTGCCATATAGTGCCAGTTTCTGACTGGGAATTCAAAGAATATATTGGGGTTACGTGCACCCACAATTTTTACTACTGGTATACAGTGCCATTGTCTGACTGGGAATTTAAAGAGTATATTGGGAATACAAATACCCTCATTTCTTGCTACTGCCATATAGTGCCAGTGTCTGACTGGGAATTCAAAGAATATATTGGGGTTACGTGCACCCACAATTTTTACTACTGGTATACAGTGCCAATTTCTAACTAGGAATTCAAAATGCGCAAGGCTCCCGGAAAGGGACGTGGACGAGGCCGTGGGCGAGGTCGGGGGAATGGTTCTGGGGAGCAAGGTAGCAGTGAAGCCACAGGGCGTCCCGTGCCTACTCCTGTGGGGCAGCAAGCATTGCGCCACTTCACAGTGCCAGGGTTGCTTGCCACATTAACTAAACTGCAGGGTACAAACCTTAGTAGGCCCGAGAACCAGGAACAGGTCTTGCAATGGCTGTCAGAGAACGCTTACAGCACATTGTCCAGCAGCCAGTCAGACTCTGCCTCCTCTCCTCCTATTACCCAACAGTCTTGTCTTCCTTCCTCCCAAAATTCCGAAGCTTTACAGAACAATAACCCAAACTGTCCCTGCTCCCCAGAGCTGTTCTCCGCTCCTTTCATTGTCCCTCAACCTGCCTCTCCACGTCACGATTCCACGAACCTAACAGAGGAGCATCTGTGTCCAGATGCTCAAACACTAGAGTCTCCTCCATCTCCGTTCGATTTGGTGGTGGATGACCAGCAACCCACCCTCATCGACGATGATGTGACGCAGTTGCCGTCAGGGCATCCAGTTGACCGGCGCATTGTGCGGGAGGAGGAGATGAGACAGGAGTTGGAAGAGGAAGTGGTGGATGATGAGGACACTGACCCGACCTGGACAGGGGGGATGTCAAGCGGGGAAAGTAGTGTGGATGTTGAGGCAGGTGCAGCACCAAAAAGGGTAGCTAGAGGCAGAGGCAGAGGTCAGCAGCTTAGGCGAAGCCAGGCCACACCCGGAATCTCCCAAGATGTTCCAGTTCGTACCCAGCCCCGAAAAACTCCCACCTCGAGGGCACGTTTCTCGAAGGTGTGGAGTTTTTTCAAGGAATGCGCCGAGGACAGATATAGTGCTGTCTGCACAATTTGCCTCTCGAAATTGATTAGGGGCTCTGAGAAGAGCAACCTGTCCACCACTTCAATGCGCCGTCATTTGGAATCCAAGCACTGGAATCAGTGGCAGGCAGCAACGGCAGGACAAAGGCCGCCTGCCGTTCACGCCACTGCCACTGCCTCTGCCACTGCCTCTGCCTCTGCCACTGCCACTGCTGACTGTGCTGGCGATGCACTCCAGAGGACGAGCCAGGACACCACTTCATCTGCCTCCGCCACTTTGTTGACTTCTACCTCATCCTCCCCTGGTCCTGTCTTATCTCCTTCTCCTGCACCATCAAAGGCACCATCAGGCGTTTCTTTACAACAACCCACCATCTCTCAGACATTGGAGCGGCGGCAGAAATACACTGCTAACCACCCACACGCGCAAGCCTTGAACGCCAACATCGCTAAACTGCTGGCCCAGGAGATGTTGGCGTTCCGGCTTGTTGAAACTCCCGCCTTCCTGGACCTGATGGCAACTGCGGCACCTCGCTATGCCGTCCCTAGCCGTCACTACTTCTCCCGGTGTGCCGTCCCCGCCTTGCACCAGCACGTGTCACTCAACATCAGGCGGGCCCTTAGTTCCGCGCTTTGCACAAAGGTCCACTTGACCACCGACGCGTGGACAAGTGCATGCGGACAGGGACGCTACATTTCACTGACGGCACACTGGGTGAATGTAGTTGAGGCTGGGACTGCTTCCCAAACTGGCCCGGTGTACCTCGTCTCCCCGCCTAACATTCCTGGCAGGGACACGAGAAGAACACCCCCCTCCTCCTCCTCCTCTACCGCCTCCTCCTCCGCCACCGCCTCCTCCTCCGCCACCGCCTCCTCCTCCGCTGTTAGATTGACCCCAGCTACGAGTTGGAAACGTTGCAGCACTGGCGTTGGTAGACGTCAGCAGGCTGTGCTGAAGCTGATCAGCTTGGGGGACAGACAGCACACTGCCTCCGAGGTGAGGGATGCCCTCCTCGATGAGACGGCAATATGGTTTGAGCCGCTGCACCTGGGCCCAGGCATGGTCGTTTGTGATAACGGCCGGAACCTGGTAGCAGCTCTGGAGCTTGCCGGACTCCAACATGTTCCATGCCTGGCCCACGTCTTCAACCTAGTGGTGCAACGTTTCCTAAAGAGCTACCCCAATGTTCCAGAGCTACTGGTGAAAGTGCGGCGCATGTGCGCCCACTTTCGCAAGTCGACAGTAGCCGCTGCTAGCTTAAAATCTCTCCAGCAACGCCTGCATGTGCCACAACACCGGCTTTTGTGCGACGTCCCCACACGCTGGAACTCAACGTTTCAGATGTTGAATAGAGTGGTTGAGCAGCAGAGACCTTTGATGGAATACCAGCTACAAAACCCTAGGGTGCCACAAAGTCAGCTGCCTCAGTTTCACATCCATGAGTGGCCATGGATGAGAGACCTTTGTGACATCCTACGGGTCTTTGAGGAGTCCACAAGGAGGGTGAGCTCTGAGGATGCGATGGTGAGCCTTACAATCCCGCTCTTGTGTGTTCTGAGAGAATCCCTGATTGACATCAGGGATAACTCAGATCACACAGAGGAGTTAGGGATAGCATCCGATCCGTCACAGCTGGAGAGTAGGTCCACACATCTGTCCGCTTCACTGTGTTTAATGGAGGAGGAGGAGGAGGAGGAGGAGGAAGAAGAGTTGTCCGATGATGTGATGGTGATACAGGAGGCTTCCGGGCAACTTCGAATCGTCCCATTGTTGCAGCGCGGATGGGTAGACATGGAGGATGAGGAGGAAATGGAGATTGAACTTTCCGGTGGGGCCAGAGGAGTCATGCCAACTAACACTGTGGCAGACATGGCTGAGTTCATGTTGGGGTGCTTTACAACCGACAAGCGTATTGTCAAAATCATGGAGGACAACCAGTACTGGATCTTTGCTATCCTTGACCCCCGGTATAAAAACAACATCTCGTCTTTTATTCCGGTAGAGGGGAGGGCCAATCGCATCAATGCTTGCCACAGGCAATTGGTGCAGAATATGATGGAGATGTTTCCAGCATGTGACGTTGGCGGCAGGGAGGGCAGTTCCTCCAGTAGGCAACCAAGTTCTCACCGGTCCACACAAACGAGGGGCACACTGTCTAAGGTCTGGGACACCTTGATGGCACCCCCTCGCCAAAGTGCCGCCACGGAGGGTCCTAGTGTCACCAGGCGTGAGAAGTATAGGCGCATGTTGCGGGAATACCTTTCCGACCACAGCCCTGTCCTCTCCGACCCCTCTGCGCCCTACACGTATTGGGTGTCGAAGTTGGACCTGTGGCTTGAACTTGCCCTATATGCCTTGGAGGTGCTGTCCTGTCCTGCCGCCAGCGTCCTATCTGAGAGGGTGTTCAGTGCAGCCGGTGGCATCATCACTGACAAGCGCACCCGTCTGTCAGCTGAGAGTGCCGACCGGCTCACTTTGATAAAAATGAACCACCACTGGATAGAGCCTTCATTTTTGTGCCCACCTGTGTAAAGCACCCCAACATGAAACTCCATGTCTGTACTCAACCTCTCCAATTCCTCCGCATCCTCATACTCATCCACCATAAGCGTTGCACAATTCTGCTAATACTAGGCTCCCTCCAACATGATTTCCCCCAACTCTGCTGGTTAGAGGCTCCCTCCACCCTGATTTCCACCAACTCTGCTGGTTAGAGGCTCCCTCCACCCTGCTTTCCCACAACTCTGCTGGTTAGAGGCTCCTTCCACCATGAATTTGCCAAAACTGGGCTGTTTAGAGGCTCCCTCCACCATGAATTGGTCCAAACTGGGCTGGTTAGAGGCTCCCTCCACCATTAATTGGTCCAAACTGGGCTGGTTAGAGGCTCCCTCCACCATGAATTTGCCCAAACTGGGCTGTTTAGAGGCTCCCTCCACCATGAATTTGCCCAAACTGGGCTGTTTAGAGGCTCCCTCCACCATGAATTGGTCCAAACTGGGTTTTTTAGAGGCTCCCTCCACCATGAATTGGTCCAAACTGGGCTGGTTAGAGGCTCCCTCCACCATGAATTGATCCAAACTGGGGTGGTTAGAGGCTCCCTCCACCATTAATTGGTCCAAACTGGGCTGGTTAGAGGCTCCCTCCACCATTAATTGGTCCAAACTGGGCTGGTTAGAGGCTCCCTCCACCATGAATTTGCCCAAACTGGGCTGTTTAGAGGCTCCCTCCACCATGAATTTGCCCAAACTGGGCTGGTTAGAGGCTCCCTCCACCATGAATTGGTCCAAACTGGGGTTTTTAGAGGCTCCCTCCACCATGAATTGGTCCAAACTTGGCTGTTTAGAGGCTCCCTCCACCATTAATTGGTCCAAACTGGGCTGGTTAGAGGCTCCCTCCACCATGAATTGGTCCAAACTGGGTTTTTTAGAGGCTCCCTCCACCATGAATTTGCCCAAACTGGGCTGTTTAGAGGCTCCCTCCACCATGAATTTGCCCAAACTGGGCTGGTTAGAGGCTCCCTCCACCATGAATTGGTCCAAACTGGGGTTTTTAGAGGCTCCCTCCACCATGAATTGGTCCAAACTTGGCTGTTTAGAGGCTCCCTCCACCATGAATTGGTCCAAACTGGGGTGGTTAGAGGCTCCCTCCACCATTAATTGGTCCAAACTGGGCTGGTTAGAGGCTCCCTCCACCATTAATTGGTCCAAACTGGGCTGGTTAGAGGCTCCCTCCACCATGAATTGGTCCAAACTGGGTTTTTTAGAGGCTCCCTCCACCATGAATTTGCCCAAACTAGGCTGTTTAGAGGCTCCCTCCACCATGAATTGGTCCAAACTGGGTTTTTTAGAGGCTCCCTCCACCATGAATTTGCCCAAACTGGGCTGTTTAGAGGCTCCCTCCACCATGAATTGATCCAAACTGGGGTGGTTAGAGGCTCCCTCCACCATTAATTGGTCCAAACTGGGCTGGTTAGAGGCTCCCTCCACCATTAATTGGTCCAAACTGGGCTGGTTAGAGGCTCCCTCCACCATTAATTGGTCCAAACTGGGCTGGTTAGAGGCTCCCTCCACCATGAATTTGCCCAAACTGGGCTGTTTAGAGGCTCCCTCCACCATGAATTTGCCCAAACTGGGCTGGTTAGAGGCTCCCTCCACCATGAATTGGTCCAAACTGGGGTTTTTAGAGGCTCCCTCCACCATGAATTGGTCCAAACTTGGCTGTTTAGAGGCTCCCTCCACCATTAATTGGTCCAAACTGGGCTGGTTAGAGGCTCCCTCCACCATGAATTGGTCCAAACTGGGTTTTTTAGAGGCTCCCTCCACCATGAATTGGTCCAAACTTGGCTGTTTAGAGGCTCCCTCCACCATGAATTGGTCCAAACTTGGCTGTTTAGAGGCTCCCTCCACCATGAATTGGTCCAAACTGGGCTGGTTAGAGGCTCCCTCCACCATGAATTGGTCCAAACTGGGTTTTTTAGAGGCTCCCTCCACCATGAATTTGCCCAAACTGGGCTGTTTAGAGGCTCCCTCCACCATGAATTGGTCCAAACTGGGCTGGTTAGAGGCTCCCTCCACCATGAATTTCCCAAAACTTGGCTGTTTAGAGGCTCCCTCCACCATTAATTGGTCCAAACTGGGCTGGTTAGAGGCTCCCTCCACCATGAATTGGTCCAAACTGGGGTTTTTAGAGGCTCCCTCCACCATGAATTGGTCCAAACTTGGCTGTTTAGAGGCTCCCTCCACCATGAATTGGTCCAAACTGGGGTGGTTAGAGGCTCCCTCCACCATTAATTGGTCCAAACTGGGCTGGTTAGAGGCTCCCTCCACCATTAATTGGTCCAAACTGGGCTGGTTAGAGGCTCCCTCCACCATGAATTTGCCCAAACTGGGCTGTTTAGAGGCTCCCTCCACCATGAATTTGCCCAAACTGGGCTGGTTAGAGGCTCCCTCCACCATGAATTGGTCCAAACGGGTTTTTAGAGGCTCCCTTCACCATGAATTGGTCCAAACTTGGCTGTTTAGAGGCTCCCTCCACCATGAATTGGTCCAAACTGGGTTTTTTAGAGGCTCCCTCCACCATGAATTTGCCCAAACTGGGCTGTTTAGAGGCTCCCTCCACCATGAATTTGCCCAAACTGGGCTGGTTAGAGGCTCCCTCCACCATGAATTGGTCCAAACTGGGGTTTTTAGAGGCTCCCTCCACCATGAATTGGTCCAAACTTGGCTGTTTAGAGGCTCCCTCCACCATGAATTGGTCCAAACTGGGGTGGTTAGAGGCTCCCTCCACCATTAATTGGTCCAAACTGGGCTGGTTAGAGGCTCCCTCCACCATTAATTGGTCCAAACTGGGCTGGTTAGAGGCTCCCTCCACCATGAATTGGTCCAAACTGGGTTTTTTAGAGGCTCCCTCCACCATGAATTTGCCCAAACTGGGCTGTTTAGAGGCTCCCTCCACCATGAATTGGTCCAAACTGGGCTGGTTAGAGGCTCCCTCCACCATGAATTGGTCCAAACTGGGGTGGTTAGAGGCTCCCTCCACCATTAATTGGTCCAAACTGGGCTGGTTAGAGGCTCCCTCCACCATGAATTGGTCCAAACTGGGCTGGTTAGAGGCTCCCTCCACCATTAATTGGTCCAAACTGGGCTGGCTAGAGGCTCCCTCCACCATGAATTTGCCCAAACTGGGCTGTTTAGAGGCTCCCTCCACCATGAATTTGCCCAAACTGGGCTGGTTAGAGGCTCCCTCCACCATGAATTGGTCCAAACTGGGGTTTTTAGAGGCTCCCTCCACCATGAATTGGTCCAAACTTGGCTGTTTAGAGGCTCCCTCCACCATTAATTGGTCCAAACTGGGCTGGTTAGAGGCTCCCTCCACCATGAATTGGTCCAAACTGGGTTTTTTAGAGGCTCCATCCACCATGAATTTGCCCAAACTGGGCTGTTTAGAGGCTCCCTCCACCATGAATTGGTCCAAACTGGGGTGGTTAGAGGCTCCCTCCACCATTAATTGGTCCAAACTGGGCTGGTTAGAGGCTCCCTCCACCATTAATTGGTCCAAACTGGGCTGGTTAGAGGCTCCCTCCACCATGAATTGGTCCAAACTGGGGTTTTTAGAGGCTCCCTCCACCATGAATTGGTCCAAACTTGGCTGTTTAGAGGCTCCCTCCACCATTAATTGGTCCAAACTGGGCTGGTTAGAGGCTCCCTCCACCATGAATTGGTCCAAACTGGGGTTTTTAGAGGCTCCCTCCACCATGAATTGGTCCAAACTTGGCTGTTTAGAGGCTCCCTCCACCATTAATTGGTCCAAACTGGGCTGGTTAGAGGCTCCCTCCACCATGAATTGGTCCAAACTGGGTTTTTTAGAGGCTCCCTCCACCATGAATTTGCCCAAACTGGGCTGTTTAGAGGCTCCCTCCACCATGAATTGGTCCAAACTGGGGTGGTTAGAGGCTCCCTCCACCATTAATTGGTCCAAACTGGGCTGGTTAGAGGCTCCCTCCACCATTAATTGGTCCAAACTGGGCTGGTTAGAGGCTCCCTCCACCATGAATTGGTCCAAACTGGGGTTTTTAGAGGCTCCCTCCACCATGAATTGGTCCAAACTTGGCTGTTTAGAGGCTCCCTCCACCATTAATTGGTCCAAACTGGGCTGGTTAGAGGCTCCCTCCACCATGAATTGGTCCAAACTGGGTTTTTTAGAGGCTCCCTCCACCATGAATTTGCCCAAACTGGGCTGTTTAGAGGCTCCCTCCACCATGAATTGGTCCAAACTGGGTTTTTTAGAGGCTCCCTTTACCATGAATTGGTCCAAACTGGGCTGGTTAGAGGCTCCCTCCACCATGAATTGGTCCAAACTGGGGTGGTTAGAGGCTCCCTCCACCATTAATTGGTCCAAACTGGGCTGGTTAGAGGCTCCCTCCACCATTAATTGGTCCAAACTGGGCTGGTTAGAGGCTCCCTCCACCATTAATTGGTCCAAACTGGGCTGGTTAGAGGCTCCCTCCACCATGAATTTGCCCAAACTGGGCTGTTTAGAGGCTCCCTCCACCATGAATTTGCCCAAACTGGGCTGGTTAGAGGCTCCCTCCACCATGAATTGGTCCAAACTGGGGTTTTTAGAGGCTCCCTCCACCATGAATTGGTCCAAACTTGGCTGTTTAGAGGCTCCCTCCACCATTAATTGGTCCAAACTGGGCTGGTTAGAGGCTCCCTCCACCATGAATTGGTCCAAACTGGGGTGGTTAGAGGCTCCCTCCACCATTAATTGGTCCAAACTGGGCTGGTTAGAGGCTCCCTCCACCATTAATTGGTCCAAACTGGGCTGGTTAGAGGCTCCCTCCACCATGAATTTGCCCAAACTGGGCTGGTTAGAGGCTCCCTCCACCATGAATTGGTCCAAACTGGGTTTTTTAGAGGCTCCCTCCACCATGAATTTGCCCAAACTGGGCTGTTTAGAGGCTCCCTCCACCATGAATTGGTCCAAACTGGGTTTTTTAGAGGCTCCCTCCACCATGAATTTGCCCAAACTGGGCTGTTTAGAGGCTCCCTCCACCATGAATTGGTCCAAACTGGGTTTTTTAGAGGCTCCCTCCACCATGAATTGGTCCAAACTGGGCTGGTTAGAGGCTCCCTCCACCATGAATTGGTCCAAACTGGGGTGGTTAGAGGCTCCCTCCACCATTAATTGGTCCAAACTGGGCTGGTTAGAGGCTCCCTCCACCATTAATTGGTCCAAACTGGGCTGGTTAGAGGCTCCCTCCACCATGAATTTGCCCAAACTGGGCTGTTTAGAGGCTCCCTCCACCATGAATTTGCCCAAACTGGGCTGGTTAGAGGCTCCCTCTACCATGAATTGGTCCAAACTGGGGTTTTTAGAGGCTCCCTCCACCATGAATTGGTCCAAACTTGGCTGTTTAGAGGCTCCCTCCACCATTAATTGGTCCAAACTGGGCTGGTTAGAGGCTCCCTCCACCATGAATTGGTCCAAACTGGGTTTTTTAGAGGCTCCCTCCACCATGAATTTGCCCAAACTGGGCTGTTTAGAGGCTCCCTCCACCATGAATTGGTCCAAACTGGGGTGGTTAGAGGCTCCCTCCACCATTAATTGGTCCAAACTGGGCTGGTTAGAGGCTCCCTCCACCATTAATTGGTCCAAACTGGGCTGGTTAGAGGCTCCCTCCACCATGAATTTGCCCAAACTGGGCTGGTTAGAGGCTCCCTCCACCATGAATTGGTCCAAACTGGGTTTTTTAGAGGCTCCCTCCACCATGAATTTGCCCAAACTGGGCTGGTTAGAGGCTCCCTCCACCATGAATTGGTCCAAACTGGGGTTTTTAGAGGCTCCCTCCACCATGAATTTGCCCAAACTCTGCTGGTTAGAGGCTCAATCCACCCTGATTTTCAAAACAAATGTTGGTGCCAACCTCAACTTACTACAAGGGCCAAATTCACTGCTGGTGACAAGCTCTCCTCACTGCAAGTGCCAAATACACATGTTTCAAGGTGTTTTCCTACTGTCAGAGAGGTGGTATTGAGTGTGTAAAGTGTGTAGTTGTTAGGCTGTGATGTTGGGGTAATAGAGGGTCTTTGGTGTGTTAGATGCCCCCAGACATGCTTCCCCTGCTGTCCCAGTGTCATTCCAGAGGTGTTGGCATCATTTCCTGGGGTGTCATAGTGGACTTGGTGACCCTCCAGACACGGATTTGGGTTTCCCCCTTAACGAGTATCTGTTCCCCATAGACTATAATGGGGTTCGAAACCCGTTCGAACACACGAACATTGAGCGGCTGTTCGAATCGAATTTCGAACCTCGAACATTTTAGTGTTCGCTCATCTCTAGTGCATAACATTTGCAAGAAATACATGTCAGCAGCTATAATAAGGTAAAGTCGCCAGATTATTTCCTAGTGCTTTCATTATTTCATGCCTAACACACTGTCTAATGGTGTGTTCTTGTATTCCCTCCTCTAAGTATTACTTTTACAAATCAAAAATTGATTCTATAAGCCCCAGATAATCCCACTGTATACCATTTACATGTTGTTAGCCGATCAATACAATAATAAGGTCAAATTCATGTAATGAAAACAGATAATGGCATACATCAAAATACAGCTTGGTGCATGCTACCTTTACAAATAAAAGAGTTGAATAGAAATTATGGGCTTTATTTTGTGGTTAAAGGGGTGTTAAATTTCAGCAGTTAAATATCATCTTTTGTATAATGAAAGGTTATACAATTTTCCAATATACTTGGAAGTCATAGACAGTCCAGAGCATGACCGTGGAGTAAGGAAAGTATGACAGCAAGAAGATACCTAGAAAACTATGAAGAATTGATGCAGAAATTATATTGAAAAAATGTAATAGCTTTTATTATACAAACAGTAAGATTTATTTGTTGAAACTGGATCACCCCTTTAGTGAAAAATCTCTCACTTTTCTGTCAGCAATAGTTACATATCTTGTCCTCGGAATGATGGAACTTTAAAGATCCAATAGATCCCAATTAGAGATGAGTGAACAGTAAAATGTTCGAGGTTCGATATTTGTTTCGAGTAGCCCCTCAATATTCGACTACTCGAATCGAATATCTAACCCTATTATAGTCTATGGGGGGAAAATGCTTGTTTCAGGGGTAGGCAACATTCGATCAAATTATACTTACCAAGTCCACGAGTGAGGGTCGGGCTTGATCCTCCGAGAAGTCTTCTCCGTGCAGTGTCCCCGCGGCATCTTCCGGCTGTGAATTCACTCTGCCAGCCATTGGGCCTGGGCAGAGCCGACTGCGCATGCCCGCACTACAAGCAGACATGCGCAGTCGGCTCTGCCCAGGCCCGATGCCGGGCAGAGTGAATGAAGAGCTGGAAGACGCTGCAGGGAAGCTGCACGAAGAAGACTTCTAAAGGTAGGAGAAGAACCAGCGTTGATTGGCCGACTGTATAGCATTCGGACAATCAATGCTGGTTCTGCATCAAACTTTTCCATTCGAATAGCGAGTGGTACTCGATCGAGTACGAGTATTTCGAATACTGTAGTATTCAATCGAATACCTACTCGATCGAGTGCTATTCGCTCATCTCTAATCCCAATGTATGTCAATGGATCTGGCACATATGTGTCACTTTTGTCCTGGAGGAAAGCCAAGACAGAGATATGAAAAAAGTCTATCTAGGTCCAGAAAACTCTTTCAGGCCGAGGCACCACATTGAGGAAACACAGCTTTTTTCATTGCAGATTTTGTTACGTTTTTTTGGACCCAAATCCAGGAGTGTATTGAGCAAAATGTAGAAGTAGAAGTATTTTATATATATCTCCCAATCTTCTTGTAGGCATTCTTGGCTTTGTCTAAACAAAAAAGCCAACAAAATCTGCAACAAAAAAGCTGCGCTTCTACGTGGGGACTTAGCCTCACATTTTGAGCATCATGTAAATAAAACATATTACATATTTTGGGAACTGCAGCCAGATTATAGTATATGGCACGCCTGCTTTTTGACATTTTAGCTACATTTTTAAATATTTGATGTAGTTTCTCTTATAAGTAACGAAGCTTAGAAGTTGTGTCTGTTTGTAACAAAGAATACTTAATCAAGAGACATTTTAAAGATTCTTTAAATCAATAACAGGGGCAACAAGTATTCTTAACTACATTGCATATATATTTGTAATTTTTTATGTAAGTTTCTGAATGTGTGTTTATCTCATTAAATCAATAACATGTTTTTTTGAAAATCTACAAAAAAAGGAAAGTTTTTGTTTTAGTGGGAAAATAAACTTTTTACCAAAGTAGAATAACCTGTAAATAATTTAATGTACCAGTTTTACAGAGATTGCAGTCAGAATATTATCAATAATAAGTGAAAGACAATACATAAAATCATGAACATGTCGTTAGAAGATGAAGTTTTAAGAAATGAGGGAGATGAACTTCACAGTTGTAAATGTTTAATTTTGGATCATCACATTGATTGGTCTTGACTAGGAGGATTTGTAGGTCTGTGCAGGATATTGAAAGTATGAAATCTATTACACAAAAAGCTTATTCTACACTCAAATATTCATAAGTTTGACAGGTGCTATAGAAAACTTTGTGACATTGGATGCTTTTTTTGCTTCCACCTATGCTTAACATAATACTTTATACTTACATCCAAAATTCTCAACATATCATATCAGAACCAGTGTCATATGCAACCCTGTTCTTTTCCATCACTATGCTCAAAAGCATTCCAAAAATTCATATACTGAAACATGAAAACATATAGTTCTTTTTCAATGTGTTAACTTGATTTTCTATACATTGTTAGTCTTCTTTTTGAGGACTATAAAGAACAGCCATTGTACATCCTATTGTATATTTAGCAACATCATGGAAATTCGCTGCTGATGTTGTCATTGGCTTGATTAGTACCTATGACTTCAGCACTGCAAGGCAATACACTGTCTACCAATAAGTATTAGGACACCCATGCAAGGGAAGATATCTGCGGTCGTGATGTACATCACACCTTCTGCCGTTAAATAGGATACAGCATTGGCATTAGCACATTAGCATTAGTCATATGCAAGATGTCACGAAGTGCAGAGTCGTCCGATTTTGAGAAAAGAGTCATTGTGGGGTACCACATAAATGGTGATTCCTTAAGAGACATAGCAAGCAAACTGAATTACCCAAAATCGACAGTGGCCACTACGAAGTGGAAGGTGAACAGTCATTGTCGGAATGTGCCCCGAGTTGGCAGACTGAGAGATAGAGACCGACGTGTGCTGGCCAAAGAAACCGCACCCAACCGATTGCTCACAAACACCAGGAGTTTCAACAGGCATCCGGGAGTATAATGTCGATCAAAACCATTCATAAGGAAGTATCTGCTGGGTTCTACCAACTATTGAATATGAATAAATGTTGTTTTTCTATTCTCCCACAGGTGTCCAAACACTTATTGGTAAACAGTCTAGTACAAACCGCCGAGCCACCAATTTGACTTCTTCTTGTGTTTCTGATCCATGTGTCATGCAATTTTTTTTGCTGCCACAAAAATAACCTAGATGTGGTCTTCTATATATTTGATGAATACAGAAAAAATGAAAGGTTCTAGTTACTAAAATTCATCTGTGTTCTGTCCGTTTCACAGAGTTCTAAAATAAATACATTTTTTTTTAAATTTCATTTTATTTTTATTTGCTTGTTCACTTCACTACCGGAAGAATTGGCTTCTTTAATGTCACAAACTAAATATCAGCTTGTCAATGAACAGGTCACTATATAGTATTTACAAACAGTGGGGCTTGTGTGGTGGCTCTATCACTGGCAGCGATATACTGAACAGCAGTACTCTTTATGGTACTTTGACAGTGTGCTGCCTTTGTGCCACTCTCTGCTCTGGCTGACTTAATAGACATAGTGGTTCACACAGACGTCAAGCTCACAGATGTTCCTAGAGTGTCTAAACACTTATGGTTTGGCCAGTTTATTTTGACTTGCCCATCTAATTGCCATATTTCACAAGAACTATGCTAAAAATCTGTGTCTTTGGCAATGCTTCTCTGAGCACAATACAGATACACTGGTAAGCCCTGCTCATCATCAACAAAGAACCATTTAAGTCCTGCCCCAACTGCCTTTTGGAGCCAAACATATATTTTCTATCTCCTTTTTTTGCTCTTCCTTAATACATAGGTCTGCCCAGTACTCTATGCATTTTGAAACATTAATGGATTTCAAGAGAATATGGACTTAGAGTGCTGAAATACCTCTCCACACAGTTTGATACTGCATACATATACTGTATATAGTTTCTTACTCAAGATTGACAATTTGCTAGTAACAAACTGGATTTGACCCAAATTTTTATAATTTTTTTATGAAACCAAACAAATAGAGATTTGTTTCAGGACCATCTTCAGATCCCAAAGAATAATAGGTGAAGGCCCAGCTATGGTGAAAAAGAAAAAAATCATACTAACCTTCTTATCAGTGACATGAACATGCTGATGCTATGTTTTGATGTCATAACGCTCGGCTTGCTCATGTGACCGCTGATAGCCCATGACATAACAGACCTCAGCAATGACCTCAGACCATGATATCACAGAAGAGAACAAGATGTCACTAAGAGAGCATTGGACACTGTGAAGAGGCAAGGAAAGGTGAATATGAAAGTTTTTTTTTTTTATTTTTACATCTCCCCTGGGCCTCCACCTAGTATACTAGAATAATAAGGTAATTTTCACTTTGACTGTATTAGTCTTAGAGAGCTAGAAATTAAATAGCTCAGATTCTAGTAGTCCTGACAATGTTATACACTATGTTTTAAGCCAATTTAAAGGTGTGGTTCATAACAAACTTGTTCCACTCAAAATGAATCAGGGACCTGGACTGGCTGAACCATTGTCCTAAGGGGTTCACCCATTGCTATAGACATGCATAAAGATATAGATTGTCATTTACTTCAGTCTATAGATGAAGTGGGATTGAGTTTCACAATGTTTGGGCTAAGTTTCAAGTGCATGTCTCCAACAGTGAGGGTACAGTGCAAGAAATATGGAGACCCAAAAAGTGTGTCCCCCAGTAGGGGGTGCTCTTTGGAGAGAAGAGGCAAGGAGAAAGCTCTGAGGGCCTAGCAGCTTACTCAATGAGTAGGGTAGTAGCTATTGACCATCCTGGTCCACCCCACCCCAGGCTTCTAACTCTATTTGCACCCATGTATTTGAATGTTGTTGTCACAAGTTATATCGAGGTAACAATGGATTCAAAGCAATAGACAAAGTGCAAACACTGCTGAGACTTATTGTTCAGCCTTTGAGAATTCAGTGAGAGAACTACTGAGAGGATTTTGCAATTTTTATTCTAGTGCCCTATATACAAAGTGCACCTAACGTTCCAGATAATGTGCCAATGTGCACCACTTCTATATAATCCTCAAAAGAAATCTGACAATTGGTTTTATCAATTTTTTTTACCACCCCTTGGCAGAAGGGGAAGCCACCACAGCTTATTTACAGGCCTCAAAGAAAGATTTGGGTGGAGATATTGTGCTATTTCTATTTGAGAACCACAAGGTACCCTCTTATGAAATCTGGCACATTGGGGTATTACATGAACTGTAATTTACTTTGTAAGTTTTACGAGAGAAATTATGTAATTAAATTACAGGCAGGTTTTGTATGAGAGATAGCCTATATTTATACAACACGAGATGAAAAATCCCCGCAATTAACAAGTTAATTACAGCATCAATGTGTGAAAGTGAGACAAGAAGATTATTGTCCACTTCGTAAAGAATAATAAAACTATCAATATCTTTGTTGAAATGTCACATACTTCAGCTTAACTTTTGGAAAGTACTAAGGTCATTGCAATTGTTGGTGTATTCTACAATTCATTACTGTATCTGTAATTTGCAGCAGTGCAATTGGAAAAGACATATTGTAATAAAGTCATAGTGTTGGATGAACTAAACTTTCCTGTCCTTCGTAACATATTATAAACAACGTTAGAAGCAATTAGCTCCTACACTTTACACATTCATATTTTCTAAGAACAATGTTCAACGTTGCATATTAGTAGATTAAACTTTTTACTGCTTTTTTTGCGAGCCGCTATAAAGTGTATGCTATGTGAAATCTTACTGAAATCCTAAAGCTACGCAAACTTTGAATGGAACTCATGGAAATTTTCTTTTAACTATTTCATATTTATGATTAAATGAAATTAATGTAATAAATATAGGAGGAGGCTGAGGCTGGGGTGAGGACCTTGATGTTATATAAAAGCTAGGATTCTCAGCACTTCTAGCTGGGATGTAGCCAGAGATATCATCAGTTCATGACACTGACATATACAGGTATACAGGTTATAAGTAGAGCACCAACTCCTGACCGTGTCTTAATGGAAGATAGTTTACTACAAGGTGATATACAGCAAAAGATACATCTGTTTGAAATGATCCCCTGTCTATTCTCAGCCTCCTTCTGTATACAGCAAATCAATGCAGCTGACCAGCAAGTCAATATACATGAAGCAGATATAAAGTCAAGCAAGGAATTGCACCTGCTGTGACTTTGACGCCTACTACATCTGTATTGACTGCTGGCTCAGTTTGCCTCTGTTGAAAGGAAACTCCTGACCAAAACGAAAGACTTCTATGTGTTACATTTTGGAATTATAAGTGTCAGTGTCTCATATTTTATTTTTCTTGCTACTACTATCTATTAGAGATGAGCGAACACTGTTCAGATCAGCCGTTCCGAACAGCAGGCTCCCATAGAAATGAATGTAAGCAGCTGGCATGTACACTTTGCCGGCGGCCGGTCGCTTAACCCCCCACGTTCCGGCTACGTCCATTCATTTCTATGGGAGCGTGCTGTTCGGCATGGCTGTTCCGAACAGTGTTCGCTCATCTCTACTATCTATATATCCTATATCACACTGGGGCCATTCTGTGAGTCAGGTAGAAATCAAAAGGAATTACACTGTATTGCATATGTCTCTCATACAACAATATATACTGCTAAAAAAATAAAGGGAACACTTAAGCAACACAATGTAACTCCAAGCAACACTGATTGACAATCAATTTCACGTGCTTTTATGCAAATGGATTAGACAACAGATGGAAATTATTGGCAATTATGGAAACACACTCAATAAAGGAGTAGTTCTGCAGGTGGGGACCACAGACCACATCTCAGTACCAATGCTTTCTGGCTGATGTTTCGGTCACTTTTGAATGTTGGTTGTGCTTTCACACTCGTAGTAGCATGAGACGGATTCTACAACCCACACAAGTGTCTCAGGTAGTGCAGCTCATCCAGGATGGCACATCAATGCGAGCTGTGGCAAGAAGGTTTGCTGTGTCTGTCAGTGTAGTGTCCAGAGGCTGGAGGCACTACCAGGAGACGTAGAGGGGGCCATGGGAGGGCAACAACCCAGAAGCAGGACCGCAACCTCCACCTTTGTACAAGGAGGAACAGGTGGCGCACTGCCAGAGCCCTGCAAACCAAGTCCATGAGGATGGTATGAGGTCCCAACGTCCACAGATGGGAGTTGTGCTCACAGCCCAATACATTGGTAGACACTTGGCATTTGCCACAGAACACCAGAATTGGCAACTTCGCCACTGGGTGCCTTGTGCTTTTCACAGATGACAGCAGGTTCACACTGAGCACATGTGACAGACATGACAGAGTCTGGAGATGCCATGGAGAGCGATCTGCTGCATAGATTAGCTAGTCCTAATTGTATTATGTAAAGTTCCCACATCTTACTGAAGGCTAATACATTACTACTTGATTCTAGACACAAAATTAGTGTGATTGTGTCCACCCATATATTTATTAGTACTACAGAGCCTATACCAAATGAACTGAGCAACATTTGATATATTGGTGTTACCAAATAGTTTCTTAGGGCTGTCCAGTGATGTCCATTTTAGAATAGTAGGCTGTTCTTATATTATATTAAAAACAGTTTCTGAACAATGAATAAAGTTTAATGAATAGTGTAGAGATGGTTACTGCAATGTGGTAATAGGGGGATTTAAATGCATTACTGCAGTGTAACCATTCATTGTAATAATGCAAAGTCACCCTTATGTGAAATATTATAGATATGTCATAAAAAATGTATTCATTTATTCCTGAGAAACTCTTGTAATACCACGTGATATAACAACTAGAGATGAGCGAACACTAAAATGTTCGAGGTTCGAAATTCGATTCGAACAGCCGCTCACTGTTCGAGTGTTCGAATGGGTTTCGAACCCCATTATAGTCTATGGGGAACATAAACTCGTTAAGGGGGAAACCCAAATTCGTGTCTGGAGGGTCACCAAGTCCACTATGACACCCCAGGAAATGATACCAACACCCTGGAATGACACTGGGACAGCAGCGGAAGCATGTCTGGGGGCATAAAAGTCACTTTATTTCATGGAAATCCCTGTCAGTTTGCGATTTTCGCAAGCTAACTTTTCCCCATAGAAATGCATTGGCCAGTGCTGATTGGCCAGAGTACGGAACTCGACCAATCAGCGCTGGCTCTGCTGGAGGAGGCGGAGTCTAAGATAGCTCCACACCAGTCTCCATTCAGGTCCGACCTTAGACTCCGCCTCCTCCGGCAGAGCCAGCGCTGATTGGCCGAAGGCTGGCCAATGCATTCCTATGCGAATGCAGACTTAGCAGTGCTGAGTCAGTTTTGCTCAACTACACATCTGATGCACACTCGGCACTGCTACATCAGATGTAGCAATCTGATGTAGCAGAGCCGAGGGTGCACTAGAACCCCTGTGCAAACTCAGTTCACGCTAATAGAATGCATTGGCCAGCGCTGATTGGCCAATGCATTCTATTAGCCCGATGAAGTAGAGCTGAATGTGTGTGCTAAGCACACACATTCAGCACTGCTTCATCAAGCCAATACAATGCATTAGCCAGTGCTGATTGGCCAGAGTACGGAATTCGGCCAATCAGCGCTGGCCAATGCATTCTATTAGCCCGATGAAGTAGAGCTGAATGTGTGTGCTAAGCACACACATTCAGCACTGCTTCATCAAGCCAATACAATGCATTAGCCAGTGCTGATTGGCCAGAGTACGGAATTCGGCCAATCAGCGCTGGCTCTGCTGGAGGAGGCGGAGTCTAAGATCGCTCCACACCAGTCTCCATTCAGGTCCGACCTTAGACTCCGCCTCCTCCGGCAGAGCCAGCGCTGATTGGCCGAAGGCTGGCCAATGCATTCCTATGCGAATGCAGACTTAGCAGTGCTGAGTCAGTTTTGCTCAACTACACATCTGATGCACACTCGGCACTGCTACATCAGATGTAGCAATCTGATGTAGCAGAGCCGAGGGTGCACTAGAACCCCTGTGCAAACTCAGTTCACGCTAATAGAATGCATTGGCCAGCGCTGATTGGCCAATGCATTCTATTAGCCCGATGAAGTAGAGCTGAATGTGTGTGCTAAGCACACACATTCAGCACTGCTTCATCAAGCCAATACAATGCATTAGCCAGTGCTGATTGGCCAGAGTACGGAATTCGGCCAATCAGCGCTGGCCAATGCATTCTATTAGCCCGATGAAGTAGAGCTGAATGTGTGTGCTAAGCACACACATTCAGCACTGCTTCATCAAGCCAATACAATGCATTAGCCAGTGCTGATTGGCCAGAGTACGGAATTCGGCCAATCAGCGCTGGCCAATGCATTCTATTAGCCCGATGAAGTAGAGCTGAATGTGTGTGCTAAGCACACACATTCAGCACTGCTTCATCAAGCCAATACAATGCATTAGCCAGTGCTGATTGGCCAGAGTACGGAATTCGGCCAATCAGCGCTGGCTCTGCCGGAGGAGGCGGAGTCTAAGGTCGGACCTGAATGGAGACTGGTTTGGAGCGATCTTAGACTCCGCCTCCTCCAGCAGAGCCAGCGCTGATTGGTCGAGTTCCGTACTCTGGCCAATCAGCGCTGGCCAATGCATTCTATTAGCCCGATGAAGTAGAGCTGAATGTGTGTGCTTAGCACACACATTCAGCTCTACTTCATCAGGCTAATAGAATACATTGGCCAATCAGCGCTGGCCAATGCATTCTATTAGCTTGATGAAGCAGAGTGTGCACAAGGGTTCAAGCGCACCCTCGGCTCTGATGTAGCAGAGCTGAGGGTGCACAAGGGTTCAAGTGCACCCTCGGCTCTCCTACATCAGAGCCGAGGGTGCGCTTGAACCCTTGTGCAGCCTCGGCTCTGCTACATCAGAGCCGAGGGTGCGCTTGAACCCTTGTGCACACTCTGCTTCATCAAGCTAATAGAATGCATTGGCCAGCACTGATTGGCCAGAGTACGGAATTCGGCCAATCAGCGCTGGCCAATGCATCCCTATGGGAAAAAGTTTATCTCACAAAAATCACAATTACACACCCGATAGAGCCCCAAAAAGTTATTTTTAATAACATTCCCCCCTAAATAAAGGTTATCCCTAGCTATCCCTGCCTGTACAGCTATCCCTGTCTCATAGTCACAAAGTTCACATTCTCATATGACCCGGATTTGAAATCCACTATTCGTCTAAAATGGAGGTCACCTGATTTCGGCAGCCAATGACTTTTTCCAATTTTTTTCAATGCCCCCAGTGTCGTAGTTCCTGTCCCACCTCCCCTGCGCTGTTATTGGTGCAAAAAAGGCGCCAGGGAAGGTGGGAGGGGAATCGAATTTTGGCGCACTTTACCACGTGGTGTTCGATTCGATTCGAACATGGCGAACACCCTGATATCCGATCGAACATGTGTTCGATAGAACACTGTTCGCTCATCTCTAATAACAACCTTCTATTAACAGTATGTTCTATCTTTGTTTCTTAAGGTTGCTAGATAGGGCATTGAACTTTAATTGAAATATTTAGCCATGGTGTAGACCTTGGTTGTATAGTTATCGAGTAGTCAGAAGCACACTTTAGCATACTTAATATTGAGGTAGGTTAAAAGACTGTTAGTGGAAAACGGTTCAAGGATAGCCTTGTACTGAACTGTTACCTTGCATTCTTTGGCAGCTACAACTGCGGCTAAATCAATGCATACAAATTTACAGTATAAAGCTTCTACTGTTTACGTAGTTGAATATTAGCTGTATAAATCCATATACAACTAGCTTCACCTAATAGCGGCTGCATGCAGCCAGAAATATATACTATACGTAATGTTTGCAGAACACATTTTACTTTATAATGGTACCATTTATTGTTCCATATGTTGTACTGGGAAACTAGAAAACAATCAGGATGGGGTAAAATTGGAGAAAAATTGCATTTGTGCGTCTTTCTGTTTTGCAAAATATATTTTTCTTGGGGTCGCCATATTCTGACACCAATAACTTTTGTAGATTTCCATGTATAGGGAAGCATAAGGCATCTTTATTTGCATGGGTCGATGTACTTTTTAGTCATATCATTTTGGGGAATGTCTATTGCTTTCATCACTTTTTAGCCAAAACAGCAAAGAAGTGGTGGTTTGGCTATTTTTATTTCTTTTTCCTGCTATGGTGTTCATTGTATGGGAAAAATACGTTTAGAGACCAGGATACCTAATGTGTATGCGTTTCTCAGTACTTTTATATCTTTATGTTTGTTATTCAGAAAAGGGTGTGATTTCAATTTTTCATTCCCTGTTTTTACTGAATTTATTAGACCCTCTAGAGCAGGGGTAGGGAACGTACGGCTCTCCAGCTGTTGCAAAACTACAACTCCCAGTATGCATACTTGCTGTGCTGTTCTTGGAACTCCCATGGAAGTGAATGGAGCATGTTGGGAGTTGCAGTTTCACAGTAGCTGGAGAGCCAAAGGTTCCCTATCCCTGCTCTAGAGGTCTTGAACAGCAGAGACCCAGCGGCTATCATATGTAAATACCCGACATCTGCATAATAGCATAGTGGATGTCAGGAAGTGGTTAATGGGTGATACTCCACTGATTCCAGCACAGTTGGAATTTTATCTCTAGCCTCCACCATTCCTGAGCAGTAAGCACAGGTAGTTTTGGTGTCTGATGCGCTATTTAAGTTCTGTAATATCAGAATGGCAATGGCAGGCTTTGGGGATGGGGGGTTGAGTGATTTAAAGAAGAAGAAGTAAATTGCCCATTTTGATTTTTGCTATGTGGCCCCAAGGTTTCTATGTACACTCATGCATAGAGAATATATATAATCTATGAATCTTTATACAATGGATTACATTTTTGTTTTTTGCTGTACAAGGAATTTAAGAATGAATGACATTGATTAAGCAATCCAAGCAAAATAATCATAGAAAGATTGCTGCTATATATGTATATTTATAGCATATCTTTTACAATATTTTTAAGTAAACTGTAAGGTATGTAATTTCAATGTTACTCTTATTCTCTGGTGTGTGCTTTCAGTGTTATTGGTGTGTCAGTTATAATGTAACTGGGAATTGCAAATGACACTGGAGACCCACAGAAGCTCTAATCTGTTTTGCAGATCTATGTTCAGGATTAAGGTTTTTTTTCTTGTGAAATGTCATCCTAACAAGCTGGTAGGCATCCCTGGGGCAACGGTACTATATGGATGGAAGCCTTAGAGATTGCCTTGCCTTGATTAAAAAATAACAGAAAAAAAAAGTTGTCAGTAATCACTGACATATTCAATGTCTCCTATATTTATGTATACATTTCATACAGAAGATTTAGTTATGAAACTAGCTAAGTGTAAATTCTTAAAATGCTGCACATCCAGAACACTGTATATTTGCACTGTATTACTAATATTAGCATTTGCTATTAAATGCATACAGTATATTTGAATCTAAATACACATATACATATATATCTTCCCTTACTGTCCTCTTGGACATATCTAGATGTGTAGATTACAAGTTAAACAACATCTCTACACACAACTATTATATTTGAGTATGTTTGTGACACACCAGGTGAGCTGGTGAATTGTAGTCTTTCAAGACTTTTGATATTGTAATGAATTAGTTTCAAGACAAATTGGAGTTCTTAAAGGGAGTCTACCACTTCCCCAAGAATATTAAACTACCACCATGTTATAGAGCAAATATACAGTTAGTACACTGGGGATGAAACTTAAGCCCTGGGATCACTGCTCTTGCATATCAAGTAGGATTGGTGATGTCATAACAGTGGATCAATTCTCACTGCATAATACGGAACACAAAAGAAATGGTAGGGGTCTGGGCAGGAAAAGTAGTTTTCCAGAGAGCTGAAGTCCCATCCTCAGTGCACCAACTTGCCATACATAATACAGTTATGTTATCTATTATTGTAATGTGCTCTGTACACTGTGGAGGCAGATGAATATGCTTGAGGGAGGTAGTAGACTTCTTTTAACCAAATTTGTGCACACTTCATGGGCACTTTACTGGAGACAACTGTCCTTTCACGATTACATTTTCCCTGTATGTAAATTAGACACGTGACACTGGAGTTCAGCATAAACACAGGTCATAAATAGAGATGAGCGAACAGTAAAATGTTCTAGGTTCGATATTCGTTTCGATTAGCCCCTCAATATTCGACTACTTGAATCGAATATCGAACCCTATTATAGTCTATGGGAGGAAAATGCTCGTTTCAGGGGTAGGCAACGTTCGATCAAACTATACTTACCAAGTCCATGAGTGAGGGTCGGGCTGGATCCTCCGTGCAGTCTTCTCCTTGCAGTGTCATCGGGGCATCTTCCGGCTCTTCATTCACTCTGCCAGGCATCGGACCTGGGCAGAGCCGACTGCGCATGCCCGCACTACAAGCGGACATGCGCAGTCGGCTCTGCCCAGGCCCGATGCCTGGAAGAGTGAATGAAGAGCCGGAAGACGCCACGGGGAAGCTGCACGGAGAAGACTTCTAAAGGTAGGAGAAGAACCAGCGTTGATTGGCTGACTCTATAGCATTCGGCCAATCAATGCTGGTTCTGCATCGAACTTTTACATTCGAACAGCGAGTGGTACTCGATCGAGTACGAGTATTTCGAATACCGTAGTATATGATCGAATACCTACTCGATCGAGTACTACTCGCTCATCTCTAATCATAAAGTTTACTGTGGATCAGTTTTAATGTGAATCCATATTAGAATAGGAAAATCAAACTGAGCAACTGTAAACCAGTCATGGTCAACACAATAGACTAGCCGAGGCAATAGTCAAGCGCCGACAACTTTGAGGGGTTTTTTTGTGCATACTAAGAGAGATCAAGAAAGAAACCATTGAAACAGTGTAAGCGGCCATTTTCTTGTGGCCCAGGCACGCACAGTTGGCTCTGCCCAAGGCCTGAAGCCTAGAAAATTGAAAACCCAGGACGGAAAAAGACGCGCAGAGAGGCGGGTTCCTGAACAAGATGGAAACGTTGCTAGAGAGTGCTCTTGCAGCATTGGGGATGCCCTCAGTGCTGTTTGAGTGCTGTGGCCTGCCCCCAGTGGTGTGAGAGAACTCATTTGCATACCAACAAAAACTGGGATTACAGGTGAACGGTGTCGCGGAGAAGACAGCGAAAGGTAGGAGAAGAATAGCCTTTCTCTGTAAGGGCTCCCTCTTTATCCAAAAGAGAGCATTCCTCCTCCTCCCCTTCCAGTCTAGGAGTCTGATGTCCTCCACCTAGTTTTTCATCTTCCTCCAGTTCCATTCGCATCATCCCATTGTGATGACAGTGACCAAAAGGTGGAATATATTCTTCCTTTTCCATCTCTTATGCATGAGTGTGTTTTCTGTAAGATATATAATAAAGGGATGACTTCACTAAAGATACAGTTATACTTTTCTTTTTCCTACTGAGACTACACACATATTATTTTTAACAAAAATGAGATATATTGTTTTATATTCAGTATGACTTATTTGATAGTTAAATGTTGCTTTGTAAATTAACTAGTAGTTTAGCATAGGACAGGATTGTAAACTGCTTTTGTTATCACTGGGGAGACTCCCTGTTGACAGAGCAAAGCTCCAGGAAGAAGGGGAGAGAAGGGGCTGGCATCTTTCACTTCACTATGTGCACCATTTAAATAGTTACATTTTGCTGATCACAGTGATGATAAAGGAACTAAAAGCTTCCCCTATCAAAGAGGAACTCCTGAATAATAACCCCTGAAAAGCTCACTCTTATCACTCCTAAATTGAGGAGTTATCACTCTGTTTAAAGAGGTCCGTTGGTGTCCTCCTGCACATGCAGTTTTAGATACCACTAGAAAGTTGGCAGTGAGCTGAATTCAGTGCACTGTTGGCTTTCCTGCTATGTGCCCCTGGGTTGGAGATATTGGCTATTGTTATTTTCGGCACTGATCTCTGCTTCCCATCAGAAGGGAGTTCCTGGCAGTCTAGCTGGGCTGTGGGGAACACCCCTCCTGATAGTACTCATCCATAAACTTGTACTGGGGGGGGCATTCCTCACAGCTCAGCATCAATCCTGGGTGGTAAGAAATGCCCCCTCTGACCGTACAGGGCTAGGGATGAATACTGTGATGAGGGTCAATCCTCGCAGCTCAGCTAGACTGTCAGGAATGCCCTTCTGACAGTGGGTACAAATCAGTGCCAAAACTAACTGCACCAATATCTCCAGCCTGGGGGCACATAACGGGAAAGCCAACAGTCGACTTTCTAGCGGTATAAAAACTGCATGTTCAGGAGGAAAAGAAAGGTCTTCTTTAACTTTAATTAACACCACTGCAGCATGAAGGGTTAAACAAACCTCCTACAAGGCTCTCACCTGGCAGTACCCACTATACCTTAACATGTCTTCGAGAATTTGTGGGGAAATTGGAACAATGGAATATATATGGTGGTTCTGCCCTGCTGATCAATCCCCATTGAAAAGAATGGAGCATTTCATAAGTGTAAACTTAATGGCAACATCTGTATAACCACATGGTCAGCACAATTACATGTTGACCACCCCCAATACCTCTACAAAATACAAAAACTAATCTCACATATACCATCTGCCACCAAAGATTTCTTTTACATTTCTGTTTAATTCTAGAAATCGTCTAAACATCTTATCGAAAACTGATACTGTTGTCTTAACCTGTATTACAACTAGATGCCCCTACAGTTCACTCCATTCTCATCTCCCTAATATCCCTACGTTTGTCCCACTGTCCTCAATTCAATATATCCTTGTGTATGAACGCTGCGTAGCTTTTACCTCCCAGGTTGAGGAAAATATTCTAAAACAATAATAAAATAAGATCGAATTAAAAACTAGGAGCTAAACACTAGAGATTTCGCTTAAATTGTTACATTTTATAAAGTTATAAAGTATTATTGTAACTAACAAACTGAACTACGTTATTTATGATCACAATGTATTTTCTTTACCTTTTATATTAAGAGTTCAAGGCCTAAATATTAAATATTGTTCTTATAAAAAGCTGTGCATAATCCTACAATTTGATCAAACAAACACTTCAGTAGAAGGTCACCCAATAGACAACAGCCATTAATATTTCAGCAGCATACTTGGTGATTGGTAATGTATCTGCAGACATGGAAATCATCTGTATATTTATATTGTGTACAAGATGCCACAATGAAGGACTCTACACTAGAGAAACAAAGCAAATACTACATTCCAAGATGAATTTACACAGACACGATAACATGGCAGGTGGATACATCTGTGGGAATAGACTTCTTTGGACAGTTTGGCAAATTTAAGACTGTTGGTACTGAAGGGTCATTTTAAGAACACAAGCTTATGATAAGATTCCCGTTGATAAGATAAGATTCCATTCTAATATTAAAAAGTCTCAATTTAATACCTGTCTTTATACATATAGGCTTCACCTATCCCATCAGGCTGTCCCCAGATGGCTAAACTCCTAAATCACCAGCCCTATATCCTTAGTTTTATATCTCTGACTTCTTTTACTGATGTATCACCTCATAAGTAGAGATGAGCGAACACTAAGGGTGCATTCACACGGAGTAAAATGGAGTGTAATTTGGAGTGTAATTTTTACACGTGTAAAAAATGTACACGTGTATTTTGGAGCGTTTTTTTTACATGTGGCATTTACGGAACATTTTTTGGAGCTTTTACGCGTGTAGAAAAACACGCTCCGTAAACGCTCCGTAAACGTCACGTGTAAAAAACGCTCCAAAATACGCGCGTAAATTTTTTACACGTGTAAAAATTACACTCCAAATTACACTCCATTTTACTCTGTGTGAATGCACCCTAAAATGTTCGAGGCTCGAAATCCGATTCGAACAGCCGCACACTGTTCGACTGTTCGAACGGGTTTCGAACCCTATTATAGTCTATGGGGGGAAATGCTCGTTTCAGGGGTACGCAACATTCAATCAAATTCTACTTACCAAGTCCATGAGTGAGGGTCGGGCTGGATTCTTCTCCCTGCGCAGCGTCCCCGCGTCCTCTTCTGGTCTTGAATTCACTCTGCTAGGCATCGGGCCTGGGTAGTGCCGACTGCGCATGCCTGCGCCCACGCGGACATGCGCAGTCAGCTCTGCCCAGGCCTGATGCCTAAGCAGAGTGAATGCAAAGCCGGAAGAGGACGCGGGAGCGCTGCGCAGGGAGAAGACTTCTAAAGGTAAGAGAAGAACCAGCATTGATTGGCAATGTATAGCATTCTGCCAATCAACGCTGGTTCTGCATCGAATCTTAACTTCGAACAGCTAGTAGTATTCGATCGAGTACGAGTATTTCGAATACCGTAGTATTCAATCGAACACCTACTCGATCGAGTACTACTCGCTTATCTCTACTCATAAGCAAATTGCTCATGTGTATCATCATCTATATTTGGTTTTTTTTCCCAATTATTTTTATGTAAACAGGCTGATAAATGGCTAAAGGTATCATGCCTATAATAATTTTGTTTTCGACACAAAAGTATTTAACATGATTTTTATTGGATAACATTATACTCCATTATTTTTGACCATAGTTACTGCTGATTTTTAGGTTTACGGAAATGGCAAAATGTTGAATACATTACACAGTATTTAATAATGTTTAATTATTTTAATCAATAAATGCTAATGTTATTGAGGAAACATGTTTATTCGTTTTATTAGTCTGTTTTTTTTGTTTTCTATCATTGTTTTTGAAATTCAGTTAAAATTTTTGATCCACTGTTAAAATTTCAATAATGAATGTAACGATGCAGTAAATACCAGTGGTTGCTGCCTTTACAACTTACTTATAAGCTACAGCTCACCAAGAAAATTGTGACTCACAAGGGTGTTGATGTACTATTAACTCTTCAATCCTTGCCAAATGACTGTCGGAGAACACATGTCCCTCTAAGTTCTGTACAGGGGCTATATCTCACTATGTTTATTTCTATCTACTCTATGACAGCTAATTACAAGCCGTTCTTTCTGTGTTTACAAGGTTTTCTTCCTACACTCTAAAACATATTAATAGGTAAATTGGCCCTAATATGCATATTTTCTGGATTGCTTATTTATTGCTTGGACTTCTATAATGCAAATGGTTATTGCTTTAATATTTTTTTACATCGGTGGTTAAAATCAACCATATAAAGTGGGAAAAATAAGTATTTGATACACTGGCAATTTTGGGACGGTGATCATGGAGTTGTACTCATCCTTCTTCCTCCAGTATATGTCACCTAGTAAAAATCATGTTATGGCATGATACCTTTATCAGAACATGGCTCCTTCTTCAGACTGTTTACATATAAATAAGTGAAAAAAAAATCACCAAATGTAGGTGATGCTTCACTAAGGCAATTTACTTATGAGGTGATACATCATTGAAAGAAGTCAGGAAAATCAAATTAAGGATACTGGTGACTTAGGAGTTAATCAATCTGGGGACAGCCTGATGGGATGGGTGAGGACTAGAGATGAGCGAGTAGTATTCGATCGAGTAGGTATTCGATCGAATACTACGGTATTCGAAATACTCGTACTCACTATTCGAATGGAAAAGTTCGATGCAGAACCAGCATTGATTGGCCGAATGCTATACAGTCGGCCAATCAACGCTGGTTCTTCTCCTACCTTTAGAAGTCTTCTCCGTGCAGTTTCCCCGCGGCGTCTTCCAGCTCTGAATTCACTCTGCCAAGTATCGGGCCTGGGCAGAGCCGACTGCACATGCCTGCTTGTAGTGAGGACATGCGCAGTTGGCTCTGCCCAGGCCTGATGCCTGGCAGAGTGAATTCAGAGCCGGAAAATACCGCGGGGATGCTGCACGGAGAAGACTTCTTGGAGGATCCAGCCCGACCCTCACTCGTGGACTTGGTAAGTATAATTTGATTGAATGTTGCCTACCCCTGAAACGAGCATTTTCCCCCCATATTATAGACTATAATAGGGTTCGATATTCGATTTGAGTAGTCGAATATTGAGGGGTTACTCGAAATGAATATTGAATATCAAACATTTTTCTGTTCGCTCATCTCTAGTGAAGACTATATATGCAAGGACTTATATATTCAGGTGTTAATTCGAGATATTAATATTAGAATAGAAACTTATCATATGAACTGGAATCTTATCATAAGCTTGTGTTCTTCTTAAAATGACCCTTCAGTACCAGCACTCTTAAAGAGGTTTGGGGCACAGGCAGTTCTATATATTGCTGGAAAGCCGACAGTGCGCTGAATTCAGCGCACTGTTGGCTTTCCCGATCTGTGCCCTGGGTAAAGAGCTTTCAGTCCCGGTACCGTAGCTCTTTACAGTCAGAAGGGCGTTCCTGACAGTCTGTCAGGTACAGTACGTCCTTCTTCAAAGCAGCGCCTATCACGCTGTACATTGTAAGCGGGGAGGAACTCATTGTGAGCGGGGAGGAACTCATTGCTACGAGAGAACTCATTTGCAAACTGGTAAAAAACGGTATTTCTACGGAACAGCAGGCCGGAGGCGACTGAGCAAGGTAGGAGACGAATAGCCTTTCTTAAGGCTATTTCGACATGGTAAATACAAAAAAATGCTGTTTTACTGGTAGAATCTCTTTAAAATATGTTGGCGCAATATAAATAAAATTAATTATTATTATTTAAAACAGTAACAATTTAAGCAAAATCTTTAGATTTTAGCTCCTAGTTTTTAATTTAAACTTATTTTTATTATTGTTTAGAATATTATCCTCAACCTGGGAGGTAAAAGCCATGCAGTGTTTGTATGCATGTTGAATTAAGGACAGTGGGACAGATGTAGGGAGATTTGGGAGATGAGAATGTAATGTACTGTGAGAGCATCTTGAACTGAAACTCAATGTAGCCCAGCGACAGTCCCTAAACCTGAAATATCTGGAGAAGATCTGTATAGAGGAATTGGCCAAAATCCCTGCTGTACTGTGTGCAAACTTGGTCCATAACAACAGGAAATCTTTGAACTCTAATTGTAAACAAAGGTTTCTATATCGCATATTAAATCCCTTTTTACTATTGTATAAAATACTTATTTCATGCAATAAAATGCTAATTAATTATCTAAAAATCATACAATGTAATTATAATTGATCTCCAAATTATTTAGGTAATCTAACATGTTAACAAAATTCTTGAAAAGCAGCAAATGACCTTCACTCACTCGATGGCTACACATAGTCACTAGGATTGAGCGATCGGGATCAGAAAAGATCAGAGTTGGATCGGCGATTGAGTAAATTTCACGATCGCAATTGGAATTCCGATCCCGATCTTTTTAGGCGGGATCGAGGTCAGAGGTTATTTTTCACAATGCTTTGCTACTGGCCAAGCATTGTGGGAAAAGCTAACAATGTTAACTAGGTCCCATAAGAATGAATGGATGCAGCTGGCACACAGCCTGTGCCGGCGTCCGGCTGCTTAACCCCCTGCACGCCGGCTGCATCCATTCATTCTAATGGGAGACTAGCTAACATTGCTAGTAGCTAACATTTACCTGCACAGATCACTGGTCCGGTCCCTACCGTTCTCGGTCCTCTTCTCGCCTCGCTGCCCCCGCCTCCCAGGTTAGTGTTACCGACCTAGGAACAAGGCAGGGCTTGTGGCTTAGGAGAGTGTGAGCGGGTACTGGGAGGGAAGACGTCACATCTCCCCGCCCTGTACTCGCCCACACTCTCCTAAGCCACAAGCCCCACCTTCTTCCTAGGTCTGTAACACTAACCTGGGAGGCGGGGGCAGCGAGACGAGAAGAAGACCGAGAACAACGGGGACCAGACCAGTGATCTGTGCAGGTAAGTGGACAGCAGGGCAGACTAAGTAGCCAGAGAATTTTTTTAATCACTACACAGTGTGTATTCTAACAATTAAAGGGTTGAATTTTTAGACTCCATGCTGTGTAGTGAATAGGATTGTTTGTAAAATCCGATTATTAAAAAAATCCCATTGACTTGCATTGGGATTGGGATTGGATTCGAATGGAAAATGATCGGAAATTGGATTTTAAAAACAATCCTGAAATCTCAAGATTAGCTCAACCCTAATAGTCACAAATAGAATGGTTAGCATATTTTTTTTATGATAACTTGCCACAAAGTAATTTTGTGTTTAAGAAAGCTTCCCTACCTGTGTTCCTCATTGTCACAATACTAGTGATATGAGAGCAGGAGTCCAGTAGTCAGTAAGGCTAGGGAGGCTGAGCACAGCACTCGGATAATCCACAGGGGGCTGAGATAGTAGTGGGGGAGCAGATACAAAAGACCAGGTAGAAGTCCAGTAGTATCTCAGGAGCTGTAGTAAAGCTATAATAAGCTTGCAGCCAGCAGAGGGAAGTTCCAAAGAACTAGAGAAGATCATCAGCAAGGAGATCTCTTGGGTATCCAGCTTGTATTCAGATACCTGTACACAATACTAACACAACAGGAATTGTCAGAGTCACATATATATATAGGTAATCCAATCAGGGTTAATCAGTAGAAATAGATGATAAGCCTCACGAGTAGGTTCAACAGAATAGTGCAGCAAACAACTATTCAAGAAGCTGAATAGTTCAGCAGGCAAGGAGACACAGGGTAAGGCACCAGGACACAGGTTCAAATTCCAAATACTCATATCTGGACATATCCATCCAAGACAACTGGTATGGGAGGTACATCTGTATGAAAGGTTCCTAATACTGTAACTCATCTTAATGGCACTGAGCTGTAGCTGAGGGGTTATTATTTTGTTGTATGTATTCTAGATGAATACTTGATCATTCATTTGTTGAAGAAAGAGAAGTGGGAAGGGCGGATCTAAGGAAAAGGGATTGTCTCGAGTCTTCCTTGAACTAGCCTCTATTTTGTACTTCCTGTCAAACATTAGCTCTAGTTCAGTGACAAAGATGGTGCCATGTTTTATATTGAAAGCAGGTATGTAGTTTGGTCCTAATTTTCAGTCGCAAGATTTTAATGAATGGCTTCCAGAGTGAAAAGTACCTCACCTTTATCTCCGTCTGTAATGCCACATCCATCAACCCCTACTGAAAGACATAACTTAGTTTCTAAAGGAATAAGGATGCGGATGGTAGATTAGGCACTATCCATTCTTGTAATATGGATTTTCTGGCTGCCGAAAACACATAAAATCATTAAACCAATTCAACGCAAAGTCATGTCATGATAACAAAAGCTTTAAAAGGTTGAAATGAACACCTCCCTCCGCCTCCACACATAGAAGACACAAGTAGACACAAGTAGAATAGTTAATAGAGATGAGCGAACAGTGTTCTATCGAACACATGTTCGATCGGATATCAGGGTGTTCGCCATGTTCGAATCGAATCGAACACCACGTGGTAAAGTGCGCCAAAATTCGATTCCCCTCCCACCTTCCCTGGCGCCTTTTTTGCACCAATAACAGCGCAGGGGAGGTGGGACAGGAACTACGACACCGGGGGCATTGAAAAAAATTGGAAAAAGTCATTGGCTGCCGAAATCAGGTGACCTCCATTTTAGACGAATAGTGGATTTCAAATCCGGGTCATATGAGAATGTGAACTTTGTGACTATGAGACAGGGATAGCTGTACAGGCAGGGATAGCTAGGGATAACCTTTATTTAGGGGGGAATGTTATTAAAAATAACTTTTTGGGGCTCTATCGGGTGTGTAATTGTGATTTTTGTGAGATAAACTTTTTCCCATAGGGATGCATTGGCCAGCGCTGATTGGCCGAATTCCGTACTCTGGCCAATCAGTGCTGGCCAATGCATTCTATTAGCTTGATGAAGCAGAGTGTGCACAAGGGTTCAAGCGCACCCTCGGCTCTGATGTAGCAGAGCCGAGGCTGCACAAGGGTTCAAGCGCACCCTCGGCTCTGATGTAGGAGAGCCGAGGGTGCACTTGAACCCTTGTGCACCCTCAGCTCTGCTACATCAGAGCCGAGGGTGCGCTTGAACCCTTGTGCACACTCTGCTTCATCAAGCTAATAGAATGCATTGGCCAGCGCTGATTGGCCAATGTATTCTATTAGCCTGATGAAGTAGAGCTGAATGTGTGTGCTAAGCACACACATTCAGCTCTACTTCATCGGGCTAATAGAATGCATTGGCCAGCGCTGATTGGCCAGAGTACGGAACTCGACCAATCAGCGCTGGCTCTGCTGGAGGAGGCGGAGTCTAAGATCGCTCCACACCAGTCTCCATTCAGGTCCGACCTTAGACTCCGCCTCCTCCGGCAGAGCCAGCGCTGATTGGCCGAAGGCTGGCCAATGCATTCCTATGCGAATGCAGAGACTTAGCAGTGCTGAGTCAGTTTTGCTCAACTACACATCTGATGCACACTCGGCACTGCTACATCAGATGTAGCAATCTGATGTAGCAGAGCCGAGGGTGCACTAGAACCCCTGTGCAAACTCAGTTCACGCTAATAGAATGCATTGGCCAGCGCTGATTGGCCAATGCATTCTATTAGCCCGATGAAGTAGAGCTGAATGTGTGTGCTAAGCACACACATTCAGCACTGCTTCATCACGCCAATACAATGCATTAGCCAGTGCTGATTGGCCAGAGTACGGAATTCGGCCAATCAGCGCTGGCTCTGCTGGAGGAGGCGGAGTCTAAGGTCGGACCTGAATGGAGACTGGTGTGGAGCGATCTTAGACTCCGCCTCCTCCAGCAGAGCCAGCGCTGATTGGTCGAGTTCCGTACTCTGGCCAATCAGCGCTGGCCAATGCATTCTATTAGCCCGATGAAGTAGAGCTGAATGTGTGTGCTTAGCACACACATTCAGCTCTACTTCATCAGGCTAATAGAATACATTGGCCAATCAGCGCTGGCCAATGCATTCTATTAGCTTGATGAAGCAGAGTGTGCACAAGGGTTCAAGCGCACCCTCGGCTCTGATGTAGCAGAGCCGAGGCTGCACAAGGGTTCAAGTGCACCCTCGGCTCTCCTACATCAGAGCCGAGGGTGCGCTTGAACCCTTGTGCAGCCTCGGCTCTGCTACATCAGAGCCGAGGGTGCGCTTGAACCCTTGTGCACACTCTGCTTCATCAAGCTAATAGAATGCATTGGCCAGCACTGATTGGCCAGAGTACGGAATTCGGCCAATCAGCGCTGGCCAATGCATTCTATTAGCCCGATGAAGTAGAGCTGAATGTGTGTGCTAAGCACACACATTCAGCACTGCTTCATCACGCCAATACAATGCATTAGCCAGTGCTGATTGGCCAGAGTACGGAATTCGGCCAATCAGCGCTGGCTCTGCTGGAGGAGGCGGAGTCTAAGATCGCTCCACACCAGTCTCCATTCAGGTCCGACCTTAGACTCCGCCTCCTCCAGCAGAGCCAGCGCTGATTGGCCGAATTCCGTACTCTGGCCAATCAGCACTGGCTAATGCATTGTATTGGCTTGATGAAGCAGTGCTGAATGTGTGTGCTTAGCACACACATTCAGCTCTACTTCATCGGGCTAATAGAATGCATTGGCCAGCGCTGATTGGCCGAATTCCGTACTCTGGCCAATCAGCACTGGCTAATGCATTGTATTGGCTTGATGAAGCAGTGCTGAATGTGTGTGCTTAGCACACACATTCAGCTCTACTTCATCGGGCTAATAGAATGCATTGGCCAATCAGCGCTGGCCAATGCATTCTATTAGCGTGAACTGAGTTTGCACAGGGGTTCTAGTGCACCCTCGGCTCTGCTACATCAGATTGCTACATCTGATGTAGCAGTGCCGAGTGTGCATCAGATGTGTAGTTGAGCAAAACTGACTCAGCACTGCTAAATCTGCATTCGCATAGGAATGCATTGGCCAGCCTTCGGCCAATCAGCGCTGGCTCTGCCGGAGGAGGCGGAGTCTAAGGTCGGACCTGAATGGAGACTGGTGTGGAGCGATCTTAGACTCCGCCTCCTCCAGCAGAGCCAGCGCTGATTGGCCGAATTCCGTACTCTGGCCAATCAGCACTGGCTAATGCATTGTATTGGCTTGATGAAGCAGTGCTGAATGTGTGTGCTTAGCACACACATTCAGCTCTACTTCATCGGGCTAATAGAATGCATTGGCCAATCAGCGCTGGCCAATGCATTCTATTAGCGTGAACTGAGTTTGCACAGGGGTTCTAGTGCACCCTCGGCTCTGCTACATCAGATTGCTACATCTGATGTAGCAGTGCCGAGTGTGCATCAGATGTGTAGTTGAGCAAAACTGACTCAGCACTGCTAAGTCTGCATTCGCATAGGAATGCATTGGCCAGCCTTCGGCCAATCAGCGCTGGCTCTGCCGGAGGAGGCGGAGTCTAAGGACCTGAATGGAGACTGGTGTGGAGCTATCTTAGACTCCGCCTCCTCCAGCAGAGCCAGCGCTGATTGGTCGAGTTCCGTACTCTGGCCAATCAGCACTGGCCAATGCATTTCTATGGGGAAAAGTTAGCTTGCGAAAATCGCAAACTGACAGGGATTTCCATGAAATAAAGTGACTTTTATGCCCCCAGACATGCTTCCCCTGCTGTCCCAGTGTCATTCCAGGGTGTTGGTATCATTTCCTGGGGTGTCATAGTGGACTTGGTGACCCTCCAGACACGAATTTGGGTTTCCCCCTTAACGAGTTTATGTTCCCCATAGACTATAATGGGGTTCGAAACCCATTCGAACACTCGAACAGTGAGCGGCTGTTCGAATCGAATTTCGAACCTCGAACATTTTAGTGTTCGCTCATCTCTAATAGTTAACAAATCCTTTACCTATCAAGAGATCATGTTGTTTTTACAAAATATGAGTAAAGTGACACATATATGGGCTTGTCCTGCCAAGAAAACACATAAGGGAGGACGCATCTGGCAAACTGAAGATACAGTCCTATGAAAAAGTTTGGGCACCCCTATTAATCTTAATCATTTTTAGTTCTAAATATTTTGGTATTTGCAACAGCCATTTCAGTTTGATATATCTAATAACTGATGGACACAGTAATATTTCAGGATTGAAATGAGGTTTATTGTACTAACAGAAAATGCGCAATATGCATTAAACCAAAATTTGACCGGTGCAAAAGTATGGGCACCTCAACAGAAAAGTGACATTAATATTTAGTACATCCTCCTTTTGCAAAGATAACAGCCTCTAGTCGCTTCCTGTAGCTTTTAATCAGTTCCTGGATCCTGGATAAAGGTATTTTGGACAAACAATTCAAGTTCAGTTAAGTTTGATGGTGGCCGAGCATGGACAGCCCGCTTCAAATCATCCCACAGATGTTCAATGATATTCAGGTCTGGGGACTGGGATGGCCATTCCAGAACATTGTAATTGTTCCTCTGCATGAATGCCTGAGGATTTGGAGCGGTGTTTTGGATCATTGTCTTGCTGAAATATCCATCCCCGGCGTAACTTCAACTTCGTCACTGATTCTTGAACATTATTCTCAAGAATCTGCTGATACTGAGTGGAATCCATGCGACCCTCAACTTTAACAAGATTCCCGATGCCGGCATTGGCCACACAGCCCCAAAGCATGATGGAACCTCCACCAAATTTTACAGTGGGTAGCATGTGTTTTTCTTGGAATGCTGTTTCTTTTTGGACGCCATGCATAACGCCTTTTTTTATAACCAAACAAATCAATTTTTGTTTCCAAAATGAAGCTGCCTTGTCCAAATGTGCTTTTTCATACCTCAGGCAACTCTATTTGTGGCGTACGTGCAGAAACGGCTTCTTTCTCATCACTCTCCCATACAGCTTCTATTTGTGCAAAGTGCGCTGTATAGTTGACCGATGCACAGTGACACCATCTGCAGCAAGATGATGCTGCAGCTCTTTGGAGGTGGTCTGTGGATTGTCCTTGACTGTTCTCACCATTATTCTTCTTCTCTGCCTTTCTGATATTTTTCTTGGCCTGCCACTTCTGGGCTTAACAAGAACTGTCCCTGTGGTCTTCCATTTCCTTACTATGTTCCTCACAGTGGAAACTGACAGGTTAAATCTCTGAGACAGCTTTTTGTATCCTTCCGCTGAACAACTATGTTGAACAATCTTTGTTTTCAGATCATTTGAGAGTTGTTTTGAGTAGCCCATGATGCCACTCTTCAGAGGAGATTCAAATAGTAGAACAACTTGCAATTGGCCACCTTAAATACCTTTTCTCATGATTGGATACACCTGGCTATGAAGTTCAAAGCTCACTGAGGTTACAAAACCAATTTTGTGCTTCAGTAAGTCAGTAAAAAGTAGTTAGGAGTATTCAAATCAATAAAATGATAAGGGTGTCCATACTTTTGCACCGGTCAAATTTTGGTTTAATGCATATTGCGCATTTTCTGTTAGTACAATAAACCTCATTTCAATCCTGAAATATTACTGTGTCCATCAGTTATTAGATATATCAAACTGAAATGGCTGTTGCAAACACCAAAATATTTAGAACTAAAAATGATTAAGATTAATAGGGGTGCCCAAACTTTTTCATAGGACTGTATTTTAAAGATAACGTGAAAGTTTAATATGGAAGCAGTTTTTGGAGACAGCACATCTGCAGAATTGGTTTCTACCTTGGAGTCTTTTTAAATTGCTAGGTATCTTGCTGTATCTGACATAAGTGAGCACATTGCTTCTAACTGTGCAGTACTTTCTACATTCTCTTTTCTTCTCTCAGTATTATTGCTAGCAATAGGTAGGAGAGAAGATCCAAATAGCAGATCAGAGAAGAGAGATGACGGCAGCATTTGAGTCTTCCACATGGAAGACCACACGGGCGATACTACATTATTGTTTAGGTAAGGAGGAAATCACAAACAAGGCAGTCAGAAGGGGGAGGGAAAGCCATCGATCAGGAGCAGAATAGAGGAGTTGGAGTGTCTTCAATGCAAATAGCATGCTATACTGCACAGAAAAGGATACCTACATTTGCTATGTGGTTTAAAGAGGACCTTTCACATCTTCAGGCACATGCGCCAGAAACCTGAATTCTGAATTCAGTGCATTATCGACTTTCCCATTCTGTGTCCCCGCTGAAGAGCTATCGGTGCCATTTCCGTAGCTCTTCAGTGTCTGTCAGGAATGCCCCTCCTCACTGTAGCATCTATTGCGCTGTACTGTGAGAGGGGGCGTTCCTTACTGCCCAGAGATGACACCACGGCATCTCAAAGATTTTATTATATATTGGGGTCCTGATTGCCCCATCCGCCCCCTCTGGCGATGACTGTGGCTCTTCCCCCACCAGCCATGTGGAGCACGCTGAAGATAATGACGTCATGGTGAGTATTATTTTTTTAAAATTATTTTTAATCACCGCGCGGGGAGGACATGTAGCATGATGGAACCCTTGGTTGCCGTGGTCATGTTTGTTATTACTAACAAGTCTAACTACATTGATAGATAGATAGATAGATAGATAGATAGATAGATAGATAGATAGATAGATAGATAGATAGATTACATAGGAATAATTACAGTATATGAATCAATCAAAGTGGTTTTCTGGGCAGGGATTTTTTTAATTTTTTATAGCCTGTTAGTGCTAGTAATGGGTTAATAAGTACACTCATATACCTTTAGCAGTGTTTGTAGTGATTTCTGTGTGTGCCTAGCAGCTGCAGGCATCCTCTACATCTGTTTACGTCAGTGGCGTAACTACCGGGGTAGCAGGGGGTAGTGGCTGCCACAGGGCCCGGGACATTAGGGGCCCAGCGACAGCTGCTACCCCTGCATTTTATTTCTTTTCTTAATAGGCCATTACCAGGCCCTATTTGCTTACCGATCCTGGCAGTACCCGGGAACATAAAAACCATGTTACTTACCTTTCCATGCTGCGGGCAGGTTCGGGCCTACTTCTGGACGCTCCCTGATGTCACATGACCCAGAACGTGGTGTAACTTCCTGCTATGCAGCTTCCTGTGCACCTTCCACTAGTTCCCTCTCACTCAGCCCCCCTTCCTCTCTTACTTGTTACAGCCACTCCCTGTCTCCCTAGCTAAGCTATTCCATCCACTACTAGCCCCTCTCCCTCCCCCTGTCTCTCTTACTAAGTTATCTGCCTACTACTAGCATATCCCCCCTCCCTATAGCTAAGCTATCCAGTTCACTACTAGAAGAGAGGAAGAGGGGAGGAGTCATTCCCAAACACTGGAAGACTGGAAGTATTGATGGGGATTGGGGGGGGGGGGAGTAATGGAGACATTCAGTTTCAAAAGCTGTGAAATGGAACGTCACCAGATTATCAGAAAGTGTCCCTGGGGCAGTCACATGACTACCCCAGGGATATGGGTAATTATAGATGTATTTATTTTTTGTTATAAAAGCAAATTAGAAGTTAGGCAGGGGGATTAGTTTAAAATTAATTGTTAGTTCATCTTGGACAACCCCTTTAAGCAAACTAAATTAGAGTTTCTTTTGAAACAAGTAGAGAAACTGAATTTTATTCTGATTTATATGTATTTTGCCCTTGAAAGCAGTTGAATGGCTAGTCTAAGAATAAACTAAACATTGAAATTGCGTATTAACTATACTCAACTATTGCAAAATTTTAACATCTGCCCTGGACCAAAAGACATAAAGATGTTTATCAATATCTTCCCCTCATAATTCCATATATCCTTTTTCCTCCTGGTTAACCTGCTAAAAGCATTTCTCTTTCCAAAGCACTTACTACCTGTTCTGTTCTGTTATCAATTTATACTGTATCACCATAGTGAAAGAAGAGGGCACAGTAGTAGTTAATAATAGCTACTATTACAAAATGTATCTTTAAATGAATTACATTGCAATTCGAAATATAAGAAAAATGCAAAAAATACTGTTTTAACTCTTCAAAAAGATGGACTACTACCAATAAGTCCAAAAGCTTCACCGAGCAGAAAAATTGTAGAGGTATATGCACAAGAAAGGAAAATGAAAACACCACTTTAGTGTATATGCTTGAAATAAATTGAAATATTCTGAGATATCTCAACAATGACTATGTAGAATTTTTAGAACAGCTGAAAATTCAAATCAGTCTTCCAGTACCTGCAGACTCCCAAGATTAGATATTCAAATGCTCAAGGCAGTCTATAAACTACCTCTGGTATTCTTTCCCTATGGACAGAGAAACATGGTCTTTTTTGCTGGATAAACTGTGCAAAATGGATATTTTCCAGCATGAAAATTCCCTGAAATTTGCTAATTACCTTAACAGTGCGGATAACCTGGGCTGAAACATAGAGCAAAGGTGTCAAAATCCATTACCCACTAGGGACGATTAACCTTCTAAGTCCCCTAAAACACTCTGTTTCCTAGTAAACATTGCTTAGGTTCCTATATAGATATAGTATGAAATAATTTTGCAAAGAATGTTGATCTATTTGAAGTAAAATAAATTATAGATACATTTTAAAGTAATATTACATTTTTAGGAATATTTATTGATCATAAAGGCAACATAGCACAAGACGTACACCATTATCAAGGCAACTAAAACAGTGTGCATAAAGTACAAATAGTGATGTTAGAGACACATAGACTCACAATCCAGAGTCCCTGCATGGTATCAGAGTCTCTTGACAGCATGACTCAGAAAAAAAATAGGAAAGGAAAAACAAGTAAAAGTACAGCTGTCAGATAACAATTTCAGCGGAGGCAGGTCTCTGCTATAAAAAAAACATAATCTGAATCCCTGGTTCTGTGAAATTAGTTGTTAAAATATACCACAGGTCATATAACCAGAGAAAACATGTTTCCTGCCCCAATCCTGACACTGGTGGAGCCTATTATATTGATTGCCTATTATAAGGACCCTTGTCTATTCCCCCAAAAATTGCATGCCCATCTTCCCAGCAGATGCTGTTCTTAAAAATTTGAATCCCACTCATGTGTAGCAGAATCAACTAATAGGACACCAAATTCTTATCAAATTTGTCAGGACAGTCAATGGACATATATGTTAGATTGTACTATTAACTTTACAAATCCAAGCAGATCTAGATGGCCCTACATTAAAAAGACAACCTTCTTAGTGTAGTACTGCAGATGTTCATACAAGGCCTTCTTGACATTAGCAGAAAAAACATCTACAAACCCATCCAAGAAACAATGTTGTCATAATTCTTGGTTCTCCCAATTTGCATCCATGAATTTGAGAACCTTACAGCATTGCAGAACCCTACACTCCCTCATGGAGTATTGCTACTTGGCCATCCCGCAACTAGAACAGTCTGCTGAGGCCTAGACTAGAATTAATATACTATAGCCTGTGGATAAATTTAAACTGCGCAAATCTATCCCTTAGTTCTAAATAGAGGAGGGCCTGAAAAACTAAGTTGGTTTTTACTATATATCAGTTATATCTTTCCGCTTTTTGTAAAATACTCTCAACTCTAATGGAAAAAGAAAAGCCTCCCCAAAGCATAATGTTGCCACCACCATGTTTCACAGGGGGGATGGTGTGGTCAGGGGGATGAGCAGGGTTACTTTTCTGCACTTTGCATATAGGCCAAAAAGTTCAACATTGGTCTCATATGAGCAGAGCACTTTCTTCCACATGTTTGCTATGTCCCCTCTATGGCTTGTGGCAAACTGCAAATGGCACTCCTTGTGTCTTTCTTTCAACAATGGTTTTCTTCTTGCCACTTTTCCATAAAGTTCAGATTTGTGGAGTGCACAACTTATATTTGGTCTGTGGCCAGATTTTCTCACATGAGCTGTGGATTTCTCAGCTCTTCCAGAACAGCTATGAGCCTCTTGGCCGCTTCTCTGACCAGTGCTTTCCTTGCTTGATCTGTCAGTTTAGGTGGACGGCCATGTCTTGGTAGGTTTGCAGTTGTAGAATCCATTTTTGGATGATGTATTGAACAGTGCTCCTTGGGATGCTTGTAGTTTGGGATATGTTTTTATAACTTAACCCTGCTTTACATTTTTCCACAACTTTATCTCTGACCTCTTGGTCTTCATGATGTTGTTTGTTCACTAGTGTTCACTGTACTGAGACTAAATAACACACAGCTGGACTCTACTAACTACTTAAATGACTTCTGAAGGTAATTGTGTGCACTGGATTTTATTTAGGGGTATCAGACTACAGCGGGCTTAATACTTTTGCTTCACACTATTCAGATATTTATTTGATTAAAATTTTGAAAACCATTTATCATTATCATTTTACTTCACAATTATTTGCTACTTTGTGTTGGTCTATAATGTAAAATTTCAATAAAATACATTTAAGTTTGTGTTTGTAAGGTGAAAAAATGTGAACAAGTTCATTACCTTTGCAAGCCACTGTACCTGCACATTCTTCTTGATGTTGTTGTGCATGTTGAGGACTGAGCCCCCGTTCCAAGATTATGGTCTGCATTGTCCATGAAGGTGCCTTCACCAATTGCATTGTTTTTTTGTACATATGTGACACCTATTAGACAGACCAGTGCCAGCTATAAACATTTCCTTATTGCACTACTCTGATGATACATTAAGAGTTTAATATTTGAAAAAGTAAATCTGTTTAGGTGATAAAAGTGGTATTTGCAAAGAATGACTGTGACACTCACCGTTATGCAATTTTATTGTCTCAAATTGGATGGCACACATACAGAACAATGGCTGTTTTGCAATTAGTAAAACTTCATCTTGTCCCTCATTGCAACCAACAATTACAAATAGTACAATGTAAGGGTGCATGCACACTACGTAACGCCGGGCGTGTATGAGAGCCGTACACGCCGGCGTTACAGCAGGGCTGCCGAACACTTCCCATTCACTTCAATGGGAGCGCTCGTAACAGCGGCGTTTACGAGTGCTCCCATTGAAGTGAATGGGAAGTGTTCGGCAGCCCTGCTGTAACGCTGGCGTGTACGGCTCTCATACACGCCCGGCGTTATGTAGTGTGCATGCACCCTAACACATGTAATAATAATGTAAATAGTGGTCATTATTAGAGATGAGCGAACACTGTTCGGATCAGCCGATCTGAACAACACGCACCCATAGAGATGAATGGAAGCACCTGTGACGCTGACTTTGCCGGCAGCCGGCTGGCGTCACAGGTGCTTCCATTCATTTCTATGGGTGCGTGCTGTTCGGATCGGCTGATCCGAACAGTGTTCGCTCATCTCTAGTCATTATTATTACCCATTATATTGTTTTTTAAGCACTGAGCACTCTGTTATTAAGACCAGAAATATCCTATCAGTTTTCTTCCTTATTAAAGGGATTTTATCATTGGTGTCAGTGGTTTTGATATAAAGACATGCTTGGCTAGTCTTTAAAAAGCTTATTCTACTAGCATCTTCTTTTTTTTTCTATTCTGCCCGTCATTCAGTTGTAATCCTGATTAATTACTTTATGTGAATGAGCCCACTGAGCACCCTGGGCATTCCTCAGGGCCTCCGAGCACTCCCACACATCATACCTTTACCTCCATTGCTTGTGTTCCCATCTGCTCTCCTCCTCCCTATATGTTCTTCCTGACAGATTACGCTGCTGCATTTGAATTCTCGGGCATGCGCAGTTCCGCTCTGTTCAGAGCCGTACTGTGCATGTTGGAGCGCCATTTTGGTGTAGCTTGCTATAGAGCAGCATGCTGAGAAGGGAGGATAGGGCAGAAGGGAGCACAAGTAATGGAGGGGCATGAATGAAGGTATAACGTGTGGGAGGGGGTGCTGGGGAACGCCCAGGGTGCTCAGTGGGCTCATTTACATGAAATAATTAACCAGGATTACAACAGAACAGCAGAGAAAAATGAAAGAAGTAGTAGTAGAATAGTCTTTTAAAAAGCTATCGAGGAATGTCTTTATCTCAAAACCACTGACACCAATGATAGAATCTCTTTAAAATGTTTTGTCTATCCCCACCCAAACACTTTCAATGTCTGCAAATCACATTAGACATCTTTCAATGTTTTTTTTCTGATTCTGAGTATTTGGTTAGATGGCACTTCTCATAAAATACTTTTATACACTGATGATGTGCTACATCTCCAAGCCCAAGTCCTCACTATTTGCCATTCAACAGGTTTTAAAGATTTTGGGAATGTCTCTTATATATAAAATTATGTATAAAGTTAACCCTTCTAAATTACAGATCTTGATATGGACCCCCAGTGTCCCCTATTATCATGTATGTATTCAAAATACTCGTACTCGATCGAACACTACTAGCTGTTCGAAGTTTAAGGTTCGATGCAGAACCAGCGTTGATTGGCAGAATGCTATACATTCTGCCAATCAACGCTGGTTCTTCTCTTACCTTTAGAAGTCTTCTCCGTGCAGCGTCCCCGCGGCATCTTCCGGCTGGAATTCACTCTGCCTAGGCATCCGGCCTAGGCAGAGCCGACTGCGCATGCGTGGGCATGCCCTCGCATGGGCAGTTGGCTCTGCTCAGGCGTTCGGCTGGGTAGAGCCGACGGCGCATGCACTGTCGGCTCTGCCTAGGCCCCGATGCCTAGGCAGAGTGAATTCCAGCCGGAAGACGCCGCAGGGGGCGCTGCGCCGGGAGAAGACTTCAAGGAGAATCCAGCCCGACCATCACTCGTGGACTTGGTAAGTATAATTTTATCGAATTTTGCATACCCCTGAAATAAGCATTTCCCCCCATAAACTATAATGGGGTTCGAAATCCGTTCGAACAGCCGAATAGTGTGTGGCTGTTCGAATCGGATTTCGAACCTCGGACATTTTAGTGATCGCTCATCTCTAGTCGTATTGTCATGCTGCCATCAATCAGGTTAACCACTCTTTCTTTATGGAAACAGCCACTTCAATCAGATCCCATTTGCTCAAGAAATCTATCCACACAGAAGTTAACTGATCCCTCACCCATCTTAGCTGTATCAATCTCAGCTGAGACCTGGTCCCTCCTTTTTTAAAACTCTATGGGAGTGTAATGCACTGCTTTACTGCACGCTGTTAATTTTTACAGCTATTATAGTAATTATTGCAATACCGTCTTCAACTGTATAAATTGTACCGTTTTACTGTTCACGTAATGCTTCTTGTATGTTCTCTTAAAAAACTTTAATACAAATTATTGATAAAAAAAAAGTACAATTTGTCCGGCAAAAGCAAGCCGTCACATAGCTATGTGAACTGGAAAATCAAAAAAAGATAAAATGCTTTGGCTTTCTGTAGGCGAGGAGTAAAAAGTGAAAATGCAAAAATGGCAGTAGGAAGAAGGGGCAGCTTTGCGGTAGCCACATTAGTAACAGCAGCAGAATGCTTTAATCCATTATATCATCTTTATATACTTTGTTTGCTACCATTGATTCATAGTGGGCCCGTCAGCTTTCAGTTTTTTCTTTCTATTGGATAGAATAAAGTAGCAAGTTATGCTATTGTGACCATCAAAAAGAAAAAGGAACAAGATGGAAAGGAACTTACCCAATTGCGAGCAGAACCTAAAGGATTGTATGATTCAAAGCATGTCATCAGACAACTAGATGGTTTTGAGTCTAACCATCGCAGGCAATTTTTTTTCTCCTTAGATTTTCTAATATGATATCGGTGAGAAAATAAAGACACACACCCTGTTCTTAAGTAAGTCTGAAAAGTCCTTACAAAGTTACTTTAGAACTTTTTCATTTATGTCTTTTTAACACTGTATTAAATGGAGTGCTTCTCAGATATATATGAAAACTAGAAAGTGTCTATGGCCTTTCAAAAAAGAAAACAAAGTGTAAAGCTGTATAGGTGTTGAAAAGTATTATAAATTGGGTTGTTTCCTTGACAACTGAATTTCCATTACATTGCTGTGCCAGCTGTTACCAGCTTGAACATCTTCATAATTTTAATAATCTGTAATGTACATTTTAGTTGAAATGATGCTCTTGGAATTAGGGTAAAATAGTGTAATGCATCAGCATGTAATGTGTGAATAAAAGAATTCCATGAAACAAAATGTAAACAATTTTAAATGTTATCTTGGCAAAGTGGGAAATGATGCACTCAGTCTAACATGGTTTACATTTACTTCTTAGTTAGCTTTTTATTCCATCATTATAAAAAAAAAAAAAAAAAACTTTCAAGTCTTCAGTAGGTGATACCTTTTTTAATGGCTAACTCATAATGATGACAGAATATGACATTTCGAAGCTTCCTCTGGCTTCTTCTTCAGATATATCTAAACACACTTTCTGCAGGCTGCATATTTATGTATAACTGGACACAGGGATAGGATTTCCGGAGGGAGGGGGGAAGAGGCTTATTACTATATACATATGGATAGTGGAATGAATCTTTCACATGGGTTCATGTCTTTTTATACAAATCACTGAACTAAGACAGCCATAAAGATAAAGAATCTGGGAACTGGGAATTGATTATTTGTTTTTATATGTATATAGTAATAAGCCTCTTCCCCCCTCCCTCCTGAAATCCTATCCCTGTGCCCAGTTATACATAAATATGCAGCCTGCAAAAGTGTTTTTAGATATATCTGAAGAAGAAGCCAGAGGCAGCTTCGAAACGTCATATTCTGTCATCATTATGAGTTAGTGTAACATCTCTGCCTGTTCGGGCCTCTGCGCCACCCTCTGCTCGCGTGCTGCGGCGCAGGAGGCGTGTGCAGTTTGATAATCTGCTTAAAGTTTTTAGTCGCACTGTGTGAACTCAGCTCTAGTTCTGTGATTGCATTTGCACCACACCCGTCTTCTGCCAATGTTGCCTCCGTCCATTAAGTGTTTGATTTTTGTCTTGCCTGTGATTGACAGCTTTCCTTCCTATCAGGTTCAGGGCGGGTTCTTCCTCCCCTATTTAGTCTTGGCTCACAGTCACACTGGTGCCGGTTATTGCCTCTTGCTTGCTGGTTTCTCTTGCTGTTTAATTACTTGTATTCTTATCCTTGACCTCTGGCTTCCCTTCCCTGATTATTCTTTTGGACTCTGATTTGGCACTGCATCGCTCTACTGTTACCGAACCCTGGCTAGCTGACCTCCCTTTGTTGTTCATCTTGTCTGCGTTTAGTGTTTCACATATTCAGGGAGAGACTGTCTTCGTGGTTGTCGCCTATTACCTATTATTATATTATTATATATTATATATACCTATATTATTATAGGGTCTGGCAATAGGAAGGGAAAGTTGGGGGCTTCAGTTTAGGGCTCACTGTCCCTTGTGCCCCTTCCTCCAGGGTTCACCAGCAGCTTCTGGGGAATTATCATCTGGCTATTCCCTAACAGTTAGCCATTAAAAAAAGTATCACCTACTGAAGACTTGCAAGTTTTTGTAGTAGTGTTCTATTTTGAAGTATAAAATAATATTTCTACTAGTAATAATTATGAATACAAAAGTAATAATAATAACCATTATTATTATTACCGGTAATGATGCCGCAGCAGTACACCATCATCGCTCCACCATCTTAGCTGCAACTCCGTCATGTTATGGCCTATTCATTGGCAACCAGCTAAAATCTGAGATAAGCAATAACATTACTATTGGAAAGTCCTACGTCTTGCTGCACTCCTGTCAGTCACCATTTCATAGTTATTTTCTGAATGTGAAGTCACAAGCACTAATCTTAACTGAAGACTACAGTTTTTTGAGAAGTTGCAGTACCTTGACCTAATTTTGTCAACTTGGGTGTAATAAATTAATCAGGAAAGAGTTAACAAATATCATAAACGTAATGTATTAGATTCAACATAAGCAATGTTTATAGCATTTTCACAGTTATTTGCAGGTATTTTTATCAACCTGTTAAATTAGCAACCCACCCCCCTTAGCTAATAATAATAATAATAATAATAAATTTTATTTCTATAGCGCCAACATATTCCGCAGCGCTGTACAATTTGTAGGGTTCAAATACAGACAGAAAGATACATTACAAAGAAAGTCGTTTCACACAATGGGACTGAGGGCCCTGCTCGCAAGAGCTTACAATCTATGAGGTAGAGGGGGTGACACAAGAGGTAGCAGGGGCGATATTGCCTATGCAGAGGTCAGACGTTAGCTAGTTTGGGTCTATTTTTGTAGTTTAGTTATTAGTGTGGAGATCCAGAGCAGATAGTACCCTGTGGAAATTGCCTCTATCACCATACACCCAGGTGCGACCAACCAAAACACCGTGCCACTCAAGACTTGTAGGAGAATGTGACGACAAAGTCACCATGACGGGATAGAGAATAAGTAGCTCAGAAATCCCCCCCACAACACAATGGTTACACTGCTGGCCTTGGGACATTGCACATGTTTGTACATAATGAAGTTTTACTCTCTTTTACTTCCTAAGTTAGGGTATGTTTACATGGTGGAAAATGAAGTGGAATTCTCTTGCCGCGACAAGAAGCCAATGCAGTGTATCAGCATTTCGTCACATTCCCTGCTCCTGATTGGGCCTGTATGAATGGACCTAATAAGATTGAGTAGGACGCTTTTTCTTTCCACGTCCTGCTGCAATCTCTGCCTCCCATTGAAAACAATGGGAGGTAGATTCCGGGAAGAATCTGCTGTGGATTTGGGGGTGAAATCCACCCCCAAATCTGCAGCATATTCCTCCATGTGAACACACCCTTACTGTAAACACTGAGACTCTAGAAACAAAATATACACTAAATTATGTTTTTATTATGTGAGCTGCATAACAAGGGGATTTCTAGAGATGATATTTCCTATGCTCTGCCATATGATTATCTTTATTTCTCTTTTAATAATACTGAATTTCTTACAATAATTAGATTGAATGCAAGTATAATGTAGGGAATTATGTTCCCATAGGTAGATGTACGAAAGTATTGTTTGTGTGATTGTCAGAATGTATGCAATGTTTATGCTAAAACATAGAGAGACTTTGTACAAAGGAAAGAAGTGGCATATAAGGCCATCATTCAGCGAAAGCAAATTTATTTTTCATGATTTTTGGCTATTCAGAAAACAGTCAAAACAGTAATTCTTCAGTTTATCAGCAGTAGTGGAGATGAGGGGATAGGAAGAGATGGCATGCTAAACGTTATAAATATAATGAAGTTGCAGAAGTGCAGCAGATCTACAAATCAGCTCTGGTAGTCAAGAGGTTGGGTCAGACTGGTTTATCTAGATGAGGGGTGCTCACACTTTGTCAGCATGTGAGCTACTTCTTTAAATGACCAAGCCCTAAGATCGACTACCCACTTCTTGTGGGTGGGGCCTGGACGGGCCTGTAGGCAGGGCGGGGCGTGTCTGTAGCTGGGACGGGGCATGTGGGCGGGGCCAGGCAGATCGTGAGAGGTGGCCGCCCAGGCATTCCCGCTGTCTGCTTCTTCACAGCGTGCGCTGTGAAGAAGCAGCACCCTCCTCCATCCCTAAGAGCGGCCTGCAAGTGCTTGTTCACAGCGCAGGCTGAGAGTCATCTACGGACACTGGCAGGTGGGGCTGCCGCAGCCCCAGCCTGCCAGTGTCCAGAGATAACTCTCAGCCTGCCCTGTGAAGAAGCAGACAGCGGGGATGCCTGGCTGCATCCCACGATCGACCCATACGTCCATTGCGATCGACCAGTAGATCGCAATCGACGTATTGGGCACCCCTGATCTAGATTGACCACGTCAAATATTGACCATCATTCGTCCTGGTGATCCCTTTCAACCCATTGTGTATGTGTTTGCGGGGGTGTGTGGGGGGGAGGGGTCTGTTTCCATTTAACAGGAATCAGAGCCCTGACTACTGTTAGTAAACTGTTGGTAAGGTTTTGTTTTGAGGAGGCATAATAACATCATTGCAAGGGTTAATGCCAGAAAGATCAATTCAGACATTAAATTAAAGTTTAGTGAACAAGTCTGTTTAAGGCTAAGGCCCCGCTTGGGGTCCCAAAGCAAAAAAAAGTGCAGTGGGAAACCACCAGCATTTCCATAGGTATAACTGACATGTGGTTTTTAAAACTTCAGCATTTTTGGAAATCGCCGCATGCCCATAGTGTGTATTTTAATGCAAATTGGAGTTGATATTCACTAGAATGCCATCAACTTTCCTGTGACTGTAAACTGCAGCGAGCAAACCGCGGCGTTTTTTCCACTGGGATCCCAGCCTAATTATTTGTAATAACTAAACAGAAAATGAAAGAAATGGTGGTAGCTGAGCATCATGAGTGGTAGAGTGGTATGGAATGATATGATGGATCAGGCCACGATACATTGCTGGCTGAGTGGTGTAAAATCAGGTGGCTGTGGCATCTTGAGTACCAGTACAGCATGAAATAATATGACAGACCAGGCTGAAGGACATATCAGTAGAAGTGTTGGTGGAAGTGATTATAGTAGTATAGTATATTAAGTTGCAGTACCGTACGAAATGATGTGAAGGACCAGGCTGCAGGACATGTCTGGCTTAGTGGTAGCTGCAACAACATGAGTTGCAGTATGATATAAAATGATATCATGTATCAGGCTGCAGGTCTTGCCAAGTGGTGGCAGTGGTAGTAACTGTTTGGGAGCAGAAGCCAGCATCAGCATCTGTTTGATGCTAATAATACACTTGTAGCTGTGTAAGCAAATTTGATGGCCTCTTCAAAGGACTTGAGAAGCAGATACACTTCTTACATGAGTCTCCAATGATATTTCTCAAAATAACCCAATGTCTCTGTGGTCTGCTGTATGCAGTAATCATTCACTGCCTTCTGCTACTCACACAGACATGTTTAAAGGGTGTAACTTCGGGAACCTGGGGGATGGTTACCAGACAAGTAAGAAGAGTAGAGGCTTGATGCAAATTCACACTGGTGGTTTTATTGGGTGCAGTTTACAAAGTCCAAACACAAAAATAGCTTTCATCAGCAAAAAGGCAACTTAAACAGTACGGCTTACTTCAGCCACATGGCAGAGGACACTAACAGTACACAGCAGTTTCTGTAAAACAGTCTCAGAGGCTCACCAAGTTGGCACTTGGTCTCCACTTTTGGTTCTCCACACAGCCACAGTGTTTGGGTCCTCAGGTTCCACTGTCAGCAGCAGGAAGGAGAGTGAGCCCTACCCTCCTATCTGGACAGGGTTAAGGCTCCAACTTCTGCTGTAACAAAACCCTTGACTAGAGTTTTGAGCCTGGGTCTATAATCAAACCGAAAATCTGGATATGGATTCCAGTCCATTACCAAGTGAAGAGGAGCCATCTTGATAGGAGGTATCTGCCTACAAGGGATTACCCAATTTCTAACATTGATGGCCTATCCATAGGATAGGTCATCAATATTAAGTCTGTGGAGGTCAGACACCTGGTACCCCCACAGATCATCGATACTGCAGCACTATCCCATTGAAATCCATATGTAAACACTACAGTACCTACAGAATTGCTTGTGATATGTAAAAAATACTGTGAACTGCGCTCTCTTGGTACCAGTGACTTGTGGCGGTCCTGAGGTGGGACCCCAATAGGTCTCCGTACCATTGACCTGCGGGGGTCCCGGGGTCATACCGGGATAATATTGATAGCCTATCCTAAGAATAGACTATCAATGTTAGAAAGCAGATAATCATTTAAGGGGGAGTTCCTACTGAATTGGGACATCGCTAATAGGGATGTGTAAAGGCAAACCATTTTGTTGCTGCAAATTGAGAAAAGTGTTTTTTTTTTGGAATGGCTGAAATGTGCCAAGATATTTCTTGCCATGAAGAGCACTGTACAGGTTAATAAAAAGCTGAACCACCAGTGTACTACCAGTGAACTACCAGTGAAGCATTCTCTCCTGGCGTGTATGAGATGGCTGCTATAAAATAAGCCATTATTTACAAAAAACCACAAAAATACCCATTTATAAAAAATTTGGAAAAGGTCTATTGTGTAAAATTTGTAAACACAGATAGTTGTCCTTGAAAAGTTCACTCCATTTTATTACCACATTGGTTGTACTGTAAGCCCTAATGATGTTCTAATTTTCTCAGTTACATGATATAAAAGAAAAGTACATACTGAAAACTGATGGTTGCTGGAGACTCAAGGAAAGCCAAGGAATAATGGAGTGTTTTGGCTCTGTTCAAAAGCCATCGATCATGATCATGCCCAGAAGGCCTTTTTAGAAGGAGAACATATCAAGATCTCACCTTAGGCAACTGTTAAGAAACAGAACCTTTGTACAGGTGTAGTACTGTGGAGTTTAGTGAAACTCTCCACAGTGCAAACCTATGTTGGCTATGAATGGCTGCACTCCACTTTGTAGTCCAGGTCCTTTGAAGTGCCATAATCTCTGTGCCATCCACCTAGGTGCAGCTTAGATGTGGCATCAATGATTGATCTTCCTAATAGTTTCATTGAACTTATGTGATTTAGTGAGTGTGTCTTCTATGAGTCTCTCATTGTCTTTGCCTACTTTGGAACCAAGAAGACGAAACTGATCCGCACACTTTTACTGCATTGCTAAAGGTGTTTGCAGAACTACTTTTTGCAGGAAGCTTAGATCCATGTGATCTACATGCTGATCATGTTGAATGGACACTGAAACATTTTTGCACTTGTGAAAGACTATAACACAGCCTGTGCTGATGTGCATCTGAATTTGATAAACTGCTGGTTATCATTGTAAGATGTATCACAGAGTAAGTTTCTCTGGGTCCATATAATGAACACCACAGTCAAGCCATGACTACATTGTTGGGATTGGGGTTAGGACTACCAAGGGGGCATACATATCCATTTGGCATAGTTTGTTATACTGATTTAAAAGTGTTTCATTTCTAATTTTGAAATCTTAACAATAACTTTTAGGTGATACAAAAGTAAAGTATGAAGAAAGCCTTAATGAATACTGATATTGCCTGGCTGGATGTAGCACTAACTGATGTTCTGTACATCCTCTATCTCTCTCCCTCACTCTCTCTCACACAAAAGCTTAACATAAATGCATTATGTACTTCATTAAATTAGATTCTTGGTTCTGTAAGTCCCAGTCAATTAAACAAGTTACAGAAAAGCTTTCATGACAGCAGAATTTTAATCACTTCTGAAAAACTCTGCAACAATATCAAGTGCTTTATCGATTGTGGCACAATTGTATAAAAATTACAAATTGCAAAGTAAGAATGCTTTCAAAAATAGAAGCACTAATGGTTTATTTTTGTCTCAGTCTGTGTGGAGAGACAGAAGAATTTGAGCAAGCCTATATCCTTAGATGATCTGTGGTTAACTCTCTAAGATGTTTGGAACAACCTTTCTGCCGAATTCCTACAAAAACTGTGTGCAAGTGTACCTAGAAGAATGGATGGTGCTTTGAAGGCAAATAGCAGGTACACCAAATATTAATTTGATTTAGTCTTCTGTTTTGTTTATTCACTGGACATATCAAAGTATCTATGTAGCAAGGTAATCACCTTTTATCAAAGCGACCAATAACATTAACTTTACCTGTGTGATTGACATCCTATCTTCCTATCAAGTGTGGGACGGGTTTCCCTTTCTATTTATTGTTTGCTCTCATTCATGCTTGCTATTGCCTTTTGTGTGTGCTGGCTTTCTCTGCATATTATTTCTGTTATTTCTGCATATATTTCTAACCTCTGGCTTTTCTTGAGACCATTCTCTAGGATTGTGATTCTGTACTGGGCTGCTCGACTGGTATTGACCCCTTGGCTAGCTGACCTCCCTGTTTGTTGTTATTTGTCTTGTCTACAATCTTTGTCATCAATTATATCTGAGAAGAGACTGTCAACCAGTCGTCTTCTGTCACCTACTGTAGGGCAGTGAGGCCAATAGGCAAGGATAGGGGAGGGTTCAGCTTATGATTCACTGCCTGTCATGCCCCTACACCCAGGGTTCATCAGCAGCTTCAGGGGAATTGTTCTTTTAGCACTTCCCTTACAGAACCATATCTTCATTGCACTTTACAATTTTGGAGTGCTGCCCATTTCTTTGATAATACACAGGGTATAGTTGCCCGAACCCAGGGATTTGCACCCACTATTTTTGGCTTCACTTGTGATTTTTAAAAATTTCATTTACTAGAGAGAGAGAAAAAATAAGATATAGAAGAATATATAGAGGTAGAAAGACAGATATACCATAATTAGAGATGAGCGAGTACTGTTCGGATCGGCCGATCTGAACAGCACGCTCCGTAGAAATGAATGGATGCACCTGGTACTTCCGCTTTGACGGCGGCCGGCCGCTTAACCCCCCGCGTGCTACGTCCATTCATTTCTATGCGAGCGTGCTGTTCAGATCGGCTGATCTGAACAGTATTCGCTCATCTCTAACCATAATGTTTAATTAATGCTAAATTAGCATAGGAATCTAAATTTTATATATCATTATTCACAGGTTTATTCCACATTGTTCCTTATTCTTAATGTAAATTCCATTTTATTAGCCCGTTTTTTTAATTCATCTATGTAAAAATATGTATAGAAATATAGCAACTAAACATAAATATATATATATATATATATATATATATATATACACTATAGTTGCTATATTTCTATACATATATCTATACATATATTTATCACATGAGATAAAATTGAGAATGACTATTTACTGTAACATACAATATTTATTGCCTAAAATATTGAATACATATTTTAACATCTAAAACTATGATTATATAAAGAACAGCTTTTTTTGTTACTAGACATGCTAACATTATTCATCATTGACTTATTTCTCTGGTGGTTGAGTTGTAGTTCATCAGTAAATGTTAATGGAATGGTAGGACCTTAGGGAGTCTCTAGTTCAGTGTATATGATGTGTTAACTGTGAAATGTTATCAAAATGATCTCCAGGATACCATTTCCTTTTAAAGCTACAGGTAACTTGAGAAAGATGTGTGAGTTCCCTGGGAGTCTAGTGGTTTTTAACCCAGTGTCATTAGACTGCTTACTTTTCAAATATATTGCAACTTAAACTATACCTGGTGGAGTGGGAGACAGGTATTGAACTCAGGACATGGTATATTCAAACATTTGAGTCTATTTACCTACAGAAAGAGCCACAAGAGTCCCTGTTTATTTTAGAGTACTTTTTTGCCTGAAATATATATATTTTTATTATTTCAATATTTAACATGAACACAAAGTGAATAGTACCGATGAATAGAAGAAATTTTGTAGTATATTTTATAAGAGAAAATGCTCCTCTCTCCTTTTTTAAGGTTCTTTTCCTCCTGTTCAACTGACTTTTACTCTGAAATCTCTGTTGATGGTCACTTTCTAGCTCAAAAAAAGAATTTTGTTGGAGAGAAAAATGAAAAGCGAACTAGTGAGAGAGGTGAAAAAGGGAATAAGATTTTGTTTAATCTCATCCATAAAGGTGTTTCTGGGTTTTTTTCCCATCAAGTGCAAAAACATAAAAGGTAGCAGAAGGGTTAAGTGGTTTTGTTCATTTTTCACCTCTTAAATTATACTGCATTTCTTTAACTGTGTTTCACTCGTTTGGTTCTGTTGCATTTTTCAGCTCCTATATTCTACTGCACTTCTTTAAGTGTAAGTTCACGTGGGTTTTTTAGTCCAAAACCTGAGACAGAGACTGCCTCAGGTTCCGGACCAGAAAACGGGTAGCCGCCACTGCACCGGCATCCAGTCTCGCACTTTGCTTCGGATTCGGACCAATGAATGGGACTAGTCGGGAGTGTCTTTAGGCTGAATCGCAAAGCAAAACGGCCTGAAGAATGAGCATGTTGCTTCTTTTTGGTTTGTTCTGGTGTGAGGGTGAATCATACCTATTCTTATCTTTTTATAAATATATATATATATTCTTTATACTGCTTAAGAAATTATATTTTTCTATGAAGTGGTTAATGCCTTATATAATTTAAGATGGCGCCTGTATCCGGGACTGTGAGAACAAAGAAATATTATGAAGTTATCATGAGGGGAATGTATTATGACCATGAAGAGACTTCACGAGGTGAACATGAGCCCATCATGCACTCCAGGGACCAATCTGAGACTGACAACGCACCCGGATACAAGACACATATGCTTACAGCCTGCCTTCTACCTTATCTCTTGCGTTCCTGTATAAGAACTGTAACTTCCTCAATAAACCTCAGTGCCGTGTGAACATCCTCAGTGTCTAGCTGCATGGTCTGAGATCGAAACTGAACTTTGTGTCAGAATCTTTCTTAGTGAGCGCGCACATGCATGACTGATTTGGAGCAGGTGACTGACCACTAGAAGTGACCCGTACACAGTGCCGCACCTCCCATGAGGCGACCTGAAGCGAGCGCTTCAGGCGGCACTATGCCAGGGCCTCAGGGAGGGCGGCATTTTTGCTAACCTAAGCCAGTCCAGGACAAGCTGTCCTGGACTGGCTTATCACTGAGCGGTGGTTTCGGGAGGCCACCGGAGCAGTGCTGCTCCAGCAGCCTCCCCTCACGCTCAGGCAGAGAGCAGGCAGTCTCCGGGCCTACTCTCTGCCGGCAAACGGGGCTAAGCCCCGCCCCCTTCACTCGACAACCACGCCCCCGATCCGCCGGCCACGCCCCGATCCGCCCCCTCCTCCGGCGGGGGGGGGGGGGTGGCTTTCTGCAGTTAGCCTCGGGCGGCGAAAGAAGCAGGCTTACCCCTGCCCGTACATTGACGGAAGTCACGACCCCGTCACTGGCTCCGAGAAAAAAGAATTGACTGGCTCCTATTGAAATAAAATCTTGACCAAAATACCCCATGTGAACTTACCCAAACTGTGTTTTGGAATGTGTGGTTTTAGCCTTGGAGATGTGAGAGTTCTCTGTGACTCTAGTGGTTTCTCCCTCATTATCATCTAACTGACTGCTTTTCACATTTACTGCAACTTAAGGTGTACCTGATAGAGTGTGAGATAGTGATTGAACTCAGCACATGGTGCAGTCAAACTTACAAGGCTGGTTCTCTACAGACTGAACCACAGGGTCAACTGATAAACTTAAAGTCCATTTTTGCCTGAAATCTTTTTTTTTTCTCATTTCAATATTTACCTTTAACACATAGTAATGGATGGACTGATTTGTTGAAAGAAGGTAGCACGCTAACTGATTTTTGACCTTCCAATAGTAGAATATCCATAATATAAATTAGATGACGGGTGAATATTAGTCGGCTGTATATGACATATTTTGGCTCTAAAATCCAGCTACTGGGACTTAGTAGACACAGTTTTATGGTATATCTATCCTTCACAAATTGTTACTTTTACCATTACTGCGATGTTTGCCATGTTATTCATTATAGAGCCCAAATTGGAGGAAAAGTCAATAAAAGAAAAAACAATCTTAAGCATGAAATTGAATAGTTTAAAAAAACGAAGTGAAAATACTTCAGCAAGGCTATTGTTAAGATACTATGTAGATTGAATGTACATTGTCATAATTAATTTGCCCTGAAGTTAAATATTTGTGCATGTTATATTTCTGTTGCATGCCAAATATCCTATTTTGCATTATATTAAGTGGCAAAAATATGAAAATGGAAAAAGACACCGTCTTTGATTAGCTTTGTAAAAATGAAAGAAAGTAAGCAAGCTGAAAATTGTTAGATGACTTGATTTCAGTACATGTTTATGTTAATAGGGTATTTGACTTTTGAATGCTTCATAAACTATGTTATGCTCTGTGCTATTTGAGGTACTAAAACAGCTGGAATCCAGCCAGAAGTCTTAATTGGAATCATCTTCACAGTAGCTGACAAATACTGCTTGTATTTGGTTCCAAAGTTTATGCTAAAATTGAAAATGATGTGATAGAACTCCTGTCATACATACCAAAGAGGTTATACATACGACATACAAAAGAGCACACACTACATATCCTGGTTATACCGCTAATACAGTCCACGAAAACTGGACTGGTAAATTCGGAATGAACATTTATATACCTAAGTAGAATTTTATAGGTAGAACTTATGCAAACCATTAAAAAGAAAAAGAAATTCGCTATCACATGGAATAAAACTCAGGAAATAGTCTCGCTTATATTAACCAAATGTAAATTTGAATTAGGTAATATTTTGTTCAACTTGCAGATTTTATGAAAATGACCAATTACGCCCAAGTACTGAGCTATGCATTAGATGATACTAATATAGGTTGTAAAACTTTATGTTCAGATAGGAAACCATCTCGTACATCTGTATGGTCCAGAGCTTGCTAAATCACATCTGCTTAATATTGATTCTACAACACAATTAAGTGCAGCAATAATCTATTACACAGTATTAAATCTACTCATCAGATCCACTCTTATGTTGCTTTCTGCACCTTAAAGCCTGCGTTTATTATCTAGTTACAGTCTTCCGGAATATCTCAGTCTGTTGTTTTTTTTTTATAGAAATTATTTCTATTAATTGACAATAGCAAGTAATTAATTTAAAGTATTTTATTCAATATACTTATGCCTAAATGTGCAGATCATCTAGAGATAAGCTCTAAGATTTTGGCTTCCTCTATATATTTTTAGACATTTCTTAATGGTACTTTTCCATGGTATATTAACCATATAAACTTAAAATGTTGGCAGTACGCTGCACTTGCAGAAACCAAAATGATGTATACAGATTCACTTTTTTTTGTGCTATAACCTAAGTGTATAGAAATACATAAACTAAACAAGTCACATAAACTAGACAGGCATCAAGCAGTCAGATTCTCTATCCCTACATAGAGTTCAAGATATGAATATTTTTTGCAATATTACATTTTATAATTGTTCCGTGTAACGTCTCTGCCTGTTGTGGTCTTTACGCCAATCCACGCGCCCATGTGATAGACCTCTTAGCCAACAGACAGTGGTAGTTGACACTTTAACAGATGTCATATACACTATACTGTATGAGGTGCTGTAAGCATGATCACAAAGTATCTGCAATAATCATAGAGATAGGGAAGGATTCATATCACTGCATCATACAGAACACTCAGCTCTAAAAAGCCTACAATTGCAAGCAATATAGTTAAAGAATGTTAGAAATAGGATTTTATTCAAATGTAATCAAATACAGGCAGATTAGTCATACAAATCATAGATAGGAGTGAGGGAGAGTGTCTGTGCTATAGTAAGCCTGACAACAGCAGCCTGCACTCATATAAACAGACAAAGGACAATTAACCCTGTCGTCGCCAGTAATATAAGTTTGTCTTAAGTCTGTTAGGCAATAGAGTGGTTTTATCTGTATAGAGAGTGTTTAAATATAGTTTTTACTGACAGTTCTGTTAGTGCAAAGTTTTCTGTTAAGGGTGTTCTTAGGCAAGGGTTTAATTTTTTTCCATTAAATACAGTGCCTTGCAAAAATGTTCATACCCCTTGAACTTTTTCTCATTTTGTCACCTAACATCCGCAAACTTAAATGTATTTTATTGAGATTTTAAGTGATAGATCAATATAAAGTAGCAGATCATTGTGAAGTGGAAGGAAAATGATGCATGGTTTTTCAGAATTTTTATCAAATAAAAATCTGAAAAGTGTGACTTACATAAGCCTTCAGACCCTCTATAGCAATACTTTGTAGAGCCACCTTTCACTGCAATTCTTTTGGAATATGTCTCTACCAGCTTTGTGAACCTAGAGACTGAGATTTTTGCCCATTCTTCTATCCAACATAGCTCAAGCTCAGCCAGATAGGATGGACAGTGTCTGACCAGCAATTTTCATGTCTTGCCACAAATGCTCAGTGGGATTTAGGTCTAGACATTAACTGAGCCATTTATTAATATTTTTTATCTAAACCATTCCACTGTAGCTCAAGCTGTATGTTTAGGGTCATTGTCTTGCTGGAAGGTGAATCTCCTTCCCAGTATGGAGTCTTTTGCAGCCTCCAACAGGTTTTCTTCCAGGATTGCCCTGTATTTAGGTCTATCCATCTTCCCATGAACTCTGACCAGCTTCCCTGTCCCTGCTGAAGAAAAGCCTCCTCACAACATGATGCTGCCACCACCATGTGTCACAGAAGGGATGGTGTGGTCAGGGGGATGAGCAGTGTTACTTTTCTGTCATACATAGCACTTTGCATTTAGGCCAAAAAGTTCAACTTTGGTCTAATCTGAGCACCTTCTTCCATATGTTTGCTTTGTCCGCTTCTCTGACCAGTGTACTCTTTGCTTGATTTGTTAGTTTATGTGGACGGGCATATCTTGGTAAGTTTGCATGGTAGGTTTGCAGTTGTAGAATACTTTTTCATTTTTGGATGATGAATTGAACAGTGCTACTTGCTTTAAATTTCTCCAAAACTTGTCTGCTGAGTTCCTTGGTCTTCATGATGCTGTTTTTTCACTAGTGTTCTCTAAGAAACCACTGAGGCACTGGATTTTATTTAGGGGTATTCGAGTTCAGGAGGCTGAATACTTTTGCATGTCTTTTCAGACCCCGGAGTATAATGATTGGAGGCCCCGAAAAGGTAAAGGAACATCATAAATATGTTACTTACCTTTCCACACTCCTGGCAGGCTGGTAGGCAGTGGATATAAACTCCATGTTTAACCATACACGGCACTGCCACTTGCTTTTACGCATTTGAATATTTTTTGGGGAAAGCTTGTGTTTTATGAAAAACACATGGTGGTTTTATTGCAAAAAGCAATGAAAAGTAGAAAAGTAGCCTGTTTTGATAACTTGCAAGCAGTTACGTAACTAAGAATGGCGGGGCCCTGTGGCGAACTTTTGACATGGCCCCCCCTTCCTGACCGACACCGAAGAACTCGACCAACTGACCCCCCGCCGCATTCCTGCGCACTCTATTATTCCCCATAGTGCCCCCTGCACACAGTATTGTGCTCCATAGTGGCCTCAGTACACAGTATTATGCCCCATAGTGGCCCCAGTACACAGTATTATTCCCCATATGGGCCCCTGCACACGGTATTATGCCCCATAATGAACACCGATGAACAATTATTATACTCTTAGGTCCTTTCAGACCCCAGAGTATAATAATCGGAGACCCGGGGGGATACAGACATAAAAAAAAAACCCACTGTTGCTTACCTATCTCTGGCTCTGCTGCAGTCTTCGGTGGTGTCGGCCATCTTTAATGACGTACTGACGTCACATGACCCGTGCCTGCGTCCCGGGTCATGTGACGTCAGGGACGTCACACAACTAGGACTGAAGCCTGCCAGGAGTGTGGAAAGGTAAGTAACATATTTATGATGTTCCTTTACCTTTTCGGGGCCTCCAATCATTATACTCCGGGGTCTGAAAAGACATGCAAAAGTATTCAGCCTCCTGAACTCGAATACCCCTAAATAAAATCCAGTGCCTCAGTGGTTTCTTAGAGAACACTAGTGAAAAAACAGCATCATGAAGACCAAGGAACTCAGCAGACAAGTTTTGGAGAAATTTAAAGCAAGTAGCACTGTTCAATTCATCATCCAAAAATGAAAAAGTATTCTACAACTGCAAACCTACCATGCAAACTTACCAAGATATGCCCGTCCACATAAACTAACAAATCAAGCAAAGAGTACACTGGTCAGAGAAGCGGACAAAGCAAACATATGGAAGAAGGTGCTCAGATTAGACCAAAGTTGAACTTTTTGGCCTAAATGCAAAGTGCTATGTATGACAGAAAAGTAACACTGCTCATCCCCCTGACCACACCATCCCTTCTGTGACACATGGTGGTGGCAGCATCATGTTGTGAGGAGGCTTTTCTTCAGCAGGGACAGGGAAGCTGGTCAGAGTTCATGGGAAGATGGATAGACCTAAATACAGGGCAATCCTGGAAGAAAACCTGTTGGAGGCTGCAAAAGACTCCATACTGGGAAGGAGATTCACCTTCCAGCAAGACAATGACCCTAAACATACAGCTTGAGCTACAGTGGAATGGTTTAGATAAAAAATATTAATAAATGGCTCAGTTAATGTCTAGACCTAAATCCCACTGAGCATTTGTGGCAAGACATGAAAATTGCTGGTCAGACACTGTCCATCCTATCTGGCTGAGCTTGAGCTATGTTGGATAGAAGAATGGGCAAAAATCTCAGTCTCTAGGTTCACAAAGCTGGTAGAGACATATTCCAAAAGAATTGCAGTGAAAGGTGGCTCTACAAAGTATTGCTATAGAGGGTCTGAAGGCTTATGTAAGTCACACTTTTCAGATTTTTATTTGATAAAAATTCTGAAAAACCATGCATCATTTTCCTTCCACTTCACAATGATCTGCTACTTTATATTGATCTATCACTTAAAATCTCAATAAAATACATTTAAGTTTGCGGATGTTAGGTGACAAAATGAGAAAAAGTTCAAGGGGTATGAACATTTTTGCAAGGCACTGTATTTAATGGAAAAAAATTAAACCCTTGCCTAAGAACACCCTTAACAGAAAACTTTGCACTAACAGAACTGTCAGTAAAAACTATATTTAAACACTCTCTATACAGATAAAACCACTCTATTGCCTAACAGACTTAAGACAAACTTATATTACTGGCGACGACAGGGTTAATTGTCCTTTGTCTGTTTATATGAGTGCAGGCTGCTGTTGTCAGGCTTACTATAGCACAGACACTCTCCCTCACTCCTATCTATGATTTGTATGACTAATCTGCCTGTATTTGATTACATTTGAATAAAATCCTATTTCTAACATTCTTTAACTATATTGCTTGCAATTGTAGGCTTTTTAGAGCTGAGTGTTCTGTATGATGCAGTGATATGAATCCTTCCCTATCTCTATGATTATTGCAGATACTTTGTGATCATGCTTACAGCACCTCATACAGTATAGTGTATATGACATCTGTTAAAGTGTCAACTACCACTGTCTGTTGGCTAAGAGGTCTATCACATGACCATGGACTGTCCATAACATGACGGTGGGCAGGATGTAAACAATGAATGACAGCAAGGAGAGATCAAGAAAATTGTAGAGAATTAATACAGTAACTATTTTGTATAATTATCTTTTGGATATAGAGGAAAGGATTGAAATGGGTTTAGGGGATCTCAGACATTATGCAAACTAATTAGACCAGTGGTCCACAACCTATTTTGCACCAGGGACCAGCTTCAAGCATGAACATTTTTTCCATGGTCCAGCGTGGCTAAGAGATGGTTTCTAGAAAGAGGCTGCATCACGTGTCCAAGAGGTAATCAGCCAGCCACAGAAGGTGAGGCGTTCCTGCTGCTCAGTACTTTAGCAACCAAATACACTATTGTGAAGTGCTGCATCCTGTTGCATGGAGACAGTTTCTTAGAACTGAGGCCAGCCCGCCACCCACGGACCGGCAAAACACCCCAACGGCCTGGTCCTGGTCCACAGACTGGTGGTTGGGGACTGCTGAATTAGATTATCTATGTAACAACCTATATTATGCTGGAAGAGTGTTAGGATTGTGCAGAAGCTGCGGCCATGAGATGGTCGTCGCTGCCTGTTCTTCTGTACAGTTCAGGGTTGCAGGGTTTAACCTGCCTTGCACAGCCAGGTGTGGTCGAGTCTTTGATAGACTGGTGTGTCGACCAATGGACGCTCGGATTGGGCAGTTGGGCTATCTGCTGGTGACCGCCCCTTGCCTATATAAGGGGTCTGGTCTGGACGCCCGGCGCTCTATGATCACATTCTGAAACCTGAAATAATGTGTGTGTGTATGTATGGGTTCCAGCCTGTAAACAAGAATTGCCCTAGCTAGTAATTTACCCGTGAGGTAGCAATGCCACTGTTAGTCAGGCAGCATGCTGCCTTGTATGTGTGTGGTAGAACTCAGTAGGTTCAGCTAGCATAACTTCTCAGACAGGGTGACTGGGAGTGGGCTTGGCAGTAGTTGCCTGGGTGGTTTGGTGGAACAACTACACACAGGGTTTACTTGGTCTCTGGCTTGTCCTGGAGTTCAGGCTAGCCAGTTTGTTTATTTGTGCAGCTGCTCTGACTGCACAGGACTCTGTGATTGTTAACAGAGCAAACCTGGTTGTTTAATTTAGCTGGCAGTGACATCATCTGTCAGACACTGTTCACACTAGGTTTTTAGCAGTCAGTAGCCCAGAGGGCTCTGCAGGGTTTTTCAGTTGTTTTATTATTTTTTTTTTATAAATCCTGCTGACCATAACAAAGAGTTCCTTTCGCCACCTTTATCAACTACAGTTCTTTTCAACATTAAAAAGGCACTGCATCACTTTTTTTTGCCCCCACAGTTCCTGAGCAATCAATGCAGTTAGTTTTGTGCCTGCTACACTTTTAAGGCTCTGTACTGTTAGGTGGGCAATATCAGGCAGGAGCAAACAAGGGGACATGATTCCAAGCTCTGACCCTGTCTGCTTCTAATTTCAGCTCTGAATCAAACCCCCTTGCATGCTTCTGTCAGTAGAGAGCCTGAATAGCATATAAGACACCAAAACTAACTGCAATGATGGTTCTGAAATGGTGAAGGCTGCAGAAACTGTACAAATATCAGTGGAGCAGCTATTAAAAGATGCTAAGAGTTTGTACAGGAAGGTCCTCTTTAACAAGAAAGATCCTTGTTGTCTACAAAGGTGAGAATGCAGTACAATGATAGTAAATAGTAAACACAAAGGACTAATGAATCAAAGATTTAGTTGATATCTCGCGGAAACTTACCTTTCATGAATCATCTGCACAAATGAGCAGGGATTTCTTTATTTAGTAGTCATTTTAAAACGCATACAACACCTAGACATTGGTTTATAGTGAAACCATCTGTTCATGCAGTTTTTAGAGATATTCACTCCATATACCATACATAAACAGTAAACAATAATATAGCTGTGTTTTTTCACAGATAGTGAAGTTAACTTGCTTGACTGAGAACCTTAGAAAATAACTTTCTTTTACTCCTATCTTAATATGCCAGAATTTGAAGAATTTGACAACAGCTTTGTCATTTTCATTTGCAATCTTTCACGTCTTAAAAATTGGTTGCCTAAAAGAAAATTGTTTTCACTTCTACTATTGACAAAATAATTTATTGTGCCACAAAATATAGGTCAAATTTAACACAGTAAATATTTCAATGTCAACCGATTTCCTGTGCTTTTTTTTTGTTTATACAAAAATAGTGAAGATCTTAGTTTTCAATAATTTAACAAACTGAAATAATAATGTGATGATTTTATCTGAGAACATTTTTTTCAGCTTAGTGTTTATGTTCCATGCTTTATGTTTATGTTGTTATTATACAGTACAAATGATATTTACATATATTTAAGATCTATTCATAAAGATACTGAACAGTGACTATCCATTGCAATGATGTTTTCCTTTTAACTGTACACAGAAGACAAGCATGCAGGCTACAGCTCTAACCCCTCATTCACATCTGCGTTTGGTAATCCATTCGGGGAGCCTGCATGAGGACCCCCCAAATGGAATACCAAATGCATTGGCAAGTGGTGTGCAGTGAAAGCACACGGACCCCATACACTATAATGGGGTCCTTGTACTCTCTGCGTCCTGCCCACATGGAACATGCAGAAAGAAAATTACTTTGTGATCTAAGTTCATGTCTGCATGATTTGTGCGGGCAGCATGCTGAGAACACACGGACCCCATAATAATCTATGTGGTCCATGTGCTTTGACTGCACACCGCTTGCTAGTGCGTTTGGTATTCCATTCAGGTGGGTCCCCATGTGGACTCCCCGAACGGATTCCCAAATGCAGATGTGAACGAGGGGTGAGACTTCTAAGCTATCCCCAATCTTATCTCTTAAAAACAACTTCTGCCTATGGGCTACCTTAGGGGTAGTAGGATGTATGCAGTAAACAGCAAAATGTTCTTTTTCATCATGTTTGGATCAATCATTGTAGACTACATGACTCTATGACTATATGAAAAATTGCATTAAAATAAATATTTTGATTTATGTGACTGATTGTCTTCTAGTATTGTATAATGCAGCGTTCCAGAATCTTGGGATAGTTGCTACTGAATGTATATTTGAGTCTTCCTTGTACAGCCCTCGTAGAATACAAGATTTAGCAGCTGATTGGTTAATCATGTAACATCACATACTGCACTCTGATGACTGAGACTGAGTATGATCCTTATATAGATGTGTCAACCCTTATATCTTCTCAAATTAAAGGGATTCTATCATTAGAATCCCGTTTTAAGCTAAACCCGCATCAGAATAGCCTTAAGAAAGAGTATTCTTCCCCTACCTTTAGATATCTTCTCCGCACCGCCGTTCCTTAGATATCCTGGTTTTCGTCCATATGCTAATTAGTTTTCTCGCAGCACTGGGGGCGGTCCCCTGTGCTGCGAGAAAACCATCCAGCTTCTTCTTCTTCTTCGCCTCACTGCCTCTTCTTTCCTGTTCGGCCACAGGAAAATGGCCAACTGCACCCACTGCGCGTGTCCATCGGCCACTTTCCTGTGGCCTCTCCCATTCTGCCACAGGAAAATGGCGATGGATATGCGCAGTCGGCGCTTTTTGAGGAAGATGTGATGGGACAAGGAAGAAAAGGTGGAGGAGGCAAACAAGAAGATCTTTTGGACTATGATGTATGATTTTATGTTATATGTCACCTCTTTGCAATACTATTTTGCTATCATTGATGATATTTTAGTCAAATGTGCATTACTGAAACTGGATTTCCAATGTTTAAATATATTTTTAATTTTTTTTTGCTAATATTACAGTTGTTTTCAATCTCTGTAAATATTTAGAACATACATACTCATGTGCTAATTTGTCCACATTTACTTGTATTAAAAATAAAAATCAGATTGTTTCTAAAAGTTTGTATATCTAAATCTTTTGGATTTCTAAAAAAAATATCACACTTGTGAGTTTGCAGAAAATCTGTTAAATATTAAATACATATTAAATATTAATATTTAAATTACTAATTTTAAATTAATTACTTAATGTTAAATTACTAAATTGATCACCTCTATTTGTATTTCTATTTTAGTTGTCTTTCAAGGTAAAGTATTGCAGATCCTATAAAACTTCCAATAGACAGCCAAGTAGCTTTGTCAGTAATATAATTGTGCAATGTATGCATTTTAAAATGCCGTTTTTTCCCCTTCATGAATCAAGCAACAACCTATGGAATAGAAAACTAAATCACATTACCCAACCAAGCCATGTAATGACATTTAATGCAGATGTTTGCTGCAACTACATTTTCCCTCCTAAAGTACTATTATATTTCACAAGATGAAGCACCATATGACAGTTGTGGTGCATTTGACAAATAATCTATTTGAAGACAGCTGTATATTTTTTCTAGATGAAATGTTTTGGATTATAAATAGAAAACAGCCACAAGAATGATACAAAGAAGAGAAATGAAATGGAGAAATGCAAGTGCAAAGTGAACAAAATGTACCCATACATGACTGCTACATAAAAATGTGCTCGAGAACAAAAGGCTTGGTAATTGAATTGAAATTGTACTGAATGGTTTTGTGCATCAAGCACATATTGATGCAGTATCCATCCGTGTTTCATCTTTGCAACTTTTTGAACTAAATTTTCTTTTTGTGTATGATGTTGACCAAAACCTTATGTTTGGTTTGGAATGTTTAGTCTTACAATGGACATACACTACAACTATAAAGTAAATATGAACACTGCTTGAATTTTTTATGCTATAATATTTTTCATGCAATTTTCCATGGATGCTGCAATATAATCAGTATACAGAACTATCATATATCATGTAATCACCACTGCTAAAATACAGCTGTCTTTGTGATTGCCTTACTTGTTGAAACAGCTTATGAAAAAATACTTTGATTGATGCAGAAGCATCTGCTCAACCTGCAAAATAAAATTTCTTTAACATTATTTGGGTGGATTTGCAAAAGTAGGTTTATTTTTCCTCCAGATGAAATAATTAGAGATGAGCGAGTAGTGTTCTATCGAGTAGGTGTTCGATCGAATACTACGGTATTCGAAATACTCGTACTCGATCGAACACTACTAGCTGTTCGAAGTTTAAGGTTCGATGCAGAACCAGCATCAACGCTGGTTCTTCTCTTACCTTTAGAAGTCTTCTCCGTGCAGCGTCCCCGCGGCGTCTTCCGGCATCTTCCGGCTGGAATTCACTTGCGTTGGGCATGCCCTTGCATGCACAGTCGGCTCTGCTCAGGCGTTGGGCCCCGATGTATAGGCAGAGTGAATTCCAGCCGGAAGACGCCGTGGGAGCGCTGCGCCGGGAAAAGACTTCAAGGAGAATCCAGCCCGATCGTCACTCATAGACTTGGTAAGTATAATTTTATCGAATTTTGCGTACCCCTGAAACAAGCATTTCCCCCCATAGACTATAATGGGGTCTGAAATCCGTTCCAACAGTCGAACAGTGTGCGGCTGTTCGAATCGGATTTCGAACCTCAGACATTTTAGTGTTCGCTCATCTCTAGAAATAATATTAAAAAATCTTACTATTTGTCTTCATGTTTGCACGGAAAAATAATCCTAATACATAGAATTTTTTGTCTCATGGCCTGAAGAAGGAATTATAAAGAAAGCAATGGAACCGCACACTACTAAAGGATAAATTTGGGTGCTAGCAGACAGGGAGTCCTGCGACTCAAATGCAATGTAGATAAATGCTGCTGCACACCAATAACGTGAAAAGGTGAATAATTTATTAAAGCATAAGCGCCATGAACAAGTATGTAAAGCATACAAGAATATAGTAGTCACTAGATCATTGTAATAAGCATGACGTTTCGGTCACAGACCTTCATCAGATAAGGGCTCGTTCATATCAGCGTTGTGAACTCCGTTCTGCAGGTTTCCGTTTCCTGCCTAAAACAGAGGCAGGAGACGGAAACCTGCAGGAGTCTCTCTCACCCATTCATTTGAATGGGTGAGAGAGATATCCGGCTGTGAGCGGCGATGAGCGTTTCATGCTCTCCGCCGCGAAACCGGGTTTTATAATCCGGACACAGTCGGACATGCAGTACTCTGTGTCTAGATTAAAAAATCCGGTTTCGCGGCGGAGAGCCTAAAACGCTCACCGCCGCTCACGGCCGGACCCGGTCTGTGCTTTCCGTCTTCTGGCATGCAGAAGACGGAAAGCACAGAACGGAAAGAAGAACGCTAGTGTGAACCTAGCGTCAGATCTAGAGCACTGCAGAGTGCGCATTGGAGTCATGGCGCCATGACTCCAATGCGCACTCTGCAGTACTCTAGATCTTATCTGATGAAGGTCTGTGACCGAAACGTCATGCTTATTACAATGATCTAGTGACTACTATATTCTTGTATGCTTTACATACTTGTTCATGGCGATTATGCTTTAATACATTATTCACCTTTTCACGTTATTGGTGTGCAGCAGCATTTATCTACATTGAAGAAGAAATTATGTCGCTTTTAAACCTTATTATATATGAAAACTACTCATCAGTATATAATAAAAGTCAAATGTGACTACATATTTAACCCTTTTCTTTTGTAATACAGTGCATAGGCTGCGTTCAGACAGAGTTTTATGGTCTGGAATTTGAGGCGGAGGCCACCTTAGATTGCGGACCAAAAAACAGTAGCCGCGACTGGATGCCGCTGCAGTGCACTGGCATCCAGTCACGGCATTCTGCTCCGGATTAGGCCCAAATGAATTGGCCTAGTTGGGAGGGAGTGTCTTCAGGCAGAAGTCTGAGGCTGAACATGCCGTGGCATCCGCCTGAAGAATGAGCATGTCGCTACTTTTTTCCGGTAGCCGGAAACCGCTCCCGGAAAAAAGAACTGATTGCCTCCCATTGATTTCAATGGGAGCCATTTTTTGGTCAGGATTTTGAGGCAGATTCCGCCTCAAAATCGTGACCAAAAAACTCCATGCTAACTCAGTCATACAGTACTGTTGCAGATAGAGAAGATGTAACTTTCAACAAGTGATGCTTTCCAAGTTTTATCTTCATTAAGGAGTGCCAAATCCAAGAAACCTCATATGATTTATAAGTTTACCAAAAAAGGCAAGTTAAAGTTGATAATCATGAAGACATTGTGATAAATTCTAAAAATGATGTTTGTTGTAAGTTTATTGAGGAAACCTATGCAATTGAAAGGAAGCTGTAGTACCTTGTTGGTTGCCTCTAACCCAAACACATAGTGAGACACAGTTGGAGTTGGTGACCTGGGAAAAGGTTCAGCTCTCTACACTTACTCTGTATGTAATTGCATAGAAGTGACTTGGTCATATTTTCCATTCACAACACTACATGCGGGCTTGATGTATGTGGCATGAATTGCTCTTCATAAAGGTATAATTAATTATTCTGTACAATTTCCTGGGAAGCTCGAAAAAGAATTCAGATTAAAGAAAGGTGCATTTGTTCATCTTACGGACTTCATTTTTATGGCGTTCACTCTGCAGCTAAAAGGACATGTCATCTGTATTGTATATTTTGGTACGATTCTATTGATACCAAATTTATATAATTTTGTTTAAATTTTAACCCCTTGATAAAAATCTAAGCATGGGATGTCTTGTCTTGCAGGACCAAGTATACTTTTTAGTTATACCATTTTGGAGAATGTCTATTGCTTTGATCACTTTTTATTCAAATTTCTATCAGAGGCAATGCGCTTACTGTATGAAAAATATTTTTATAAGTTTGTAGACCAGGTGTATTCAGACACATGGATGCCTAATGTATATATCATTTACAGACATGAACGTAAGAGTTGACACCCTTGAAGTTTTTCCATAAAATTAAATATTTGTCCCAGAAAATTATTGCAATTACATAAGTTTTGTTAAACATATTTATTTCCTTTGTGTGTATTGGAACAACACAAAAAAACTGAGAAAAAAAAAGCCAAAAGTGATGTAATTTCACAGTATACTCCAAAATGGGCTGGACAAAATTATTGGAATCCTCAACTTAAAGTTTGGTTGTACACCCTTTGGAAAAAAAAATAACAATCGCTTCCTATAACCATCAACCTCTTACATCTCTCAACTGGAATTTTCATGATATTTTTGGAAGGATTTTGGCTTACTCATGTACATTTTGGCAAACTGCACTCTAGCTTTTTGGTGTCTATGAGTCAGCAGTGGGGTCCTCCTTTTTTTCACTGCCTCCGTTGTCGTAGTTCCTGTCCCACCTCCCCTGCACAGTTATTGGTTCAAAAAACGCGCCAGGGAAGGTGTGTGTGTGTGTGTGTGTGTGTGGGGGGGGGGGGGGATACAAATTTTTACTGCGTTTTTACTGCGTTTGTGCGATTGTAATCGAATATCCCGAACGGCCCGATATTCGATCAAATCTGTATTCGATCGAACGGTGTTCGCTCATCTCTACTCCTGAACTTCCACCATATTTACACACCCGGCATCCACCATACTATTACGGCAGATGATGGGAAAGGATTAAACAGTTAGCATTGACCTAATTGTTCAGACCTGCTGAATACAAGTAACATGTTATTTACATTTCAGTGTCTCACAAACTTTTAAACATATGAAAACAATGGTGGACTTGAAGGGTTTTTTCCATCTTTCCCAGAAAGGTCAGAAATGAGTCATAAAACCACAATTTCATGGTAAGAAAATACTTATACTAGAAGGTAATGGGCTATTAAAGAAAACATCACAGTCATGTAAAATTGAGATGTTTTTTCATGAACTATTATCCAGAAAAGCTTTAATTTAGCAAAATCTGTCACCTCTAGGAACAGGCAACAGCAATCCTGATAGCTGAAGCATATAGAAATTCACCCAGCTGTGTGAAAAAGAAGTTTGGAAATTACAGTCCTCGAATCTTAAGACTTTGCCTTTACCAACTGGCTTTACAGAAGTGAATACTGTGTAATAAATGTTAGTATGTATCACTTTACTAATGTCAAAAAGTCTAATTGAGGCCGGGGCCCCGCGTAGCGTAAATACTGCAATGTATTACAGTATCTGCAAAGTGGATGGAATTTCTGGCTAATCCCATTCACACACAGCAGAGAAAAATCCACAGCAGCAATACTGTGATTTCACTAACCATTGCGTTTTTCTTTTAAATCGCAGCATGTTCATTATACCTACAGAAACGCAGGCGTTTTCTGTATAGGTATACAAAGGACAGAACGTCCGTAGAGGAAAACGCTGCTGAGTTTCTGAGAAATACAATGCGTTTCTGCCACTGTCTTTTCCGAAGTGCTTTTTCGCTACGAAACGCTACGTGGGGCTGTAGCTTAAATGGGTTATCCAATTTTTCGAAATTGCGATCTAGTAAATCCCATCCACACATTGCAGAAAAATACACTCAGTAGACATGCTGCAATTTTCAAAACTGTTGCTTTTTTGGAAATCGCGTGCATGTCAACTATACATACGGAAATGCCGGTGGTTTCCCTATAGGTATAATGGAAGCAGAAAGTCTACAGAGGAATCCTCTGGAGGAATACTATGCTAAGGATTTTCCTGCAGCTCTTTTTTGCTGTGGCCCTCTACATGGGACCTTAGCCTACCATAGATATGGCACTTGTGTGAGCAATGTCTTTATCAGATGCAGCAGCTGCACTCACTGCTATGAAGAAATATACTTTCCTGAGCACTGCAGCTCCAGAACCAGATTTAAACAATTATTCAAATAGATGCTGAGAGTCAGATCCCCAATGATCTAAACTCGCTGGCAAATTTTATAGAAGTTCATATTAATCTTCATTAGTTGGTATTATATTTATTCATATTAATGCGCTTATAACATTAGTGGCATGATTTACTTCTCTCTTACCTCAAGCTCCTGTTTTAAAGTTTCTTTGATATTTCCTCTTTCTTGTGAATATATCCTACTAATATTATAAATGTGAAAGTTCGGATGTTTGGAAGTTTGTTACTCAATCACGCAAAAACAGTTGAATAGAATTGGATGAAATTTGGCACAGTTAGTTTGTAACCTGGATTAATACAAAGGATACCTTTCATCCCGGTAAATGACATGGCTTCATGACTGTTATCAATTTATGAATCCTATAATATTAAACTACTCTTACCGGCAGGACAATCGTTCAGCTAATTGCACTTTGCTGATAAAGCATGGCCTGTTATCTCTCTATGTAAACACACAGGAGTCCATTCTGTACAAACATCTGCATATTATCGGATCTGTATAGGTGTTCTGTGACCCATTCACAGAACACTTATGACCATAGAACTACAGGAGCGTACTGTGCATGCTCGCATAAGCGGCCACAAAAAAATGGCCACCGGCATGTGCACTCGGCTCTTCCAGTGGCCCGATGGCAGAGCCGACTGCGCAGGCGTTGAAGTTTGATCCCAGCCGGAAAAAGACGAGTGAAGAGGTGGTTGCTGAAGAAGGTGGAGGCAGCGCTGGAGAGTTCTCTTGCAGCATTGGGAACGCCCCCTGTTATGCCTCCAGCAGGTATCTCATATTACCTGTCATAGCTCCATCTAGTGGCCATTGTGCAAATTACAAACTACCATACCTTTTTTATGTGTCCCACTAGAGTCACCGTAGTTCCCGCCCACAACTTGGTGTTGTCACCAGGCTACACTGTAGTTAGTCTTTTTCACTTCAGGCATAGACCCTGCCACACCATCTTATACCTTCTCCAAGACTTGGGCCTTAAGTAGCATCGTTGGTATGTAATAGCTATACCCAGCACTATACCTTCATGTATTACGTATATTGTTATGTTTCCACACTCCCTAGCATAATTTCTATATGTAGTTGTTCTAGCTAGTAGACCATGCTCATTGAGCCAGACCCAGCTCCCATTCCAGACCACATGTAACCATACACATCATAGATGTCTATTACCTCCCCACTACCACAATGTTACGTATCTGATGTACCTTCCAACAAGATACATGTATAGTTTGTGTCATAGTGTGCTGTTATGTAATAGTAATGCCTGCATAGCCATGTCATAGAAGATTGTCACATGTATGTCTGCCATAGTAATACATACACAGTTTGTGTCATGGAAGATTACCACATGCCCATTGTAACTGCAATGTACTGTTTTCTGTTCTCCAGTTTCACCCTATCCCTTGTAATAAAAGCAAAGTTCGGACACCTCTCCAGAGTGCATGAGTTACTAGGAAGGAGTTTAGCTGCCTGTCAACCTATACCCCACACACATAGGGAGGACAGAACAGTGAAACAACGGCTTCTTACAGGCCAAGCAGCAAGATTCTGAACCCTACACAGCGCCACCATGTCAGCAAGCGACAGCAGACCCTTTGAGACAAGATCTCACATCTCAGCAAGCTCCAGGAACTCAGATACGTCAGTGAGTAGCTCCATGGCCGCCAGGACCCGCGCAAAGGCTGAAGCAGCCAAAATACATGCAGCATTTGCAGAGAAGGAGATGCAAATGGAGATAGAGAGAGCACGCCTGGAAGCAGCCACTGCAGAGCAACAACTGCACATAGAGAGAGCACGCCTGGAAGCAGCCACTGCAGAGCAACAACTGCAACTAGAGAAAGCATGCCTACAAGCTTCACTGAAGAAGCTAGCACTAGATAGGGAAGCAGCAGCCGCTATGGCAGAAGCAGAAGTCCTAGAGGAAGCAGTAAACCTCACAAGTGACAGACCCGGCAGCATACTTGGACCCGAATCTAGCCGCCATGACAGCATGCAGCGTACCTCAAACTACGTGCTAGGACATGTCAACCCAGAAAGCATTCTGCACACTGGTCCAGAGACTGAGACCACCCCGGTTGATGTGTCCCTGCCAGATCCCGTCACACAACAAACACCTTCAGCTTACCATCGTCTCCCAACGCAGCCTGTACCCAGAGTGAAAAATGCCCACAGCGCGGTCATATCTCTTAAGAGAGAACGGGAAGATGCCAGCTACTACAGAAACAACACATTCTCAATTGGCTACGGCCCACCACATCCCCTACTCAACGGCTCCACTCCAGAAGTGGCACCCCCAGATCCTACGGCGCCTAGCTTTTACCAGTTTTTCACGCGACGTGAACTGGTAACCAAAGGATTCACAAAGTTCGATGACCGTCCTGAGAACTTCAGAGCCTGGCGAGCCTCATTTGAAGACACCATTAAAGGTCTAGGTCTGTCGGCAAGAGAAGAGGTGGGCCTCCTGGTCAAATGGCTAGGGGACGAATCAGCAGAGCACGCTAAACGCCTCAGAAACATCAACGTCAGGTACCCAAGCACCGGATTGAGCATGATATGGGAGAGACTCGAAGAGTGCTACGGCGCACCAGAAGCGATAGAGAATGCACTCTTCAGGAGGATTGACGCCTTCCCCAAAATTACCAACAAAGGCCTCCATAAGCTGAGGGAATTGACGGACCTACTGTTAGAGCTCCAATCTGCCAAAGTTAGTGGAGACCTGCCAGGCCTTGCGCTCTTAGACACGGCACGTGGCATCAACCCCTTGTCCAGAAGCTGCCTTATAATCTACAAGAGAGGTGGATCAACCAAGGTTCTAAGTACAAACAACAACATAAAGTTCCATTCCCTCCTTTCTCCTTCTTTTTTATAAATCTTATTTTATTGATTTTTAGAAAACCAGAACATCATACACAACATGTTCAGTGAAAAGTCACATTAAGAAGACAAATCCATTGATACAGGCGACTGAGTACAACAAAACATATAGTCAAAACTAATAAATTGCATGACCATAATAGATATACATAAATAAGCAATAATGAAGTCTAAAACAGCCAACGGCGAAACATATGTCTCGTTGAAAACAACTGTTCATTATCAAAGAAAAATAAAAGAAGGGGGGAGGATCTATAAAGAGGGGAGGGGAAGGACGGTAAAGGGGGGAAGGATGTTTGAACCTAAAGCTAGAGGAAATAAAGTGAAAAAGTATCCAAATCATTGGAGCTTGGGTGGAGTAGACATGGACTATTGATTTATAGGGAAGCCCACCAGGGGGACCACAGTTTCTTGTATGCATCGTGACGCCTCTCCTTCCAGCTGATAAGTTCTTCATACCTCGCAATCTCATGCACTTTGGTATACCAGAGTGAAATTTTTGGGACTTCCGCTGAAAGCCAAAACAACGGAATCAACAGCTTAGCAGCCTCTACTAGGTGAACTATCAGATTCTTTTTGGAAGGTAGAAGGTTGTCTTGCGGCAGTGACAATAACACAAATTCTGGGGATAAAGTAATATCCTTTTTCATTATGCGCGATATCTGAGCTTGCACCTCCGACCAATAGGCTTTTATGTGAACACAGTCCCACCACAAATGTAACATAGAGCCAACTTGCTTGTGACAACGCCAACATAAATTTGAGTCTGATATCTTTCTGTTGTATAACCACTCAGGGGTCTTATACCAACGAGAGAGCACTTTGAAATGTAGTTCCTGTTGTCTCACACAGGTGGAAAAACCATGAGAATGTTTTAATATATCATGTTCATCCTGCTCTGTAAATTGTGTCCCCAGTTCTTTCTCCCAAGAGGAGATATATAGAGGTGTTGACCGGGGGGACGTGGCAGATATAAGTGCTTTACAAGCTGAGATTGAGCGCCGTGAGGGATCAGTAGATTGTAGAGTTAATTCAAATCTTGAGGGAAACCACTTTCGTGGTGTGGATTGGATGGTTCTCTCCACTACTGAAGTGAATTGGGCATAATTCAAAAAATTAATTTTAATTGGCGACACCATTTCTTGTAATTTAGCCTGAGAGATCGGTTTTCGATCCTCTATCAGATCTTTCACCGTGTAATTATGCAATTTGGACCATATATCAGCTGGTGATGGACAAGGTGGGGAGAGCAGAAACGGCAATGCATTAGCAGGGGCAGCAAGAGAGGGGAGAGGGGAAAGTGTTGCTTTATACCTGGACCAGACCTCGCATGGACCTAGAAGTAGAGAGTTAAAAGTAAGATTTTTCAAGTCTGCGTTAGTAGCTGACCATAAAAATTTATAGAGCTGTTGGGCACAGGCACCATCTGCTAGTATTTTACAAGTATCGTCCTTCAGCGGTTTGTTGTAAAGAAACCATCGATTCATCTGAATGGCATGGTAGTACTTCAATATATCCGGTATCGCTATACCTCCATTTCTTTTGCTCCTAGTCATGACTTGATATGCTAGTCGGGGGGGTTTATGTGACCAGATAAAAGCGCTAAACAATCTCCTAGTAGTAACAAAAAAGGATTTAGGTAAGGCTATCGGTAACATTTGCATCGTGTACAGTATTTTTGGAACAATATATGTCTGTAGAAGATTCCGTCTACCTAGCCATGATAGAAAGGGAAAATCATACTGTTTAAGTAAACGTTTTACTTCATCAAGCAGTGGAGGGTAATTTTTTTCGAAGACCAAATGTATAGATCGGGGCAGTTGTATACCTAAATATTTAATGGTTTGCTGCTTCCAGATGAACGGAGAGGATGATGCTAACTCAGATGCCAGTTTATCGTTTAAGGAAATATTTAAAATTTCAGATTTAGATACATTGATCTTGTAATTGGACAAGATACCATACTGATGTAGCAAGTCCGTTAATGTGGGAAGACCCACATCAGGATTTGAAATCAGGAACATCACATCATCTGCGAAAGCAACTGAAGATATCGTTCTCCCGAATGCCTTAAAACCGTGTATCAGTGGGTGCTGCCTAACCGCCTGAAGCAAAGTCTCCAATGTCAAGATAAATAAAGCGGGAGACAAGGGGCATCCTTGTCTCGTTCCATTTGAAATAGTGAAGTACTCAGAGAGTGCACCATTTACTTTTATTCTCGCGTGTGGCTGCGAGTACAACGTAGCTATCGCTCCAATAAATTGGTCAGGCATGCCAAAGGCCTTTAACGTTGCGAACATAAAGGACCAGTCCACCCGGTCAAATGCTTTCTCAGCATCTACTCCTAAAAGTATTAAGGGGGACCGGGTGGACTGGGCTATGTCGATGGCGTGAAGGAGTCGGACAGTATTGTCCTTCCCCTCCCTGCCCCTGACAAAACCAGATTGTTCACAATGTAGCAATTGTGGCATCAAATCTCTTAATCTCAACGCTAGTAACTTTGCCCAGATCTTAAGATCGTTGTTCAGCAACGAAATAGGCCTATAATTACTGCACGCTGTAGGATCGCGTCCCTCTTTGTGGATCAGAGTTATATGAGCCTCCTGTGTTTGTTTTTGCATCTGATCTCCATTCAATAAGGCATTGCAAAAATCGGTCAGCGGAGAGAGAAGTTGTGCCTGGAAAGTGGTATAGTATAAGATCGAAAGCCCGTCAGGGCCCGGACTTTTGTTGGGCGGAAAACTAGCAATCGTCTTCCTAACTTCGTCTTGTGTAACTGGTGAAGTGAGAAACTCCCTGCCTTCTGCTGTCACAGTTGGGAGAGACAGTTTGGCGAGGAAGTCCGCCATATTCGCATCTCTGTTCACTTGAGCTAAATATGAACTGTCCTGTTTGAGATTATACAAGGAGGAATAATATGTATGAAAAGACCTTGCAATACTGTCTGTATCAAAGACTATTGAGCCATCAGCCTTTTTGATGGAGGCTATGTGTGATTTTGCTCTCTCCTTCTTTAGCAGTGCAGACATCAATTTGCCGCCTTTATTTCCATGTGAATATAGGCGAGATCTGGAATAAAGCAATTTTTTTGCTGCTATATGATTCAAAGATTTCTTTAACTTCTCTCTCAATGACACTAACTCAGCATGTGTGGTAACACACAGATGTCTCTTATGCAATCTCTCAAGAGTTGAGATTTGCATTAATAGAGAATCTATCTCTTTCTGTCTCTCCCTCTTTTTTTCCGATGCTTTGGCTATTAGTAATCCCCTTACAAAAGACTTATGCGACTCCCAGACAAGAGGGGGAGATACATTTGGTGTCACATTTCTCTGGAAGAATGCCACTAATTCCGCTGCAATATGAGAGCGGACATCTGGATGCGAAAGTAAGGTTTCGTTAAGTTTCCAATTCCACGCTCTTGGGGTCATGTCAGGAAAGCGGAAAGAGGCTAAAGTAGGAGCGTGGTCGGACACCGTGATATAATCTATGTTCGCAGTGTGTAAGGAGTTTAACAGAGATTGAGAAGCGAAAATATAGTCCAAACGCTGATGAGTCTGATGTGGTGTCGAGAAAAAGGTAAAATCCTTCTGCGAGGGGTTTACACATCTCCATGTATCAACTAAGTGTAGATTCTGCAATGCCTTATGAATAGAGCTCAAAGCTCTTTGAGATAATGACGACTTCCCTGAGGATGAGTCTAGAGCAGGGTCTAATACAACATTCAAGTCTCCACCTAAAACAATCTCACCTTCCGCGAATTGTGAAAGGGTTTGAAGCATGGAGACTATCCATGTCCATTGGTTGGTGTTTGGGGCATACACTGATGCAAATGTCACCCGCCTGGAGGAGAGTAAGCCTTTCAAAAATAAGTATCTTCCCTCAGGGTCCTGGAGGGTGCACTGACATGTGAATGGCAGAGTATGTCTAATGGCAATCGCCACTCCCTTCGAGGCAGAAGATGGATGATTAGAATAAAACCACTGGTCGTAGGGGGATTTTGGGAGCTTAGGTATCTTACCTTGTTTAAAATGAGTCTCCTGTAGAAATAGGAGATCCGCGTCTAATTTCTTTGCCACTGAGAGCAGCCAATGTCGTTTGTTGGGCGAATTGAGCCCATTAATGTTAAAGGACGAAAACTTGAACAGAGGAGGTTTCGGATTGGTCCTGTTCGGTCTAGTCAAGGTATCAGCAGCCATGAATACCACACCCGCAGTCTCTATGTACTAGAAGGTAAATAAAGAGGGAATATTGAAGAGGAAGGGGGGGAGGGGTGAGACAGGACAAGGGGTGGAAAAACACTAGTACAGGTGTAATACAGTAAACAGAATAGTGTAACCAACGAGACACTATTACTACAATCTGTAGTAACTATGTGATTATTGCACTCTATGTGAGAACAACAAGCACAGATTTGTACAATAGTAGGGTCAGAGAAAATCCTGATCGGAAACGAACCTAGTTAACGCCGATACGAAAGAGCTAAAGAGCTTGTCATAAACTAACAGCAGAAATATAACTTAATCTATGAAATGATGAGACAAGATGGTGGTAATCTCATGAAGTCCCCTTGGGATAAATATAGTGAGTCCCATGAAGAGTACAAGAACTCATGTTATAATACATATGCCAAAACGCAACAGTCCATCAGTCCTATGGAGTAGTTAAAGCACTTCTTAATAAAAAAGAACAGAGTGTCCCATAGGACAATTAACATAACTAAAATAAGGACAAAGCACTATCCACGTGTTTGCGAAGTGGAGAGCGTTGAAATAACTCACGATCAGTGGAACACAGTGAAAAAGAGCTCATGGTGTACCCATTCTACTTCTCAAGATATTCTTCCTGGATTTTGGTGATCTGTGACGCATTCCGGTATGCCCTATGGCTAGTGGAGGTAATTGCGGCGGCATTTCCAAATCACCCGTAGGTAGCCAAGATTGTATCTCCAAAGGCTCTATATCCAGAATAGACCAAATCTGTTGTAGATCTGCAGGTGTATGAACCGTAATGCGTCTACCTCCATGCAATACGGCCAGTCCAAACGGGTATAACCAGGCATATTTGATACCTCTGGAGCGTAATTCTTCCAGTACTGGTCGTAGTATCCTCCTTTTAGCTAAAATAGATGGCGCTATGTCTTGAAAGAGCAATATTTCGTTACCATCTATTTCTATGCGATCCTTTTCTCTTGCTGCATTCAATATGGCATTGGTATCAACAAATGATAATAAACCACAAATAATGTCCCGAGGGGGTTCATTTTGTCTAGGTTTTGGGCGTACAGCCCTATGAATTCTTTCAATTACCACCTTCTCTGCACGGTCTGGGCCTAGCAGATCAGAGAACAGGGATGAAGCCATTTTGTGTAGGTCTTCTGTACCATTGGTCTCAGGTAATCCTTTTAGCCTGATATTTCTCCTCCTGTTTCTATTTTCTTGATCTTCAATTTGTAAAAGAGATCTATCCAGTAAATCCTTATGGTGTTGCAAGTGCGCAGTTACTGCGTCGGCATGTGTGTGTACTGCAGCATAAGACTCCTCTAGGGCTGTAAGTCTAAGCCCTGCAGCCAGCATATCAGACCTATACTCGGCCATTTCCTGGACCATTGGCAAAAGAGCTTTGGCTAAAGCTTTTTGTAAAAATGCCCTTGTAATCGGGGCTGCACTTGCCTCACTGCGGTCTCCCTCCACACCACTCTCTCCCTCCGAGTCCTCAGCGAAGTCCGTCACCGCTTTCTGTATCGGCGCCATCTTAGGAGCAGTATGCGGCGAAGGTGAGCCTTTCTTCCTAGCGAAACGCTGTAAGTCACTGTGGATTTTCTGGTGTTTAGGGGTGCCCGGAGGGTCCCTGGACCCGTCTCTGCCCGTCTTGACCATGTCTCTACTGTTAGGAGCTGTAACGGCGGCAAGAAGGTTCCCAGCGAACGGAGCTTCAGAGAGATGCGTCCGCCATCTTGCGCGGTCAGGCTCCGCCCCCCCCTTTCTCCTTCTTTGTAGACTTTGTGCGTCAACAAACGAGGGCTAGAAATGACCCCAGCTTCGACCTCGCAGCCCTCGACACCACCTATTTCAGAACTGGTAAACCTGCAGCGATCGGCGACTCGAAAGCCATACCGGTTGCTGCATACAAAACCAACGTGTTCCCCGCAAACTCCTCACGTGAAACTTACCGCACTGTAGAGACCTCAACGGAAGACCCGTGCAGAGAATGCCCTCTGCACAAGAAGCCTCATGCACTGCTAAAATGCAGAGGGTTTAGAGAGAAGTCCATTGAAGATCGCAATGCCTTCCTCAAGGAGAATCACATTTGCTACAAATGCTGTGCATCAGCTTCCCATCTTGCAAAAGACTGTACAGCCAACATCAAATGTGCAGAATGCGACAGCAGAGAGCACAATACAGCCTTACACCCAGGGCCAGCGCCATGGACTCTCACACCCTCAGACCTGGGCACAGAGCATGGCGGGGAGGAGGTAGAGACGACACCTCCTTAAGTGACAACCCAGTGCACCCAAGTCTGTGGGAGAGGGCTTAACGATAGATCTTGCTCCAAGATCTGTCTCGTTACAGTTTATCCCATTGGCTACAAGGAGAAGGCTGCAAAGCTATATGCAGTCCTCGACGAACAAAGCAACAGGTCGCTTGCGAGCTCATCCTTCTTCAACATGTTCAAAATTGAAGGACACAGCTTCTCATATTCACTCAAGACATGTTCAGGTGTGAGTAAAGAAACAGGAAGAAGAGTCACCGGCTACCAAATCGAATCTATTGATGGCGAGACATCCTTACCTCTACCTACTCTGATCGAGTGCAACCATCTTCCCAACAACAGGGAAGAAATCCCTACACCGGAGGCAGCCCTACGCCATGAGCATCTCAAACCCATAGCACCCCTCATCCCTGCCTTGGACCCAGAGGCTCAGATAGCGCTCCTGCTCGGAAGAGACATCATAAGGATCCACAAGGCGAGAGAACAAATAAACGGCCTTCACGATTCCCCATATGCTCAGAAGCTTGACCTAGGGTGGGTCATTACGGGCAATGTTTGCCTAGAAGCTGCGCACGCATGAACTACAGTGAACGCTCTCTACACAAACTTATTGGAGGTCGGACCCCCACCTCCTTCTCAACCATGCCCCAATAGGTGCCTCATAAAAGAGGAGCCCGCTAGCATAACTCACTCTGAACCAACAGAAGTCACGAACTGTTCCCGCAACAAAGGTACGGGCCACTTGGGGTGTATGATCCCCCAAGAGACTAAAGAAGATGATAAGGTAATGCCCTCCAATAGAGACAAAACCTTCTTAAAGATAATGGAGGAAGTTTCCTTCAAACGTGAAACAAATAGTAGAGCCGCACCGCCACCTCTCAGGCCATGGGGAGGCCATCTCCCCAACAATAGAGATCAGGCACCAAAATGTTCTCTTTCACCCGGATCCAACTCTCAAAAGAAACCAGAAAGGAAGGGACGTCTCCCCTCATTCATGAACCAGCGACTAGAGCACGGCCGCACAGAGGTGACTTCACCCCCAACAGAAATGACATCAGGCTACAGCCACAACGAGACTATGAGACCTTACGTCTACGCGAACGATAGACCCCAAAGAGGTAGGGAGTCAACAGTCTTTCACGACCCAACGAATAGCCCCCCTTATGAAGACCCACGCGGACAACTAGAGCCAGAATCCGACTCAAAGATTCAGCCTCAAGTTTCCACAGTCACCACGACAGTTTCCAATGTGCCGCTTGGGCCCAAAAGCCCTACCAAGCTCCCTGTCTGGAAGTTGTTATGGAAAAACCTATGGCGGCGAGTGCAGAACTTGGCAGTTACCTTCTGGAAAAAGTGGGGGCTACAATATACCCGTACTTTACAGGCAAGGAACAAGTCGCAAGCCAGCCAACCCAACACGAGAGTTGACAACATGGATCTTCCAAAAAGCTCTCAGTTCAAGAGAAATGAAGAGCCTCTGGGACTGGCGACCAGAATGTTCCCAAGTGAAAGCGGGAAAGCCCAGAAAATGGAACCCGAGGATTACAGGCAAAGTGAACCCAGACCTCTCTTCAGATCAGTGACTGATTCAATCTCACGGTTCTCCCCAGAGACATCTTAGTGTGGTACCCTCGGGTACCAGGCGGGGAGTGTTATGCCTCCAGCAGGTATCTCATATTACCTGTCATAGCTCCATCTAGTGGCCATTGTGCAAATTACAAACTACCATACCTTTTTTATGTGTCCCACTAGAGTCACCGTAGTTCCCGCCCACAACTTGGTGTTGTCACCAGGCTACACTGTAGTTAGTCTTTTTCACTTCAGGCATGGACCCTGCCACACCATCTTATACCTTCTCCAAGACTTGGGCCTTAAGTAGCATCGTTGGTATGTAATAACTATACCCAGCACTATACCTTCATGTATTACGTATATTGTTATGTTTCCACACTCCCTAGCATAATTTCTATATGTAGTTGTTCTAGCTAGTAGACCATGCTCATTGAGCCAGACCCAGCTCCCATTCCAGACCACATGTAACCATACACATCATAGATGTCTATTACCTCCCCACTACCACAATGTTACGTATCTGATGTACCTTCCAGCAAGATACATGTACAGTTTGTGTCATAGTGTGCTGTTATGTAATAGTAATGCCTGCATAGCCATGTCATAGAAGATTGTCACATGTATGTCTGCCATAGTAATACATACACAGTTTGTGTCATGGAAGATTACCACATGCCCATTGTAACTGCAATGTACTGTTTTCTGTTCCCCAGTTTCACCCTATCCCTTGTAATAAAAGCAAAGTTCGGACACCTCTCCAGAGTGCATGAGTTACTAGGAAGGAGTTTAGCTGCCTGTCAACCTATACCCCACACACATAGGGAGGACAGAACACCCCCAGTGCTGTTTGAGCACTGGGACCTGTCCCCAGTGCTGCAAGATAACTCATTTGCATACCGACAAAAACCAGGATTTTAACCGAACGGCGGGGTGGAGATGACTTCTAAAGGTAGGCGAAGAATAGCCTTTTTTAATGCTATTCCAATACGTGAACGAGAAAAAAAAGAGTTTTAAAGAAAGAATCCCTTTAAAAAATGAAAAACTTTTTCCAAGTCAAGATTTACTTTGAATCATTATATAATATTTTCAGCACAGTTTCAGAGTTCTTTTTTTGCTGAATGAGCGTTATGAGCGCTCCCATTGAAGTGAATGGGAAGTGTTCGGGAGCCGTCCGCAGCGCTTGTGTGTACAGCTGTGAATGAGTATTTTTACAAGCCCGGCGTAACTCCGTGTGCATGTTGCCTAACTTTAATTTGTTAGTTTGTTGTTGTTTAGTTTGTTTTTGTTTACTTATTTTTATTCATAAAATGATGATGGTGGAGGGTCTATCTACCACAATGCTATTACATTTTACTACACTTCCCTGTCATAAGTTCCCAGCTGTCATAACAACTGATTGTTGCCCTCTTTGATGTTGCAGAGATTGACAATCACTTCCAGGTGTCATAATTGGCTAATAGGGAATAAATAGTAGTGATTCGTTCTGGAACGGTTTGTGTGCACCATACAGGTATGCCAAATGTTAGGATGGGTTAAGGATAGGCCATCAAATCTTGAAAGTTGTTTAACCCCTTCACATTCCTTGTTATCAATTTTTGTTGATATTGCAACCTAAGGCCAAGGCCCCACGTAGCGTACCACTGGAAAAAGCACTTTGGGAAAAACAGTGGTGGAAATGCATTGTGGTTTTGTCCCACAGTGCTTTTCACAGAAAGTTCAGATCGGTTTCCTATGCAGACTTTCTGCTTTAGTTATGCCTATAGTTCCTATGTAATAGGAAGAAGGTGCGGATGCACAGCCCGGCTTCTTAAAATATAACCTTTAATCCATATTCAGTTTAAAATCAGCAGTTTACAAAGATAGGAAAAACATAGTGCAAACAGAAGATAAAATAAAACAACCGCAGACGCGTTTCGGGATTAATAATCCCTTAGTCTTAGCATCACTAATGAAAAAATGTTAGAACATTTTTTCATTAGTGATGCTAAGACTATGGGATTATTAATCCCGAAACGCGTCTGCGGTTGTTTTATTTTATCTTCTGTTTGCACTATGTTTTTCCTATCTCTGTACACTGCTGATTTTAAACTGAATATGGATTAAAGGTTATATTTTAAGAAGCCGGGCTGTGCATCCGCACCTTCTTCCTATTACTTACTACTTACCTCGATAAGTCCCGAGGCTGGAATCGCACACCCCGAAGAAACTTCTTTGATATGGTGAGTGGCAACTGACCCCTTTTTTCTAAAGCAATTTTCTATAGTTCCTATGTTTCCGTAGGTATAATTGACATGTTGTAATTCCAAACCCGCAACATATTTTTCCACAAAGTAGGGATGGTAAATCATGGTGTTAATTTCACATGATGCCCCAGCCTAAGGGTGCATTCACACTGAGTAAACGCTAGCTTATTCTGAACGTAAAACACGTTCAGAATAAGCGGCGTCTAAAGCAGCTCCATTCATTTCTATGGGAGCGGGGATACGAGCGCTCCCCATAGAAATGAATGGGCTGCTTCTTTCACTCCGTGCAGTCCCATTGAAGTGAATGGGGAGTGCCGGCGTATACGGCAAGCTCTGCTCATGCCGGAGCGTACACGCCGGCACTCCCCATTCACTTCAATGGGACTGCACGGAGTGAAAGAAGCAGCCCATTCATTTCTATGGGGAGCGCTCGTATCCCCGCTCCCATAGAAATGAATGGAGCTGCTTTAGACGCCGCTTATTCTGAACGTGTTTTACGTTCAGAATAAGCTAGCGTTTACTCAGTGTGAATGCACCCTAAGACAGCATTAAAAAAAAATCGAAAATCTCTGAATATTTTTCATAGGTACAGTACAGTGGGTAAAAAAGTATTTAGTCAGTCACCAATAGTGCAAGTTCCACCACTTAAAAAGATGAGAGGCGTCTGTAATTTACATCATAGGTAGACCTCAACTATGAGAGACAAAATGAGAAAACAAATCCAGAAAATCACATTGTCTGATTTTGTAAGAATTTATTTGCAAATTATGGTGGAAAATAAGTATTTGGTAACCTACAAACAATCAAGATTTCTGGCTCTCACAGACCTGTAACTTCTTCTTTAAGAGTCTCCTCTTTCCTCCACTCATTACCTGTAGTAATGGCACCTGTTTAAACTTGTTATCAGTATAAAAAGACACCTGTGCACACCCTCAAACAGTCAGACTCCAAACTCCACTATGGTGAAGACCAAAGAGCTGTCAAAGGACACCAGAAACAAAATTGTAGCCCTGCACCAGGCTGGGAAGACTGAATCTGCAATAGGCAACCAGCTTGGATTGAAGAAATCAACTGTGGGAGCAATAATTAGAAAATGGAAGACATACAAGACCACTGATAATCTCCCTCGATCTGGGGCTCCACACAAAATCTCACCCCGTGGGGTTAAAATTATCACAAGAACAGTGAGCAAAAATCCCAGAACCACACGGAGGGACCTAGTGAATGAACTGCAGAGAGCTGGGACCAATGTAACAAAGCCTACCATCAGTAACACACTACGCCGCCAGGGACTCAGATCCTGCAGTGCCAGACGTGTCCCACTGCTTAAGCCAGTACATGTCCAGGCCCGTCTGAAGTTTGCTAGAGAGCATTTGGATGATCCAGAAGAGTATTGGGAGAATGTCCTATGGTCTGATGAAACCAAACTGGAACTGATTGGTAGAAACACAACTTTTCGTGTTTGGAGGAAAAAGAATACTGAGTTGCATCCATCAAACACCATACCTACTGTAAAGCATGGGGGTGGAAACATCATGCTTTGGGGCTGTTTCTCTGCAAAGGGGCCAGGACGATTCGGGTACATGAAAGAATGAATGGGGCCATGTATCGTGAGATTTTGAGTGCAAACCTCCTTCCATCAGCAAGGGCATTGAAGATGAAACGTGGCTGGGTCTTTCAACATGACAATGATCCAAAGCACACCGCCAGGGCAACGAAGGAGTGGCTTTGTAAGAAGCATTTCAAGATCCTGGAGTGGCCTAGCCAGTCTCCAGATCTCAACCCTATAGAAAACCTTTGGAGGGAGTTGAAAGTCAGTGTTGCCAAGCGACAGCCCCAAAACATCACTGCTCTAGAGGAGATCTGCATGGAGGAATGGGCCAACATACCAACAACAGTGTGTGCCAACCTTGTGAAGACTTACAGAAAACATTTGACCTCTGTCATTGCCAAAAAAGGATATATAACAAAGTATTGAGATGAAATTTTGTTACTGACCAAATACTTATTTTCCACCATAATTTGCAAATAAATTCTTACAAAATCAGACAATGTGATTTTCTGGATTTGTTTTCTCATTTTGTCTCTCATAGTTGAGGTCTACCTATGATGTAAATTACAGACGCCTCTCATCTTTTTAAGTGGTGGAACTTGCACTATTGGTGACTGGCTAAATACTTTTTTGCCCCACTGTATATTTTAATTTGCAAGAAAAATCATAAAATAAAAATAGCTATTTGATATGTATTTGTAAAGATATGAGCTTATGTTAAATAATAATGTTGTTTATCTTTTCCTTCGTGCTGATAAGATTTATAAACCTTATTATTTATATTATTTTTCACCCTTTTGAAGCAATATCAAAATAGCTCCATAACAGTGAGAATTGTATATTTTATAGTGTTTTTGCAACCAAAAGCCTATCTTTTATATTTCTTTGGTGTCCATGATTGATCTTTTATCATGCTGCAGCTGGTGCAGCAGCTCATTCATATTGAAGCTGTTCAGACCCATCTTTCATCCAGATTGGCACTACTTTTATCTGTGTGGCAGCCTTATGTTTCTTTTTTTAAGTGCTTGTATTTTACTTGCTGTCTTTTGCTTTGTAAAATTCTCTGTTCAGTGTGTTTTCCACTCTTATGTCCATAACACTGTGAAAATGACAAGAGTGGGTGTTTTTTTTTTTTAGATATGAAGAGTACATTTCTCTATGAAGTACATTTGTTATGCAATACAGTCAGCGCACGCACATAAATATATATATATATATATATATATATATATATATATATATATATATATATATATTACAGTATAGTTTAAAATGTTTTAGGCAAGTATGGATAAATGTTACTCCACAGACCTTGATTTTCACGTGTGCGGGGCGACAGTCGGGGCTGCATTCCTGTTCTATTTTGCGGCCCGTGCCTCCGTGGCTCCTATTCAGTTAATGAAAGAGGCCACAGAAGCACAGCCCACGCGTGGGTGGCGTACAGGGACATCCGTGTGCAGACCGTTCATTTAATTTACGGCAGGCCGGGTTGCAGTATAGTCGTCTGCAACAGGCCTTAGACTGTAGAAACAACTCTCATTTTCAAAATTCTCCTTAGGGTACCTCAAAAGAATCAAAAAGATATCCAGGTGTATTTCTGGACGATAAATAAATACTAGAATCCCATCCACTTTGCAGTGAGTGTAAAAACACAGCAGTGAACACATTATGAATTTTCCCATTATGTTCAATCAATTTATGTATTAACTCAAGCTTGTTCCCTACAATTTTTCTTTTTTTTTTTTTTTTTTAATTATGGGTTTTATGTATGATTGTGTATATGTTTGTTAAGGGTAAAAACTTGTGATATATATTGGTGTCATAAAGGATATATATTTATTATTCATTGATGCTTATGTGGTGCGTTCATGGGGTATAGCTGTAATCTAATTTCTGAATTAACATGAGAAAATCAGAGGCTCTGTTCCTTCTGTTTTGTGTTAGGTCCCTCAAAGTACAAGAGACCTCCTTCAAAATCATTTCACATTGGTGTAGAATTCTGACCTTTTCCACTGCTGGTTCCCAAATGACCAAGACTCTTGTTGGGGTTGTGGTCAAGAGTGGGGAACAATGACCCATATTTTGTGGGGTTGTTCCTTGTTCTGGGAATTCTGTTTTTAATTTCACATAACTGGCATAACTAATATTTTCTTACCTAACACTGGAGGCCCTGCTCCTCTTCATGATCCATACCAACACAAATGGTCTCTCCTTAGCTTCCTTTTGTAATTGGTATAGAACACCCTCCCCAGAAACTGTTCTCTATTAATAACAGCTATCAATATCTCTGCATCAGCTCAGCCAATCCCCTCTACAAAGATGTCTAAGAAATAAGGTTCCTGGGTTATATGTGACCTACAAAGGCGTTTGGCCACAATTTTTTAGTTTAATCATGTAGTGACCCCTATGTGTTGACTGTTATCTGAGCCTGTTCCTCCTGCCCTGGCCACTGCCTATTTACTGCATGTGAACCTATGTCTCCTACCCTGACCTCTGTCTGTGTATCATGACAAATTGACTTAATCTGACCTAAACTAGGTTTATCCTCTGACTTCATCTGCTCCATCAGTGCCTCAAACCAACATATGAGCAACTAAGACTACTTCTGAGGTAGCAGGAGTAGCCCCAAATCAAATCAGCCAAGGACCAAAGATTGTACTTGTATATTGGCGGTTATTGTCAGCTAAAAGTATAATAGGAATTATACCAGGTTATACCAGGTTAACCACTTTAAATTCCAGATCATGTTCAGCATTTGTCATCATCCTCCATACCTTGAATTATTCTTTGTCCAGACTGTGATCCTAAATGGTGTTCTCTCTATTTGAGAATTCAGTATCACACTATGACATGCTACATATCTGCCTGATTAGCGAGTAGTTAGAGAAATTGAGATACTGTGTACTTTAGACAAAATTGATGGTGCAGAAGAAAAGCTTACTTGGAATTGTAATGTACCGTACTGTGAAAGGATTAGGAGGTGATCTGATGAGAACATTGGCTGGCATCTGGCAAGTGTCAGAATCATCAGTCACATTGTCTCTGTTAGGAATATGAATGTTGTAGTGAAACCATGAATTTCCTGAAAGTGTTATGAGTGACAATTTTATGAATTTTACACATATTTTGAATTCTACTTTTCTACATTTGTTTTTAAAATTGTTCTGCATCTGGTGAGACCTACCATATAGATTACAATGGCTGTAGCTAGTCAAGTATAGGTACACTGTTTATTGCTTTGAGAAATATATTTTTACATAAGGACTTGTCTTTTTTTTGGGATGTGAGAGTATTTGTGATTATTGAAAACTGCACATGAAGAGACTCATGTTTTATTCCTGTGGTTTCCTATCATATGATTGACAACCACAGATAAAGCATAATAAATATATCAGTTACATATAGGCCAGTATGACCTCATGAACATGGTATATGCCTATGGCTACGTACAAGCACAAGAAATGGCCAAATCTTTGCACTATGGGGATACTGACACCAATTTACTGTTGTATGTTGGCTCTCTATGGTTACGCCACATGGACCCTAGCCTTAGGTAAGAAAAAAGAGCACATTGAATGGACAGAAGTCAGCACTTTTGGATGAAGACATGATGGTGATGCAGGAGAAGAGGCGGTCTCGAGAAGAAGATGGAGGAGAGCGCTGGAGAGTTTTCAAGCAGCACAGAGGATGCCTCCAGTCAGCACCGCACCTCCCATGAGGCGACCTGAAACGAGCGCTTCAGGCGGCGCTATATCAGGACCCCAGGGAGGGCGGCATTTTTGATTACCTAAGCCAGTCCAGGACAAGCTGTCCTGGACTGGCTTAGCACCGAGCGGTGGTTTGGGGAGGCCACTGGAGCAGCGCTGCTCCGGCAGCCTCCCCTCACGCTCAGGCAGAAAGCAGGTCATCTCCGTGCCTGCTCTCTGCCTGCGAACGGCGCTAAGCCCTGCCCCCTTCGCTCCACCACGCCGCCTTCCCTCGACCACGCCCTTTCGCTCCACCCCCTCCTCCTGGGGGGGTTAGGGGCGGCTTTCTGTAGTTCGCCTCGGGCGGCAAAAGGGGTAGGTTCACCCCTGCCCCCAGTGCTGTTTAAACATGAGGAATGCCCCCTGTACTCATTAGCATAACAGCGAAAAATGAAATATCTACCAAACGTCGGCGTGGAGAAGACTTCTAAAGGTAGGGGAAGAATAGAATTTCTTTAGGCTATTCCAACATGGGCTTAGTTAAAATGGGATTCTAATGATAGAATCTATTTAACATTATTAAAAACTAGAGATGAGCGAGTACTGTTCGGATCAGCCGATCCGAACAGCACGCTCCATAGAAATGAATGGATGCACCTGGTACTTCTGCTTTGACGGCGGCCGGCCGCTTAACCCCCCGCGTGCCGGCTACGTCCAGTCATTTCTATGCGAGCGTGCTGTTCGGATCGGCTGATCCGAACAGTACTCGCTCATCTCTATTAAAAACTATATATAACTGGAGTTGCACTTCAACAGTCAAAGGAGTTGCACTATTTGCACAAAATATTGCACTAGGCACGTGACTTTCATGAGTGCTGGAAATGACTTCTCCCTGCCAAATTCATCAAATTTATTAAGATTGTGCACCTTTTATGTTACTTGTTGCATTTTACTCGTACAAACTTTAGTATTTGGGCATGAAACACCAATCCTAATAAATATTTCCCCATTGTCTATACCTTACTAAAATGATCTACAATATGTGGCTTTATAGCTAGGCTAAACAGATGAGACAACGTGATCAATATAAATACAGTTATATACAAGAAAGAGAGCATGTTACTTTCTCAAGAATGTCAGAACACTTTTGCAATTCAATTGAATTTCCACATTGAATAAACATTACAAGAGTAAGATTGACACGCTGCATATTTTCATTACAAGTTACTTAGGCAATATTATAAATCGTATTATGAAAGAGTTCATTTGGAGCAGACATATTTTTAATTGATTTACACTATGACATTATCCTTCTTCGTACAATTTACATTACTTATCTGCCATAATTAAATGGCAAATTCTCCAGTGAACAAAACAAGAAATGAGAAATATTAGGACATATTTATTTAGTTGTAACATTACAAGAGATGAAGTTTATCACTTGGAGGCCTCGTAACATGTAATTAGAAAGCAAATAAATACAGGGAATATGTTTTTCCTTTCAGCAAACATATCCATTAAAACAATTTGTAATAGCACAATTTTGATAGCAAAACAGAAGGAATTAAACTGAAAACACAAAAATAATAGATGTGATTTGTATTACAATTTCTAAAACCTCACCATATCTCCCTATATTATAAAAATGAATTTCTGTCTGTCTGTCTGTCTGTCTGTCCGTCTGTCTGTCTGTTCTCTAATGCAAACCAAACAACTGGACCGATCTTCACCAAATTTGGTACAGAGATACTTCAGATATCCGGGAAGGTTTAAGACGAGACTCCAACTCACTCGGACGTACCGTTGCTGAGATACAGCATTCCAAACACAGTGCCCCCCTTCCTTAGCCAATACAAACCTGCAAGACTTTCACTCATATTCCAACTGCAATACACACAGTCACTCCACATGCACAATACAACACTGATATCCAAACTGAGATACACGCATCAGAGGATTAGATACACAGATCAGCACACAGTATCACACGCCACAGGATTAGATACACGGGTCTGCACACAGTCCCACACACCAGAGGATTAAATACGCACTTCTGCACACAGTTCCACACACTGAAGGATTTGATACGTGCGTCTGCACATGGTTCCACATGCCGAAGGATTAGATACAGGTGTCTACACACATGCCCACACTCCAGAGGATTAAATACGTGCGTCTGCACACATTTGTACACGCCATAGGATTAGATACACGCGTCTGCACAGAGTACCACATGCCGTAGGATTAGATACACGCATCTAAACACAGTTACACACTCCAAAGGATTAGATACGTGCGTCTGCACACAGTACCACACTCCAGAGGATTAGATACGTGCGTCTACACACAGTTCCACACTCCAGAGGATTAGATACGCGCATCTGCACACATTTGTACACGCCATAGGATTAGATACACACGTCTGCACAGAGTACCACATGCCGTAGGATTAGATACACGCATCTACACACAGTTCCACATTCCAGAGGATTAGATACGCGCGTCTGCACACAGTTGTACACGCCATAGGATTATATACGCGCGTCTGCACACAGTTGTACACGCCATAGGATTAGATACACGTGTCTGCACACAGTACCACATGCAGTAGGATTAGATACGCGCGTCTACACATAGTTCCACACGCCGAAGGATTAGATATGTGCCTCTTCACACAATACCACACAGGGGAGGATTAGATACGTGTGTGTGCACACAGTGTCACACTTTGGAGGATTAGATACATGCCTCTGCACACAGTACCACAAGCCAGAGAATTAGATTCACGCCTCTGCACACAGTACCACACGGGGGAGGATTAGATACGCGCGTCTACACACAGTACCACATGCCATAGGATTAGATATGCGCGTCTGCACACAGTACCACATGCCGGGGGATTGGATACACGCGTCTACACACAGTTCCACACGCTGTAAGATTAGATAAGCGCCTCTTCACACAATACCACACAGGGGAGGATTAAATACACGTGTCTTCACACAGTTGTACACGCCATAGGATTAGATACACACGTCTGCACACAGTACCACATGCCAGAGGATTAGATACGTGCGTCTACACACAGTACCACATGCCGTAGGATTAGATACGTGCGTCTACACACAGTTCCACACGCCGTAGGATTAGATACGCGCCTCTTCACACAATACCACACAGGGGAGGATTAAATACGCGCGTCTGCACACAGTACCACACGCCAGAGTATTAGATAAGCGCGTCTGCACACAGTACCAAATTCCGTAGGATTAGATATGCGCGTCTGCACACAGTACCACATGCCGTAGGATTAGATACCCACGTCTACACACAGTTCCACATGCTGTAGGATTAGATATGCGCCTCTTAACACAATACCACACAGGGGAGGATTAGATACATGCATCTGCACACAGTACCACACGACCGAGGGTTAGATGTGCGTGTCTGCACACAGTTACACACGCTGAAGGATTAGATACGTGTGTCTGCTCTAAGTATCACACGGGGGAGGATTAGATACGCACATCTGCACACAGTTCAACACGCTGGAGGATTAGATATGCATGTCTTCACATAGTACCACCGCCAGAGGATTAGATACGCGTTTCTACACACAGTATCACACGGGGAAAGATTAGATATGCGCATCTGCACACGGTACCACACGCTAGAGGATTGGATATGCACATCTGCACACAGTTCCATACGCCGGAGGATTAGAAACGCACGTCTGCACACTGTACCACATGCCATAGTATTAGATACGTGCGTCTGCACACAGTTTCACACGCCGGAGGATTAGATATGCACATCTGCACACAGTACCATACGCCGGGGGATTGGATACATGCGTCTGCACACAATACTACATGCCAGAGGATTGGATAAGCAGGTCTGCACATAGTACCACATACCGTAGGATTAGATACGTGTGTCTGCTTACAGATCCACACACCAGAGGAATAAATACACGCATCTTCACACAGTTGTACAGTAGGATTAGATACGTGCATCTACAGATAGTTCCACATGCCGTAGTATTAGATACGTGCCTCTTCACACAATACCACACGGGAGGATTAGATACGTGCATCTGAACACAGTACCACACTTTGGAGGATTAGATACAGGCCTCTGCACACAGTACCACATGCCAGAGAATTAGATATGCGTCTCAGCACACAGTTCCACATGGGGGAGGATTAGATACGCGCATCTGCACACAGTACCACACGCCAGAGTCATTAGATACGCGCGTCTGCACACAGTTTCACTTACTGGAGGATTAGATATGCGCCTCTTCACACAATACCACACGGGGAGGATTAAATATGTGCATCTGCACAAAGTACCACACCAACAAGGATTGGATACTTGCATCTAAACACAGTACTACATGGGGAAGGATTAGATATAGCTTTACTCCAGGTATCCATAACAACTGATAACAGGTTTTTCACTGACATTCAAAATGAGATACACATAATAACATGACGCTTATGGACAAATACACACAAACAACATACAAAATACATCAGTGCAAAATTGGACAATTCTTATGGGGCCACTACACAAACATAAAATGTAATATACCCGTGCGAAGCCGGGTCCTCCCTCTAGTCAATAATATAAACTGTATGTGATATGTCTATCTGTCTGTCTATAGATCTATCATCTGTCTATCAGTGTGTGTTCTCTCTTACTTTTCCTCTAGCCTGGCGAAGTATAAGTAAGTGAACACAAGTTAAACAACTTTTCTTTTTCAAGTTCACAATTTTGTAATAAATAATACCAATTGATGTGCATTGATGTACATTTCATACATTATATAATGTATATTGGGTGTCATGGTGAATTGCAGCTTTTCATGTTGAATTGTAGAGATGGTGAAACCCTCAGGATTGTTTTTGTTTCGTGTTCAGGGCTGGTTCACACTATCGCTTGTATTCCATCTGGAAGAAGTCTGCATGGATACCCCCGGACGGAGTACAATCGCAATTGGAAGTGATGTGCTGTCAAAGCACACAGACCCCATAGACTATAATGGGCTCTGTGTGCTTGCTGCACACTGCCCACATGAATGATTTGTGCGGGCAGTGCGCGGCAAGCACACAGAGCTCATTATAGTCTATAGGGTTCGTGTGTAGAGATGAGCGAACAGTGTTCTATCGAACTCATGTTCGATCGGATATTAGGCTGTTCGGCATGTTCGAATCGAATCGAACACCGCGTGGTAAAGTGCGCCATTACTCGATTCCCCTCCCACCTTCCCTGGCGCCTTTTTTGCTCCAATAACAGCGCAGGGTAGGTGGGACAGGAACTACGACACCGGTGACGTTGAAAAAATTAGGCAAAACCCATTGGCTGCCGAAAACATGTGACCTCTAATTTAAAAGAACAGCGACGCCCAGCTTCGCGTCATTCTGAGCTTGCAATTCACCGAGGACGGAGGTTTCCGTCCAGCTAGCTAGGGCTTAGATTCTGGGTAGGCAGGGACAGGCTAGGATAGGAAGGAGAAGACAACCAACAGCTCTTGTAAGAGCTAAATTCCAGGGAGAAGCTTGTCAGTGTAACGTGGCACTGACGGGCTCAATCGCCGCAACCCAGCTTTCCCAGGATCCTGAATGGAATACACTGTCAGTGTATTCCCGTATACCCGATATATACCCCGATACCCGTTCCAACGGTGTGCCCCCCCACCTTCACCCCAGAAATACCCTGCAAGTCCCCTAGCAATAGAATTGGGGCTATATACACCCACAATTTTTACTACTGGTATACAGTGCCATTGTCTGACTGGGAATTCAAAGAATATATTGGGAATACAAATACCCTCATTTCTTGCTACTGCCATATAGTGCCAGTTTCTGACTGGTAATTCAAAGAATATATTGGGGTTACGTGCACCCACAATTTTTACTACTGGTATACAGTGCCATTGTCTGACTGGGAATTCAAAGAATATATTGGGAATACAAATACCCTCATTTCTTGCTACTGCCATATAGTGCCAGTGTCTGACTGGGAATTCAAAGAATATATTGGGGTTACGTGCACCCACAATTTTTACTACTGGTATACAGTGCCATTGTCTGACTGGGAATTCAAAGAATATATTGGGAATACAAATACCCTCATTTCTTGCTACTGCCATATAGTGCCAGTGTCTGACTGGGAATTCAAAGAATATATTGGGGTTACGTGCACCCACAATTTTTACTACTGGTATACAGTGCCATTGTCTGACTGGGAATTCAAAGAATATATTGGGAATACAAATACCCTCATTTCTTGCTACTGCCATATAGTGCCAGTGTCTGACTGGGAATTCAAAGAATATATTGGGGTTACGTGCACCCACAATTTTTACTACTGGTATACAGTGCCATTGTCTGACTGGGAATTCAAAGAATATATTGGGAATACAAATACCCTCATTTCTTGCTACTGCCATATAGTGCCAGTGTCTGACTGGGAATTCAAAGAATATATTGGGGTTACGTGCACCCACAATTTTTACTACTGGTATACAGTGCCATTGTCTGACTGGGAATTCAAAGAATATATTGGGAATACAAATACCCTCATTTCTTGCTACTGCCATATAGTGCCAGTGTCTGACTGGGAATTCAAAGAATATATTGGGGTTACGTGCACCCACAATTTTTACTACTGGTATACAGTGCCATTGTCTGACTGGGAATTCAAAGAATATATTGGGAATACAAATACCCTCATTTCTTGCTACTGCCATATAGTGCCAGTGTCTGACTGGGAATTCAAAGAATATATTGGGGTTACGTGCACCCACAATTTTTACTACTGGTATACAGTGCCATTGTCTGACTGGGAATTCAAAGAATATATTGGGAATACAAATACCCTCATTTCTTGCTACTGCCATATAGTGCCAGTGTCTGACTGGTAATTCAAAGAATATATTGGGGTTACGTGCACCCACAATTTTTACTACTGGTATACAGTGCCATTGTCTGACTGGGAATTCAAAGAATATATTGGGAATACAAATACCCTCATTTCTTGCTACTGCCATATAGTGCCAGTGTCTGACTGGGAATTCAAAGAATATATTGGGGTTACGTGCACCCACAATTTTTACTACTGGTATACAGTGCCATTGTCTGACTGGGAATTCAAAGAATATATTGGGAATACAAATACCCTCATTTCTTGCTACTGCCATATAGTGCCAGTGTCTGACTGGGAATTCAAAGAATATATTGGGGTTACGTGCACCCACAATTTTTACTACTGGTATACAGTGCCATTGTCTGACTGGGAATTCAAAGAATATATTGGGAATACAAATACCCTCATTTCTTGCTACTGCCATATAGTGCCAGTGTCTGACTGGGAATTCAAAGAATATATTGGGGTTACGTGCACCCACAATTTTTACTACTGGTATACAGTGCCATTGTCTGACTGGGAATTCAAAGAATATATTGGGAATACAAATACCCTCATTTCTTGCTACTGCCATATAGTGCCAGTGTCTGACTGGGAATTCAAAGAATATATTGGGGTTACGTGCACCCACAATTTTTACTACTGGTATACAGTGCCATTGTCTGACTGGGAATTCAAAGAATATATTGGGAATACAAATACCCTCATTTCTTGCTACTGCCATATAGTGCCAGTGTCTGACTGGGAATTCAAAGAATATATTGGGGTTACGTGCACCCACAATTTTTACTACTGGTATACAGTGCCATTGTCTGACTGGGAATTCAAAGAATATATTGGGAATACAAATACCCTCATTTCTTGCTACTGCCATATAGTGCCAGTGTCTGACTGGGAATTCAAAGAATATATTGGGGTTACGTGCACCCACAATTTTTACTACTGGTATACAGTGCCATTGTCTGACTGGGAATTCAAAGAATATATTGGGAATACAAATACCCTCATTTCTTGCTACTGCCATATAGTGCCAGTGTCTGACTGGGAATTCAAAGAATATATTGGGGTTACGTGCACCCACAATTTTTACTACTGGTATACAGTGCCATTGTCTGACTGGGAATTCAAAGAATATATTGGGAATACAAATACCCTCATTTCTTGCTACTGCCATATAGTGCCAGTGTCTGACTGGGAATTCAAAGAATATATTGGGGTTACGTGCACCCACAATTTTTACTACTGGTATACAGTGCCATTGTCTGACTGGGAATTCAAAGAATATATTGGGAATACAAATACCCTCATTTCTTGCTACTGCCATATAGTGCCAGTGTCTGACTGGTAATTCAAAGAATATATTGGGGTTACGTGCACCCACAATTTTTACTACTGGTATACAGTGCCATTGTCTGACTGGGAATTCAAAGAATATATTGGGAATACAAATACCCTCATTTCTTGCTACTGCCATATAGTGCCAGTGTCTGACTGGGAATTCAAAGAATATATTGGGGTTACGTGCACCCACAATTTTTACTACTGGTATACAGTGCCATTGTCTGACTGGGAATTCAAAGAATATATTGGGAATACAAATACCCTCATTTCTTGCTACTGCCATATAGTGCCAGTGTCTGACTGGGAATTCAAAGAATATATTGGGGTTACGTGCACCCACAATTTTTACTACTGGTATACAGTGCCATTGTCTGACTGGGAATTCAAAGAATATATTGGGAATACAAATACCCTCATTTCTTGCTACTGCCATATAGTGCCAGTGTCTGACTGGGAATTCAAAGAATATATTGGGGTTACGTGCACCCACAATTTTTACTACTGGTATACAGTGCCATTGTCTGACTGGGAATTCAAAGAATATATTGGGAATACAAATACCCTCATTTCTTGCTACTGCCATATAGTGCCAGTGTCTGACTGGGAATTCAAAGAATATATTGGGGTTACGTGCACCCACAATTTTTACTACTGGTATACAGTGCCATTGTCTGACTGGGAATTCAAAGAATATATTGGGAATACAAATACCCTCATTTCTTGCTACTGCCATATAGTGCCAGTGTCTGACTGGGAATTCAAAGAATATATTGGGGTTACGTGCACCCACAATTTTTACTACTGGTATACAGTGCCATTGTCTGACTGGGAATTCAAAGAATATATTGGGAATACAAATACCCTCATTTCTTGCTACTGCCATATAGTGCCAGTGTCTGACTGGGAATTCAAAGAATATATTGGGGTTACGTGCACCCACAATTTTTACTACTGGTATACAGTGCCATTGTCTGACTGGGAATTCAAAGAATATATTGGGAATACAAATACCCTCATTTCTTGCTACTGCCATATAGTGCCAGTGTCTGACTGGGAATTCAAAGAATATATTGGGGTTACGTGCACCCACAATTTTTACTACTGGTATACAGTGCCATTGTCTGACTGGGAATTCAAAGAATATATTGGGAATACAAATACCCTCATTTCTTGCTACTGCCATATAGTGCCAGTGTCTGACTGGGAATTCAAAGAATATATTGGGGTTACGTGCACCCACAATTTTTACTACTGGTATACAGTGCCATTGTCTGACTGGGAATTCAAAGAATATATTGGGAATACAAATACCCTCATTTCTTGCTACTGCCATATAGTGCCAGTGTCTGACTGGGAATTCAAAGAATATATTGGGGTTACGTGCACCCACAATTTTTACTACTGGTATACAGTGCCATTGTCTGACTGGGAATTCAAAGAATATATTGGGAATACAAATACCCTCATTTCTTGCTACTGCCATATAGTGCCAGTGTCTGACTGGTAATTCAAAGAATATATTGGGGTTACGTGCACCCACAATTTTTACTACTGGTATACAGTGCCATTGTCTGACTGGGAATTCAAAGAATATATTGGGAATACAAATACCCTCATTTCTTGCTACTGCCATATAGTGCCAGTGTCTGACTGGGAATTCAAAGAATATATTGGGGTTACGTGCACCCACAATTTTTACTACTGGTATACAGTGCCATTGTCTGACTGGGAATTCAAAGAATATATTGGGAATACAAATACCCTCATTTCTTGCTACTGCCATATAGTGCCAGTGTCTGACTGGGAATTCAAAGAATATATTGGGGTTACGTGCACCCACAATTTTTACTACTGGTATACAGTGCCATTGTCTGACTGGGAATTCAAAGAATATATTGGGAATACAAATACCCTCATTTCTTGCTACTGCCATATAGTGCCAGTGTCTGACTGGGAATTCAAAGAATATATTGGGGTTACGTGCACCCACAATTTTTACTACTGGTATACAGTGCCATTGTCTGACTGGGAATTCAAAGAATATATTGGGAATACAAATACCCTCATTTCTTGCTACTGCCATATAGTGCCAGTGTCTGACTGGGAATTCAAAGAATATATTGGGGTTACGTGCACCCACAATTTTTACTACTGGTATACAGTGCCATTGTCTGACTGGGAATTCAAAGAATATATTGGGAATACAAATACCCTCATTTCTTGCTACTGCCATATAGTGCCAGTGTCTGACTGGTAATTCAAAGAATATATTGGGGTTACGTGCACCCACAATTTTTACTACTGGTATACAGTGCCATTGTCTGACTGGGAATTCAAAGAATATATTGGGAATACAAATACCCTCATTTCTTGCTACTGCCATATAGTGCCAGTGTCTGACTGGGAATTCAAAGAATATATTGGGGTTATGTGCACCCACAATTTTTACTACTGGTATACAGTGCCATTGTCTGACTGGGAATTCAAAGAATATATTGGGAATACAAATACCCTCATTTCTTGCTACTGCCATATAGTGCCAGTGTCTGACTGGGAATTCAAAGAATATATTGGGGTTACGTGCACCCACAATTTTTACTACTGGTATACAGTGCCATTGTCTGACTGGGAATTCAAAGAGTATATTGGGAATACAAATACCCTCATTTCTTGCTACTGCCATATAGTGCCAGTGTCTGACTGGGAATTCAAAGAATATATTGGGGTTACGTGCACCCACAATTTTTACTACTGGTATACAGTGCCAATTTCTAACTAGGAATTCAAAATGCGCAAGGCTCCCGGAAAGGGACGTGGACGAGGCCGTGGGCGAGGTCGGGGGAATGGTTCTGGGGAGCAAGGTAGCAGTGAAGCCACAGGGCGTCCCGTGCCTACTCCTGTGGGGCAGCAAGCATTGCGCCACTCCACAGTGCCAGGGTTGCTTGCCACATTAACTAAACTGCAGGGTACAAACCTTAGTAGGCCCGAGAACCAGGAACAGGTCTTGCAATGGCTGTCAGAGAACGCTTACAGCACATTGTCCAGCAGCCAGTCAGACTCTGCCTCCTCTCCTCCTATTACCCAACAGTCTTGTCTTCCTTCCTCCCAAAATTCCGAAGCTTTACAGAACAATAACCCAAACTGTCCCTGCTCCCCAGAGCTGTTCTCCGCTCCTTTCATTGTCCCTCAACCTGCCTCTCCACGTCACGATTCCACGAACCTAACAGAGGAGCATCTGTGTCCAGATGCTCAAACACTAGAGTCTCCTCCATCTCCGTTCGATTTGGTGGTGGATGACCAGCAACCCACCCTCATCGACGATGATGTGACGCAGTTGCCGTCAGGGCATCCAGTTGACTGGCGCATTGTGCGGGAGGAGGAGATGAGACAGGAGTTGGAAGAGGAAGTGGTGGATGATGAGGACACTGACCCGACCTGGACAGGGGGGATGTCAAGCGGGGAAAGTAGTGTGGATGTTGAGGCAGGTGCAGCACCAAAAAGGGTAGCTAGAGGCAGAGGCAGAGGTCAGCAGCTTAGGCGAAGCCAGGCCACACCCGGAATCTCCCAAGATGTTCCAGTTCATACCCAGCCCCGAAAAACTCCCACCTCGAGGGCACGTTTCTCGAAGGTGTGGAGTTTTTTCAAGGAATGCGCCGAGGACAGATATAGTGTTGTCTGCACAATTTGCCTCTCGAAATTGATTAGGGGCTCTGAGAAGAGCAACCTGTCCACCACTTCAATGCGCCGTCATTTGGAATCCAAGCACTGGAATCAGTGGCAGGCAGCAACGGCAGGACAAAGGCCGCCTGCCGTTCACGCCACTGCCACTGCCTCTGCCTCTGCCTCTGCCACTGCCACTGCTGACTGTGCTGGCGATGCACTCCAGAGGACGAGCCAGGACACCACTTCATCTGCCTCCGCCACTTTGTTGACTTCTCCCTCATCCTCCCCTGGTCCTGTCTTATCTCCTTCTCCTGCACCATCAAAGGCACCATCAGGCGTTTCTTTACAACAACCCACCATCTCTCAGACATTGGAGCGGCGGCAGAAATACACTGCTAACCACCCACACGCGCAAGCCTTGAACGCCAACATCGCTAAACTGCTGGCCCAGGAGATGTTGGCGTTCCGGCTTGTTGAAACTCCCGCCTTCCTGGACCTGATGGCAACTGCGGCACCTCGCTATGCCGTCCCTAGCCGTCACTACTTCTCCCGGTGTGCCGTCCCCGCCTTGCACCAGCACGTGTCACTCAACATCAGGCGGGCCCTTAGTTCCGCGCTTTGCACAAAGGTCCACTTGACCACCGACGCGTGGACAAGTGCATGCGGACAGGGACGCTACATTTCACTGACGGCACACTGGGTGAATGTAGTTGAGGCTGGGACTGCTTCCCAAACTGGCCCGGTGTACCTCGTCTCCCCGCCTAACATTCCTGGCAGGGACACGTGAAGAACACCCCCCTCCTCCTCCTCCTCTACCGCCTCCTCCTCCGCCACCGCCTCCTCCTCCGCCACCGCCTCCTCCTCCGCTGTTAGATTGACCCCAGCTACGAGTTGGAAACGTTGCAGCACTGGCGTTGGTAGACGTCAGCAGGCTGTGCTGAAGCTGATCAGCTTGGGGGACAGACAGCACACTGCCTCCGAGGTGAGGGATGCCCTCCTCGATGAGACGGCAATATGGTTTGAGCCGCTGCACCTGGGCCCAGGCATGGTCGTTTGTGATAACGGCCGGAACCTGGTAGCAGCTCTGGAGCTTGCCGGACTCCAACATGTTCCATGCCTGGCCCACGTCTTCAACCTAGTGGTGCAACGTTTCCTAAAGAGCTACCCCAATGTTCCAGAGCTACTGGTGAAAGTGCGGCGCATGTGCGCCCACTTTCGCAAGTCGACAGTAGCCGCTGCTAGCTTAAAATCTCTCCAGCAACGCCTGCATGTGCCACAACACCGGCTTTTGTGCGACGTCCCCACACGCTGGAACTCAACGTTTCAGATGTTGAATAGAGTGGTTGAGCAGCAGAGACCTTTGATGGAATACCAGCTACAAAACCCTAGGGTGCCACAAAGTCAGCTGCCTCAGTTTCACATCCATGAGTGGCCATGGATGAGAGACCTTTGTGACATCCTACGGGTCTTTGAGGAGTCCACAAGGAGGGTGAGCTCTGAGGATGCGATGGTGAGCCTTACAATCCCGCTCTTGTGTGTTCTGAGAGAATCCCTGATTGACATCAGGGATAACTCAGATCACACAGAGGAGTTAGGGATAGCATCCGATCCGTCACAGCTGGAGAGTAGGTCCACACATCTGTCCGCTTCACTGCGTTTAATGGAGGAGGAGGAGGAGGAGGAGGAGGAGGAAGAAGAGTTGTCCGATGATGTGATGGTGATACAGGAGGCTTCCGGGCAACTTCGAATCGTCCCATTGTTGCAGTGCGGATGGGTAGACATGGAGGATGAGGAGGAAATGGAGATTGAACTTTCCGGTGGGGCCAGAGGAGTCATGCCAACTAACACTGTGGCAGACATGGCTGAGTTCATGTTGGGGTGCTTTACAACCGACAAGCGTATTGTCAAAATCATGGAGGACAACCAGTACTGGATCTTTGCTATCCTTGACCCCCGGTATAAAAACAACATCTCGTCTTTTATTCCGGTAGAGGGGAGGGCCAATCGCATCAATGCTTGCCACAGGCAATTGGTGCAGAATATGATGGAGATGTTTCCAGCATGTGACAGTGGCGGCAGGGAGGGCAGTTCCTCCAGTAGGCAACCAAGTTCTCACCGGTCCACACAAACGAGGGGCACACTGTCTAAGGTCTGGGACACCTTGATGGCACCCCCTCGCCAAAGTGCCGCCACGGAGGGTCCTAGTGTCACCAGGCGTGAGAAGTATAGGCGCATGTTGCGGGAATACCTTTCCGACCACAGCCCTGTCCTCTCCGACCCCTCTGCGCCCTACACGTATTGGGTGTCGAAGTTGGACCTGTGGCTTGAACTTGCCCTATATGCCTTGGAGGTGCTGTCCTGTCCTGCCGCCAGCGTCCTATCTGAGAGGGTGTTCAGTGCAGCCGGTGGCATCATCACTGACAAGCGCACCCGTCTGTCAGCTGAGAGTGCCGACCGGCTCACTTTGATAAAAATGAACCACCACTGGGTAGAGCCGTCATTTTTGTGCCCACCTGTGTAAAGCACCCCAACATGAAACTCCATGTCTGTACTCAACCTCTCCAATTCCTCCGCATCCTCATACTCATCCACCATAAGCGTTGCACAATTCTGCTAATACTAGGCTCCCTCCAACATGATTTCCCCCAACTCTGCTGGTTAGAGGCTCCCTCCACCCTGATTTCCACCAACTCTGCTGGTTAGAGGCTCCCTCCACCCTGCTTTCCCACAACTCTGCTGGTTAGAGGCTCCTTCCACCATGAATTTGCCCAAACTGGGCTGTTTAGAGGCTCCCTCCACCATGAATTGGTCCAAACTGGGCTGGTTAGAGGCTCCCTCCACCATTAATTGGTCCAAACTGGGCTGGTTAGAGGCTCCCTCCACCATGAATTTCCCAAAACTTGGCTGTTTAGAGGCTCCCTCCACCATTAATTGGTCCAAACTGGGCTGGTTAGAGGCTCCCTCCACCATGAATTGGTCCAAACTGGGCTGGTTAGAGGCTCCCTCCACCATTAATTGGTCCAAACTGGGCTGGTTAGAGGCTCCCTCCACCATGAATTTGCCCAAACTGGGCTGTTTAGAGGCTCCCTCCACCATGAATTTGCCCAAACTGGGCTGGTTAGAGGCTCCCTCCACCATGAATTGGTCCAAACGGGTTTTTAGAGGCTCCCTTCACCATGAATTGGTCCAAACTTGGCTGTTTAGAGGCTCCCTCCACCATGAATTGGTCCAAACTGGGGTGGTTAGAGGCTCCCTCCACCATTAATTGGTCCAAACTGGGCTGGTTAGAGGCTCCCTCCACCATTAATTGGTCCAAACTGGGCTGGTTAGAGGCTCCCTCCACCATGAATTTGCCCAAACTGGGCTGGTTAGAGGCTCCCTCCACCATGAATTGGTCCAAACTGGGGTGGTTAGAGGCTCCCTCCACCATTAATTGGTCCAAACTGGGCTGGTTAGAGGCTCCCTCCACCATTAATTGGTCCAAACTGGGCTGGTTAGAGGCTCCCTCCACCATTAATTGGTCCAAACTGGGCTGGTTAGAGGCTCCCTCCACCATGAATTTGCCCAAACTGGGCTGGTTAGAGGCTCCCTCCACCATGAATTTGCCCAAACTGGGCTGTTTAGAGGCTCCCTCCACCATGAATTGGTCCAAACTGGGTTTTTTAGAGGCTCCCTCCACCATGAATTGGTCCAAACTGGGCTGGTTAGAGGCTCCCTCCACCATGAATTTCCCAAAACTTGGCTGTTTAGAGGCTCCCTCCACCATGAATTGGTCCAAACTGGGCTGGTTAGAGGCTCCCTCCACCATTAATTGGTCCAAACTGGGCTGGTTAGAGGCTCCCTCCACCATGAATTTGCCCAAACTGGGCTGTTTAGAGGCTCCCTCCACCATGAATTTGCCCAAACTGGGCTGGTTAGAGGCTCCCTCCACCATGAATTGGTCCAAACGGGTTTTTAGAGGCTCCCTTCACCATGAATTGGTCCAAACTTGGCTGTTTAGAGGCTCCCTCCACCATGAATTGGTCCAAACTGGGGTGGTTAGAGGCTCCCTCCACCATTAATTGGTCCAAACTGGGCTGGTTAGAGGCTCCCTCCACCATTAATTGGTCCAAACTGGGCTGGTTAGAGGCTCCCTCCACCATGAATTGGTCCAAACTGGGGTTTTTAGAGGCTCCCTCCACCATGAATTGGTCCAAACTTGGCTGTTTAGAGGCTCCCTCCACCATTAATTGGTCCAAACTGGGCTGGTTAGAGGCTCCCTCCACCATGAATTGGTCCAAACTGGGTTTTTTAGAGGCTCCCTCCACCATGAATTTGCCCAAACTGGGCTGTTTAGAGGCTCCCTCCACCATGAATTGGTCCAAACTGGGTTTTTTAGAGGCTCCCTCCACCATGAATTGGTCCAAACTGGGCTGGTTAGAGGCTCCCTCCACCATGAATTGGTCCAAACTGGGGTGGTTAGAGGCTCCCTCCACCATTAATTGGTCCAAACTGGGCTGGTTAGAGGCTCCCTCCACCATTAATTGGTCCAAACTGGGCTGGTTAGAGGCTCCCTCCACCATGAATTTGCCCAAACTGGGCTGGTTAGAGGCTCCCTCCACCATGAATTGGTCCAAACTGGGGTGGTTAGAGGCTCCCTCCACCATTAATTGGTCCAAACTGGGCTGGTTAGAGGCTCCCTCCACCATTAATTGGTCCAAACTGGGCTGGTTAGAGGCTCCCTCCACCATTAATTGGTCCAAACTGGGCTGGTTAGAGGCTCCCTCCACCATGAATTTGCCCAAACTGGGCTGTTTAGAGGCTCCCTCCACCATGAATTTGCCCAAACTGGGCTGGTTAGAGGCTCCCTCCACCATGAATTGGTCCAAACTGGGGTGGTTAGAGGCTCCCTCCACCATTAATTGGTCCAAACTGGGCTGGTTAGAGGCTCCCTCCACCATTAATTGGTCCAAACTGGGCTGGTTAGAGGCTCCCTCCACCATGAATTTGCCCAAACTGGGCTGTTTAGAGGCTCCCTCCACCATGAATTTGCCCAAACTGGGCTGGTTAGAGGCTCCCTCCACCATGAATTGGTCCAAACTGGGGTTTTTAGAGGCTCCCTCCACCATGAATTGGTCCAAACTGGGGTTTTTAGAGCCTCCCTCCACCATGAATTGGTCCAAACTGGGGTGGTTAGAGGCTCCCTCCACCATTAATTGGTCCAAACTGGGCTGGTTAGAGGCTCCCTCCACCATTAATTGGTCCAAACTGGGCTGGTTAGAGGCTCCCTCCACCATGAATTTGCCCAAACTGGGCTGTTTAGAGGCTCCCTCCACCATGAATTTGCCCAAACTGGGCTGGTTAGAGGCTCCCTCCACCATGAATTGGTCCAAACTGGGGTTTTTAGAGGCTCCCTCCACCATGAATTGGTCCAAACTGGGGTGGTTAGAGGCTCCCTCCACCATTAATTGGTCCAAACTGGGCTGGTTAGAGGCTCCCTCCACCATGAATTGGTCCAAACTGGGGTTTTTAGAGGCTCCCTCCACCATGAATTGGTCCAAACTTGGCTGTTTAGAGGCTCCCTCCACCATTAATTGGTCCAAACTGGGCTGGTTAGAGGCTCCCTCCACCATGAATTGGTCCAAACTGGGTTTTTTAGAGGCTCCCTCCACCATGAATTTGCCCAAACTGGGCTGTTTAGAGGCTCCCTCCACCATGAATTGGTCCAAACTGGGTTTTTTAGAGGCTCCCTCCACCATGAATTGGTCCAAACTTGGCTGTTTAGAGGCTCCCTCCACCATTAATTGGTCCAAACTGGGCTGGTTAGAGGCTCCCTCCACCATGAATTGGTCCAAACTGGGTTTTTTAGAGGCTCCCTCCACCATGAATTTGCCCAAACTGGGCTGTTTAGAGGCTCCCTCCACCATGAATTGGTCCAAACTGGGTTTTTTAGAGGCTCCCTCCACCATGAATTGGTCCAAACTGGGCTGGTTAGAGGCTCCCTCCACCATGAATTGGTCCAAACTGGGGTGGTTAGAGGCTCCCTCCACCATTAATTGGTCCAAACTGGGCTGGTTAGAGGCTCCCTCCACCATTAATTGGTCCAAACTGGGCTGGTTAGAGGCTCCCTCCACCATGAATTTGCCCAAACTGGGCTGGTTAGAGGCTCCCTCCACCATGAATTGGTCCAAACTGGGTTTTTTAGAGGCTCCCTCCACCATGAATTTGCCCAAACTGGGCTGGTTAGAGGCTCCCTCCACCATGAATTGGTCCAAACTGGGGTTTTTAGAGGCTCCCTCCACCATGAATTTGCCCAAACTCTGCTGGTTAGAGGCTCAATCCACCCTGATTTTCAAAACAAATGTTGGTGCCAACCTCAACTTACTACAAGGGCCAAATTCACTGCTGGTGACAAGCTCTCCTCACTGCAAGTGCCAAATACACATGTTTCAAGGTGTTTTCCTACTGTCAGAGAGGTGGTATTGAGTGTGTAAAGTGTGTAGTTGTTAGGCTGTGATGTTGGGGTAATAGAGGGTCTTTGGTGTGTTAGATGCAACCAGACATGCTTCCCCTGCTGTCCCAGTGTCATTCCAGAGGTGTTGGCATCATTTCCTGGGGTGTCATAGTGGACTTGGTGACCCTCCAGACACGGATTTGGGTTTCCCCCTTAACGAGTATCTGTTCCCCATAGACTATAATGGGGTTCGAAACCCGTTCGAACACACGAACATTGAGCGGCTGTTCGAATCGAATTTCGAACCTCGAACATTTTAGTGTTCGCTCATCTCTATTCGTGTGCTTTGACAGCACATTGCTTCCAATTGCGATTGTACTCCGTCCGGGGGGTGCCCATGCAGACTTCCTCTGGATGGAATACAAGCACTAGTGTGAACCAATCCTTAGCCGGTTTGGGTCTAAAATTCATTTTGGTCAAAAAAGTTTGATACAATCTTTACCTTAAATAGGCTTAAAACATAGTGTAGAACACACTTATGGTGACTACAAACCAACTTATCTAATGTCTAACTCTCTAAGGCAAAATTATACCAAAGTAAAAACGTCTAACACCCGGATTTCACATAGATCATCTGTTGAGGCAACCTGTAGGCGCTTGAAACTGCTGCAGCTAATGGGCATTCAGCGTGTGGAAGATGCTCCTACTCAAGTAATAAGAGAAATAGGAGCAGTACTACAGCCTGTGCACTGTATAGCGGTGGTTCTAGGGAATCCTAACTTGTACAATGATACACCTGATACAATGTGGTACATCAGGTATATAATGTTATCAGCCCCATAGCAGTAGTGGTTCCACCCCTGAGCAGTAGATAAATACAGGGCAGTGGAGTGATCTCTCCGAGGCTCTGTCTATACTGCAGCATGGCCAGAGGAATAAAAAGTGCTGAGCTATATTGCTAGAGATCTGCATACTGTACGTCAATCCTGTATCTACTTACCCCTTACCATCTGTAATTGCTGAAACCTTCCTGACCAGAAGAGCAGGACATAGGGTTCTCTAATTTCTAGTGTCCCTCTAGCAGCACTATAAAATATTTGTGGTTGGTTTATGCCTTATATGATCTATTTGTATTGTGATATGTATATAATGTGTAGTTATGTTCTTAAATGGGTTGAATCTCTGTGATTTGTGACCAATCCCTGCTTGGCTTAGATTACAGAGGAAAGAATGCCAGAGAAGCATCTGAGGATACATGTTATATGGGCCTCAAAGCCAAGGTAATGCTTGCACAACAGGGCAAACAGGATACCCAGCAGTGGAAAACTTTAGAAGACCTTTGAGGACTTTTATGATAGAGAATTGCCTACAGATTACAGTAGACTGATTTAGCAAGGGAAACCCAGACTGTAGGAAGGTGTTCAAGATGCCAGCTCATCCACATGGTACAGTGGTAATGTTATAAGAGCTGTACCTGTAGAATTGTACCTTCTGAATCTTATTTCTGCATGACTCTCATGGGCATTCCATCTACATCTGGCTAAAATGTGCACAGGGGAAGTATTACCCCAGTTACTAGATATCCTGCATATTCCCTCCACACTGCAGCAGCCCTTGTTGAGTGCTGGAGTAGCTTGTAGCTAATAAGACTATTTCAAGCACTACTACACCCAGTCCTCCTGTCCTCCACCTATAGCGCTGCATATGAACATGCCCAGAATCTCCGCAAGCTGATGAGATAATAAAGGACCTTCTAGAGAGAAGAATGGGGATGAGACTGCTGATGCCTATCCTGATAAACTGCACAGCAGCAGTATGGAACCAAATACAATATTAGAGACCCATAGAGAGATAAAATAAGCTATTATCTGGGGAATAGTGCTTTTAACGTTTTTAGTTCCTACCTTAGAGATTCAAATTAACATATAGGAAAGCAAATGAGGGTTATTGTTTGTAATGGCAACTCCTCTTTTAAAGGAAACAATCTAATCAAAGTGACATTTTTAAGAAGAGAGCTCAGTAGACATTTTAGAATTCTATTAATATATTTTTAATACATATAAAGTAGATTTTTGTATCCTGATAAATATCCTTTTAAACATGTGTTGACTGTGTGAATGGTTTGCTCTACTTAACATTGTAATCACAGTTGCAAATTCTGCATCAATGACACATGAAAACTCAAAGGAATTTGTGACAAGATTATGTAATCTAAAATGACAAAAAAATGATGAATGATGTGTAGATAAATGTACTAATGTCAGGCATTCTATGGCTTTGATTGATGGTAATCTGAAGGTTTTGAATTAAGTAAACTGATCATTTGATTATGGACAGGTAGTGTTTTAGAAGATAGAATATTACAACAATGTATCTGGTTGATATAAATGGAATTTTAGACTACTAACAGGAAGGTTAACTGTTTAAGTGCAAAATAAAGAAAAACACATACAAGTATTCCCTGATTGATCACAATATTGTAAAAAAAAAGTTAATTTATGGTAAAGATAAATTCATATTTCATTTCATAATTCTAGTCAATTGTTTAGAACTCGGCTTCTTTATGCATTAATTCTGCCTGTTTACATGCTCAATAAAATACTATATATACTGTGTGTACAATAAGTCAGAAATAACTATACAAATCATTAGAAGCAATTGTCATGAGTTAAAGAAGATCTGTCACCAAGTACAAAATGTTACATGCCATACATAACTTGATTCTTGCGGTGCCCCTGAACAAGTTGGTGTTTTCTTTTTTAAAATGTGTCCATCCATTCAAAAGATATGGCCCCTGGAAGGTTATATGTGAACTAGCGCCAATTCTCCAAGTGGGGCAGGAAACTATTTAGTTTCTCAAAGAAATACAAAAGGTTTCCACCCATTTGGAGAATCAGAGCTAGCTTATATATAACCTTCGAGAGGCCAGATTGATCAGGAGCAAAGGGAGAATCAAATGGTAGATCCTCTTTAAAAGGAGTCATCAAGTGAAGCATATTAGATAAAGGAAAGACATGATTTTAGAGACAGCAGATAATATAAAGGTGTAACCGACAACTACAAGGATCTATAGGATAGGCTCCCACCCCAGTGCATATAGTAAATAAAGGGATCCCAATAGATAAATAAAATTGGTTGTTTTTATTGAATTGCAAAGGGCATTGTGCTACACGTGGGTATACAGAATGTCGAGCAATGTTTTGGCCTAGTCGGTCTTTAACTAGCTCAGTAAGTTGCGGTAAGGTAGACGTGGTCAAGGGTACAGAGTAAGGTGGGTTATGGGAGTAGACCTTAGCTGGTATGTTTCCAGTTGGAAGGTGCCAGAGTCCTCGTGAGGGTTGTGTGTGGCCTGTGGGGCTTATGTCAGAGAAGGTGTAGGCTTAGGTCCCACAGTTAATGGTTAATGGTATTGCATTGTATGGTAACCATTTGGAATCACAGATTCCCTCCTATGTTGGAGTCCCCAGTTGAGGTATGCAGTATGCCCCTGGAGTCCAAGGGGTCACGTGGTCCATTGGTGGTGGCAGTGGGTAGAGGACTCTGACACCTTCCAACTGGAAACATACCAGCTAAGGTCTACTCCCATAACCCACCTTACTCTGTACCCTTGACCACGTCTACCTTACTGCAACTTAGCTCGATAAAGGCCGACTAGGCCGAAACGTTGCTCGACACTCTGTATACCCACGTATAGCACAATGCCCTTTGCAATTCAATAAAAACAACCAATTTTATTTATCTATTGGGATCCCTTTATTTACTTTATTAGAGACAGCAGAGAGATAGTCACTGGTGTTCTGTAGCCATGCAGGGGTGATATCACAAGATGAGGTATATAGTTGGGTGTCATCAGTATAAAGATGGTACTGAAAACCAAATCTGTTGGTGGTTTGTCCTATAAGATGATGTTCAAATGGCGGAAATCTTTTCCACAGTGTGAATTCTCTGCATGCCTAGTGGCGACGGGATACAGGTGCAGGAGAGATATCCCCAGCAGCTAGTAGGAGTCAAACAAACAGAAATAGAAGGTGGTTCAGTGGTTTATGTTTAAAGAAAGTGAAAAGTGTGTGAGAGCTGGAAGAGGGAAGAAAAGAGGGACTGATGTGGCTAGCGTGCACTGGCCTTATAAATGGACAAGGGTTTTGCATAAGAACCTTTGCTAAGATAATAATAGATATTGTAAATCTTGGATACTATTTGTACCATTTGTAATTTCTTATTTTTGCAGGAATAAGTATTTTGGTATTCTTCCCTAGCATGCCTCTCTTGTGCCCTGCCTAAGTGCCATGTTTAAATGCACTTGTGATGATGATGATGATGCACTTAGGATGATGAAACTCGTGATCACTTAGGATCCCACCACTGAGACTACAATTGCCATTATTCTTTATACCTTGTTATATGGCTTAGAAATTACTCTACATGTTAACTTTATTGTAAGGGTAGTTGTGATTGCTGAAATGTTTGCGTGTGAGTGCTTTTTTTATAATATTTTTTGCAATCGAAAAAAAGGGCGTTAAATATGTTTTTGCTTTTTGGACAAGGCCATTTCTTAACATTACATTATTGACAATACCAAAACAGAAAGCTATGACTTAAATATATATACTGTATATATATATATATATATATATATATATATATATATATATATATATACCAGTCACTGAGAAAATGTGCTTGAACAAAAGTTAAACGCATATGTTTAGAAATAAGACACATCTTATTAATAGACATACTGTAGGCTGTTGTGACACCAACAAAATAGAACATTACTTTTGAATAAAGACAAACAACCCTGCAACATTAACGGAAAACACTGTCTAAGAATAAATGAAAGCAATATTAGTCTTATGCCCCACATTGCATGTCCATTTTCTGAGAAAATGGCGCTGAGGTTACAAGTGCATCTCAAAAGGTTGCAAATTCATGGCTTTCCTCATACATTTTTATTGCAAAAAGTGGAATAGAATGCATAATAAATCTACCCATGACATAGATATAATCTTGAAGAAAAGACAAACAGTATTAGGAAACTCTAACAAAATAAAAGCAAGAATATATGAAAACAATAGGCTATACCTACTAAATGAAGAAGCTGTAATTGTGATATAATTGTCATAGAACCAATAAAGTGCAGATTCGAGATAAAGACAAACATTTTAATACAATAAAAATGGCTTGCAACTTATAAATAAAGAAAAGGACATCATAGGACATCTGACATCATAGAAATATTCAAACGCAACATCATCAAAGTAGAACAAAGCTCATAAGTAGAGATGGGCAAACTTTCCGAGCCTAGGTCAACATGAATATTCCACCACGACATGCATTGTGCAATGAAAATACAAAAGACACCTGTCTGTGAGTTACTGTGATGTCCTTGCTTCATTGGACATCGACCCGACAGCTTCTCAGCCAATAGTCAGTGGGTCCGCTGTTATTTAACTTATATACTAATGATATTGAAGATGGGATTAATAGCATTCTCTCTATTTTTGCAGATGACACCAAGCTATGCAGTACAGTGCAGTTTATAGAGGATACTACAAGCAGATTTGGACAGACTGAGTGTCTGAGCATCCACATGGCAAATGAGGTTCAATATGGATAAATGTAAAGTTATGCATCTGCGTAAAAATAATTTGCATGCAGACTATGTCCTAGGGGGAGTAACGCTGGCAGAGTCAATGTTGGGGAAGGACCTGGGTGTTTCTTGTAGATCGCTGATTAAATTACAGCATGCACGGTCAATCTGCTGCAATCTGCATATTGTCATGTATTAAAAGGGATATGGACTTGTGGGATAGGGATGCAATATGGTTTAAAGACGGTAGCCGCTCAGGAGCTAACCGAGGTGCCATTTTACCAGCGGCGCATGAGTGCTGCCATTTTGCTGGTGATCGCCGGCACCTGGAGCAAGCTTCAGGGCCGGTGTCAAATTGGCATGACAGCCGGGAGTCTTGTGAAGGCCTACTTTATTTCTATTGCAGTACAATTTGCATCCTGAGTGAAAGGTGAGTGCGAGATTGAGTGAGTGCAGATGAGTCGACCCTTGTCAGCCGCACCCGTTTCACGTTTTATATAGAACATCATGCCCTTTCCCATTCCTGGTTGATGGACATATGTCTTTTTTGAACAATACTAACTATGTCATTATGAAACTAAGTGGCCACCTTACAGTGCTGATGACACATACAGTATATGAGATGCTGTGGGCAGGAATATGAGATGATCCAAAGCAATTACTCCATTTTCTTCAGTAATCCACAGCACTGAGTCAAGCAAAGCTTTCAAATAGAGCTAGAGAGACTTAGAAGTGGGATAAGTAGAGAAAAGTTGAGTCAAATTTAATCAATTACAGGCAGATAGTGGTAGAAAACAGATAGTTAACTCTTTCATTGCCAATAATTTAATTTTGTCTAAGTACGTTTTGCAATAGAGCAGTTTGACCTGTGACTGCCAGAGTGTTTTCCATTATTTTTACTGACAGTAAAAAGTCAGTCCTACTAGTGACACATTTTTTAAAGGGTATTTTGGGCAAACGTTTAAATAGTTTTCATTATGTACAATCAAAATGCTCTTCTAACAATAAAACACTCATTGCACCGCACCTCCGCTATTCTGAGAAATTTTCATTTCTTAATGTTTTTTCTCTACTCACCCAATAAACAGTGTAACACAGCCTCCTAATCTGAAAAAAAATCTCCGTTTGTTAAGGGAGATTTTCTTTCAACCAATAAACAGTCTTGCAGCCTGCTCATCTGAAAAATCAATGTTTGTTAAGGGGTTTATTTTTGGTTACCCAATAATATACAAACTGTAGCCATTGAAACAGCAAAAAAAAAAAAAAAAAAGCAAGCTGACTGATGCAGTTACTAATACTAATATTCACTGACCAGGTTTAGTACTATTTTTCTTGAAATAATTTTTGTAAATATAAATTCATACCAAAAAGACCATACCAGCTGGATAGTTCCTCCCAGCTACAACTGGACAGCATTTCCAGCATCAATGGTACTAATATTGATGCACCGCTGCAGTTGGGTTGAATAACACATTGTCTCTATATTGCGCATGTACTGAATTTATAGCTGCGTTGTTTTACTAACATAGAGTGCTCCTTGTGTCCAGGAAAGTCTCCGAACTTTTAAGGATAAGTTGGATGGCCTGACTCATCTTGCTGAACAGTTTGATTTTTTCACTTCAGCAAGCGATACCACTTGGAGAGCAATAGTTCCTATAGTCCTATGAAAAGGTTTGGGCACCCCTATTAATCTTGATCATTTTTAGTTCTAAATATTTTCGTATTTGCAACAGCCATTTCAGTTTGATATATCTAATAACTGATGGACACAGTAATATTTCAGGATTGAAATGAGGTTTATTGTACTAACAGAAAATGTGCAATATGCATTAAACTAAAATTTGAACGGTGCAAAAGTATGGGCACCTCAACAGAAAAGTGACATTAATATTTAGTAGATCCTCCTTTTGCCTCTAGTCGCTTCCTGTAGCTTTTAATCAGTTCCTGGATCCTGGATGAAGGTATTTTGGACCATTCCTCTTTACAAAATGATTCTAGTTCAGTTAAGTTTGATGGTCGCCGAGCATGGACAGCCCCCTCTCAAATGATCTGAAAACAAAGATTGTTCAACATAGTTGTTTAGGGGAAGGACAGTAAAGGGGTATCCCAATTCTGCAGGTGTTTCTGGGCTGATTGAAGTCAAAGGAGAAAAGTTAACAGTGTAGAGATCTTCTAGATGGGAAGTCATAGTTATCCTCAAATAAGGTAACCTCTTGTATTTGGCACATTACACACAAAATTTGACATAGCATAACTGGAGAGAGGACCCTGATCCAGTCCTGAATCCCAAGTAGAGCAGGAAGCCATCAATCTCCGACTTGTACTTCCCAAGTTGCTTTAGGCCTATTCCATATAAGTAGCCGCAACACAGTGTCTGAGGCCAAGTGATGCAATAACATCACTTCCGTGCATTTCCTGCACCCAAAAACTCAAAAACAGTGGTTGTGGATCCTTGTAGGCCATAGGCCTAAAGTGACTTTCAGTCTGGAAGAAGTGGCTAAATTAATATAGAAGAGGGCAAAAGGGGACACTATGGAGAATATTAATATAAGAGGAACATTAATGTATGGGATGGGGGGACAGGAAGCACTGCATTGGGCATGCATATATTGCATCCATGGCACCAAAGATGTTTGTGGCTTTGATTTAAACAGGGCATAATCACCCTAAAAATTGTCACGGTGTACACAATGCACTGATGCACCTGAACCCACATGGAACTTGTTCTTGAAGATGTGAATATCACCCCTGGGCAGATATGAATAAATGGAATCCTTAACTTATCTGAAGATAACTTGGGGTAAATCTGTATGTTCATGTACTACAATTACAGTCCTTTAGGACAACTGTAAGGAAATTTTAAATGTTTACTGTAGGACAAAATTTTGGGGTTTTCAGAACAAGCTATTATATATGATGGCCTTAAAGGTAGTGTTCAAATTCAGTGTTTCATTATAGTTTGCATAATGAAAAGTTCTTAAAATGTCCAATACACCTCCTGTATCAAATGTAATCAGAGTACCGTATATACTCGAGTATAAGCCAAGTTTTTCAGCACAGTTTTTGTGCTGCAAAAGTCCGCCTCGGCTTATACTCGGGTCATTACGGTAATATAGTTGCAGACCCAGCATCCGGACCCAGCATACAGACACCGGGACGGGTGCCAGGCCGCAGCATTGCCACGCTCATAGCAGGAGCGTAGCTATGCTGCTCATTTCAAACTGCAGAAGTACTTACAGTACCCCGTCCCCCCCCACTCCATCACACGCCGTACCGTAAGTACTTCTGCAGTTTGAAACTGACAGCATCGCTACACTCCTGCTATGAGCGTGGCGATGCTGCGGCCCGGCACCCGCCCCAGTGTCTTTATGCCGGGTCTAGATGCCGGGTCTATAACTATAATGGCTTTCGCGTCTAATCTGACGCTTTTTCAAGCAATTGCATTTTTGGCTTGAAAAAGCGTCAGATTAGAAGCGAAACGGCTGTTGCCTTTTTTTGTGCCTGCAATGCTTTTTCTCCCTCCCTGTATCATTATTTTTATTTGCACTTAATAAAGGACTTTGTTTTCATATACGAGAAGTGTCAAGTATCATCTGCCGACTATGGAATGGTGAGTGCCCGCCCCGACTTCTTTCTATTGTTTCTTCAAAATGCTATGTGCTATGCATCAGGGGTTGTAGAGCACCACCTTTAGCGGTGTGCAACTGGAATGTTTTGCCAGATAGAGGGCGTAATAGAGGAAAAAGAAAACGACCCAAGTTATAATGTCTCCGATTATTATGCTCTGGGTTCTGAAAAGCCCACAAAGTATAATATTGTTCCTGGGTGTCCACAGTGGGGCATAATGCTGAGTGAAGAGGCCACAATGGGGAATAATCCTGGGTGAAGGGGCCACTATGGGGCATAATGCTGGGTGAAGGGGCCACCATGAGGTATAATGCTGTGTGCAGGGGCCACTATGGGGCATAATACTTTGTGCAGGGCTACTATGGGGTATAAAACTGTGTGCAGGGGCCACTATGGAGTATATTACTGTGTACAATGACAATAATGATGATAATGACAATCTTACTATGAGGCAGTTTTCACCTGTCCAATATTGCTTCTCAGTAAGGCTGCTTGCACACTTCAGTAATACTGCAGTCTCCGGGCCGTGGATTCTACATCTCCATAGACTTCTATGGAGCCTGCAAAATTCACAGCTTTGTGCACAAAGAAGTCTATGGAACCACCAAATCCATGGCCTGGAGGCCTGTGAAAAATACTGCAAGTGTGCAAGCAGCCACTAAGTATACCACACATGTTTTGTCAGTTCATGCGTGCATGTACATGTGGGTGATCCATGTGTATGCATGCACGTGTGTATGGTCCGTGTATATGTATGCGTGTGTGTGCGTGTATGTGTGCGTGCGTTTGATCCATGTGTATGTGTGTGTGCATGCACATGTGTGGTCCATGTATATGTGTGTGTGCATGTGTGTGATCCATGTGTATGTATGCGTGTGTGCATGCACGTGTCTGGTCCGTGTATATGTATGCGTGTGTGTGCACGTGCATGTGTGTATTTGTGTGTGTGTGTGCACATATGTGATCCATGTATATGTATGCTTATGTGCATGCATGTGTGTGATCCGTGTATATGTATGCGTGTGTACGCGTGTAATCTATGTGTTTCTGCATGTACACTCACCGGCCACTTTATTAGGTACACCATGCTAGTAACGGGTTGGACCCCCTTTTGCCTTCAGAACTGCCTCAATTTTTCATGGCATAGATTCAACAAGGTGCTGGAAGCATTCCTCAGAGATTTTGGTCCATATTGACATGATGGCATCACACAGTTGCCGCAGATTTGTCGGCTGCACATCCATGATGCAAATCTCCCGTTCCACCACATCCCAAAGATGCTCTATTGGATTGAGATCTGGTGACTGTGGAGGCCATTGGAGTACAGTGAACTCATTGTCATGTTCAAGAAACCAGTATGAGATGATTCCAGCTTTATGACATGGCGCATTATCCTGCTGAAAGTAGCCATCAGATGTTGGGTACATTGTGGTCATAAAGGGATGGACATGGTCAGCAACAATACTCAGGTAGGCTTTGGCGTTGCAACGATGCTCAATTGGTACCAAGGGGCCCAAAGAGTGCCAAGAAAATATTCCCCACACCATGACACCACCACCACCAGCCTGAACCGTTGATACAAGGCAGGATGGATCCATGCTTTCATGTTGTTGACGCCAAATTCTGAGCCTACCATCCGAATGTCGCAGCAGAAATCGAGACTCATCAGACCAGGCAACGTTTTTCCAATCTTCAATTGTCCAATTTCGATGAGCTTGTGCAAATTGTAGCCTCAGTTTCCTGCTCTTAGCTGAAAGGAGTGGCACCCGGTGTGGTCTTCTGCTGCTGTAGCCCATCTGCCTCAAAGTTCGACGTACTGTGCATTCAGAGATGCTCTTCTGGCTACCTTGGTTGTAACGGGTGGCTATTTGAGTCACTGTTGCCTTTCTATCAGCTCGAACCAGTCTGGCCATTCTCCTCTGACCTCTGGCATCAACAACGCATTTCCGCCCACAGAATTGCCGCTCACTGCATGTTTTTTCTTTTTCGGACCATTCTCTGTAAACCCTAGAGATGGTTGTGCGTGAAAATCCCAGTAGATCAGCAGTTTCTGAAATACTCAGACCAGCCCTTCTGGCACCAACAACCATGCCACGTTCAAAGGCACTCAAATCACCTTTCTTCCCCATACTGATGCTCGGTTTGAACTGCAGGAGATTGTCTTGACCATGTCTACATGCCTAAATGCACTGAGTTGCCGCCATGTGATTGGCTGATTAGAAATTAAGTGTTAACGAGCAGTTGGACAGGTGTACCTAATAAAGTGGCCGGTGAGTGTATATAGCAAGTGTCCATGTGTGTGGTAGTTGTGTGTGAGTACGCATGTGCTCTGTTTGTTCATGTGCGTAGGGTGCATCCATCTGAGTGTCTTTGCGTGCGTGTGTGGTCCGTGCATGTGTGTGTGGTATTTATGGGGTGTTTGTATTGTGTGTGCCTAGAGTGCTATGGTTTTTGTGTGGTGTGTTGTGACATTTGTGTGGTGTTGTGCTTGTGGGTTGATGTATGTGTGATGTTTATATGGTGTTTGCGAAATGTTTGTGTGTTGTGTGTGGTGGTGCGGCCCCTTTAGCAGCGACTCTTTGGGGCCATCGCTATAATCCATCCCTGTCAGTCACAACTGTTGTTTTCCCTTCAGCACTTTTATTAAACATTTTTCCCCATTATATGCATAAGGCCTAAATTTAGGGGCCCAATCTCATGACGGGGGGACGCTAGCGAGATTTAACAAGCGCAGCATTCTGCTCCTGTGGGTGGAGAGGGGGGCGTGCCAAATTTCAGCCAAATCGGGCGAGAACTGTGGATTTGTATAGAGCAGACTACTACAGAATTTGAGTTTTATATATATAGATGACCATGGACTGATTTTTATCCTTGAAAGTAAACAGTGGATCACAACAAGCAGTGATCTAGAAAACAGTGAAGAACTAATACAGAAAATTGTATAACTTTTTAGTATACAAACAATAACATTTGTCTACTGTAACTGGACAAACCCTTTAATACTGTAATTTCAGAGAAATCATCCTCACCATTATCTTTAATTTTTTTCCTCCAACTTGAATAATACAATTAGCCAAATCTACAATCCTAATCCCTTAAGGCTATAAATAAATTCCAGAAGTTATCATTTCTAAACCCATTTTGATATGCTCCAAGTTAAATCTATTATGCACTGTGCATTTTAAGAATATGATTTCACATTGATTAGAATCCATTCTGCAGTCTTGGCATTAAAACAAGGTTAACAGCTGGTTTACATTACACACGCTTGTCTTTTTCTAAATGTCCTTTGATAGACATGATAAACAAATCAATAATGACTAAATTAACAAAAACATCAATGAGAAGTGAGGATGAAACCAGCAGGCAGATTTTGTCTTGCCTGTAGCATTGCCATCTGCCACCACATCATTAGGGTAGACAGTGAACAGTATGACAGTTACCCCAAAGACAGACCACACAATAAATACACAACTGTACTATGCAACCATTGCTGCCTGATAATACAACATAGACATAGTCTGTGGACCAAACACAAATGTAAGGAATGACTTTAACAATTATGACATGTTAGTGGTTCTCATGATAGTAAATATGAGATCATCTATACAGAACAATAAATCATCTCACATACTATATGAAGAACGCACTATCCGCAAGCTAAACATATCTCACTTCATATATTATGCTTTTATTTAATTTGACACAGGTAGAGTGTGACATACTATAATGAATTCCCCATAAATGAATTGCTATGTAAATGCGTTTGGCAAGGGATACCAGCTACTGTCGCTTATTTTGCAGTAGCTTAAAGCTAATGTTTAAGTAAAGGATATTAACCCATACATGCTACCACATAAGTACTATCAAGGTGTTTGTGGGATTCCTCTATTGTCCTCCTTTTTTAAATTTTAAAAAAATCTCTATTTTGCTCTTAGACTTCCCACATTCATATATGTTAATTATAGTAATTTGCTAAAGTTTATAAGTCAGTCCACTGTGCACTTTTTCTGTTCTGGTACTTTTAGTAATACAGCCTTGTTATTCAGTTGTCAGTGAGTTTGTGTATCTGTAATTGTAATAAGGAATCAATATAACAAATGTGCAGTGTAAAAGCATGAAATGATTAAATCCAACTGATGGGGCAATACGGTGGTGGCTCAGTGGTTAGCATTGCAGCGCTGGAGTCCTGGGTTCTAATTCCACGACGAACAACATCTGTAAGGAGTCTGTATGTTCTCCCTGTGTTTGCATGGATTTCTTCCCATTCCACAAAGACATACTTAAATAAAAAATGTACATTGTGATTCCTATATGTGGCTCACAATCTACATTTAAAAAAAAAAAAGAAATAATAAAACACAATTGCAAGAAATCAATAGGATTGGGAAAAGGTGGTATCTGCTATGCAACATATGTCATAGTTTGCATTTATAACAGAATCCACAATTTACATGTAAAAAGAACCTTAAGTTGTATTTTATTTTCATCATATGTTTGTTAAAAAAGTATATTGAAATACAATTAAAGTTTTATATATATGATCATTGTCTTGATGTATACAGCCAACCAGTGCTTACTATATGAGTAAGGCAAGGCTGACACTTTTCAGTGTATTGCTCTGACAGAATGGCTCATGCAGATAGCGCATCCTCTGTTTGTATCCACCACCATTCACTGCAATGTTAAAAATAAGATGGACATTTTCTTCTGTCTTGTTTTTTTTGTTTTACTCAGAAAATAAAATATGTGCAGAAACAGCAATGATGTTCTATATGAATCAAAACACTCACTGGATTTAAGCGAATGTTCCTCTTACCATGAATGACAGGAGGCCCACTGAGACTCTGTTACCCAAGGGCTCACCAAAATCTGGAGCTGGCAATTCTAATGTTCTGGGATCTCAGCCTGAGACTACTCATCTCTGGGTTTGCCCTAATCTTGCATAACAAGGGCTCAAGTGTCAGCACAAAGATCAAGAGGGACAATGGGCAGCCCTGGCATGTCCATTACTAATCAGGCAAGGAGCAGATGTAACCCCATTGACCCTTATATAGGCCAAAGGGAAAGATAGAGAGTGGGGATCCATTAACCCATGAAAGGACCCAGATGCTAAATACCTTCTCGACATCCATCAAAAGTGTTTCGCCCATGAAAAATGAATAGCATTAAGATTTTTGTGGTGATGTCCCTAACCTCTCACAGCACGATAAATCCCACTTGGTATAAGTGAATGATACCAGGGGGCAATGGAGCCAAACGTGTCACCAGGAATTTTGCAAAAAATTTAATGTCAATGTTTAGTAAATAGATTGACTGGAAACTGTTGCATACTTTGGGGTCCTTGCCCTTCTTATTCACTAAAATGAGGCCCTGGACATGTCTATGTGGAGGCAGCATCCCCTCTCAATTAATTGAATGATCTAAGGAGGTTACAGCCTCTTCTGTCAACATATTCATGCTAGAGTTCCTCAGGTACTGCTGAAGAAACTCTACCAAGTGCATGGACAAAGTTGTATAAGTCACAATAATATCTAGATGACACTTACACAATATGATGAGGATCTGTGGCATTGGGGCCTGTTCCCCATGCAGTACAAAATGACGGGCTCTTTGCTCTCTTAAAGAAATATCCAATGTGGGCTACATTTCTTCCAATATTCATAGAAGATATGTTGTCACGCCCCTGACACTTAATACACAAAAATGTAAGCTCTCTCCTGAAATATACAAGGAGAAACTCTCCAAATATATATATATATATATTTTAACCATACTATATACCTTTTGCAGCATCAATTCAGACTGAAACCTTTAAACCTCAAAAGACAGAAATGTCATGGCTGGGCAGGATTGCTTCATTTAAAGATTATTATATCTATTCCAAACTTTACCTATAGCCTTCTGGGCTCTTAGTTGTCCAACATAAATGACATTACTACCCAATTTAACTGGTGAGGGAAGAAGTGAAACAACTACTCTATAAACATAAGCTTGCTGGAGGACTTGAAGTTCCAGTTGTTAGGGGCTATTACATTGCAACCATAGTATATCAGACCAGAGTGGGCATAAAGATGGGTTTTTTGAACTTTTTATTATTTGTTAAATTTTTATTTCAGACTTTTTTTTTTAATACCTATTAGTGTCCCAAAAGGGGTTTGAACCTAGGATCTCTAATACTCAATACAATGTACTGCAATACATAGCATTGCAGCACATCACACATAGTTTCCCTAGGTGTAATGTGCATAGGCAGTCAGGAGGCACTTGCTTGGCCTCCTGGCTGCCATAAAAATTCCACTTGGGGGATCCGGGGGGTGACAGGAAGGGACAATCTTGCATCTGGACCCCCTAGATGTGATCACTGTTTGATCTATAGAGCCATGTGCTAACGAACAATGCCACAGGCACAGCTCTTGTCCCTGCTAGAACTCTGAGCGTAACTGGGTTGTTGAGATATGTTCTATGCATTAATATTTGCGGGCAGGTCCTTTGAAGTTGGCAACATGACCTTACTGGTTATCCAGGTAAAGTATACATACAACCCTTCCCCAAGGTGGCTTTATTAATGAATTAATGAACCAGAAATCTATACCTCTTTTACAGAGGATGTAGAAAGGAGTTCAGCACAGTGGGTACGAATACATCTAACTGGGCCCCCCAACTCAGGTATATTTTCTCTATAGGATGAACATGTAGTAGTTTATATTGGCTCTACACAGGGCTGTGAAGACCATTTAGGCAAATACAGGACAGGAAAAATGTTGTGACTTATAGGTTACATATTACAGGTCTGCCTCTAAACATTCACATATCTCTTCTGGACCACCATGACCTATTCTTCCTGGTGTAAAGTTTGTAGTTAATAATGCCCTGTGTACCTCCTTAAATCAATAATTCCTGAGTTCCATCTAAAATTATTATTGCCCAATTCCCCTATTAAAAATTATACCCTCTTATTCATACCTGTATAAATTATGCCTTCTTGCATAAATGCCCCTCTTGTATTAAAAATACTTATTAATAACCTCTTTTTGTAAAAGGGGTTGTCTAGGAATTGGACAAATCACAGGTAGGCAGGGGTAGGTAAAACATAAATCATACTTTGTTCCTGGGGCTCCGTCTTCCCCACTGTAAATCTTGCATCGAAAGGGACTTCTGAGGCCCATCAATGGCCTCAGTTTTGGCAGGAAAGGACCCAGTGATGTATACAAGTGATATCACTGAGTCCTTTCCAGCTACCGCTGAGACCAATCATGTGCAGTACCTAAATTGTCAGCAGTAGTAGGCTGTGGATATCGGAATTCTGGGGAAAACTGATTAGTTTTTGTATGTTTCATCTTCCCTAACTCCTCTGCAATGTATCCAATCCGTTAAGAGGGAATATTAAAGCTTAAATGTGCTTACAGTAAACTTTATTATTAGAGATGAGCGAGTAGTATTCGATCGAGTAGGTATTCGATCGAATACTACGGTATTCGAAATACTCGTACTCGATCGAGTACCACTTGCTATTCAAATGGAAAAATTCGATGCAGAACCAGTGTTGATTGGCTGAATGCTACACAGTCGGCCAATCAACGCTGGTTCTTCTCTTATCTTTAGAAGTCTTCTCCGCGTGGCGTCTTCCGGCTTTGAATTCACTCTGCCAGGCATCGGGCCTGGGCAGAGCCGACTGCGCATGCCTGCGCTACAAGAAAATGGCTGCTTTGACTGTAAGCGGCCATTTTCTTGTAGTGCGGGCATGCGTAGTCGGCTCTGCCCAGGCCCGATGCCTGGCAGAGTGAATTCAGAGCCGGAAGACACCGCGGGGATGCTGCATGGAGAAGACTTCTCAGAGAATCCAGCCCAACCCTCACTCGTGGACTTGGTAAGTTCAATTTGAATTGAGTTTCGAATGTTGCCTACCACTGAAACGAGCATTTTTCCCAAATAGAGTATAATAGGATTCAATATTTGATTCTAGTAGTCGAATATTGAGGGGCTACTCGAAACGAATATCGAATATCGAGTATTTAACTACTTGCTCATCTCTATTTAGTATTCCTTGGCAAAGCCGTTTAATAATGCCCCAATGCCCCCTTATATTGTTATTCTCCCTTATATTCATACTGCCCACATTGACCTTTCTCTATAATTTATATCCCCTTTTATTAAAGCCCCCTAATACACTTTATATTATTTATGGCCCCTTATCTTGGTAGATTTGCAATGCCCCTTATTGACCCTAATATGTATTACCCCCCTCTATTAAAATGCCCAAAGTGAGCAAAAAAAAATTATACTCATCTTACCTCCAATCCCCTGAGGAGGAACCTCCACCACTGCCTCTGCTTACTGGAAATCATGGCGCAGACAGGACAGTCAATGCAAAGGCATTTGTACCAGTAGTACGCAGGCACCATAAGGCAGCTCATAGGCCCCAGGGCAGAATTGGCTTGTGTCTACTTACTGGTAGAGCAGGAAGCTAGTGGCTTCCTCCTCTACTATGTATTTCAACTGTATTTGTATTAACTGTATCTGTATGCCGCCCCCATTCTAGCTATATATCTGATCTTTGATTAAGGTTGTCCAAAATTCTTATTATAGCTCAGCTTCTATTAACTAGACATTGAAAGTCAGCAATTCCCCCTTAAAAAAGATGACGTCATCTGAGCCAGAAATGTTACATTCAGCTATGAAACAGCTTTGAGATATACGGTTTTACGAAGGCACTCTGGAACTAAGGAGGTGTGGGAGAAATGGGAAACAAGCCCTATTTGTGTAACCCTATAGTACTTCACTGGTATGGATAAAACTTGTGGGGCTACCATAGGATTGAGTGGACTACTATTACTTGAGCACTGGATGTTGCATTACTGATCATCCTAACTGATCCTTTGGGTGCACATTATTGATATATTTGTTATCTTTTATACTCATAAGTTTATTTATTTGTAACTTTAATCTTAATAAAATGATTGAATCAGAAAAGTTAATGTTCTTTAGTATTTGTAACTATCGCTATTTTCTAAGAGTAACCTTACCAGGTTTGCCATCTCGGCATTGAAATGATAGAAAAGGGCCCATTGTGTCTTAAGAAGAGACTACATTTCTATGTATGAATAACAAGTTTTCAATACTATTTCAAGAATCTCATGAAAACATATTCACAATAGATAAATTGTTGAAGGTATAAAAATGAGAAGTCATCTATCACATTAGACTGATAGATCCAATACACTTTATGTGCCAGAAGTGGATATGTAGGCTGGCAGAACTCAGCTTTAAGTGTCTTAGTTAATTAGAAAAAAAACATCAGAGATGAGTGATTTGCTTGACACAACAGTTTTTCAAGATATGTGTTATGACAGCATGCATTGATATGTTACCGTAACATATAGAAAAAGTCAGAAAGTAAAAGAAGCTCTCTGACATTTGTTGCAGTATTCTCAATCTTTGGCATATTGTCTGTTATTTTTCTGGATATATCAGTATTTACAGTATTGTAAGGTACAGCATGGAATATGTAAAGGGAAATATTATGTGATAACATAACAAATGCAGCAATGACAATAATTACTTTCCAGGCGTGTGTTCACATTTAATTGATCTCTGGTATGGCTAAGGAATCACAACATGTTAGTAAAAGAAAAGCTTCAATTCACATTTTCAACAGATATATGCAAATCGATAGGACAGAAGGCGAATTTGTTCTTATATTTCCAAACATTTAATGAATATATTGGATGTGTTGATGAATGTACTTACTGTGAATGTCCCACGCTGCTTGCTGGCATACTATTCTTTATCAAATTCATGCTTAGACACTGCCATTATACCATACTTCATTTGGTGTAAGCGACAATTTTTTCACATACCATATATACTCGAGTATAAGCCGAATTTTTCAGCACAGTTTTGGTGCTGAAAAAGCCCCCCTCGACTTATACTCGAGTCAAGCAAAGAACATTTTTTTTATTTATTTATTTAGTTTTTTTTACTATTGCGATAGACCAGCCGCAATAGTAATGTATAGAATCTCCCATAAAATAGTGGAAAAAAAAGAAGCTTTAAAAAAAATATACTAAAAAAAATAAAGTAAATAAAAGTTTTAAATCACTCCTTTCCCTAGAATACATATAAAAGTAGAAAATGACTGTGAAACACATTAGGTATCCCTGTGTCTGAAAGTGCCCGGTCTACTGAATATAAGGTATCTGCAGTGCTCCTGTTCCGTCGGGAAGGGGTTAATAGGAGCACTGTAGATACCCTATATTCAGCCAGGCTGAATTCCAAGTGGGGAAAAAAAACCTCAGCTCTCAAGCTCAGGGAAGGGGCAGACAGACAACCAAAACACCCCACCCCTTTCCCTGCACCCAGCTACTACTGCACCCAAAAACTCCGACCATTTTCATTTTTGAAATTTTCCAGTAGCTGCTGCATTTCCCCTCTAGGCTTATACTCGAGTCAATAAGTTTTCCCAGTTTTTTGTGTAAAATTAGGGGCCTCGGCTTATATTCGGGTCGGCTTATACTCGAGTATATACGGTAACTTTCTTTTTTTAAATGACCGTAAAGGCTTAGTTGTGCCTGATTTTAAAATTTCTGTAGAAGACAGTGATATGGAAAGCCAGAATGGAAAGACAGAACCATGTCATATCTGTGTGTGGCAATGTAAAGAAGAATTCTCACTTGGCATGTCTGTAAAAGAAATCACCACCAGAAATCCTTCAAGAATTCTGTCTGCAACAATAACCACCTGAGCTTGTCCTAGGAGGTCTGCTTCTGCCTCTGGCAGGTTTTGATGGTTTGTCCATACATCAGCTTGTTTCATTATTTTTATCTCCCCTACCACCATCCTACTCTCATGTCATCACCTCCTTGTCACCCTGATATGATTCTCAGATCCTGGGGCTGTGTAACATACATCATCGTCAATGCCATCAACATCCCTGCCACTTTTTTCAGACTTCAATATGTCATAGGCCTGGCCATAGGTTTCTTGCCTTCCATCATTATTCCCACCTCTAGATATGCCTCTAGAAAAATCATCACCATGACTGCAAGAGTCATTACTATCAGCAGTAACAGTCATGTTTTCCCTAATCATGTGACCTTCCTTCACATCACAGTCCAACATTGACAGCTCATCAAAATCTGGAACGCTACCTTGAGGGATATCTTCCTCTACAGTACTAGGAGTGAGGTTTCTTCTGAAAAGAAAGGCACCTTACTAGAGTGTCAATGAAGAAGATAGTGATAGAGTAGAAAGACTGCAATGGAGATATTTAACTATTGGAAGGTAGTGGAGGAGAAGGAATACAGTGGCATTGCAGAACACTTGCTTTAAGGAGGACCTTTCATGTCCTCAGGCACATGTGGTTTAATATACCGATAGAAAGTCAACAGTGTGCTGAATTCAGAGCAGTGTCTGCTGTCCCGTTATTTGTCCTGGGGGAAGAACTATCGATGTTGTTACAGAGAGCTTTTCACTGTCAGAAGAGCATTCCTTACTAGAGATGAGCGATTACCTTTCGATCGAGTATTAAGGTATTTGACATATTTGATTTCGATCGAATACCATGCAGTAAATGCAGTAAAAATTTGTATCCCCTCCCACCTTCCCTGGCGCTTTTTTGCACCAACAACTGTGCAGGGAAGGTGGGACAGGAGACAGGAAAACGTAGGCATTGTAAAAATAGGAAAAAGTCATTGGTTGGCTAAATCAGGTGACCTCGGATTTATAAGAATAGTGTCAGCCATATTCGTGTCAGATGTGGTTTGGTGAGATAGGGAGAGACATCTTTGTGAGGGTCAGATAACGATTAGCTTCTGCTAGGGAGGAAAGCTGAAAACAAACAGCTCTTTTCAGAGCTACACTGCAGGAAGAGTGTATATACTCAACCTGCCAAAAATTCACAAAAGTCCTTCTTAGGGCTCAAATTCATTACAAGTGGTATACATTCTAACTGTCCCATAGGGGTGAGAAGAAAGCTTAATACTGTCATCACCTGTACACATCTGAAAATGCGTCAGGGTATCACAAAGGGACGGGGACGAGGACGGGGACGTGGAAATCCAGCTGGGGATCCAGGCCACAGTCGAGCTACTGCGGATCCAATGGCTACTGGAGAGGGGCAGCCAGCAGTGCCCTCATCCATAACCTCAAGCAGGGTGCAGGGTACCCCGCTGACGAGGCCTGAGCACCAGGAACCGATGTTACAGTGGATAGCAGATATTTCTTCCAGCAGCATTTGCACCGGCCAGTCAGCCACTACCTCCAGGCAGTGGCTGTCAACAGTCTGCCTCTTCTGGCGATGCAGTGGCTGTGGACCTGCAACCAGCATTATTGCTAATGACGAGATACAGTTCTATGTTTCTGTGCCAGCTCACAAGTTTCCCGTCCTCCTCCTGCTACAACACCATCACCAGCACTGTTAAAAACTAATTAAAATAACCCCATTAAGGCTCACCCCGAGGGCCTTACAAATAATGTTTTAGGGCTCACCCCATGAGCCTGAAAAATAATGTTTTAGGGCTCACCCCAAGGGCCTGAAATTTTTTTTTTGGGGGGGCTCACCCCAAGGGCCTTACAAATAATGTTTTAGGACTCACTCCAAGGGCCTGAAAAAAAAATTTAGGGCTCACCCCAAGGGCCTGAAAATTAATGTTTTAGGGCTCACCCCAATGGCCTGAAAACTAATTTTTTAGGGCTCACCCCAAGGGCCAAAAACTTAAACTCTGCTGGTTAAAGGCTCAATTCACCCAAAGCGCCAAAAACACTGCTGTTTAAAGGCTCAACTCATCTCAAGGGCCAAAAACTAAAACACTGCTGGTGCAAGGCTCAACTCACCCCAAGGGCCAAAAACACTGCTGGTTAGAGGCCCAACTCACCCAAAAGGCCAAAAACTGCTGGTGCTGGCTCAATTCACCCAAAGGGCCAACAAATAAAACACTGCTGGTTAAAGGCTCAACTCACCCCAAGGGCCAAAAACACTGCTCGTTAAAGGCTCAACTCACCCCAAGGGCCAAAACATTGCTGGTACAAGGTTCAACTCACCCCAAGGGCCAAAAACACTGCTGGTGTAAGGCTCAATTCACCCAAAGGGCCAAAAACACTGCTGGTAAAAGGCTCAACTCACCCAAAGGGCCAAAAACACTGCTCGTTAAAGGCTCAACTCACCCCAAGGGCCAAAACATTGCTGGTACAAGGTTCAACTCACCCCAAGGGCCAAAAACACTGCTGGTGTAAGGCTCAATTCACCCAAAGGGCCAAAAACACTGCTGGTAAAAGGCTCAACTCACCCAAAGAGCCAAAAACACTGCTCGTTAAAGGCTCAACTCACCTCAAGGGGCAAATACACTGCTGGTGCAGGCTCAATTCACCCACAGCGCCAATAACTAAAACTCTGCTGCTACAAGGCACAATTCAACCAAAGGGCCTAAAACTCTACTGGTGCAAGGCTCAACTCACTTTTTTGATGATACAAGCACTATATGACCACTCCACCAAGGCTCAACTCACTTTAAGGGCCTAATACTATGCTGGTGCAAGGCTCAACTTACTTCAAGGGCCTAATACTCTGCTGGTACAAGGCTCAACTCATCCCAAGGGCCTAAAGATAAGTTTGGGAGGGCTCACTCAAGGACCTGAAAAGTAAATTTTTGTATGGCCTAGCTTAAGGGCCTCTAACTTAATATGTAAGGGCTCATGTGAAGGGCCAGAAAAGTAATTTTTGGAGGTCTCACCACATCACACACACACATAAACAATGACAGTTAAGGGTGGGGGCTGTTGGATTTCCCGTTGCTTATGCCATCTTTGGTTGCCATGGGCAAAATGATTTAAAGGGGTGCGTGCTAATGTTTCTTTAGCTTAAAATTTGTGTTTCTGTCCATATTAATGTAGAAGAAAGAAGGTTTCCAAATATGTTTCCACTTTCATAGAGGTTCTATTGAGTGTGGAAAGTTACTAGCTTATAGGTTGTGATAGTAGGCTAATACTGGGACTTGGACGTGTTAGATGCACCCAGACATGCTTCCCCTGCTGTCCCAGTTGTATTCCAGAGGTGTTGGCATCATTTCCTGGGGTGTCATTGCGGACTTGGTGACTTTCATTAGTCGAATAGTGGTTTTCCCTGAATCGAGCATGTTTTCCCCATAGACTATAATGGGATTCGATATTCAGTCGAATATTGAGGGTCCACTCAAAACGAATATCAAATATTTCACTACTTACCTCTATTCCTGTCAGTCTAACTGGGAACACCCCTCCTGACAGTGCTGTGTGCAGTGCTATACTGTGAAGGGGCATTCCTTACTAAAGATAAACGAACACTAAAATGTCCGAGGTTCGAAATCCGATTCGAACAGCCGCACACTGTTCGAACCCCATTATAGTCTATGGGGGGAAATGCTCGTTTCAGGGGTACGCAAAATTCGATAACATTATACTTACCAAGTCCACGAGTGACGGTCGGGCTGGATTCCCCTTGAAGTCTTCTCCCAGCGCAGCGCCCCCGCGGTGTCTTCCGGCTGGAATTCACTCTGCCTAGGCATCGGGGCCTAGGCAGAGCTGACTGCACATGCGCGGTCGGCTCTGCCCGGCCCGGCACCTAGGCCGGATGCCTAGGCAGAGTGAATTCCAGCCGGAAGACGCAGCGGGGACGCTGCACGGAGAAGACTTCTAAAGGTAAGAGAAGAACGTGTGGCATTCTGCCAATCAACCTTGGTTCTGCATCGAACCTTAAACTTCGAACAGCTAGTAGTGTAGCGAGTAGTGAACACTACTCGCTCGTCTCTATTCCTTACCACCCAGTGATGACGGGAGGGGGGGGGGTCATTCCTCACCACTCAGTGTCATTGCTGTATTACAGGGACGGAGGAGCTGGGCTATCTTTGCACAGAGAATGCAGAGGACAGAATTCCACACAGCTTTGCCAACAGGTCAAAGTGAGTTTACTTATTTCTGACTAGACTTTTACGTTATTTGTGATTGAATATTAGTCATAGACAATAAGCACTAAGCAACTTTCATTATTGTGTTTACATTTCTCTGTCAGAAACTTTCCAGCTTCATAATGTGGGTTTGTAGAGCAGTGTTCCACAATCTCCTATTTTATGTGTGTAAATTACAGCCTACAAAATACTGTTCAGTGTTCAATTTCATGGTCCGTGTGTCATCAATGTGTCTTCAGTATCTGTGCTGTATGTAAGCAGAATGCTCAGTATTGCGTTACTGGGTCAACTGTATTTGCACATCCGCAAATAAAAAGAAAAAAAACATGGGTAGCTAGGTACATCTGTGTGACATCCATTTTTTTCCGTGTCCTATAGACTTTTATATACTAGTTTGTGCCACAAACACCGACATGCTCTGAGTTTTGTAGCACGGACTAGTGGCCCACTCAAGGACCTGTGAAAAGCACAGTAGTGTGCATGGTCCAATGAGTCAGTGTGCTTTCCAGGAAAAACTAGGATAGCACACTGAAATAGCACACAGGTCATGTGCATGAGATCTTAATATACATGTCCCTTGTTTTAGAAAAGAAAAATGTGCTGAAGCCATAACGGGACTTCTAGCAGCCGAAAGACTGATCAGCCATGTATGAAGGCTTATGCAGCCAAAGAACAGACTGTCCAACAAGACCCTGCAGCTATTTCAGCTGGTGATCAAAACTCAGGTAACCTTTAACTAATCTCAAGCTAAATTAAGGGAAAACATGTCTGTGTAGGACTGCTTGTCCCACAATATCCCACAATATCCTGCAAGAAGGTATATGATATTTGGACATTATATCAAGGTAACATCAACCCTCTTATGTGCATGTGAGAAATCTAATGAATTAGTTTCTTTTATCTTATGTGGACTACCAGCTGCGTCTGCGCCACTTACCTACAATGGAGATGGAGGAGGTAATGTGATGCTCTGGGGTATGTTTTGCTAGGAAGCTCTGGATCATGGTATTTGTGTGATTTGATATGTACTACCTACCTTCATTATTGATACATACCAAATACTTCTCTTTGCAGCAATGAAGTCTCTTTGCATATTGCAAAAATTGTTTAGGAATGATTTGAGGATCATGACAAATAGTTAGATGTGTTAAGTTGGCTTCCAGTGTTGTCAGATGTAAATATTTTGTTTTACAGAAAATTATTAATTATTAAATAATTGAAGCAAAAGTAATATAATAACTACTGTAAGAGAAGGTAAAATACATGGCATTCATGAATAAGCCCGGTAAACTTTGAAGAGTTATTAGTAGTAGACATAGTAGACATTTGATATCTATTACAGTGAACATTTCAAGAAGCCTTTTAACAACTTTCACAAATGTTCAACACTTGTATTTTATAAAATGATGGGTTTCTTGAAGCCGCAGCTAATTGGTTGGCAAGGATAACCCTCTTCTCACTTCTTTTCCACTTGAGGAATCAGCTGTCTTTATGGCAGAGAGCTGCCATTTAGATAGAATGCTAAGTCCCAGCTCCTTTGCAGTTCAGGTCAGATTCCTTTTTATAGTACATCGCTGTACCAATGAAGTGTCCTACATTATATTAGTTTAAATATTATGTAATTAGCAGAACTGTCAAAGTTGTCAAGCTTGTTTAGTAGCATAGTGTTCATAAATGTACTTTAACTCAACCAACCAGTATATGTAGATCTTACTCCATCATATCATTCTATGGAGCTCATAAATACATAATCTCTGACATAAATCATAAGATAAGATAATCCATTAATAGTCCCACAGTGGGGAAATTTCAGTATGTTACAGCAGCATAGTAATACAGATACAGGATAATACACAGTAATATATTACAGAAGCAGACACACATATGCTGAGAAGAGAAGATATACTAGGAGTCCATAGTAGCTAGGGAAGAGAATAAAGAAGGAATCATTTAGTTCTATGTGCGGAGTGATCTTCGCATGGTCTGATGTAGATTATGTAGCCTGATCGCGGTTAGAAGGAAGGACCTGCGATAGCGCTCCTTCACATACTTGGGGTGGAGCAGACGGTCACTAACAGTGCTGCCAAGTGCCATCAAGGTCTCATACATGGGGTCTAGAAAAAATAAACAGAAAAGCACTGCGCGGCACCTAGTGCATTATCCCTTAAAGCTAAAAGCTCAAAGCAAAGAGACAAATCAGTAATCACCTTTGATATGGTGTAAATATTACCATACAAAGACAATGTAGAGAGGGATCCAGTAGCAGCAGGATCACCGTATAAAAACGTAATAATTTGCAAACCAGGACCGATCCACCCAATTCAATATCCAGAATAGGGGGTAAAGAAATAGATCCACGCTTACCCTCAGAAGATCTTTATTCAAGCCTTAAAACACAGTACACAACGCGTTTCGGAACTCAGTCGTCCCTTTTTCAAGTGTCCATTTAGTCATGGCCACAAGCCCCGCCTTCTCCCAGCATCTCTATAATACTAGTCCAGGGAGGTGGGGGGGGGGGGGCACAGCGCGCTCTGAAGGCTTGTGAAGGAGAGAAGACCAGACCAGAAGAGGGCAGCAGCAGCACTTCTGTGCAGATAAGTTGAGCGAAGTTCACGAGTAGAAAGATACTATTGTACATTTACTTGTCTAGTAGATAGATAAGTTAATGTACGGTAGTATCTCTCTACTCGCGAACTTGTCTCTTTGTCCTCACAGCAGTGCAGCACACAGTGATTTACCACAGCCTGTCACTCTTCTGCTTCGTCCCTGTTTTACCATCTATTCAGCTGAGTATACGGTAAAACAGGGATGAAGCAGAAGAGTGGCAGGCTGCGGTAAATCCATAGAAATGAATGGACGCAGCTGGCATGCAGGGGGTTAAGCGGCCGGCCGCTTCCATTCATTCCTGTGGGTGCTAAGCTTTTCCGACAATGTTTGGCCAGCAGCCAAGCATTTTGGGAAATAACCCCCAATCTCTATCCCGCCCGAAAAGATCGCTCAACCCCCAATCTCGATCCCGATCGCTCAACCCTATTACTGACATGTCTGTCTTTGTAAATAATGCTCAAAGATAAATAGTAAGGGAGATAAAGTGTTTTCTGACCAAGCTGGAACAAGTAGAAATAGGTCTAAGAAGGATTGAACTTATCCCTTGACACAGAGATGTCTATGTACCAGAACACATTACTGTAGTTGTCAACATTCATTTTCACTGGCATACAGGAAAAGGGTTGATTGAAAAACACCAAATAGAGAAATACTGTACATGAGACAAGTTAATTTCTTGCGGGGCAAAGAGATAGATGTGGATTTGGGTTGAAGTGTTTGCTATAGGAGTTAGCTTAAATTATTTTGAATGATCCAGGGGGCGTGGCTTGGCATGCGACAAGCGGTCGTATGGACTAAGGGCTCCGCTCCGTGCTCTGGCTGTATCGGGTGATTTTACTGCTACCACGGGCAAAACTCAGTCCAGGAGACATGAAGGGGATCCCTTACCTACCCTACAACCGGAGAGATCCATCTCCGCCTTCTTCACCCCGCTGGCGGGGCAACGAGTGCCAACTTCCTCGGAGGCCTGCAGCGTGAGACGAGCGCCATCTTCCTCACCTCCTCTGGCCCATGTGCGCACACAGGAACAGCGCTGCAGCATCTCCACCTCTCTTCCGGACCTGAGGTGCAGAGAAAACACTACTTCCAGGCCTGCTAATGATGCTCCGACTCCGGCTACCTCACAGGTACCTCCAGTCTCCTCCTCCATCCTAGGCCCTGACCCTGCCTCTACCAAGGCCCCACTCTTCCCCTGAGGCTACAGTTCAGTCAGGATCAGCGGGTGCCAGGAGCGCCGCTGCTCTCCTCTGCTACCTCCCAGCTGCCTGACTTAAGGGACACACCAAGGTCATTGCAAATGACCCCTCTTCTGCTCTACAGCAGGTGGTCAGGCCCCTGAATGTTGTGAAAGCCCGCCATATAAAAGACTTTTATTTGACTTCCCAGTTCCCACACGTGGGCGCCCCCTGCTGAACTCTGACTGCTCCTCTGATGAGGAACTGCCACCCCCTGATACCTGCAGGAGACTTCATGGGCCTGGCATGACCTCCACCGCCCTTCATGCAGATGCCCCTCCGTTTACATCGCGCATCCCGCCGCCAGAAGAAGTGGCCCTTATGTTGAAGAAATTTCCAGAACTGCAAGCTCTTCTTGCCCTGAGCCATAGGGATATGGACGGTCTTGCTAATGATTTGAACACAAGATCCCTTATTGCAGGGGCTTCCCGTTCTCTTTGCAAGTGCGCCGAGGAGAGTGTGTACTATCTCTGGCTCACCCAGATAACCTTCCGAGCTTCCTGCACTCCCTGAGCCTCCCATCCATGCTACTTACAGAAAGATCCTCTCTCCTTGCGGACCCCAACCATTCTGGCCCCCCTCGCCTGTAATGGTATGCTATGGATGCTAATGACCCCGGCCCTCCTCGCTCACAAAGGCCGCAGCGTTGCTGTAGACCTACTCCGGGTCGGGAGCCCCCCTCTTGACCTGCTTCGACCGATCCCGTTTTGTATGCTTGGACTTCGTGATTCTGTACCATGTTCATAAGTGACTGTTTTATTGATGATATTTCACTATGTATGCCCATGGTTTCATCTCCATCAGACTCAGATATGCACCTTGTATTGTATTGTTTTAGACTCTGTTTTGTTTGCTGGAGCTGGAGTTGCTCATTCATGTTCTGTTCTTTTCACCCAGTTTTGATTTGGCCATTGCTTCCCATCTCAAGGTCTGCCTTCCTTGCTCGCACATAGCTAGGACCCTGCAGCGTGGGGCCATTTGGAGACGTGTGCTACAACCCCCTTAGTTCTTGTTTGAGGGTGTTATTTCTGCCTCTTGCTCTCTGTGTTTGTCGAGTCATGTTGAGTGTCAGTCTGCGTATTTGTCTCCTTTACCCCTATCTGTTGTCCCTACATCTGCCCTCCTCCTGGTCCCTTTCCTTCATGGTGGATATTTCTATCTCCTTCAATGTCAAGGGCTTTAATGTCCCTGAGAAACGGTCGCAGATTCTGTACGATGTCCACAAACGCAAAGTGCAGATTCTTTGCCTACAGGAGACACACTTCACTTCTGAGCATGTCCCTGTGATCAAGAATAAGTACTTTCCACTCTGGTTCCATAGTAGCAGCACGCTAGGGAAGGTCCGCGGAGTTGCCGTCTTTTTCCATAAAAACTTACCTGTTAAGATTTTGGACTCTAAGTCAGATGCTGATGCTAGATATTTGTTCTTGATCTGTGAGATTTCTGACTCTTTTTATACTGTAGCTAATATATATACTCCTAATTCTGAGCAGGTCCCCTTCCTCCAGTCAACCCTGACCACTCCCCAGTCCTTCGTCAGAGGCCAGTTGATTGTCGGCGGGTAGGTCCCAGATCTTGTATGGTGCTCTGAATAACGTGAGAAAGCTTTTAAATTCCATGCTGTTATGCGATGCGTGGCAAATTCTCCATCCCCTCGATAGGGACTACTCTTTTTTCTCTCATCCACACAATTCATACAGCAGAATTGGCTAATTCTCCTCTCACATGATCTCCTCTCCCTTGTAACCTCTGCCAGGATTGATCCGGCTTTCCTCTCTGACCACTCTCCTGTTTTCTGTGCTTTCCGTCCTCTTTCTTCTTGTCCCCGTGTCAATGCGTGGAGACTTAATGAGTCGCTTCTCCTTGATGCTCAATGTTTAGATGACTTGAATCTCTCCACCTCGCACTTTCTTCAGGACCACCTAGGGGATGATACTGCCCCACCTGTAAAGTGGGAAGATCTAAAATGCGTTCTGTGCGGAGTGCTGATAAAGTGCACACCTGAAGAGAGAGGCAGGTCAGAGGTTCCGTTCCCTCCTTAAAGACCTAGCATCCCTGGAGGCACAACATAAACAAATGCTCCAACAGGCCACCCTGGCTTCCCTAACGGCCATGCAGCAGGAGATTAAGTCCTTGCTCGAACACAAACAGCAGCGACTGCGGCAACTAGGGCAGCGTTCCTTTTACAAGTGGGGTAACAAGGCATGTCGCCTCCTGGCGTGGGCGGTGAGGGAGTGACAGGTGTCCTCACATGTGTTAGCCATCAAGAAGTCCTTTGGAGCTGTCTCATATATTACTGCTGACATTGCTTCCGCTTTTCAGGAGTATTATAGTTCTCTCTATCACCTGCCCCTGCCAGGACCCACTAATCCGGTCCTGTCTCCGACCCTCACCCTTTCTCAATATGTAGTGGCTACTGCCCTTCCTTCCCTTTCACCTGAGGATGTGTTCCTACTGGAGGCCCCCTTCTCGACTCAAGAACTGGGAGGAAAGAGCCCTGGCCCTGATGGCTACACGGCTATATTCTTCAAGGCTTTGAAATCGGAGCTGATTCCCCCGTTCTTGACTGTGTTTAGCTCCATCTCTCCTCGGGTCGATTTTCCCTCGTCGTTCCATCTGGCGCTTATTACAGTCCTCCCTAAAGAGGGTAAGGATCATACACTTTGCTCTAGTTATAGGCCAATCTCACTCCTTAATACGAACACCAAGTTATACGCTAAACTTATTGCAACTAGCTTGAGCCTGCACATGGGGGACCTTGTTCACCCTGACCAAGTGGGCTTCATCCCCTGTAGGGAGGCTCGGGATAACACCCTGAAGGCTTTCTCCATGATCCATCACGCTCAGAAATCACAGACTCCCATGTTATTGCTTTCTATGGACGCAGAGAAGGCCTTTGATAGGGTGTATTGGAGATTTCTGGAGGCCACTCTATCTCAGATTGGCCTCGGCCCTTCTATACTCACTCATATCCGAGCGCTGTACAACTACCCATGGCGCGGGTTAGTGTTAATGGTTCGCTCTCCTCCCCTTTCACCATACATAATGGCACCTGAAAGGGTTGTCCCCTCTCTCCTCTATTGTATGCCCTGGTCATGGAATACCTGCTAGTTGAGATTAGGAATAACCCTGACATCAGAGGGCCTGAGGGTTAAAAATTTGCACCTTAAGGTTTCTGTGTTCGCGGACGACTTCCTCCTCTTTGTCACCCATCCTCTCACCTCCCTCCCCTCTCTTCTCTGGGAAATTGGCACCTATAGCTTCCACAGTAATTATAAAATTAATCTATCTAAGAGCACTGCCCTTAAAGTTTCCTTGCTGATGACAGTCCTCAATAATTTGCGCTCTTCTTTTCATTTACCTGGTCCCGCACTTCCATTAAATACCTGGGGGTACATCTTTCATCCAATTTGTCTGACTCTTACTTGCTGAATTTTCTCCTGATCTTGCACACCCTGAGGACCGATCTCGAGCCCTGGCATACTAAAGGTCTCTCATGGCTAGGACGCATTAATCTTCTGAAAATGAACATTCTCCCCCAGTTGTTGTACCTTTTTCAGATGGTTCCATGCATTCTCCCTTCGTGTTTCTTCTCTACCATGGGACAGGCTTTCAAAAAATTTATTTGGGAGTTGAAACCCCCGCGCATTGCTCGTCGCACATTGTCTTGGCCTAAACGGAAAGGGGACTGGCGGTCCCAGATTGTACAAAGTATTTCCTGACTGCTGTTGCTACACGTATTCTTGATTGACACTATGCCGCCCTTTCCAAACTCTGGGTTGCCGTGAAGGAGTCGCTGAGTTCTCTTCCACTTACTGCTCTCCCCTGGCTTCATAAGAGGTTTTGGGTTGATGATAAAATCCATCCGCTCCCCTTCATTGCACATCAAACTCTGTGTGTTGCTGTGTGCTGCACTTATGGGGAAATGAGGAAGCTCTTTAGGAACAATGGCTTGTTGACTCCAATCTCGGATAACCCAGACTTTCCTGCCGCACTGGACATGCCCTTCCTGGACCACTCAGTTGGAGACCCGGTGCTCCGATTTCAACAGGTCACTTCGACCTCCTCTCTACTCCCACACGCGGAACTGCTGGCCCGGTCGCCGTTCCCCAATTCTGTCTTCGCGTATTGGCACTACTCTCAGCTCTCTCACTTTTACTCCTCTCTTAAGCTCTCTAATGACCTCCACAGACCCTTACTCCCACTGGAATGTCTTTGCCTCTCCACATTGGCCCCGGCACATACGGTCTCCCTCCCGTATGACATGCTAGTGGAGGACCCGGAAGTCCCCTTGCCTGCTTTTTTGGGGCTTTGGAAGAGGGAGCTGGGGGTCTTGTTTCCATCGGTTGTGTGGTCATCTGCCTTCCAAGCCTGCCACAAGTTTTCCATCTGTTGCAAGGCACAGGAGACTAACTACAAAATACTCTCGAGATGGTACAGGGTTCCGACTGTCCTCCATGAAATCTATCCATCCACACCTGATAGGTCCTGGAGATGTCTCTACAGTCGCGGCACGATGGCCCAAATGTGGTGGGGATGTCCCCTCCTGCGCCCTTTTTGGACTGGGGTTAGGCAGATTATTTCCCAGGTTACGGGAGTGGATCTGGAGGACGACCCTGCTCCATTGCTCCTTTCAATATTTTCACACGAGTTTAGGAAGCCCACCCGTAGACTTCTGGGAATTATGCTGGTAGTGGCTAGATCGATTATTCCCAGGCTGTGGAAATCGCAATCCCCTCCTACACTCCTTTCCTGGCTGAAGGAGTTTTTGCACCTTCGCACTATGGAAAATCTGATGGCTCAGCTTCGCCGCGATGTAGGGACCGACCAGCAGACCTGGTTGCTCTGGAACCATTTCTACTATTCTGCTGACTTCCGAACCCTCTTTCCCTCTGTTCCTTCGTAAAGTGGTTTTTCGCCTTTTCCTAATGTCTTTGTTTTCTGTGTTTTGTGTTTTTATCAGCATGTTTTTATCTTCATGCTCCTTGTCATTATTGATTGAAACTTGTTGTTTTCTATTTCTTGACATTTTGGCTACTCTGTGGCAGAGCTTATGCCCCCCCCCCCTGCCCTTCTCTCTCCACTTTGTAAGTTTGCCTTATTGCTTTTGATTTCCCCTCATTCCTCTTTCTTTCCCCTTCCCCTCCCCCCCCCGTATTGTAAAAATTTTTTTGAAAGCCTTCAATAAACTTTAATGTAAAAAAAAAATAAAAATTTTTTGAATAATCCAAAGTACAAAGTGTTTTTCTAATCTTATTATGTAGCCAAGTTTAACATGACTTTTTTAATGCTTTCAATGATTTTTGTTGCGTTAACACAGAGATTACATGGTAACTAAATAAGGCCCTGGTTTCCCTCCTGTTGGAAAAGGAGCTTTAATGTAATTCAATAAATGCTGTCTTTATGAATATTCTATATGGAGTGGTCGACCTGGAGTGCTCTTCTCTCTTGTACAGCTACTATCGATGTGGTCACATGTGTCTATCTATACTCTTTGAGTTTCTCGGGCTGCAGAGGTCATACTTATACTGGAGAGCTGAACTGAAGTTACTTTTACCGCCTCTATATGATTGTATAATAGCACATCCAGACTGTTACTATTTTGAGGAATAGAAGGAGGAGAGAATCACAGTACAAATACAGATAAAGATAATGTCTTCATGAATTCTCAGTTCAGTGTGAGCGACATTTCAATGGCACATTCCATATATTTAGTTGCCTAAAGTGCAAGCCAAAATTCATGTAGTTTCTGTGGAAAAACACCCTTTCGTCACTGCCATTTCATACTTTAGTTCAGTCTGTGTTTAATTTAGTTTATTTACATTGCCAGGGTCTGGGGTTGCTAGGTGGGTAGGCATAGACACACAAGTCTAGTTTCTTTTAGTCCAAAACGAAGGTAGAGTTTATTTTCACTCAAAAAGGTAGTGCAGCAACAAAAGGAAACTATAGAATAGAAAACTTTTCAGAGCAATTTGCACTTAAAATTTAGAAAAAATATATTCAGGCTAAAATAAATCTTGGATCTGAATTGAACAAATCTGAAACTAAAGAACCCTTTACCAAATTTGCTTTTCTCTTTCACATGTCCAACTCATGTCTGAGGGTAGCAGTGTGCTGAGAAACACTTTGAGGCTGAAGTCCCACGTTGTGGAAACACACAAGAAGGTGGAAGAGCTTCCAATATATTTCCAATTCCTTTTGTAACCATTCTTGTCTTCGGCTGAAAAATCTGCAGCAAAATCTGCACCGAAAAGAGCTGTATTTATGCAATGTGGTCCTCGGCCTAAAGAGGCATATTGCTAAACCAGTTCTGCTCAGGTGTGGGTTCCCAAACTAAACTAGGTTCCAAATTCAAGATTTACCAAAATCTTTCACAATAGGCCATTGCCATCAAGGCTTCAAATAATGATTTGTAAACAGGAGGGTAATTTCTTATCTTGTAACTTAACTTAAAATTCAATTATGGTCATAAATTGCAGCTGACCAGTCAATGTAGCAGGTTTATCTGGCAGAGACTTAAAGGTGTGTGATGAAAGTAGGTTTAATGGAAATGTTATCTAAATCTCTTTCACATAATGAAAATGTCTCAATGCGTTACCCTTCAGAATCACTGCCACCTTGATATAATGGTTAGATAAAATGAATTGCATTGGCTATCCCCTATGAAAGAATCCTGTTACTGACTGTTTTTCAGATTTAGTATGAGGAAGTTTGGGATAACTGGGAGCATTATGCATATGCTTAATGAAATCAGCAAATACCACAAGAAAATTATTACCAGGCATAACAGATCTGCAAGAAATTTTTGGATCATGGTAGCAATGTTCAATGTTTGACAATAGTGAAATAATATATTCTTATCCTGCAAATCTTGCTGTCCACAATGATGAGCCATTGTCTAAATTGAAAGCATATTACAGGCAATTTGATTCTCCATAAGTTGTCATCCAAAGCATGTGGTAAAACTCCTACTATACTATATCAGGACTATGAAGTGCTATGGTCATCTTGAAGGATATATTTTGGAAAGTGAGCATACTCGTATTACACTCAGTCCTAAAGTGGGCCAGAGCTTTTATTTGATAATATTCTTGAAATAAAGAAAAAGTGCCAGCTGCATGATGTTGTCTATAAAATGTAGCTTCGAATTCTGGAAAATTGTTAACATTGTCCAACAATATTTGTCAGCTCTTTATAAAGATGATTTGAGTAACATAGATAAGAAGCCAGATTGTAGAGTTATTGCTAAGGAGTCTAGCACCAAATGAAACATACTGCATTACCACTCTTAGGGTCCATTCCCACGGAGGAAATTGGTGAGGAATTTGGTGTGGAATTTCAGTGCTGAAAAAAAAGCCTCCCATTGACTTCAATGGGTTCCTTTTTCTGCAAGGAACCCATTAAAGTCAATGGGAGGCTTTTTTTCAGCGATGAAATTCCACACCAAAATCCTCATCATTTTCCTCTTTGTAAATGGACCCTTATAAGAATTGGTAGATTATTTCTACACTATGAAGAAAAATCAGCCTCTTAGATAAAAATATTCTATTAATAGAGATGAGCGAACAGCGTTCGATCAAATTGATATTCGATCGAATATCAGGCCATTCGAGGTGTTTGATTCCAATCGAACACCAGGTGGCAAACTTACTAAAAATTTGATTCCCCTCCCACCTTCCCTGGCGCGTTTTTTGCACCAATAACTGAGCAGGGGAGCTGGGATAGGAAATACGACAGTTTAGGCAGTGAAAAAAAATCGGAAAAAGGAATTGGTGGCCGGAAACAGATAACCTCCAATTTAGACGAATGGTGGATTTACCATTCGACTAATTTGGGACTGTAAACTATATGAATGTGACACAGGGACAGATCTACAGGCAGGGTTAGCTAGGGATAACCTTTATTTAGGGGGGATCTCACTCACCTAGCTCTTTGGGGCTCTATCTTGTTGGGATCCCTGTCAGCTTGCGATATGCACAAGCTGACTTTTTCCCATAGGAATGAATTGGCCGAATGGTCAATGCATTCCTATAGCGAGATATAACAGAGCCTGTGCGGTTAGCCCGACTACTCCAGACACAGGAGATGAAAGAGCTCTGCACTACACCCAACCATTCCTCCAGCTACTCCTCCTGTACTAACACGACTAGCTCAGCTTGGCTATTCCTTAGTACTACTAACACGCTCAGCTCGGCTATTTCTTAGTGTAATAGCACAGCTGAGCATGTTAGTAGTACTAAGGAATAGCCAAGCTGAGCGTGTTAGTCTGCTGCATATCTGCCAGCTCTCCTATATCTCCTACACGCTCAGCTTGGCTATTCCTTAGTACTACTAACATGCTCAGCTTGGCTAGTCCTTAGTGTAATAGCCCAGCTGAGCATGTTAGTAGTACTAAGGAATAGCCAAGCTGAGCGTGTTAGCACTACAAACCCCAACCCCCACCCCCACCCCGGTGTCCGCTTACCTGCAGCTCCCTGTTCTTGGTCCACTTCGGTCCATGGTCCGGGTTTCAGAGCGCCCTGCCCCCCTCTTTCCCACTAGTATTATAGAGAAGGCGGGGCTTAGGAGAGTGTGGGTGGGTACTGGGCAGGGAGACTCCCAGCCCACACTTTCCTAAGCCCCGCCTTCTCTATAATACTAGGCTTTTTTTCCCTATGCTTTCAATGTATTACGTAATACATTAAAAGCAATAGGGAATAAAGCCTCCCATTGATTTCAATGGGGAGCGCACGTATGCCGTCTCCCATTCAAGTAAATGGGAGCTGCTTTTTACGCGCTCATTCTGAACGTCTTTTTACAATCAGAATGAGCGCAGCGTTACATCATGTGAAGGCTCCCTTATACTCAATCCTAAGGAGTTAATCAACAATTTCTGTAAATTGAAGTGGCAATTGCTCTGACATTTCTAAAAGGTGGGTGGAATTAGCCATTGCAATACAGCCCCAACTTTAACCAGTATTTGGGCATATACAGTAAGTGTTAGCTAGCTGCACTTGATGGTAGTAGTTCTTGAAAGAGCTCATTGAACTCTCTAGGTTAGTTAGTGGTAGTTAGGCCATGACATGTAGTTCCATGCCAATAGACCCCATTGTTTGCAGTTAAAGCCTTCTTTTGTAACTGGACATTTCCACTGCTGCATTAGTGACAAAACCTTGTTATTCTTGGCCAAAACATGTCCTGTGTTTCCCCAATAGTGGCTTAAAGAGAGGACCAAGTGCCAGTGGTCACCCCAGATCATGACAAAATGGTCAGCGGACCAGAGGAAAGACTGTAGGGATGATTCCACTTCTATCTGTGTTTGTTGAGTGCCCAAAAGTGTGGATGTTGCATAACGTAAGTGAATAATACTGCCAGTTGTTCTGTGACCGGAAGAATCCCAAGTAAAATGTGTTGCCTATTCCATTGCCAGTGTCTCATCTTTGTCTCATGCACCATTAGGAGTCTGCACCCTTGTTTGCTCTGAACTCTTGTCATTGTTTATTCCTTATTGATGTTATACCCAAGCAATTCTGGACTGCTTTTTGTTTTCTCACCCTGTTTTAGCAAAGTCCATCACATGTCCATTTTGAATCTAATATGTCTATTGAAATGCTGTTTTTTTGATGGCCTGATTCACACACCAAGTTTCACCCATGCAAAAGCAATACTGCAATTCAGCTATGTATCGTGCTAGGAGTCCCATGAAGTTCAGGACAGTAAATACAGTGAACATGTGGACTGAGTTTCATGGGAGAAACTCAGTTGTGTGAACTTAGCCATACTCTCTTATAACAGTGGACTCTATCTTGATACCTAAGCTCATTTGTCTAGCAAAAAATGATTGAAAAAGTTAGGTGGACTAATTAATTAATAAGAGAAGAAGTCACATCTTTTACAGTAAATTTACCATCTCGGGACATAAAATGTTGCTCTGTAATAGATGCACAAAGACCCGTAATTATTAAGCAGTCTGTCACTTATTTCTTAATTATAGCTGAGAATTACATCTGAAACACATCTCAGTGATGCAGGTTCACACATATACATGCAATGGCTTCTGAGAAGCAGATCTCACACACATATTCACTGGCATGCAATCATACTGTCTCTAAGGGATCTGAAGTCAGAAATAAGGCTGTGAAAACCTTTTTCAATATCTTAACCCTTTAAGGACCTGTCTGTAGTTTTTATCTGTCATTTGCACCAGTTCCATTTCCTCTTGCCAGGATTTGTTTGCAATTGTGATGTTTCTGAATGCACACAACACCACTGAAGTCAGCTTGTAAGGTGGTGAAAGGGTCAATTTCCTTAGACTGCAACCTTAGGCGGGACCTACACAGAGACCCTTTTCAAGTTTGGTTGCTCTTTCACTATAACAGTGTTTATTGTGCATTTTGCTATCATTTCCACATATGTGGTGAGACTGTTGATTGTGCAAATAATGTTTACTGTGCTTTTAGTATGTACTTTTTTCCCGATGCCTTGTGTGAAGACGGAACATTGGTTGCACCAAGGAGTTCTAGCTGGATGTCCCTGGATATGACCCTGGGCTGGACACAGCACCACATTGGGACAAAAGGTATACTGTATAAAGAGCTTGGTCTTCATGTTTTTCAGAAAGATCAGCACTAGAGTCTTATCATGTTAGTCTGTTGTGTGTATTCCTGGGAAGCAGCAACTGCGGCACAAATGTTTAATGCCTGTCCATAAATGTAATTGGAATTGTCCCCTGTGAGAACAGCAGGGATATGAGACCTGTGTGCTTTTCTAATACTGATTTCTATACAATATCCTACTTGTTTCTATCTATGCTTAAAAAACGTAATTAAGTAAATCAAAGTCTTCATTTTGGTATATAAATAGTGTCTCTGGTGCAGAGGTTTAGCTAAAGGGGCAAACCTATCCACATGGGCCCCCAACAAAGTTATACGGATATTATCCCTATACAGTGACCATAGAGTATAGTGGTATATACCTATTCTATACAGGGCATGACCATTTAGATGAACACAGTGCAATTACATTTAGTCAATTACAGGTGACGTCTCTGACTGTAATCATTCACATTTCTAGTCTCTTCTGTTTGGACCACCTTGACCACTTCTACCAGCTGTGACTTGTTTCTGTAAAGTTTGCAACACAGACATGTGGCTCCAAACTTTACTGGGAACCCAGCCCACATTGCCCTCACCTATACAAATTCCCATCCCGCTGCTACTCCAAATGATAAAATGTATAGTACAAAACACCCCAAGGATTGAACAATACTCCTATATGTATCTTTAACTTAATGCCTCTATGTGCCCTCTATGAAAAGACCCCCGAGTATAATAATTGTACATGGGTGGTCCACAATGGGGCATAATACTGTGTGCAGGGTCCACTATCGGTCATAATACTGTGTATAAGGGCCACTATGGGACATAATAGTGTGTGTAGGGGCCACTATGCGCATAATAATGTGCGTAGGGGCCACTATGAGGCATAATACTGTGTGCAGGGTCCACTATTGGTCATAATACTGTGTGCAGGGGCCACTATGGGACATAATACTGTGTGCAGGGGCCACTATGGGACATAATACTGTGTGTTGGGGCCACTATGGGGCATAATACTGTGTGCAGGGTCCACTATTGGTCATAATACTGTGTGCAGGGGCCACTACGGGACATAATACTGAGTGCAGGGGCCACTATGGGACATAATACTGTGTGTTGGTGCCACTATGGGGCATAATAATGTGTGCAGGGTTCACTATCGGTCATAATACTATGTGTAGGGGCCACTATGGGACATAATAGTGTGTGTAGGGGCCACTATGGGGCATAATAGTGTGTGTAGGGGCCACTATGGGCATAATAATGTGCGTAGGGGCCACTATGGGGGATAATACTGTGTGCAGGGTCCACTATTGGTCATAATACTGTGTGTAGGGGCCACTATGGGACATAATACTGTGTGCAGGGGCCACTATGGGACATAATACTGTGTATTGGGGCCACTATGGGGCATAATAATGTGTGCAGGGTTCACTATCGGTCATAATACTATGTGTAGGGGCCACTATGGGACATAATAGTGTGTGTAGGGGCCACTATGGGGCATAATAGTGTGTGTAGGGGCCACTATGGGCATAATAATGTGCGTAGGGGCCACTATGGGGGATAATACTGTGTGCAGGGTCCACTATTGGTCATAATACTGTGTGTAGGGGCCACTATGGGACATAATACTGTGTGCAGGGGCCACTATGGGACATAATACTGTGTATTGGGGCCACTATGGGGCATAATAGTGTGTGTAGGGGCCACTATGGGCATAATAATGTGTGTAGGGGCCACTATGGGGCATAATACTGTGCAGGGGCCACTATGGGGCATAATACTGTGCATAGTGGCCACTATAGGGCATAATACTGTGTGTAGGGGGCACTATGGGGCATAATACTGTGTATAGTGGCCACTGTAGGGCATAATACTGTGTGTAGAGGCCACTATGTAGCATAATACTGTGTGCAGGAGCCACTATGGGGCATAATATTGTGTGCAGAAATGCTGGGTGGGGGTAGGGTCAGTCAGGTTCTTAAGGTAGGGGGGAAAGTCAGGGGAGATGGGGGAGGGAGGCCGATGGACGGGGGGGGGGGGCATGTCAAAAGTTCACCACAGTGTCCACCATTTCTAGTTACACCACTGTGCTTAACCTTATTTACTGAATGTGTACGGTTTGTACTATTATGGTGACAAATTACATATTTTTTTCAACAAAAGGGTTTTTAGGAATAATGAAAAATTTGCCCAAAGTCAATTCAAAGTCAACCAATGTGTAGTCACCCATTTATTTCCTCATCATATTCTTCTAACTCTCATATCTCATGCTGTATACCTCCAGTCACGTGCAGTGATGTTGGATGGGCCGACGTGTCTTCCATGGCAGCCAAGTAAGTAAAACCTGGCAGAGAGAACTGGGCTGTATCGGTAGTGCGGCAAATACATGGGTATTTTATGGGTATTTTATTCCATATTTTAGTGGACAGGTTTTTCTTTCTCTAAAAAAAAAAAAAAAAAAAAAAACTTTAATTTTAAATACACTAGAGATAATGCTAAATATACAGTACTGGTAAAGCAATGACCATTAGATGTGCATTAGCAGGTTCATGCAGGGCTTTTCTTCTTGTCCACATGACAACATGACGGCACAGCAAATTTTCTAAAGAGTCTCTAACAGTAGCTCCGAGCCTAAAAGCGGTACAGTATATTCAAATATATGTAGTCTGTTAAACACTGTTGGTGTCCATTGTGCAGTGGTCCAGCGCTGCTGTTAAGGTTTCTATTGTAATAAAAACCATGATAACCGTGTGAACAGAGACTTGGAACAGCTTTTGGTTGTTACTTTATTCCAAAAGAAGTGACAGTTTCCTCACACTTCATCCCCTTCACAGGTAACCTTACTCTGACCTTTTATTGTGCGCCATACTATATTTTTTATCTGGATAACAGTAGAGGTAAGCATACATTAAAATAAAGGCCTAGAAAACGAATGGCCATCCATCAATAATATAGGAAATGTTGCATATACTCTTTCTGTACCTTTCCATCTCTTAGGCAACTTCTATGACAATGACTCAAACCACTTGTGGTATCCACTTACCCAACCTTCAAACATTCAGCAATAAAAGCAAAATATATACCTTTCCTTTATGAAACTAATAGAGCTGTGCTTATGCTACAACATTTTCTCTCCTACCTACAATTTCAATTGATCATTGGTGCTGACAGGCTTTTTAGAAAGCCTTTTACTAAAGCTCCAGCTTCTTCATTCATCAAACGTACATGGGTTTCCTCAGCCTATTTTATGATATTAGACACAGTCGCAGAATATGAAATTAGATAGATAGATAGATAGATAGATAGATAGATAGATAGATAGATAGATAGATAGATAGATCTGTGCATCAGCATCATTCTAAGCAGCTAGGTGAAAATATTTATTAAAAAAATAAAGTAAAAAGAATTATATTTGCCTCATTTTACTTTATTTTGCCTGGAAAACCTTAAAAGGGCTCTATCAGCAAAATTTTGCTGTATGAGCCCCACATATGCGTGAAAAGCCTTTATAAAGGCTATTCAGGCACTGCTAATCTTATCTTAAACCCCGCACCCGTTTTAAAATAAAACTATAAAAACATATATGTAAATCATACCTTTGCATGCACAGGGGGCGGTCGTGCACTATCCGACGTCATCTTCAGTCCCGCCTTCCTCTTCTTTCTTCTTCCAGCGACGTCCTCCTGTCCTGGCTCTTCTCCGCCTTCATCTTCTGTTCTTCCGGAGTGAAGACGTTCACAAGCATACTGCACATGCTCGCGTAGATACTTACAACTACAACAAAAATGGCGCAGGTGCAGTAGCACTCCCAAGGCAACACTACTGCGCACGCGCGGGATTTGAATGCAACCCGCCGGAAGAACAGAAGATGAAGGCGGAGAAGAGCCAGGACAGGAGGACGTCGCTGGAAGAAGAAAGAAGAGGAAGGCGGGACCAAAGATGACGTTGGATCGTACACGACCGCCCCCTGTGCATGCAAAGGTATGATTTACATATATGTTTTTATAGTTTTATTTTAAAACAGTGTGTGTGTGGGGGGGTTAAAATAAGATTACCGGTGCCTGAATAGCCTTTTTAAAGGCTATTCACGCATATGTGGGGCTCATACAGCAAAATTTTGCTGATAGAGCCCCTTTAAATAAATACATAATAGCAGTTTTACTAATACTGTGTAACACTAGGTTCACATTTGCATTGGTTTTCTGTTTTTCTGGTCCATTGTAAAAGGTAGCCTAATAGTTATGCAGTGCAAAGCTAGACTAGTTAACCATTAAGCTGAATGGTTTTAGACTGTCTGGTTGATCATTATACTACCTATTTGTTGCCTTAATTTACCCTTAAAAAGAATGGCTAAAAAAGACTGGTGTTCTGTACTCCGCCTCTTTATTATTAAGGTGCAAGCCCATTCACCACAATGGCAATCTACAGCAGTCAGCCAATGGCATAAATGTTTGGTATAACTCAAGTCAGCTTTATTGTAAATTTTTCTGGCCAAGGCATCCCCAGGCCGTCCATCCACTTTCACAAAAAGTGGCAAAGAGGCCACAAAACAATGTGATGTATCTTTGATGCAAGAAGGCACTGTATATACAAAAAATGCATCATTCGGTGCCATAGATGAGTTAATAAAGCGAAGGTAAGGAGAAATATTTTTTATTGGTTTTTTTTTACATTTCCTTTAGGGCTATTATATTCTGGGGTCTGAAGAGACCCCAGAGAAGAATAATTTACCACAAATCCTGCCGTGGCAATCATTATAGTTCACCCAAAATGAATCTTAAAGTGTTCAGTTTTGTTAAAAAACAGTTTGGAATATTTGCGTCAAATCTGGTTCATTTGCCAACCAATTTGCCCAGCACTACTTGACCTAACACCAAAAAAGTTGCTAAATTATCTGAATAACCAAATGAAGCATGTTATAGATTTCAAAACGGCATGACTGGAGGATAGAAGTTGTAGTTGTTAATGATAGGCCAGAGACTCAACTGAACTTCTCCAGTCCACTTTTTAGGTAGGAAAAGAAATAAAGAAGGCCTGTGAAATACATAAAGATACTAAAATATACACAAAGTTGCACAAACGTATATAAAACCAAAGTAAAAGGTTTTTTTAAAAAAAAAAAAAAAAGAACAACATTGTTCAATACAAATAGAGAATTTTGGCAATTTTAGCGCGTAATCCCTGTTTTAGACCTCTGGTCCTCCTGCTGTTCATTATATTCTCTGATCCTCTGGTGTCTACAGGCTGAAACGTTGCCATCCTCACCTGGAACTTCCACCATTTACGTGCTACCAAGGGTGTTGTGACCCAACCAAATCCTCCCGCGGCGTCTACGTACCAAATGACGAGCCAGAATACTCCGCGTGAACCCGGCCTAAGGACTGTAGCTTGACTGTTCTGCAGTTGACTTACTTTCCTCAGGGGCTGCAATGGACTTTTAGCAGGACTTTTAGCAAGTGTTGACTTGCACCACTGCGAGCACACACAAACTAACGGTTGCAGGAGATTCTCAGTCTCCACCCTTTAGACTTGACCAGTTATTGGCAAGGGATGAACAAAGTCCCATCAAACTGATGGGGAATCAACATGAATTCTATATACAGTAACAATCATACATCAATATACTTACAGTTGAACAGCATTAACAGTAGATGGTAGGGGTCTGAGTGGCCAGAGAAGAGGTCTAATAACTGAAGGTCCACCTCCAGTGCACCAAGTGTCTCATTTGCAAAGACTTCAAAGTTGTTTTTTCCCAAATTTACAAAATTAATAGCTAAAGAGCATCAGTTCAGCCTCTATACCTATAGCAGGTATAGTTTCAGAAGTTTACTGGGTTTCTTCAATTAGAACCTGAGAAGGCATATATAAGACCCCTACCTCCTGACACAGGTTTCTGACTAATTCAGTTTCTCTCTTTTAGCTACCTGATCATGTGTGTATTTGATTGCTGTACTGACTCTTGGCCTGTTCTTTGGACATTTGTGTGCATGCTGATTCTGTTTTGATGTAGCTGTTCGGATTTGACCCTGTAAGTCTATTGTGGATTCTGGTTAGTTTCATATTGCACAGTATTTATTACCGGTACAATTTCTGTTTGGTGACAATTCAGAATCCCAGATACAGCAAAATCTAACTGACCTCACAGACAGCAGTGGTGAAGGCGTTTGGGAGTCTGTCTCTGGCTTGCAGCGCTGTACTGATTTTTAATAGCTGGTTTACTGCTCACTATTATCAGCCAGTTCCTGCTTTTACTTTTGTTAGGCCTTGCATGCCAACCATAACATGACATACATAACAATACATATTGTTTATCATTGTAATGACAGTGACAGTTGAATATGTTTGAAGGAAGTGGCCCTATCCCCTTAATAACTGTGAGAATCAGAAGAGGTAAACAGCGGCTGGAATGACTGGGAGCCTATATCCTTGCCTTGGACACAAGCAAACCAACAACAATGGAAGAGGTACGTTCGCAGATAATGAACTGCTGGGAAGAATACCTTGTATCGCTGCTTCTTCAATTTCCAAGCTGCCTTTCATATTCTAATATGCAGCTTCATTTTCATGAAATCAGGATTTTAGTCTTATGCAAATTAGCTGAAAGGGGCTTTAGGGGGATGTCTTCTCCTGCCATTGCTGGTTATCTAGAGCAAAGATTGAAGTCCCAGTAGCAGACAAGACACCTCTAAAGCCCAGTACAAGGTACTGTCATTAGTCTGATACTGCTTTTCCTGACAGACTCCCTTTAAGGTGTGCTGCTAACCTACTAGCTGTGTGTCTCATATGAGACCAACCAACATTACTAGAGATGAGCGAACACTAAAATGTTCGAGGTTCGAAATTTGATTCGAACAGCCGCTCACTGTTCGAGTGTTCGAATGGGTTTCGAACCCCATTATAGTCTATGGGGAACATATACTCGTTAAGGGGGAAACCCAAATTCGTGTCTGGAGGGTCACCAAGTCCACTATGACACCCCAGGAAATGATACCAACACCCTGGAATGACACTGGGACAGCAGGGGAAGCATGTCTGGGGGCATAAAAGTCACTTTATTTCATGGAAATCCCTGTCAGTTTGCGATTTTCGCAAGCTAACTTTCCCCATAGAAATGCATTGGCCAGTGCTGATTGGCCAGAGTACGGAACTCGACCAATCAGCGCTGGCTCTGCTGGAGGAGGCGGAGTCTAAGATCGCTCCACACCAGTCTCCATTCTGGTCCGACCTTAGACTCCGCCTCCTCCAGCAGAGCCAGCGCTGATTGGCCGAATTCCGTACTCTGGCCAATCAGTGCTGGCGAATGCATTCTATTGGCGTGATGAAGCAGTGCTGAATGTGTGTGTTTAGCTCAACTACACCGGTGGAGTAGTTGAGCTAAGCACACAGATTCAGCTCTGCTTCAATCAGCGCTGGCCAATGCATTCTATTAGCTTCATGAAGCAGAGTGTGCACAAGGGTTCAAGCGCACCCTCGGCTCTGATGTAGCAGAGCCGAGGCTGCACAAGGGTTCAAGCGCACCCTCGGCTCTGATGTAGCAGAGCCGAGGCTGCACAAGGGTTCAAGCGCACCCTCGGCTCTGATGTAGCAGAGCCGAGGCTGCACAAGGGTTCAAGCGCACCCTCGGCTCTGATGTAGCAGAGCCGAGGGTGCACAAGGGTTCAAGCGCACCCTCGGCTCTGATGTAGCAGAGCCGAGGCTGCACAAGGGTTAAAGCGCACCCTCGGCTCTGATGTAGAAGAGCCGAGGGTGCACAAGGGTTCAAGCGCACCCTCGGCTCTGATGTAGAAGAGCCGAGGGTGCACAAGGGTTCAAGCGCACCCTCGGCTCTGATGTAGAAGAGCCGAGGGTGCACAAGGGTTCAAGCGCACCCTCGGCTCTGATGTAGCAGAGCCGAGGCTGCACAAGGGTTAAAGCGCACCCTCGGCTCTGATGTAGAAGAGCCGAGGGTGCACAAGGGTTCAAGCGCACCCTCGGCTCTGATGTAGCAGAGCCGAGGGTGCACAAGGGTTCAAGCGCACCCTCGGCTCTGATGTAGCAGAGCCGAGGCTGCACAAGGGTTCAAGCGCACCCTCGGCTCTGATGTAGCAGAGCCGAGGGTGCACAAGGGTTCAAGCGCACCCTCGGCTCTGATGTAGCAGAGCCGAGGCTGCACAAGGGTTCAAGCGCACCCTCGGCTCTGATGTAGCAGAGCCGAGGCTGCACAAGGGTTAAAGCGCACCCTCGGCTCTGATGTAGAAGAGCCGAGGCTGCACAAGGGTTCAAGCGCACCCTCGGCTCTGATGTAGAAGAGCCGAGGATGCACAAGGGTTCAAGCGCACCCTCGGCTCTGATGTAGAAGAGCCGAGGCTGCACAAGGGTTCAAGCGCACCCTCGGCTCTGATGTAGCAGAGCCGAGGCTGCACAAGGGTTAAAGCGCACCCTCGGCTCTGATGTAGAAGAGCCGAGGCTGCACAAGGGTTAAAGCGCACCCTCGGCTCTGATGTAGAAGAGCCGAGGCTGCACAAGGGTTCAAGCGCACCCTCGGCTCTGATGTAGCAGAGCCGAGGCTGCACAAGGGTTCAAGCGCACCCTCGGCTCTGATGTAGCAGAGCCGAGGGTGCACAAGGGTTCAAGCGCACCCTCGGCTCTGATGTAGCAGAGCCGAGTGTGCACAAGGGTTCAAGCGCAGCCTCGGCTCTGATGTAGCAGAGCCGAGGCTGCACAAGGGTTCAAGCGCACCCTCGGCTCTGATGTAGCAGAGCCGAGGCTGCACAAGGGTTCAAGCGCACCCTCGGCTCTGATGTAGCAGAGCCGAGGCTGCACAAGGGTTCAAGCGCACCCTCGGCTCTGATGTAGCAGAGCCAAGGGTGCACTTGAACCCTTGTGCAGCCTCGGTTCTGCTACATCAGAGCCGAGGGTGCGCTTGAACCCTTGTGCACACTCTGCTTCATCAAGCTAATAGAATGCATTGGCCAGCGCTGATTGAAGCAGAGCTGAATCTGTGTGCTTAGCTCAACTACTCCACCGGTGTAGTTGAGCTAAACACACACATTCAGCACTGCTTCATCACGCCAATAGAATGCATTGGCCAGCACTGATTGGCCAGAGTACGGAATTTGGCCAATCAGCGCTGGCCAATGCATCCCTATGGGAAAAAATTTATCTCACAAAAATCACAATTACACACCCGATAGAGCCCCAAAAAGTTATTTTTAATAACATTCCCCCCTAAATAAAGGTTATCCCTAGCTATCCCTGCCTGTACAGCTATCCCTGTCTCATAGTCACAAAGTTCACATTCTCATATGACCCGGATTTGAAATCCACTATTCGTCTAAAATGGAGGTCACCTGATTTCGGCAGCCAATGACTTTTTCCAATTTTTTTCAATGCCCCCGGTGTCGTAGTTCCTGTCCCACCTCCCCTGCGCTGTTATTGGAAGGTGGGAGGGGAATCGAATTTTGGCGCACTTTACCACGCAGTGTTCGATTCGATTCGAACATGGCGAACACCCTGATATCCGATCGAACATGTGTTCGATAGAACACTGTTTGCTCATCTCTAAACATTACTAATAAGAAAACTTTCTTATTATTATCCTATTTTTTTTTTATTTTTTGATCTGTTGTTAACCAAGAAGTTCTCCAGCATTGATCATGCTGCAGTAAATAAAGCTGACAATTCCCTGATGGTCTCTTAGTATTCAGATCAGTCAAATACTGATGACCGATTTGTACAATACCTGTAATAATAAAAGGGAAAAAAAAGATACAATCAGACAATAAAATTATACACTTGAAATTACTCATGCAATAACATAAGAATACACTAGGTAGAATGCTTTCATTTGCAGTTTTCTTTACTCTGGTTCCTCAAATCTACTTGATCGATACAGTGTTTCGATCTAATCCCCTTCAGGATTTTTTCATAAGTATATGTGATTGATTTTTAACACAATTTAATATAATGGTATATTGCTGGCTACAATTCAAAATAATGAACCATTCATATATCACTTAAGTGATGTTGCTCAACCTTCAATATTCTACAATATTCATTACAGGACTGAATTTAGAGAAATCAGAACTACAGGAGCACAATTGTGTCTATTTGATGGATGGCATACAAAAATATACGTATTTAGGTGCGTTTGACGCATTTCTTTCATATTTCTGGAAAGTAATAATAAAGTAAAATACATACAACATTAAAATTTTAATAACATTTATTACAGTTGAAAAAGAATCACAAAGGTTGGGAAGCTAGCTGCTGTATATCAAGAATTTGGTTCATCTTGACCAGGAAAGTGTTTGGAGCTTATTATTATAAGAGTTTATTCACACAAGAGTGATAAACGGCCATCAGACAGTAATTTGGAATAGACTGAGAGTGAATGGGTGTATTCACATGTCTGCTTTATTGATAGACAGTAAAAAACATTCTGTTAAAATAACTGACGCTCTATCTTTGCTAGATTTGGAGGTACAAAAACAGACATTACATTGACATTTTTCAACGTCATGGGAATGACAGACGTTTTGTGTAAAAATGGAAGAGAAGAGACACTGAGCTCACTAAGAGTATTTGACCGTACCTAAATTTGACTATTTGAGTATAGACAATGGGTTGACGAGATGGCTTCTCACCTTACAGGGTTGTGATTCAGTCACAACACCCTTGGTAGCACGTAAATGGTGGAAGTTCCAGGTGAGGGTGGCAGTGGTTCAGCCTGTAGACATCGGAGGACCGGAGAATATAATGAACAGCAGGAGGACCAGAGGTCCAAAACAGGACCTAAAATTGCCAAAATTCTCCATTTGTATTGAACAATGTTGTTCTTTAAAAAAAACAAAACCTTTAACTTTGGTTTTATCTACATTTGTGCACCTTTATGTATATTTTAGTATCTTTATGTATTTTTCCCATGTATTATGGGCCTGATGCATCAGTACTTACCACTTGAAAATCCTTATTTATTATGTGTATTTTCCAGTTATCTTGCACTTCATAAAGGGCTTGTTAGCAGCCGGAAATGTGTCGTGCCTTACAACTGTAATACTTACCTGAATAAAAAATGTTTTCCCCAAAATCTTTGGATTGTGTCTTGCCTGCCCAACCAGAGAGCGTGTATTCCCTGTTTTGGACCTCTGGTCCTCCTGCTGTTCGTTTTGTGTAAAAAATGAATGGTGGTGTGAATAAGGCCTAAGGGTTTAGTTACATGACCATGAAAAACAGACGTGTAACGACTGTGAAATACCAATGTGTGATGGCCTTTTTAGCAATGTCTGCCACACTTTTGTTTTGATAACACATTGAATATAATGTGGCTATTCCTATGTCTGGTTTTTTTACGGTCCGTTTTTTTATGGCCTTCAAAACTGTCGCACACTATCTTTGACTAGATTCACACAATCAAGTTTCACTGTGAAACTTGGTCCATGTTTTGCACGGATTTACTGGCTTGAACTTCATACTGGGAGCGAGACTATAGTATAGTTATCTATGATGCTAGCAGTCCCAGCCTCCAAGCAATATACTGTCCCGTACTGTAATCCGTTGCTGTGAAGCAGGGACTCCTAGCATGATGACGACTGGTTCAAAAACGGCAGTCATATGGCCAGTCACTGCGATGTGAATATGGGCCATCTGTGCACTTGCACATCCATACGTGCAACATTAAACGTTAACCATGTGCAAAAGGTTTAAGGGTAAGTTCACATGGGACTTTTTGGATCGGAACCTGAGGAAGAGGCCACGACTGAAAGCTGGTGCACTGCACCAGCATCCAGCCACGCACTCTGCTCTGGATTAGGTCCCAATGAATGGGCCTAGTGTGGAGGAGGGAGTGTCTTCAGGCCGAATCGCGAGGCGACTCAACCTAAAGAATGAGCATCTCACTTCTTTTTTCCAGGAGCCGGAAGAAACAGCTCCGGGAAAAAAGACCTGAGCGGCTCCCATTGAAATCAATGGGAGACATCTTTTTGATCAGGGTTTTGAGGTCGATATGGCCTCAAAACCCTGACCAAAAAACTCAGTGTGAAGTTACCCTAAAAGTTATGGTAAGTCTTAAAGTTAATGTTTAACCTTTTTAAACTTAAGTAGATATTTCTGAGTGGTTTAAATAACTTTTCTAACCCCAGAAAACTAAGCTCATATATCCTTATTACATATATTGGTACAACTAGGCATTGGGGCTGACAATATTAGAGTGTTGCATACAATCCCTGAACATATGCCTTGTTAGGACATATACATGTCATAGACACTTCCTCCCCTTCATGTGCCAAAATTATAGCTTTTGACTCCTGTTTTAGTTGTGTTCAGTCAACTTTCTATGCCGTTCACCTAACAAGCTGCTATGTAATACTATATTTCCCTTACAGCAGAAATATCAGTTTGTAAAACAAAAAATTCTGATGACAAAAACAGTTGCTTGTGGAGGAGCAGACCTAATGTAATCTTTTGATCATCTAGGATAACTATTTGTGTTTTCTGCACACGCTGGCTGTGAAAAGTTGAAGAATACGGTGACTCTGTAAAAGTTCCTATTAAAATCATAATTATTATTCCTATTTTGACTATTATCCTTGTTATGAAAGTATGTAACCCCCTTAATAATCACGGAATAAGGAAAACTCAAGTTAAATGTTTTCTATTATAATTATTGAGAGAATCATTTACACTCCGTGTCTTAGCAGTGTACAGAATGTACAGTAGTTGCAAAGTTATACATGACTAATGTACTGCAGATATATATATATATATATATATATATATATATATATATATATATATATATATATATATAACCCATGACTCATCAGCCTTCCGTTTCCGTGCTCCCACCTCCCCCCTGTTTACACACATCACACAGTGCTCAGAGAACATCACAGACACTTCCAGTGCAGTGGAGGCTAGATAGCATATCAATAAAAGCGGGCTAATTGAAAACTAAACTAATTGAAAACTAGCTGGGAGGATTACTGACAGGGGTGAACCTAGCCTTTATGCTGCATGAGGCGGACGACAGAAAGCCGCAGAGCGAAGAGGGCGGGGCAGAGCGAAGGGGGGCAGGGCGGAGCAGACCGGGCGGCGTTAGCAGGCAGAGAGCAGGCAGAGAGAGGACCTGCTCTCTGCCTGAGTGTGAGGGGAGGCCGGTGGAGCAGCACTGCATCCACAGGGCCTCCCCAATCCACCACTCGCTTCCCGTACCAGGCTGCCAAGACAGTGATGCTAAGCCAGTCCAGGACAGCTTGTCCTGGACTGGCTTAGGTCAGCAAAAATGCCCGGCCCGGCTAGCGGTCGCTTCAGGTCGCCTCATGGGAGGTGCGGCGCTGATTACTGTATAAATATAATATATATGTATATATCTCAAAAACAGTAGGAGAAAAAAGAGGGCCTTTATTCCAACACAGAGGAGCAGTAACTGTACTGAGGCGGTGGCCATTTTGCACAGGTTGTGATTCTTCTGGTCCAGCTCACTCACTTGGTGTGATTAGGGCCAGAAGGAGCACAACCTGTAAGAAACGGCCATTGCCTCAGTGCTGTTGCTGATTCTCTGATTTTTCCGCTGGTTAAATAAAGTACATTTTTATGATGACTACCTATGGTGAGAGACCCACTTTTCTTCTACTACTGTTTTTGAACTACATACAAATTAGAATTTTTTGCTTGAGAAGAGCACCACCTTGCAGGTTTGAAGCTAGTTGCTCCTGTACCATCATTTCAAAGCAAGTAAACAAGCAACCTACAATCCTACAGTGCTATGATTAGTAGAGTCTAAGTACAGCCCAAGGTATTCACCAAAACTTATTGCAAGTCAGGATGAATTTGTGGCTCAGGACCCAGATTGTAACCCCAGTAAAGATGCCAGGGAACAGGTGCACTTGCATTCAAAGGACCAGACCAGAAACCTTATTTCATGTAAGAGAGTAATACACAAACTAGAGCCGAAAACCAGTACAAAATAGCAAAAATTAAAGCAGAGAGATGTCATAAGTAAAGGCCATGGTCAAGTCCGGGAGGTCACAGATGAAACCAAATGAAGGAATAACCCAAAAATCAAGCAAAAATCAGTAAACCAGGGAATTATCAAAAGCAGGAAAAGGTACTGATAGTAAGTTCTGAGTACAGGGAGACTCAAAATGCCATGGTGAATCTAGAAATGTCTGTGATGCTCTCTGAGCACTGTGTGATCTGTGTAAACAAGGGGTGGGTGAGAGCAGGGAGGCTGCTGCTAATGATGATGATGATGATGATGATGACTCTCACCTCCTCCCAGTTTACACAGATCACACAGTGCTCAGCATCACACAGACTTCTGGGTGCACTGTTGAGGCTAATTAGCATATCAATAAAAGCGGGCTAATATAAAAACAGCTGGGAGGATTACTAAATAAAAGGTATGTCTGGAATAGCCATTCTAAAGACTATGCAAATATATGCTTAGTTAAAAATCACTAAAGCCAACGATAGAATCCCTTTAACTCCTAATATAATAATAAAACTGACATTATTGGAAAAATGTGTAATTGTGGTATAAATAACGTAATAAAATAAATTATCTTCCTTGATAAATGGAGATGAATTGAGCCAACTTAATAAAGTCAGGTATTAACATAGTAGAAGTCAGTGATTATTTTTGACTTAAGTAAACTTAAGCCAAATAAACTATATCTAAAAGAATCTGCCCAAGAAACTGTAGCTGCTTCACTTGAAATGGTTTCTTGGCTCTTGAGCAAGTATAAATAATTTATTGGAGTTAATTCTGAAAAATGGGTTTACTTGCTGGCTGTATTCTAGAAATTGATCAAAGTGACCTAAACCACAACATATCACTGCTAAAGTCAACTCACATGGGGAACTATGGAAAAATTAGTTTCCTAATAGCTGGATGTTTTACTAATGATCTATCAGTATCAATTCTAAGCAGTAGCTTTGGCAACTCTTAAGATAGAAGGACAAGGGAATTTACATACATTAGGAGAAATAGATTAAATCATGGCTGATGATTAATGGCTCATTATGGAATCTTTCACCACATGACCTGTTCTAAAAGAGTGTCCTCAGCACTATTCACAACTCCAACTTTTCACACCTCACATACTGTTAGAGTCCAATGGAAGATATATTAGAAGAAGCATGCAGACGTGGCATTGATTGTTTTAACCTTAACTGTAAAGATCCTTACGTCCCCTGTTTATTTATAAACATGTTCTCAGTTACATATGCAAGTTACTTGATTTAAGTTACTAAGGCCTGGTTCACATCTGCATTCGGTGTTCCATTTAGAGAGTCTGCTCGGGGACCCCCTAAACGCAATACCAAATGCATTGACAAGTGGTGAGCAATGAAAGCACATGGACCCCATAGACTATAATGGGGTCCGTGTGTTTTCCGTGCGGTGTCTGCAAGAGTGATGCAGAGAGGAAAGTAGTTCATGAAGTTCTTTCCTGTCTGCATGACTTGTGCGGACAGTGTGCGGAAAACACATGGACCCCTTTATAGTCTATGGGGTCCGTGTGCTTTCATAAGCTCACCACTTGTCAATGCGTTTGTTATTCCGATCGGGGGGTCTCCAAGCGGACTCCCCAAATGGAATACCGAATGCAGATGTGAACCGGGCCTAAGTTTACACATTTTTTTTTTAGATTTTTACTATACACAAGTGTGACAATAATGTTTGTTTTATTCATTATTCATCGTCATTAGAGATGAGCGAACACTAAAATGTTCGAGGTTCGAATTTCGAATCGAACAGCCGCTCACTGTTCGTGTGTTCGAACGGGTTTCGAACCCCATTATAGTCTATGGGGAACATATACTCGTTAAGGGGGAAACCCAAATCCGTGTCTGGAGGGTCACCAAGTCCACTATGACACCCCAGGAAATGATGCCAACACCTCTGGAATGACACTGGGACAGCAGGGGAAGCATGTCTGGGGGCATCTAACACACCAAAGACCCTCTATTACCCCAACATCACAGCCTAACAACTACACACTTTACACACTCAATACCACCTCTCTGACAGTAGGAAAACACCTTGAAACATGTGTATTTGGCACTTGCAGTGAGGAGAGCTTGTCACCAGCAGTGAATTTGGCCCTTGTAGTAAGTTGAGGTTGGCACCAACATTTGTTTTGAAAATCAGGGTGGATTGAGCCTCTAACCAGCAGAGTTTGGGCAAATTCATGGTGGAGGGAGCCTCTAAAAACCCCAGTTTGGACCAATTCATGGTGGAGGGAGCCTCTAAAAACCCCAGTTTGGACCAATTCATGGTGGAGGGAGCCTCTAAAAAACCCAGTTTGGACCAATTCATGGTGGAGGGAGCCTCTAAACAGCCCAGTTTGGACCAATTCATGGTGGAGGGAGCCTCTAACCAGCAGAGTTGTGGGAAAGCAGGGTGGAGGGAGCCTCTAAACAGCCCAGTTTGGACCAATTCATGGTGGAGGGAGCCTCTAAAAACCCCAATTTGGACCAATTCATGGTGGAGGGAGCCTCTAACCAGCCCAGTTTGGACCAATTCATGGTGGAGGGAGCCTCTAAAAACCCCAATTTGGACCAATTCATGGTGGAGGGAGCCTCTAACCAGCCCAGTTTGGACCAATTCATGGTGGAGGGAGCCTCTAACCAGCCCAGTTTGGACCAATTCATGGTGGAGGGAGCCTCTAACCAGCCCAGTTTGGACCAATTCATGGTGGAGGGAGCCTCTAAAAACCCCAATTTGGACCAATTCATGGTGGAGGGAGCCTCTAACCAGCCCAGTTTGGGCAAATTCATGGTGGAGGGAGCCTCTAACCAGCAGAGTTGTGGGAAAGCAGCGTGGAGGGAGCCTCTAACCAGCAGAGTTGGTGGAAATCAGGGTGGAGGGAGCCTCTAACCAGCAGAGTTGGGGGAAATCATGTTGGAGGGAGCCTAGTATTAGCAGAATTGTGCAACGCTTATGGTGGATGAGTATGAGGATGCGGAGGAATTGGAGAGGTTGAGTACAGACATGGAGTTTCATGTTGGGGTGCTTTACACAGGTGGGCACAAAAATGAAGGCTCTATCCAGTGGTGGTTCATTTTTATCAAAGTGAGCCGGTCGGCACTCTCAGCTGACAGACGGGTGCGCTTGTCAGTGATGATGCCACCGGCTGCACTGAACACCCTCTCAGATAGGACGCTGGCGGCAGGACAGGACAGCACCTCCAAGGCATATAGGGCAAGTTCAAGCCACAGGTCCAACTTCGACACCCAATACGTGTAGGGCGCAGAGGGGTCGGAGAGGACAGGGCTGTGGTCGGAAAGGTATTCCCGCAACATGCGCCTATACTTCTCACGCCTGGTGACACTAGGACCCTCTGTGGCGGCACTTTGGCGAGGGGGTGCCATCAAGGTGTCCCAGACCTTAGACAGTGTGCCCCTCGTTTGTGTGGACCGGTGAGAACTTGGTCGCCTACTGGAGGAACTGTCCTCCCTGCCGCCAACGTCACATGCTGGAAACATCTCCATCATATTCTGCACCAATTGCCTGTGGCAAGCATTGATGCGATTGGCCCTCCCCTCTACCGGAATAAAAGACGAGATGTTGTTTTTATACCGGGGGTCAAGGATAGCAAAGATCCAGTACTGGTTGTCCTCCATGATTTTGACAATACGCTTGTCGGTTGTAAAGCACCCCAACATGAACTCAGCCATGTCTGCCACAGTGTTAGTTGGCATGACTCCTCTGGCCCCACCGGAAAGTTCAATCTCCATTTCCTCCTCATCCTCCATGTCTACCCATCCGCGCTGCAACAATGGGACGATTCGAAGTTGCCCGGAAGCCTCCTGTATCACCATCACATCATCGGACAACTCTTCTTCCTCCTCCTCCTCCTCCTCCATTAAACGCGATGAAGCGGACAGATGTGTGGACCTACTCTCCAGCTGTGACGGATCGGATGCTATCCCTGACTCCTCTGTGTGATCTGAGTTATCCCTGATGTCAATCAGGGATTCTCTCAGAACACACAAGAGCGGGATTGTAAGGCTCACCATCGCATCCTCAGAGCTCACCCTCCTTGTGGACTCCTCAAACACCCGTAGGATGTCACAAAGGTCTCTCATCCATGGCCACTCATGGATGAGAAACTGAGGCAGCTGACTTTGTGGCACCCTAGGGTTTTGTAGCTGGTATTCCATCAAAGCTCTCTGCTGCTCAACCACTCTATTCAACATCTGAAACGTTGAGTTCCAGCGTGTGGGGACGTCGCACAAAAGCCGGTGTTGTGGCACATGCAGGCGTTGCTGGAGAGATTTTAAGCTAGCAGCGGCTACTGTCGACTTGCGAAAGTGGGCGCACATGCGCCGCACTTTCACCAGTAGCTCTGGAACATTGGGGTAGCTCTTTAGGAAACGTTGCACCACTAGGTTGAAGACGTGGGCCAGGCATGGAACATGTTGGAGTCCGGCAAGCTCCAGAGCTGCTACCAGGTTCCGGCCGTTATCACAAACGACCATGCCTGGGCCCAGGTGCAGCGGCTCAAACCATATTGCCGTCTCATCGAGGAGGGCATCCCTCACCTCGGAGGCAGTGTGCTGTCTGTCCCCCAAGCTGATCAGCTTCAGCACAGCCTGCTGACGTCTACCAACGCCAGTGCTGCAACGTTTCCAACTCGTAGCTGGGGTCAATCTAACAGCGGAGGAGGAGGCGGTGGCGGAGGAGGAGGCGGTGGCGGAGGAGGAGGCGGTAGAGGAGGAGGAGGAGGGGGGTGTTCTTCTCGTGTCCCTGCCAGGAATGTTAGGCGGGGAGACGAGGTACACCGGGCCAGTTTGGGAAGCAGTCCCAGCCTCAACTACATTCACCCAGTGTGCCGTCAGTGAAATGTAGCGTCCCTGTCCGCATGCACTTGTCCACGCGTCGGTGGTCAAGTGGACCTTTGTGCAAAGCGCGGAACTAAGGGCCCGCCTGATGTTGAGTGACACGTGCTGGTGCAAGGCGGGGACGGCACACCGGGAGAAGTAGTGACGGCTAGGGACGGCATAGCGAGGTGCCGCAGTTGCCATCAGGTCCAGGAAGGCGGGAGTTTCAACAAGCCGGAACGCCAACATCTCCTGGGCCAGCAGTTTAGCGATGTTGGCGTTCAAGGCTTGCGCGTGTGGGTGGTTAGCAGTGTATTTCTGCCGCCGCTCCAATGTCTGAGAGATGGTGGGTTGTTGTAAAGAAGCGCCTGATGGTGCCTTTGATGGTGCAGGAGAAGGAGATAAGACAGGAACAGGGGAGGATGAGGGAGAAGTCAACAAAGTGGCGGAGGCAGATGAAGTGGTGTCCTGGCTCGTCCTCTGGAGTGCATCGCCAGCACAGTCAGCAGTGGCAGTGGCAGAGGCAGAGGCAGTGGCAGAGGCAGTGGCAGTGGCGTGAACGGCAGGCGGCCTTTGTCCTGCCGTTGCTGCCTGCCACTGATTCCAGTGCTTGGATTCCAAATGACGGCGCATTGAAGTGGTGGACAGGTTGCTCTTCTCAGAGCCCCTAATCAATTTCGAGAGGCAAATTGTGCAGACAACACTATATCTGTCCTCGGCGCATTCCTTGAAAAAACTCCACACCTTCGAGAAACGTGCCCTCGAGGTGGGAGTTTTTCGGGGCTGGGTACGAACTGGAACATCTTGGGAGATTCCGGGTGTGGCCTGGCTTCGCCTAAGCTGCTGACCTCTGCCTCTGCCTCTAGCTACCCTTTTTGGTGCTGCACTTGCCTCAACATCCACACTACTTTCCCCGCTTGACATCCCCCCTGTCCAGGTCGGGTCAGTGTCCTCATCATCCACCACTTCCTCTTCCAACTCCTGTCTCATCTCCTCCTCCCGCACAATGCGCCGGTCAACTGGATGCCCTGACGGCAACTGCGTCACATCATCGTCGATGAGGGTGGGTTGCTGGTCATCCACCACCAAATCGAACGGAGATGGAGGAGACTCTAGTGTTTGAGCATCTGGACACAGATGCTCCTCTGTTAGGTTCGTGGAATCGTGACGTGGAGAGGCAGGTTGAGGGACAATGAAAGGAGCGGAGAACAGCTCTGGGGAGCAGGAACAGTTGGGGTTATTGTTCTGTGAAGCTTGGGAATTTTGGGAGGAAGGAGGACAAGACTGTTGGGTAATAGGAGGAGAGGAGGCAGAGTCTGACTGGCTGCTGGACAATGTGCTGTAAGCGTTCTCTGACAGCCATTGCAAGACCTGTTCCTGGTTCTCGGGCCTACTAAGGTTTGTACCCTGCAGTTTAGTTAATGTGGCAAGCAACCCTGGCACTGTGGAGTGGCGCAATGCTTGCTGCCCCACAGGAGTAGGCACGGGACGCCCTGTGGTTTCACTGCTACCTTGCTCCCCAGAACCATTCCCCCGACCTCGCCCACGGCCTCGTCCACGTCCCTTTCCGGGAGCCTTGCGCATTTTGAATTCCCAGTTAGAAATTGGCACTATATACCAGTAGCAAAAATTGTGGGTGCACGTAACCCCAATATATTCTTTAAATTCCCAGTCAGACAATGGCACTATATACCAGTAGCAAGAAATGAGGGTATTTATAACCCCAATATATTCTTTGAATTACCAGTCAGAAACTGGCACTATATGGCAGTAGCAAGAAATGAGGGTATTTATAACCCCAATATATTCTTTGAATTCCCAGTCAGACAATGGCACTGTATACCAGTAGTAAAAATTGTGGGTGCACGTAACCCCAATATATTCTTTGAATTCCCAGTCAGAAACTGGCACTATATGGCAGTAGCAAGAAATGAGGGTATTTATAACCCCAATATATTCTTTGAATTCCCAGTCAGACAATGGCACTGTATACCAGTAGTAAAAATTGTGGGTGCACGTAACCCCAATATATTCTTTGAATTCCCAGTCAGAAACTGGCACTGTATACCAGTAGTAAAAATTGTGGGTGCACGTAACCCCAATATATTCCTTGAATTCCCAGTCAGAAACTGGCACTGTATACCAGTAGTAAAAATTGTGGGTGCACGTAACCCCAATATATTCTTTGAATTACCAGTCAGAAACTGGCACTATATGGCAGTAGCAAGAAATGAGGGTATTTATAACCCCAATATATTCTTTGAATTCCCAGTCAGAAACTGGCACTGTATACCAGTAGTAAAAATTGTGGGTGCACGTAACCCCAATATATTCTTTGAATTCCCAGTCAGAAACTGGCACTGTATACCAGTAGTAAAAATTGTGGGTGCACGTAACCCCAATATATTCTTTGAATTCCCAGTCAGACAATGGCACTATATACCAGTAGCAAGAAATGAGGGTATTTATAACCCCAATATATTCTTTGAATTCCCAGTCAGAAACTGGCACTGTATACCAGTAGTAAAAATTGTGGGTGCACGTAACCCCAATATATTCTTTGAATTCGCAGTCAGACAATGGCACTATATACCAGTAGCAAGAAATGAGGGTATTTATAACCCCAATATATTCTTTGAATTCCCAGTCAGACAATGGCACTGTATACCAGTAGTAAAAATTGTGGGTGAACGTAACCCCAATATATTCTTTGAATTACCAGTCAGAAACTGGCACTGTTTACCAGTAGTAAAAATTGTGGGTGCACGTAACCCCAATATATTCTTTGAATTCCCAGTCAGAAACTGGCACTGTATACCAGTAGTAAAAATTGTGGGTGCACGTAACCCCAATATATTCTTTGAATTCCCTGTCAGAAACTGGCACTATATGGCAGTAGCAAGAAATGAGGGTATTTATAACCCCAATATATTCTTTGAATTCCCAGTCAGAAACTGGCACTGTATACCAGTAGTAAAAATTGTGGGTGCACGTAACCCCAATATATTCTTTGAATTCCCAGTCAGAAACTGGCACTGTATACCAGTAGTAAAAATTGTGGGTGCACGTAACCCCAATATATTCTTTGAATTCCCAGTCAGAAACTGGCACTGTATACCAGTAGTAAAAATTGTGGGTGCACGTAACCCCAATATATTCTTTGAATTACCAGTCAGAAACTGGCACTATATGGCAGTAGCAAGAAATGAGGGTATTTGTAACCCCAATATATTCTTTGAATTCCCAGTCAGAAACTGGCACTGTATACCAGTAGTAAAAATTGTGGGTGCACGTAACCCCAATATATTCTTTGAATTCCCAGTCAGACAATGGCACTATATACCAGTAGCAAGAAATGAGGGTATTTATAACCCCAGTATATTCTTTGAATTCCCAGTCAGACAATGGCACTGTATACCAGTAGTAAAAATTGTGGGTGCACGTAACCCCAATATATTCTTTGAATTCCCAGTCAGAAACTGGCACTGTATACCAGTAGTAAAAATTGTGGGTGCACGTAACCCCAATATATTCTTTGAATTACCAGTCAGAAACTGGCACTGTATACCAGTAGTAAAAATTGTGGGTGCACGTAACCCCAATATATTCTTTGAATTCCCAGTCAGAAACTGGCACTGTATACCAGTAGTAAAAATTGTGGGTGCACGTAACCCCAATATATTCTTTGAATTCCCAGTCAGAAACTGGCACTATATGGCAGTAGCAAGAAATGAGGGTATTTATAACCCCAATATATTCTTTGAATTCCCAGTCAGAAACTGGCACTGTATACCAGTAGTAAAAATTGTGGGTGCACGTAACCCCAATATATTCTTTGAATTCCCAGTCAGACAATGGCACTATATACCAGTAGCAAGAAATGAGGGTATTTATAACCCCAATATATTCTTTGAATTCCCAGTCAGACAATGGCACTGTATACCAGTAGTAAAAATTGTGGGTGCACGTAACCCCAATATATTCTTTGAATTCCCAGTCAGAAACTGGCACTGTATACCAGTAGTAAAAATTGTGGGTGCACGTAACCCCAATATATTCTTTGAATTCCCAGTCAGAAACTGGCACTGTATACCAGTAGTAAAAATTGTGGGTGCACGTAACCCCAATATATTCTTTGAATTCCCAGTCAGAAACTGGCACTATATGGCAGTAGCAAGAAATGAGGGTATTTATAACCCCAATATATTCTTTGAATTCCCAGTCAGAAACTGGCACTGTATACCAGTAGTAAAAATTGTGGGTGCACGTAACCCCAATATATTCTTTGAATTCCCAGTCAGAAACTGGCACTGTATACCAGTAGTAAAAATTGTGGGTGCACGTAACCCCAATATATTCTTTGAATTCCCAGTCAGACAATGGCACTATATACCAGTAGCAAGAAATGAGGGTATTTATAACCCCAATATATTCTTTGAATTCCCAGTCAGAAACTGGCACTGTATACCAGTAGTAAAAATTGTGGGTGCACGTAACCCCAATATATTCTTTGAATTCCCAGTCAGAAACTGGCACTGTATACCAGTAGTAAAAATTGTGGGTGCACGTAACCCCAATATATTCTTTGAATTCCCAGTCAGAAACTGGCACTGTATACCAGTAGTAAAAATTGTGGGTGCACGTAACCCCAATATATTCTTTGAATTACCAGTCAGAAACTGGCACTGTATACCAGTAGTAAAAATTGTGGGTGCACGTAACCCCAATATATTCTTTGAATTCCCAGTCAGAAACTGGCACTGTATACCAGTAGTAAAAATTGTGGGTGCACGTAACCCCAATATATTCTTTGAATTTGCAGTCAGACAATGGCACTATATACCAGTAGCAAGAAATGAGGGTATTTATAACCCCAATATATTCTTTGAATTCCCAGTCAGACAATGGCACTGTATACCAGTAGTAAAAATTGTGGGTGCACGTAACCCCAATATATTCTTTGAATTCCCAGTCAGAAACTGGCACTATATGGCAGTAGCAAGAAATGAGGGTATTTATAACCCCAATATATTCTTTGAATTCCCAGTCAGACAATGGCACTGTATACCAGTAGTAAAAATTGTGGGTGCACGTAACCCCAATATATTCTTTGAATTACCAGTCAGAAACTGGCACTGTTTACCAGTAGTAAAAATTGTGGGTGCACGTAACCCCAATATATTCTTTGAATTCCCAGTCAGAAACTGGCACTGTATACCAGTAGTAAAAATTGTGGGTGCACGTAACCCCAATATATTCTTTGAATTCCCAGTCAGACAATGGCACTATATACCAGTAGCAAGAAATGAGGGTATTTATAACCCCAATATATTCTTTGAATTCCCAGTCAGAAACTGGCACTGTATACCAGTAGTAAAAATTGTGGGTGCACGTAACCCCAATATATTCTTTGAATTCCCAGTCAGAAACTGGCACTGTATACCAGTAGTAAAAATTGTGGGTGCACGTAACCCCAATATATTCTTTGAATTCCCAGTCAGAAACTGGCACTGTATACCAGTAGTAAAAATTGTGGGTGCACGTAACCCCAATATATTCTTTGAATTCCCAGTCAGAAACTGGCACTGTATACCAGTAGTAAAAATTGTGGGTGCACGTAACCCCAATATATTCTTTGAATTACCAGTCAGAAACTGGCACTGTATACCAGTAGTAAAAATTGTGGGTGCACGTAACCCCAATATATTCTTTGAATTCCCAGTCAGAAACTGGCACTGTATACCAGTAGTAAAAATTGTGGGTGCACGTAACCCCAATATATTCTTTGAATTTGCAGTCAGACAATGGCACTATATACCAGTAGCAAGAAATGAGGGTATTTATAACCCCAATATATTCTTTGAATTCCCAGTCAGACAATGGCACTGTATACCAGTAGTAAAAATTGTGGGTGCACGTAACCCCAATATATTCTTTGAATTCCCAGTCAGAAACTGGCACTATATGGCAGTAGCAAGAAATGAGGGTATTTATAACCCCAATATATTCTTTGAATTCCCAGTCAGACAATGGCACTGTATACCAGTAGTAAAAATTGTGGGTGCACGTAACCCCAATATATTCTTTGAATTACCAGTCAGAAACTGGCACTGTTTACCAGTAGTAAAAATTGTGGGTGCACGTAACCCCAATATATTCTTTGAATTCCCAGTCAGAAACTGGCACTGTATACCAGTAGTAAAAATTGTGGGTGCACGTAACCCCAATATATTCTTTGAATTCCCAGTCAGACAATGGCACTATATGGCAGTAGCAAGAAATGAGGGTATTTATAACCCCAATATATTCTTTGAATTCCCAGTCAGAAACTGGCACTGTATACCAGTAGTAAAAATTGTGGGTGCACGTAACCCCAATATATTCTTTGAATTCCCAGTCAGAAACTGGCACTGTATACCAGTAGTAAAAATTGTGGGTGCACGTAACCCCAATATATTCTTTGAATTCCCAGTCAGAAACTGGCACTGTATACCAGTAGTAAAAATTGTGGGTGCACGTAACCCCAATATATTCTTTGAATTCCCAGTCAGAAACTGGCACTGTATACCAGTAGTAAAAATTGTGGGTGCACGTAACCCCAATATATTCTTTGAATTCCCAGTCAGAAACTGGCACTGTATACCAGTAGTAAAAATTGTGGGTGCACGTAACCCCAATATATTCTTTGAATTTGCAGTCAGACAATGGCACTATATACCAGTAGCAAGAAATGAGGGTATTTATAACCCCAATATATTCTTTGAATTCCCAGTCAGACAATGGCACTGTATACCAGTAGTAAAAATTGTGGGTGCACGTAACCCCAATATATTCTTTGAATTCCCAGTCAGAAACTGGCACTATATGGCAGTAGCAAGAAATGAGGGTATTTATAACCCCAATATATTCTTTGAATTCCCAGTCAGACAATGGCACTGTATACCAGTAGTAAAAATTGTGGGTGCACGTAACCCCAATATATTCTTTGAATTACCAGTCAGAAACTGGCACTGTTTACCAGTAGTAAAAATTGTGGGTGCACGTAACCCCAATATATTCTTTGAATTCCCAGTCAGAAACTGGCACTGTATACCAGTAGTAAAAATTGTGGGTGCACGTAACCCCAATATATTCTTTGAATTCCCAGTCAGAAACTGGCACTATATGGCAGTAGCAAGAAATGAGGGTATTTATAACCCCAATATATTCTTTGAATTCCCAGTCAGAAACTGGCACTGTATACCAGTAGTAAAAATTGTGGGTGCACGTAACCCCAATATATTCTTTGAATTACCAGTCAGAAACTGGCACTATATGGCAGTAGCAAGAAATGAGGGTATTTGTAACCCCAATATATTCTTTGAATTCCCAGTCAGAAACTGGCACTGTATACCAGTAGTAAAAATTGTGGGTGCACGTAACCCCAATATATTCTTTGAATTCCCAGTCAGACAATGGCACTATATACCAGTAGCAAGAAATGAGGGTATTTATAACCCCAGTATATTCTTTGAATTCCCAGTCAGACAATGGCACTGTATACCAGTAGTAAAAATTGTGGGTGCACGTAACCCCAATATATTCTTTGAATTCCCAGTCAGAAACTGGCACTGTATACCAGTAGTAAAAATTGTGGGTGCACGTAACCCCAATATATTCTTTGAATTCCCAGTCAGAAACTGGCACTGTATACCAGTAGTAAAAATTGTGGGTGCACGTAACCCCAATATATTCTTTGAATTCCCAGTCAGAAACTGGCACTATATGGCAGTAGCAAGAAATGAGGGTATTTATAACCCCAATATATTCTTTGAATTCCCAGTCAGAAACTGGCACTGTATACCAGTAGTAAAAATTGTGGGTGCACGTAACCCCAATATATTCTTTGAATTCCCAGTCAGAAACTGGCACTGTATACCAGTAGTAAAAATTGTGGGTGCACGTAACCCCAATATATTCTTTGAATTCCCAGTCAGAAACTGGCACTGTATACCAGTAGTAAAAATTGTGGGTGCACGTAACCCCAATATATTCTTTGAATTACCAGTCAGAAACTGGCACTATATGGCAGTAGCAAGAAATGAGGGTATTTATAACCCCAATATATTCTTTGAATTCCCAGTCAGAAACTGGCACTGTATACCAGTAGTAAAAATTGTGGGTGCACGTAACCCCAATATATTCTTTGAATTCCCAGTCAGAAACTGGCACTGTATACCAGTAGTAAAAATTGTGGGTGCACGTAACCCCAATATATTCTTTGAATTGCCAGTCAGAAACTGGCACTATATGGCAGTAGCAAGAAATGAGGGTATTTGTAACCCCAATATATTCTTTGAATTCCCAGTCAGAAACTGGCACTGTATACCAGTAGTAAAAATTGTGGGTGCACGTAACCCCAATATATTCTTTGAATTCCCAGTCAGACAATGGCACTATATACCAGTAGCAAGAAATGAGGGTATTTATAACCCCAATATATTCTTTGAATTCCCAGTCAGACAATGGCACTATATGGCAGTAGCAAAAATAGTGGGTGTATATAGCCCCAATTCTATTGCTAGGGGACTTGCAGGGTATTTCTGGGGTGAAGGTGGGGGGGCACACCGTTGGAACGGGTATCGGGGGTATATATCGGGTATACGGGAATACACTGACAGTGTATTCCATTCAGGATCCTGGGAAAGCTGGGTTGCGGCGATTGAGCCCGTCAGTGCCACGTTACACTGACAAGCTTCTCCCTGGAATTTAGCTCTTACAAGAGCTGTTGTGGTTGTCTTCTCCTTCCTATCTAGCCTGTCCCTGCCTACCCAGAATCTAAGCCCTAGCTAGCTGGACGGAAACCTCCGTCCTCGGTGAATTGCAAGCTCAGAATGACGCGAAGCTGGGCGTCGCTGTTCTTTTAAATTAGAGGTCACATGTTTTCGGCAGCCAATGGGTTTTGCCTACTTTTTTCAACGTCACCGGTGTCGTAGTTCCTGTCCCACCTACCCTGCGCTGTTATTGGAGCAAAAAAGGCGCCAGGGAAGGTGGGAGGGGAATCGAGTAATGGCGCACTTTACCACGCGGTGTTCGATTCGATTCGAACATGCCGAACAGCCTAATATCCGATCGAACATGAGTTCGATAGAACACTGTTCGCTCATCTCTAATCGTCATGACTTTTTTGGTATGTGCCCATCTGGGCCACCTTTGGCTTGACAAGTATATAACAGGCTTCCCAAAGTTCCTTTATTAACTGTAACATATGCTTAACTTTTCTTGCTGTTAGCACATTCATCATATCTATGAACTGGAATATCTTGGAATCATCAATATTCCATTATGAAATATCACGATGCTTCCTGTGATTTATAGCGCTTTACATCTTTGTTTTTTCTCATATGACTTGTTACATTACCTGTAAGATATATTCTATATGAAATCACATCTTCATGTTTGGTTAAATCCATCAGAAACATATCTTTCCATTTTCTTTCAGTCAAGTTAAAAGGATGCAATTGTTTTTGGGTCTTTGGATGTGGCAATTCAGAAGAGACATCCATTTTTATTTTTGCATCGTCGTACTGTATCATTAACCTAGCCGTCAGCATGCTACAATATTTATATAGCTCCACATTGAACTATTAATGTAGCATGACTTTCTAATTGTATAGTAATGAATAACATGCAACATTAATAACCAGTGGTACAGTAGGCTGACAGCAAGTCACCAGAAAGAAAGAATGGTTGGCACTTCTCAGACAGTGATGTGTTTGACTGCTGTAGCATGGCATCCAACATCAAGGAATCATAATACAACAGTGATGATGATGCTCAGTTCAGATGAAAAACATACTCAAGAAATCAGAATAAAAAGAGATGGGAAGATGAATAGAACTAAAACCGTGCAGCATTACTTAGATTGGAAAGTGAAGCACATAGCAGAGGAATAATGGTGAGGACACATAAAAGGCAATGGTTGATTCACATAGGTCATAGTTCTTCTGACCTGCTTCCATCCTGACTTTATACTATTGTGTCCTGTGACTCATCAACATGGTAACCCATATAAACCAGAAATATTTCTAACAATATGTAAGTATATAGTGGTATCAGCAAAATGAGAGGAAAACATTGATGTCATTCTTACTATAATCCAAAGGGACTCATGATGTTAGTGCTCAGGATTAGGGATGAGCGAGTAGTATTTGATCGAATACCTCCCCGCCATAGGTATCCGTGTAAGCGGCTGAACACCAAGGGGTTAAACACATCGAATATTCGATGCGCTTAACCCCTTGGTGTTTGGCCGCTTACACGGATACCTATGGCAAGGAGGTATTAGGGTCCATTCATAAGGAGTAATGTACCGCGTGATGTTGCACGTATATGGCGTGTGAGACTTTGCGCGCCGTAAAAGCTCCCATTGATTTCAATGGGAGCCTGGATCGTATACGTGCAACATCACACAGCATGTTACTCCGTGTGAATGGACCCTTAGATTGAATACTACTCGCTCATCTCTACAGTACTCAGGATCCATCTCCTCTCTTTTTGGTATTTCTTTACTCTATAATCATATAGTCAAGTAGAACATGTAGCGGAGGTAATGGACTTGTAGAGTTCATAGGTAAGAGTTTTACCTATATGGAATCATCTACAAGGACAGTTCTAACATGTAGATTGTGAGCTATGTTTTCCCTATCAGTATGTCTTTGGAGTATGGGAGGAATTCCATGCAAACACAGGGAGAACATACAAACTTCCTGCAGATGTTACCCTTGCCAGGATTCAAACCCAAGATTCCAGTGCTACAAGAGTGCATTCCTATCCACTGAGCCATCATGCTGCCCCATCATGTTTCTATTTTTGTAGACTGCACCGTCCTGATCACCTCAATAAATTGTAATACATTCGTTTATGACCCTTATTATGAAAAATAAAAATTCTTGTTACACCTGCCTTAAAATGTCTGTTCAATGATGCTACTGACTGCAAATCCTTGCTGCTCCCCATTCCTTCCTATGATACATTAACTCGCAATATGGTTAATATCACCAAGCCTCAGTGATATTTTCCTTAGTAATTCCCTTCTTTGGGCAGGTGAAGTGATGTCCGTATGATTGACATTACATCAGGAAGATGAGACTCCATGGACTGTTATATTTATCCCAATAAACCCGCCCCACCCCCCCCCTTCAACCCCACCCCCCCATATAGCGGTCACCAACGAAGAGGAAGATGAGACTCCATGGACCGTTATAACCCAAACCACCCCCCCATACCCACCACCCACCCAACCCAACTCCCCACCACCACCCACTTTACTAGCTTTGGCAATGCCAAATACCTATTCGGACGTGCCAATAAAGCATTTTTGATTTGATTTGATTTGATTCATCTTCTAAAACTGGATCAGATGAAAAGGACAATTTCTTTTTCACATTTTAGGGCCATAAGGTTTAATTTTCATTTTTTACGGAAGACTATAAAAATAATGAATAATAATTATTATTATAAAAAAGAATGTTCTAAGGCTAAAATGTCTTATCTATGCTACCTATAAACAGAAGACATGTTTGTGAGTGTTACAGAAATGTGGTCACAAGTTGTTTGCTCTGATACGACGGTTCAGCACATTGCATGTTCAAAGCTTTGTATGTAAGTCTTTATGCCAGTTCTTCTCTGCCCTGCACCTTTACCTTGGGAGTGAAGGGAAGCTCTTACTAGCATAACCAAATAGCTTCTGCTTGAAGGCTGGTGGTAGACGGATACATCATAATGTAGGCTCTCTCTTTGTTCTTGGTACCTCTCTAGTGTAGTTATTTGGATATATTCATCTTGAATTTCCTTTAATATGACACAAGCTAAAAGATGAAAGAATCAGGTAGAAGGTGTCGTGTGACCTTACACTTACACGTGCTGTACGCCAAATCTAATGCAGATGAATACCAATGGATGACACATAAAGATGAGACATATTAATTATGAATATTTGATGAAAATAGTCAAACGTCAAGCATGTATACTCATGTAATAAAAGTAAGATACATTTTTCAAAAATTATACATGTTATATTTGCTATTAATCTAAGTATAGATGAACCAAGTCTCCAAATAGATGTAGTTTTTAACTATTTCAAGATAAGATAAGATAAGATATTCCTTTAATAGTCCCACAATGGGGAAATTTCAATTGAAAAATTGTTATTCTAACAGAAAATTGTAATATTTCATCGTGATAAATGCTTTATATGTATTTACTGCTGCATTTAAGTATATATTTTGTCTGTATTGATCTTTTTAAGCTACATTTTATTACTATGTATGGTCTCCTGGTTGGAACAGGGTTTTTTTTTATTGCTCATCTACATATAAAATATAGGGGATAATGTATCAATAGAGTTGAAGGGTGAGACAAATTTTTTGCATAATGAGAAGTTGTGCAATTTTCCGATATACATTCTGTATCAATTCCTCAGTTTTTTTTTTAGATCTTTGCTTGTTGTTATTCATTCTGTTTACTCCAAGTGGATAAAAATCAGTCCATTGTCATGTGATGTATACATAGGTGCACAGATCGTCATGGTTACAGCACAATAATCAGGCATCTGCCCAGTAAGGAACTGTGCACTTGTGTGTCCATCACATAACAATGGACTGTATATCACATAACCATGGATTGTATAGCACATAACAATAGACTGTATATCACATAACCATGGATTGTATAGCACATAACAATAGACTGTATATCACATAACCATGGATTGTATAGCACATAACAATAGACTGTATATCACATAACCATGGATTGTATAGCACATAACAATAGACTGTATATCACATAACCATGGATTGTATAGCACATAACAATAGACTGTATATCACATAACCATGGATTGTATAGCACATAACAATAGACTGTATATCACATAACCATGGATTGTATAGCACATAACAATAGACTGTATATCACATAACCATGGATTGTATAGCACATAACAATAGACTGTATATCACATAACCATGGATTGTATAGCACATAACAATGGACTGTATATCACATAACCATGGATTGTATATCACATAACAATGGACTGTATATCACATAACCATGGATTGTATAGCACATAACAATAGACTGTATATCACATAACCATGGATTGTATAGCACATAACAATGGATTATATATCACACAACCATGGATTGTATAGCACATAACAATGGACTGTATATCACACAACCATGGATTGTATAGCACATAACAATGGACTGTATATCACACAACCATGGATTGTATATCACATAACAATGGACTGTATATCACATAACCATGGATTGTATATCACATAACAATGGACTGTATATCACATAACCATGGATTGTATAGCACATAACAATAGACTGTATATCACATAACCATGGATTGTATATCACATAACAATGGATTGTATATCACACAACCATGGATTGTATAGCACATAACAATAGACTGTATATCACATAACCATGGATTGTATAGCACATAACAATAGACTGTATATCACATAACCATGGATTGTATAGCACATAACAATAGACTGTATATCACATAACCATGGATTGTATAGCACATAACAATAGACTGTATATCACATAACCATGGATTGTATAGCACATAACAATAGACTGTATATCACATAACCATGGATTGTATAGCACATAACAATAGACTGTATATCACATAACCATGGATTGTATATCATATAACAATGGACTGTATATCACACAACCATGGATTGTATATCACATAACAATGGACTGTATATCACACAACCATGGATTGTATATCATATAACAATGGACTGTATATCACACAACCATGGATTGTATATCACATAACAATGGACTGTATATCACATAACCATGGATTGTATAGCACATAACAATAGACTGTATATCACATAACCATGGATTGTATAGCACATAACAATAGACTGTATATCACATAACCATGGATTGTATAGCACATAACAATAGACTGTATATCACATAACCATGGATTGTATAGCACATAACAATAGACTGTATATCACATAACCATGGATGGTATATCACATAACAATGGATTGTATATCACATAACAATGGATTATATATCACACAACCATGGATTGTATAGCACATAACAATAGACTGTATATCACATAACAATGGATTGTATATCACATAACAATGGATTGTATATCACATAACCATGGATGGTATATCACATAACAATGGATTGTATATCACATAACAATGGATTATATATCACACAACCATGGATTGTATAGCACATAACAATAGACTGTATATCACATAACCATGGATTGTATAGCACATAACAATAGACTGTATATCACACAACCATGGATTGTATATCACATAACAATGGACCGTATATCACACAACCATGGATTGTATAGCACATAACAATAGACTGTATATCACATAACCATGGATTGTATATCACATAACAATGGACTGTATATCACACAACCATGGATTGTATATCACATAACAATAGACTGTATATCACATAACCATGGATTGTATAGCACATAACAATAGACTGTATATCACATAACCATGGATTGTATATCACATAACAATGGACTGTATATCACACAACCATGGATTGTATATCACATAACAATAGACTGTATATCACATAACCATGGATTGTATAGCACATAACAATAGACTGTATATCACACAACCATGGATTGTATAGCACATAACAATAGACTGTATATCACATAACCATGGATGGTATATCACATAACAATGGACTGTATATCACACCACCATGGATTGTATAGCACATAACAATAGACTGTATATCACACAACCATGGATTGTATAGCACATAACAATAGACTGTATATCACATAACCATGGATGGTATATCACATAACAATGGACTGTATATCACACCACCATGGATTGTATAGCACATAACAATAGACTGTATATCACACAACCATGGATTGTATAGCACATAACAATAGACTGTATATCACATAACCATGGATGGTATATCACATAACAATGGACTGTATATCACACCACCATGGATTGTATAGCACATAACAATAGATTGTATATCACACAACCATGGATTGTATAGCACATAACAATAGACTGTATATCACATAACCATGGATTGTATAGCACATAACAATAGATTGCATATCACACAACCATGGATTGTATATCACATAACAATAGACTGTATATCACATAACCATGGATTGTATATCACATAACAATGGATTATATATCACACAACCATGGATTGTATAGCACATAACAATAGACTGTATATCACAGAACCATGGATGGTATATCACATAACAATGGACTGTATATCACACAACCATGGATTGTATAGCACATAACAATGGACTGTATATCACACAACCATGGATTGTATAGCACATAACAATGGACTGTATATCACACAACCATGGATTGTATAGCACATAACAATGGACTGTATATCACACAACCATGGATTGTATAGCACATAACAATAGACTGTATATCACACAACCATGGATTGTATATCACATAACAATGGACTGTATATCACATAACCATGGATTGTATAGCACATAACAATAGACTGTATATCACATAACCATGGATTGTATAGCACATAACAATAGACTGTATATCACATAACCATGGATTGTATAGCACATAACAATAGACTGTATATCACATAACCATGGATTGTATATCACATAACAATGGACAGTATATCACACAACCATGGATTGTATAGCACATAACAATGGACTGTATATCACACAACCATGGATTGTATAGCACATAACAATGGACTGTATATCACACAACCATGGATTGTATATCATATAACAATGGACTGTATATCACACAACCATGGATTGTATATCACATAACAATGGACTGTATATTACACAACCATGGATTGTATAGCACATAACAATAGACTGTATATCACACAACCATGGATTGTATAGCACATAACAATAGACTGTATATCACATAACCATGGATGGTATATCACATAACAATGGACTGTATATCACACCACCATGGATTGTATAGCACATAACAATAGATTGTATATCACACAACCATGGATTGTATAGCACATAACAATAGACTGTATATCACATAACCATGGATTGTATAGCACATAACAATAGATTGTATATCACACAACCATGGATTGTATATCACATAACAATGGATTGTATATCACACAACCATGGATTGTATAGCACATAACAATAGACTGTATATCACATAACCATGGATTGTATATCACATAACAATGGATTATATATCACACAACCATGGATTGTATAGCACATAACAATAGACTGTATATCACATAACCATGGATTGTATAGCACATAACAATAGACTGTATATCACATAACCATGGATTGTATAGCACATAACAATAGACTGTATATCACATAACCATGGATTGTATATCACATAACAATGGACTGTATATCACACAACCATGGATTGTATAGCACATAACAATGGACTGTCTATCACACAACCATGGATTGTATAGCACATAACAATGGACTGTATATCACACAACCATGGATTGTATATCATATAACAATGGACTGTATATCACACAACCATGGATTGTATATCACATAACAATGGACTGTATATAACACAACCATGGATTGTATAGCACATAACAATAGACTGTATATCACATAACCATGGATGGTATATCACATAACAATGGATTGTATATCACACCACCATGGATTGTATAGCACATAACAATAGACTGTATATCACATAACCATGGATTGTATATCACATAACAATGGACTGTATATCACACAACCATGGATTGTATAGCACATAACAATAGACTGTATATCACATAACCATGGGTTGTATATCACATAACAATGGACTGTATATCACACAACCATGGATTGTATAGCACATAACAATAGACTGTATATCACATAACCATGGATTGTATATCACATAACAATGGATTGTATATCACACAACCATGGATTGTATAGCACATAACAATAGACTGTATATCACATAACCATGGATTGTATATCACATAACAATGGATTATATATCACACAACCATGGATTGTATAGCACATAACAATAGACTGTATATCACATAACCATGGATGGTATATCACATGACAATGGATTGTATATCACACAACCATGGATTGTATAGCACATAACAATAGACTGTATATCACACAACCATGGATGGTATATCACATAACAATAGACTGTATATCACACAACCATGGATGGTATATCACATAATAATGGATTGTATATCACACAACCATGGATTGTATAGCACATAACAATAGACTGTATATCACATGACCATGCAAACAGAGACTGTGAGGAATTGACACAGAGTATATTGGAAATTTGTATAAGTTTTCATTATACAAACAACGTTTGTCTGAGCATTGGTCTGAACCTGGACAACCCTTTCATTTTAGAATTCTAGTATCTTTTGCAGGCCAAGTCTCTCTCATGTTCCTGCAGTTAACTGCAGTGACTGTACAATACAACATCCACATGGTACCACAATATGATGCCTAGAAGCAATGCCTCTGTAGTACAGAATCTAGTGGATCACGGCATGGTACTATTTTTTATAGATTAAAATGGCATAGATATGGCCATAAACCTTTGTAGCTCTCTGCATGAAATCAGACACATACAGATATGTCCTTTCTTATCTTTCCTAGAGGCTCAACATATCCACCAAGTGTTTGTCATGTCTGTTGCAGTCTGTAGCTGGTTTTGCTAGCACTCGGCAGCATTTATTGAATTTGTTTTAAAATAAATTTGAGTCCTTGAAGGAAATCTTCCACCCCTTAGATCACATTAAAAGTAATATAGGGCCTGGCTTTCATAGCACTGCCAAAACATTTCAGACATATCTTTGTAATTGTTCCAAGATCTATCATTTTGAAGAAAAATAGTTTTTGTAAATTCTACTGATCATCTTAGATCATCAGGGTTGTGGCTGTACTTTCAGGTACAACCATTCTCTACCCATAGCTACCAAGCACCAACCCTTAGGCCCAAAACTCACATTGTGCAAACACAGAATTTTTTTTGTTGCAGATTTTGCTGCAATTCCTTTGTATTTTTTATTTATTTCCAAGCCGTTCCTGACTTTTGCTCAAAAAACACAGCAAAAACTTCAACAAAAAAAGCTACGAGGGGCCTCAGCGTTCATTAATAGGAGCCAATATCCCCATTTGAAAAATTGTTGATGCACTAAATGAGCAAATACGTTATATTTGCAGTACTGTACTGGAGGTTGTGGAAGACAAGAGACCTAGTGCTTCACATGTACTTTACTTTCTTAGATGATAGAAGGGGAGCTGAGATGTTGGCTGTCACGGAGCAAAGGTATATGTCCTTCCTCCGGAGGATATCTTGAATCAACAGGGACGCAAGAGGTCGGGAGACAACAGCAATTTATTGTAATCCACAAAGTTAGTAGCCGGCGGCGGTCACATCAACCGTAATAACAATAAGTCCACAGAAGTCACAATCCAATGATAGCTTTGGTTCCTTGGTCCTGTAACTAAATCCTGGCTCTCTGCAGAGCTGTGCACAGGCCGGCTAACACATACTAACTGCTAGCTACATACTATATACTAAGACTGTTACATCCTATATCTGTGGGTGGGAAGGGCTGAGTCGCAGATCCTTCCACCCTCACCTATGCCAAACAGAGCAGACTCCCTGTCTCCTGTGGACAATGCACCATCCAACATCTTCTTGGGGACACCGAGCAGATTATCTCCACCCATTGTCCTCACTAGTTAGAGGTATTTGCATACAATGTGCTAACACACTAGACCTGAATCAGCCAACCACACATTGCTGTATACAACAGGTTAGAGAATACATTCCACACCAAATATATATTACACATGGCCTATAGTATAGACTCTAACCATCCCGTGACATTGGCTCTGAGTAGTCAATTGTTGTATTTTGAAGGGGCAATATTAGGCAGCACTGGTGGGCTCTAGGCATCGTGTAAAGGCAAAAACAGCTGCACAAAGATGTTCATTCGGATAATTAATTTAAAAAAAACTATTAAATATGAGATCCTGCAACAATAAAAAAATCTCTGTTTAAAATATTACTTGGCTGCAACCCAGACGAAGGGAACCAGAGGATGGGAGTAGTAGTGGCCGATGATGTGTCACCTACTAGGCCGAGCACACTCCCAGATAAGGATGCTGGAGATAGTAGTGATGCAGGGAATCTTGGCAGAGATCTGGTTACCTTCTAGTTAGGCCCGAATGAGTTCCTTCTGTCAGTGTCCAACACTGCTTCTCTTGGCACTGTACCAAGACAGCAGTACCCCCTTCTCAGGGCTGTCTCTAGATGAGCCTGGGGCATTGTTATCTCCTCCTAGGTGCCTCAATGAACACCCAGAAAACCTAGGTCTCCTACAAACCTTCCCAGCTGCCTATGATTGGCCAGGGCTGAAGCAAGGCAAATGTTTGAACAAAAGGGGGGAAAATAACTAGGGAAAGCTGCAAACAATGTACATAAAACATAGAACACAGAGGATGGGACATACCAACACGACTCAGAGGCACAAAAGACAACAAGCTGTAGCACTCTGGAATGCTGCAACATTTCCACACAAGGCCCACGTTGCAAAAACACTGTGTTTTACAGTACCTGCAAAGTGAATGATATTCTGTCTAATCCCATCCACACATTGCAGAAAAAAAATCTGTAGCAGAAAGCTGTGTTTTCAAAAATACCCACAGTTTTGAAAATCACAGCATGTCAATTATATCTTTGGAAACGCTGACATTTTTTGTATAGGTTTAATAAAGGCAGAAAGTCCAAAGTGAAAAACGCTGCAAAAATGCAACAAAAAACTCAGTGGAAAAAGTGTTTTTTAGCTGCATTTTGCTACGTAGGCCATAAATATGTCTTGGCAGGGTGTATTCTTCCTCTATAAAATTCATGCAAAGTAAGGATAGAGTCCTGTGGACCTTTATGGGCTCTGTATTACAGCTAAATATTATATTCATGAGATCTAATATGGATAAAGAGTAGGCCCTTGTGACATTAGTTAGAGATGACGCTCCAGAGAGAGGTGTAGACATATTCTTTATTAGAGATGAGTGAGTACTGTTCGGATCAGCCGATCCGAACAGCACGCTCCATAGAAATGAATGGATGCACCTGGATGTACTTCCACTTTGACGGGGGCCGGCCGCTTAACCCCCCGCGTGCCGGCTACGTCCATTCATTTCTATGCGAGCGTGCTGTTCAGATCGGCTGATCCGAACAGTATTCGCTCATCTCTATTCTTTAACTATTTTCCATAAGTAATGAAGTATATGGAACTGGCTCCATAAAATGCACAGAAAACTGCATTACCATTGCTATGTTTACTTTTTGTTAAAATTCACCCGTGCCTATTTCTACTACATTAGGTAATGGCTATCCATACAATTACCTTGTTTTTGTCTTCAAAGTCCAAAGATACATTATTTCAACTTCTCTAAAGAGGTCACTGTGAATGAAAGGAAGGAATTGGATGCAAAATTATTTTCTTAATGGAAAAAAATTATACCTAGACAATAAAATAAAAAAATGAAAGGGAAAAAAAAAGATGTCTTTTGCATTTGGGCCGCTGATATTTGTTGTATCTTTTGTTTTTAAGGTTGAACAATGATTCTATTATTTTGCTTTTCCAAACTTTTCCAGGATGCTTTATTATTGTGTATTCGTGAGTGATGTAAATGCTCTTTTCCTTTTTCTTTTTTCATTGTACCGCTTGCTTGATATTCTAACTAGAAATAGATATATAAGAAAAAGATTAAAAACAAAAGATTTACATCTGCAGTCTACATTTATCAGTTTTCCTTAGGTCTTGGGAAGAAAAACCTCTCTTATCATATAGTAATTGTTTATGCCTGGCCTAGCAGTTAAAGTATATTTATCTCCTGCCACACTAACTCTATTGATTTTCTTTTTAAATTGTCTTGTTTTTCAGAAGTGATATAGCTCAAGCTCCGAGATCATTTTTTAGCTACATTTCAAGAGCTATTACAAGGTGCATCTTGTACAAACTGTTATACTTAATAAGCTGCAAGGAATAAACTTTATCTGCAAAGTGTCTTTTTCAGATCTCTTGGAAGATCTTTTGATAAATGAGCAACAGTTCAAAAAGATATTTCTCTTTCATTACATTCATTTCAAACAGCTAATCATTTTCTACATCAGCAAAAAAAATAAAGAAAAAAAATAGATGACCCAATTTATTAAAGCCATGTACACTGTTATACATTGCAATGAGAGATTTCACTAGTTTGGGAAAATTAAGACATTTATGTAATGTGAATTTTCTTCTTCCCGGTGTATAAAGGACAGAGACTGTTTAAAAGAAAATATGATGATTGAATTAGAGATGGGTTTCTCTGTACTAGGTCAAGGCTTGACTCTAACGGGTCATTTTAATAAGTGGCTTTTATTTAACCTCCTTATAACCATAGGCAACTTGATGTATCAAAGCATTACTACAGCTAGGCACTTTCTGTGGCAGTTTCACCAAAAGTTTGATGAAGTCTTATATTTTCAAATTTATATTTAGTTAATAAACTGAAAATTAAAAGAAATTGTTATAACCTGCAAACTGGACAGTGATGGGCGCCGATGAGCTGAATACATAGGCGATTAAAGCAGGAGCTGTGAGCTCAGCTCCTACTTTAACACTGTGGCCCGGCTTGTAAGTGTAGGCATGATGTGATGACGTCATCGCTCCTACAACTATGTGAATGGAGTGAGAGAGCGGAGAGAGGAGCGGCGTGGGAGCGATGGAAGGTGAGTGTAAGTGTTTGTGTATTAAATATTAAGGTGGAACATGAAACTGGGGGGCAAATGAAGGGGAGGGGGGGGAACGGCATGACACTGTGGAAGATGAAGGGGGTGGGGAGAGAACGGCATGACACTGGGGCAGAGACGGGGGGACATGAAACTGGGCAGATGAAGAGGGGGGAGAACTGCATGAAACTGGGGACAGAGATGTAGGGGGCACAATGAAATTGGTGGGAAAATGAAGGGGAGGGGGGAACGGCATGACACTGGGGTAGATGGGGGGGAACAGCATGACAATGGGGCAGAGACGGGGGACATGAAACTGTGGGCAGATGAAGGGGGAGAACGGCATGAAACTGGGACAGAGATGGAGGGGGGGGACATGAAACTGGGGGCAGAGGAAGGGTGTATATTAAACTGGGGGAGAGATGGAGGGGGGCATATAATTTACGGGTGACTGTAGGAGGATTATAATAATCATAAATGAACGAGAATGGGCGGAGCCAACATAAAAGTGGGTGGAGCTAAATTTGCTTCTGCGCGCAGAGCGCACCACACATTTTGCCCCTCATTCTATTCTTCAGAAATTGGGAGGTATGGCGTTGGTGACGCCACACTCCTGCGTGACGTCACTCACTTCATCTGGGACGCGCAGTGTCTCGACTCCCCCGCATCCTTTACAAGGGGGCCCACTGAGGCTCTGTTGCCCAAGGGCCCATAAAAACCTGGAGCCAGCCCTGCTTCCAAGTATGATTTGTTAACATAAAGGTAGTGTAACATGGCTCTAATAGCTGGAAAGCACATGACTAGGCCTATGGCCTAAATCACTCTTAGGCTCAGTCCCCAAGATCACAATGGAAATGTATCACTTTTTTTCACAATGTTTTCCAATATGGAAAATATTTCTATATGTACAATAGACTTCTGTATTTCATAAAATAGAGTTTATAGAGGTAATAGAGTTTTGGAACTTGGGGCCTTAGCAGCATTCATATCAAATGTTTACCTCCTATTTAATGTACATACAAACAGATATCTCTGATGAATAACATATAGTGACATCTATCACAATAGGGTCTCTTTGTACACAAAAAAAACCAAAAAAAAACACTTGTCTCTTAAACTTATTCTGAGCAATCCCTCCAAAATCAGTTGGTTTCTTACAGTTTAATATGCATGGCCTATTTTATGTAGAGCTGTTGGTTAAGGGTATTTTTGACTCTTTTGCCTTGTCCAAGGACCTAAAGAACCTTCTGAAAATGTGTTTTCTACCAGTTAAGCTCAGTATATGCTGTTATGATGACCTTTTTCCCAGAAGAGTAACACTAAGCTCTTGGGCCCCAGTGCGAAATCTGTTCCAGGTCCCCAATCTATAAAATATTGTTAATAGCTGGTCTCCTCATAGACACCTAAAAGACACCTTATGGCTCCTGTAAGTCTCCTGGGCCCCAGTGCTACTGAACCCTCTACACCCCCTTTAATTTACGCCTCTGCTTTCTTCCTAGAATATTATACTAAATTTCCATTCTACCAACTGTCCTTAAAATGACATTTGCTTCACTTTATTTATTGTCATTACCTGCTGACATAATATATGCCATTAATTCCTCTTGGAGTATGCAATGTACTACTGTAACTGTAAAGAACCCTTTTAATATATTGAGATCTAAAGCTCCTTTCATCCACAGACGATGAATATAACCTATCCCTTTGGAGAACCCATGGGAACAATAATTCATGTGGCAATTTTTTAGTACATTTGTATATTTCTGTAGGGCTATCCAAACATTTTTCACTGATACTTTATTAATTCGAGCCTATCTGAGTAAGTTTCAATTGAAATGTTCAATGATCTGTTTATCACAGATATACTATGTGTTGTGTAAATGTAGTTGCGTGATGTAGTAAGAGTTTACTACAGATTGCGCAATACAATATAGGCGATGACTAGATATTTCTGTTTAGCCATTTTTGGCCTCGATCTTAATCATTCACATATACTTGATACAGTTAAAAGGAAATTGTAACAGAATGAAATATTTTAATACACCTGATCCCTATTAAATTTTAATTTGACACTTAAAAGTGATGAAATGTTGTAACGTTGCAAAGACTTGCCTTCATCCAAATATTCTAACTATTAAACATACGTTCAGTATTCTCTGCCTTTCTCAATAAGCCTTCCCTTTGTCTTTAGAGTAATAAATAAAGTAATATTCCTTCTTTTTCAATGACAGATTGGTGACAAGGGACTGGAAGGTAATTGCTGTCTCAATTTTAAGAGTTAGATTTTTATTAATCTGTTCTGTATAGAAAAATAACCCTAGGGTATGTCAGACAAGTTATGACATGTTTTTATTAATTTGGTGAACAGTTACAATATGTCTAAGAATGATGAACTGTCAAAATGTACACAAATACATAAAAATATACAAAACGTACGGTTTTACACAAATGTGAAATTGAACATAACGTAGAAGGTGCTTTATAATTTCTTTTTAAGGTTCTACAATTACTAGGGCTGCGTCTGCCTTTATTTTTCATGAAGTCTTATCAATTAATAGTCACTAGAATTTCTTTATCTCTCATAACAATGAGCATAAAAATGTCAGTTACCCAACATCAAAATTGATATTCATATTCATATATTTTTGTCTGTCATTGGTGATCTTTACTTGTAAATTCTCCTCTATATTTCAATATTTCATCCTTGTAATGATTTAGGAATCAGCATGATTTACCAAAAGGATTCTGCTTGATATCGGCGAAGAGGAAAGTCCTACAAAGAGGATGCTGGTTTCAGTATAGTCAATGGGGTCTGTGAGGAACTGATTTTTAAGCAGACAGGGTTAGTTTTTTTCAGGTTCCCACTTGGACCTGTATGACAGTGACCTGAATGCTAGCATGGACCTAGTGTTAGATGTACAATCACAAGAGTTTCCACTCTAAAATACTCATTAGCATGCCTTTAGAGAGGGCAATATATGGTTCATTTATGTTCAGATAGATCTGGTTAGGTTACTAAATGTGCATGTCTAAAAACATCATTTACAACTGCCACTAGCAATCCCATTGTAGCACCAAACCGCTTAACCATATGAATATATTGTCTATTCATATTCAGATAGATTTGTTAGATAGTATTTTAACAGGTATGCATGTCTGGAAACACCATTTGTAAGACTAAGGCCCCAGGTATTATGCCCGAACCAAAACGCGCTGAGCAAAAAAAAAAAAAACATGGCGGAAACACCTTGTGATTTTTGGGCAGAGCTTTTCACAGAAAGTCTGCAGAGTATTATATTATTTTTCGCTCCATAATATGGGTTAGGGCTTATTTTCAAGGGATGTCTTATTATTTTCTACATACCCCCTTACACCTAAGACAATTAAAGTTTGCAAGTGCCAATGGTGAATGAGCTCTCGTACACAGAACTGTGTCACTTCTGTTAAAGACTTATCTCTGTCAGGCCTCTTGCCATTACAGTATTCTACTGTAGCCAGGTATAGCGGTTGGCCCCCTTTGGTGACTCAAAGCAGTCACAACTCTCAGGCTTAAGAGTGGAGTGATGCCAGTGTGCAAACTTGATCTGTGTGTGAGAGCCTGGCACTACCGGTAGTGAACCCTTATTGTTGTAGAGAACTATCGGCACTACTTCTATCTTGTACAGTTAGCTCCCTTAAGGGCAATGTCCAATTCTTTTGGGGGTGTCTGCTTTCCTTGATGAAGTGACTGTGTATCTGTCCTTCCTATATTCTATTTATTTTTTATATGTATAGCTGTCTGGACACTATTTTTAAATGAACTGCAACTAGGGCTTATTTTTGGAGTAAGGCTTATATTTCAAGTATACTGTAAAAATCTTTAAAAAAAAATCATGCTGGGGTTTATTTTTGGGGTACATTTTATTTTTGGGGAAACTGGTTATATATTCTATTATCTATGTCAGCCTGACGGTGCAAGACTCAATCTCCTTAATCTATGATTTATGTGACTTGAACTACAAAGTTCAAGCTCACTGAAACCTAATTTTTTTGGAAAGTTTAGGCCAAACCCCTGGTGTGCTCATCTCTACCAACATACTGACTTATTGCTACTATCCATTAAAAGAATAATGAGCTCCTAACAGAGTAGGGCAGTGTGTTTGACAGACTGTATCATAAATATTAAAACATATTTACAATACTTATACTTCCAGACATCAAAAGAGATGAAAGTGTGTAAAGAAATTGTTTTTGAATACCAGGATTTACAATCAGCAATAAATCACTGGAGTTGATTTCTTCTTATTGAACCTGTCTATAGCAAGATAAAGTTTGTGGAATATGTTTGGAAGTAAAAAAAAAAAAAGATATCTTGGATGGCTGCACGTCTTTAATTCCCCCTCTTATTATTATAGGAAAGTAAGTTATAAGAAAAGAGATTAGAATGTTCAGATTTTTTAAGCTTGTATATTAAAGGTCAAAACATAAGTCAGAACAAGTTTTAGAAAGTGGATGAGAAAAAGGACTTTTACTTATGGACATTTTGTAATTCTACATGTAACAAAGTTTACATTGCAATTAAAGGGGTTATCCAATGTGCAAAAATTATCTGCAAATACATCCAGATTCGTTGTAGCTTACATACAAAACAACATGTCCCATGATTTATTGTTCTACTTTCACTCTCTGTGTATCCTTCCCTTCTCCGCTCTACCCAGGAATAATATCACAGGACACATGTACTGTCTGTGTGCATACTCTTACATTTCTTCTTCTGTCCATTCAGCATTACCCTCAACCACATATCTGACCGGGTAATAAATTATTCCCAAATCTAATATCTATATGAGTGGCTTCAAACAGCAAGGAAGTCACAGACTACTACAACATTTCTTTTGTTGGCTGAACTGCTCAGTGATCTGATCTTGTAAATGAAACGTCACAGCTGTGGTCAAGGAATGAAAAAAAAGAAGATGACAAACGGGACCAAATTTAAACTGGATATATTAGGGAGCATTTTGTATTGATTAACCCTGTTATTTGGCCTTTTTTAAAAAAAAAAAAAAAAAACTGTATAACCCCTTTTACAATGCTATGGGATACAAATTGAATGTGATTTTATCAAAGACTTTGTACTGGCTTTTGTTGTTTTTTTGTGATAAGATGCTGCAGAAAGTCAAGTTAACTCAGCTACATCTGTACTTGTCTATGGTCTACTATTATATATTAGCGCAAAATTAAAGGAGCAATCCATTAAAAAATAATAATAACCATAATGGTGTGTTCATGTGTTCCTTAACTTTACTTTATAACATTGTTGTACTTAATATTATTCGGCATTACTGCATATTTTCTACATTGTGATTATCTGTTTTACATAAATTTTCCAGTTCAGTAATTGAGTTAGTCACATGCTGATTTTCTCTACATGTGGTAAAATTTTGAAAATGGCAAGGGAGACAATATGTCATAAACCTAACTACAAAAGACATTTTAAGTGCACTACTTATACTAACATTTCACAATAACTATCTTCATTAGTGTGATTGTATTCTTCATTAAATTAATTACCATTTAGAAAAAAAAAATCTACAATTCTAAATTCTAAAGCTGCATTGACAGCTCCATAATAGATTCATCAAAAAATGTTTGGCAAAATGAGGGATACCATGACAAAAACGTGACCGACACATAGTTAGCCGAGTCAGTTGGGTAGCATTGTTTGTCATGTGATAGACTGGATCATTTTCATTGCTTTGCTACTATAATGGAGTAAAACAATGTCAATGAAAAATGCTTACAGACATGTCCATCTTTATGTTTCCTCTTCACTGGACATGATATATGCGTGACAAAATTACCAATGTTTCATGATATGCTACCACAAAGGAAAATGATAACACAAACTGATATTTTCTCTACCTTACAGTATATGTGTCTATTTGTGGCCACCCAGACAATGGGGGAAATTTATTAATACTGGTGTCCAGTATGCCAGTCTTTATCAAGTCACTGGCGAGATGCAGCTAAATTATTAAGAGGGCTTCACCTCTCGTGTACTAGGAATTAAATCTATGCGAGTCTGGACTTAGCATAGACTTCAAGTATAACTCACACCACCTTTTTGATGTGTACAGTAAATCTATCTAGTCAGGGTGTCCTCACCCTGGTTTGCATTGATCTTTGCTCTACTTCATTTCATTTTTTAAAAAGTGGTCAGCAGGTTGTTGTATTTTATTAAGAAGTATTAATGGAGAGTCTTACCATTTTGCTTATTCCCAGTACAAGTAAGTTTGGGTGTGGGGTAAGAGATCTGGTGATAGGAGGTACTTGTTCCTCTACTGTACTGATATTCCCTGCTATTTCTGAATACCCTAAGCACTAGTCCTCAAATGGTATTCCATAGTCCTACAGAGTGGGCCATAAGTATGGACACACCCAGATAAAATGGAAGTGATTGCTGATATCACCTTACGTTTGGGGCATATTAGTACTAGAGATGAGCGAGTAGTATTTGATTGAGTAGGTATTCGATCGAATACTACAGTATTCGAAATACTCATACTCGATTAAGTACCACTCACTATTCGAATGGAAAAGTTCAATGCAGAACCAGCATTGATTGGCCTAATGCTATACAGTTGGCCAATCAATGCTGGTTCTTCTCCTACCTTTAGAAGTCTTCTCCGTGCAGCTTCCCCGCGGCATCTTCCAGCTCTAAATTCACTCTACCAGGCATCGGGCCTGGGCAGAGCCGACTTCGCATGCCCGTGCTACAAGAAAATGGCCGCTTTGACTGTAAGCGGCCATTTTCTTGTAGTGCGGGCATGCACAGTCAGCTCTGCCCAGGCCCGATGCCTGGCAGAGTGAATTCAGAGCCGGAAGATGCCGCGGGGACGCTGCACGGAGAAGACTTCTCGGAGGATCCATCCCAACCCTCACTCGTGGACTTGGTAAGTGTAATTTGATCGAATGTTGCCTAACCCTGAAACGAGCATTTCCCCCCCCCCCATAGACTATAATAGGATTTGATATTCGATCGAGTAATTGAATATTGAGCGGCTATTTGAAACGAATATCGAATATTGAACATTTTACTGTTCGCTCATCTCTAATTAGTACATCTGCAAAACCGCTATTTTGGATTCAACTTTACTTTTTTCAATAGGGAGGGGGCCAAATGTTTTCCTTCTCCCATGTACTAATATGCCACAAACGTTAAGGTGATATCAGCAACCACTTCCATTTTATCTGGGTGTATCCATACTTACGGCGCACCCTTGGTGTATCCATACTTATTCTTCTTATGGTAGAGTTGGAAGGGACCTCAAGGGCCATCGGGTCCAACCCCCTGCGAGTGCAGGTTTTCCTAAATCATCCCAGCTATATGTTTATCCAGATTCCGCTTGAAGATTTCCATTGATGGAGCGCCCACCACCTCCCTTATGGCCCACCCTGGGTGTATCCATACTTATGGCTCACCCTGTAAATGCCACTAAATATGCATATATATACATATATATTAACAGTAGAACTATGAACATATGAACTGTTAAAATACCAAAATATCATACCTCTTCACATTGTGTTTTATGTCGTTGTCTCTTGAACAGGAAATATTATACCCAAGTATGACAAATGTAAAGACAGGAACTTCAAAACCAAAATGATCATATAACTTATAGATAAAGACATTGTAATTGACAAGGCAAAATACTATCTGTAAGAAAAATATGTTTTGTGGATATGTTCTCCAGATGAAAGCTAGAACGTGGAGTGATAAAGTACAGTATAAGTGTAGAACAAAGAAGACAGACAATATAGGGGCTAAGAAGTGGGTATAAATCTGGCTCTTCATACTACTCAGATCTGTCAAGAGCAAAATGAAAGTGACTGGAAAACATCAGCTGAATACATTATACGGTATAGTTTAACTGTATTAGACATGAATTAACACATTTTGCTCACAACTTTGCATTCAACTTAGGATTTATATCTGCAGACACATATTGAATTTTACAATACGTAACTCAGTTTCATAAAGCTTCTGAAATGGCCTTATCATTGGCTATTTATCAATGGATTTGTGGCGTTTAATGCAAAACCGTTCTCCTCTATTTAGCATACTCTATAACAGCTAGTTTTGCCTCTAAAGAGGTAGTCCTAAATTAAAGCTTACAAACTCACTGAAAGGAGTAGATACAAAATAAAACCTAAAGGGCTATTCTCATGAACATATTCATATCTATATTCTAGATAATGAACTTTTTTTAAAAGTTTAACTTTTAGGGTAAGTTCACACAGAGTTTTTTGGTCAGGATTTTGAGGCCATATCCGCCTCAAAATCCTGACCAAAAAGACGGCTTATTGAAATCAATGGGAGCCGCTCAGGAGTTTTTTCCGGGAGCCATTTCTTCCAGCTCCCAGAAAAAAGTAGCAAGATGCTCATTCTTCAGGCCTCGCAATTCGACCTGAAGACACTCCCTCCTCTGGACTAGGTCCATTCATTGGGACTAATCCGGAGCGGAGTGCGTGGCTGTATGCCGGTGCAGTGCACCGGCTTTCAGTCGTGGCTACCCGGCTTTTGGTCCGGAACCTGAGGCAGTCTCTGCCTCAGGTTCCGGTCCAAAAGACCTGGTGTGAACTTACCCTTAGAGTTTTTAAGATTTTCTCTATCTTAGTTTTGACAGTCTGTTGTCTTGATTGGTTGCCAATGGATAAAACCATGAATGTAGAAACTTTCTATGGTTTGGGACCTGTCAGGAACCCAGATATGATTCTCTTATTATTAATGATGGCTGATTTTCTGACCTTTAGAAAGGTTGCACATTGATGGTCATATCCACTGGCAACCGATCAAGATAACAAGACTGTGACCACAAGATATTTTGAGAAAATCTTTAAAACTCTGCAAAATGTTTAATTACTTATATTTGCAAAAATGTTTAACTTTTAATTATCTACAAATTAAAAAATAGTTATGTATGTGGGAATACCCCTTTAACTTCTATTATAAATAAGTTGCTAAAAATAGCTCCCAAATAAAAGTGACAAACAGCTATTACCCACATTAAACTGATCAGCATAAGTCTACCTAGGGCAACGTGGTAGTCGATATAAGGGCTTCTATCACAAAATGTTGCAATTTTAAATGTAAAGAGGGTCAGATATAATTTTCCCACAAAACAAAAATATTATAATAAACTATGGGAGAATTCGCTAAACTGAACCCCCATGTTCCCTTGGTAATCTCAACCTCTCCTGATGAGCCTACCACAAAAGAAAGTGGAGGCTCATCCAGTGGAGAAATATTAGAGGTAGGAAAACCTGTAATATGAGCCGGAGCCCTGTGTTCTAAGCTAAGCATAACCATCTGTAAATAACAGGATAATGGCCCCTTAGGCCGTTTGCAGATGACCATACTGCAACCGGCCTGCTGTGGTTTAAAAGCATGGGCTGCACACGGGAATTCAGGGATTCGGCTCCTTTCATTAAATGGATAGTAGCCACGGAAGCACGGGCTGCAAAAATAGGAAAGGAATATGACCTATCAGGGTTAACACAGTGGCTTAGTGGTTAGCACTGCAGCCTTGCAGTGCTGGAGTCCTGGGTTTGAATCCCACCAGGAACAACATCTGCAAGGAGTTTGTATGTTCTCCTCGTGTTTGCATGGATTTCCTCCCATTCTACAAAGACAAAAAAAAAAAAAAAAAAAATGTACATTGTGATCCCTAAATGGGGCTCACAAGCTACATAAAAAAAGAAAAAAAGGAATAGGACCTGTCCTATCTGATGTGGCCTGGACTGTAGGCTCACACACAGGACCGTGAAAATCACGGTTGTGTGTATGGGCCCATAGAAAAGAATGGGTTAGTATTCTCTCCATGAAATACACGAATAGCACACTGACCCACTGCACAGTTATCTGCAACTGGCCTTAGCTATATATATGTATAGCTAGCTAGAAGACCACAAATACCAACCCCTCAATTAGATGTACAGTAAAAACTGCATTACCCTGTGCCCTGATGGTGGGCTCTGCTACTCAGTTCTAGATAGTAAAAAAAAACCCTATATATAAAAAAATTTCTAAAATGCATCGAATTTAACAAAAGCCACAGGTAACGGGTTGTCCAGGCAGAAATGGACATTACATTTATTATTTAAATAGACTGAGGAAGGTGAAAATAATAAGATCATACTTTTCCCTGATGCTCTGGTGCCTCCCAGCATAGTCCGGTCTCAGTTTAGCGTTGACGTGTGGCAGAAGTCCCAGCCACACGTGACCGCTGAAGCCAATCAGCACTTCTGTGAAGGGCGTGCAATGTCACTACCTGTGAAATCACAGGTCTCTTTTTGAGGCTCGCTGAGGCCACTGATTGACCTGATTGAAGGGCAGTGTCAGGCAGGGGGTGTGATTCAGAGCTCCAATCAGAGGCCGTGTCAGAGCTCAGATTCACCTCAGTTGTCTGCTCCTGCCTGGCACCGCCCTTCTGACAGTACAGAGCATAGGTAGCATATCAAGAACCAAAATTAACAATGCTGATTGCTCAGGAATGGAAAAAAAATCCAAATTTGTGAGAAATAGTCAAGCAGCAGCTTTTATTGATGTAAAAGAGTTGGATTTGTTGGAGGGGGTGAAAGGTCCTCTTTAATTGTGGTACAGTTTCTGAGGTTCAGAAGCAGAACATCAGGACAGAAGGGAAAAGGAAAACATCTTCAGGTGAGTTTAAAAGGTAATGATTGTATACCCTGCTATTACCTCATTCCAATTTGTTGTTTTGACAACAGAGTAACACTTAAAAAGAAACTATCCATGGAATCCCTTTGACCCCATAGACTATACTGGAGTACACTGGGTTTCTGCCCATACATATGTATGTGCACCATGCTCTGGGCGGTATCTATGTTGTGGATGGTGCGCATGCGCATTATTGCATGGATTGTACTGTATGCCACTGTAAGGCTGTATGGGAGTATGCATCGGCATGAAGGATCGGTGGTGCGCACACATATGTATATTTATGTATGACACAGTGTGCATTTTGTGGATGTAGCACTGTGTATGCGTATCAACTCTGGATTGTGTGTTTTGAGTGCGGTCATGTGACTTTTTGAATGGACGGAATGGTTTGGTCATGGGATCATTGATGGACGGAACCCGCGGAAATTTATCTGAATAGTATGCATAATGTGGCATGATCATGTGATGGGTGGAGTTGTATTTGGTTTTGTGCAGTGTTTGCATGCGGTCTATGGGATATGGGGTGTTGTGCCTCTGGGGTGTGTCTTTCACTTTTAATTCACTTAGAAATGATAGCCAGCCTAAACAGTGATTCATTCTAGGCTATTTCTCATTACTGCTTGTGTGGTTCCCATGAGGCCAGTACTTATAAATAGCTTGGCATTACTCAGTGCGTCATTTACACATTGGCCCCAGCAGTGACTGAGCCTATGACTGCCTTTAGAACACCATGTGGCAGAAGAGAGGATGCATTTCATAAGTGGAATTGAAATCAGAGATCTGTCCATGTATAGAAGGGACATGCTGGGTCCATCAGAGAGAGACATACTATTTGTAGATGCCCTCTGCCCTAGCTGGATGAGATTTTAACCTTTATAAACTCAGAAATCTATTTCTTTTCTTATTTTTTCAATGAAACAAGCAATTCAATGAAACAAAAATTCAGGATCCGCATTGTATAACATTTGTCACGACTAACATCTTCGGCTTCTTAATGCACAGCTCCTTTATATACATGAAGAAAAAAAGACTATATTACATAGAAAATTGCACTTGTCTCTTCTCCAGAATTGATGTACAGAAAAAAATAGTTTTCCAAAACATTTTTTCAAGTTTAAAGATTAATCCATAATCAACTGTGTAACCTCATATACCTGGCGCATTATAATCTGTACAGCCTGCACACAGAAGAACACTAATCTAATACTGAATTAATTCCCATGCTCCTTATTGTGTCTGCTTGTCCTACCTATGATAGAAGTTTCTGTGAATAATTCATATCCCCTAATAATATATCCTCTACTGTAACACTGAGGCATTTAATTTAACGACAAAATCTGAAAGGAGCCTTCTTTTATCAGATGAATGAATTGGCTTGGAATGGAAAATGATCTTGCTTTCTAACTTGCCATTTATCTTATTTCCACCCTCGAGATGAGAGAATGGCAACTTTTTTTTCTGCTTATGGTCACTTTTCACTTTCATCCTGGCTAGTGTGCAATAAATTTAAATGAATAATTCAAATGCAGTGATAAAGAAAATCTTTCCAAGTTCTCCTTTTACATTAATACCTGTGATGTGAACACATATTCTCATATGCCCATGCTTTTATAGTCACTGAAGAGAGAAGCTAAACCGTAATGTCTATGAGCAGTATTTAAGAGGTTTTAACCATTTAATGAGTGGAGTATGAATATTTAATTATTGGCTTATAAATTATATGTAAGTCACCTCCGGTAGGTAATGGTTACCTGCGCCATTTTTTCTTTACACCTTGCTATTAAGTCACAGCTACGGTTAGCCGTAACTGCAGTTGAACTATATTGTCTAACATAGTCTGATTTAGCCTGAAACTCACCGCATGTCTCATCAGAGGCTGAGTCTGCTGTTTTGCCCCAATGCTTTACAGAACTGCTTATTCAGATTGCCTGCTGTGTAAAAGACCACTAGAACAGTATTGATTTCCATTAGGGAAAGGAAAAAAATGAAAATGGTTTAGGAAAATGAAAATGGCTTTTTGAATTAAAAAAAAAAAAGTAAAGCACTTGCCTTTTAAGAAACCCACACATCTTCTATTCACAATGAAGTGCTGGGGGCAGCTGTGATTGACCATCTGCCTTTACATGGGAGAAAATTTATGATTGACAGCTGTCCTCCTGGGTAGACGCTGATGTTGGAGACAAACTAAGCTGATTATAGTTGTTCAAAGGTTCTGACCCCAAAACCTAAGGGATGCAAATAGGGATGAGCAAATCAATTTGTAATGAACCAGGTTCATTATGAACTTTCCCAAAAATGTGTGTATGGTCCAGTGTTCTCTTTAGGGGCATTCACACAGAGGAAGTTGGCGCTGATTCTGGCACGATAACTCACGGCAGAATCAGTGCTGAAAAAAGACTCCCGTTGACTTCAATGGGTTCCATTTTCCACATGGAACCCTTTGAAATCAATGGGACAAAAAGCCTCCCATTGATTTCAATGGGTTCCGTGTGGAAAACGGAACCCATTGAAGTCAATGGGAGTCTTTTTTCAGCACTGATTCTGCTGCGAGCTATCATGCCAGAATCAGCACCAACTTCCTACATGTGAATGTCCCCTTAAGTTGGCTGCACAGTCACAAACCTTTCACAGTAATTCTCACCCCCGCCCCCCTACTCACATGGAATGAAAGTATTTGCAGTCACAGGTACCATTTAACTTTTACCAAAGAATAGAGATGGGAAAATCAGGCACAAATATTCCAAAGTATTAGTTTTTTAATAGAAACCCCAGAATATAATTGGGAAAGTGACAAAATATATATATATATATATATATATATATATATATATATATATATATATATATATATTCACCTTCTCTTACTTCTTTTGGGCCAGTGTGTGACCCTCTGTCTCTGCCTCCTTGGTGATGCCTGGCTCTCTCCTGTGACATCATGATGCTTGGTGTGCCCATGTCACTGCTGAGGCACAATCACAGGACACGGCGGTGACCCTGAGTTTTGCCTAGATAATAGAAGCATGCCAGCATGAGCATCTGCCAAGGCTTTTGTAGGACGAGAACCTCTCCTTTCACCACCCAGCCTTGGAAAGCAGGACAATTGTGCTTCCTTTCTTAGGATCAAATTGTCCCAGTCTGCTCCCCGTTTGGGGGACGAACCCATTCAATTGCTCAAAACTGCAAGGACTCCACCTGTCCATGGTGTTTTTCATGTATATGTTTTGCAATGGGGGTATCCCGTTCATATAAAACATCCAGAACATGTTCTTGGATCCGCCTTCAAACTGTCTCATCGTCTAGCCCATGAAATTTAATGGGCAACTGCAGGTTATAAGATATATCACCCCTGCTGTTTTTCAGTTTATGAAGTCATGGATTTCGAAAATTACAGTCAATTGTAACACCCTTAACTCTCTTGCCAACCTTGATATAATTATAGACTGAGCAAGATCCACACTTATACATTCCTAGGATCTTCCGTTCTAGCCAGGTATTTTGACGTTGTTCAGATTTTATGATCCAGCTTGGAGAAGATCCAGCTAAAGGGGATGCTCTGCTGATCATTTCTAATAATATGGTATTTGTTACTGTTGGTGAAAACCTTAGTAACAGACATCATAATCTAATCCAGGGGTAGGGAACCTTTGGCTCTCCAGCTGCTGTGAAACTACAACTCCCAGCATGCTCCATTCACTTCCATGGGAGTTCCCAGAACAGCAGAGCCAGTATGCATGCTGGGAGTTGTAGTTTTGCAACAGCTGGAGAGCTGTACGTTCCCTACCCCAATCTAATCAGATTCCACTTAAATTGTAAAAAAAAACAAACAATTGTTGGGAGGGCAAAATCCCTTAATTTCAAAAAGGCCAATTTTAGTTTAAGACTGAAGTTCAGGATATATACTGGGAATAACCAGCGCCGCACCTCTAATGAGGCGAGGTGAGGCAACAGCCTCAGGCGGTGCTCCAGGGGGCAGCAGCACGAACGATTGGTTTAGATGTCTGTGTCTCAGCGCAGGTGGTGTCATCACGCTGCCTACATTGAGACGCAGACATCTTACTGCCGGGTGAAGAGGAGGTGGCAGCGTTAGCAGCGCAAGGTCAGTAAGTAAAATAACTTTTTTTTTGTTTTATAATAGGCCGCTACCTGCTGGAGTATCCCCAGCAGGTAGCGCCCTATTTACCAACCTCCCCGGTCCTGCTCACTGCCGCCCGCACTTCCCCTTGCACTAGTATATAACTATATAATTAAGTATATAATTCCACATGTATTAATTCATAGTTTTGATGCCTTCAGTGTGAATCTACAATTTTCATAATCCTGAAAATACAGAAAACTCTTTGAATGAGAAGGTGTGTCCAAACTTTTGGTCTGTACTGTATATATATACAGTATATATATATATATATATATATATATATATATATATATATATATATATATGGGTTGGGTGCGTGGAGAAGTAAGGAGTCAAAGATGTCTGTGTTGCAAACTTTACAGAGTCAAGTCACAGTTGCAAGAAGTGGTCATGGCGGTCCAAAGGGAAGAGACGGGAAATATGGGAAGACATCTCATGTGAGTATTACTGGACAAAATATTACTGCATTGTATTTATTGTAATGTTACCGCTAGCATCCCCAACTCCCTCGCTGTCTGAGGCAGACGATCAAAAATGAACAACACCCCCCAGACTCATCGGAGGAGGGGGGGGCGCCTTTTGATCGTACGCCTCAGGCAGCAGAGAGGCTAGGTTCACCACTGGGAATAACTATTGTCAAATTGTGATACAGAGCTTAAATGAGAGGCATATAAATCTAAATTGAGTGAGTCTACAGCAAAAGGGTGATAAACAATAAAAACGAGCATTTAAAAAATATGGGTCCGCAGGGTCAGCTCTTGCCTTTGAGAATTACAAAGTGCTTAATACAATCTGTACAAGGGAAATAAAAGCTAAAATATGTAATGAAAGGCTGGTGGTTATAGAAAGCAAAACTAATCCCAACAAATTCTTTACATACATAAATGGGAAAAAAAAAAAAAAAAAAAAAGGTCAGAACAAGAAGGTCTCCTGAATAATACTAATGGAGAGTTGGTCACCAGGGATCAAGAAAAAACAGAGCTACTAAATGGGTTCTTTAGCACTGTATATTATTATATTATAGAAGAATAGATAGCAGTATATAGTAGTTGATGTAGGTGTCATCAACCCTGGTAGTACATCAACTAATATATTAAACTAGATGAACATAGAAATAGTCCAAGCCAAGCCTAACAAAATTAACATGAGCAAGGCTCTGGGTGCAGATAGAAAACACTGTCCCTATTCTTAATTGATAGAAATTCTCTAGTGACAGGTACAGTGTCAAGTGAATGGTGCAAGGACCAAAGAGTTTAACGCGTAACTAAACTTTTAGACAGCTTTTGATTTCCTGGTAGTATTTGGGTTTAATAATTTTTTTCAATATACTTCATTAACAAATTTTGGACCACTTCTGTAAAATCTTATATTGTTCACTCTTTCCCTTGCTTCTATATTAAGAGCTGTTTCTGTTGCTCCATGAAAAATCCCCGCAAAAGACAAGAGGACATTCCATCCATCTGGAGAAAAAAGGATTAGATGCCCTTTTAGAGCAAAATAGCATTGATGCTTATGGAAATGTATAGAATGTCATGTCCTATACCATCCACAGGTTAAACGTGATGGACATAATGTCTTTTCTCAACCATACTATGTAACTATGTGCATTATATGAGAGTTATCTGTGATGTTACATAGTACTGCAGGTAACATCGACTACATTACCTGCATTCAGAGAGCTATAGCAGTGTTGGTTATCTATGGTGTTACAAACAACTGCAGTGTAACGTCTCTGCCTGTTTGGGTCTTTGCGCTACCGTCCGCTTGCAGGCGCAAGAGGCATGTTCAGTTTGATTCTTTGCTTATGTTTTTTTTTTTTTTTGTGTGAATACTATGTGACACACAAAATATATAAACATAGGGCATGCAATAGGGTAGACTAATGATAAACTGATTGTTCTTTTGCCAACAAAAAGGCAAGACTACCACAATAAATATTAAAAATCTATCCAAACTTTATTAACAAAAATATTAAAACACAGATGTCCAATAGAAAAAAAGAGAAGAAGGAAACAACACATACAAATGGACCAGCATACAGGTAAGTATGGTATATAATGACACAATTCACAACAATAGGGGCAATATAAATGCAATGACTTGTATTTTAAATGTAGAAAGCCTACTACCATAATGTTGTCATGAACATGGCTGGACTATAGTAAGTAATATTGCAAAGTAATAAAGATGCAAATTGATGCCCTATAGAGACACAATAAGAAGAATTTGAAATGCCATAACTTTACCATGCAATGCATTGGAAGAGCCCCGACATACGTTTCACCTGGACTGGCTTCTTCAGGGGGTGTGAGTCAGTCCAGGGGCTCTTCCCATGCATTACATGGTAAAGTTATGGCATTTCAAATTCTTCTTATTGTGTATCTATAGGGCATCAATTTGTATCTTTATTACTTTGCAACATTACTTACTATAGTCCAGCCATGTTCATGGCAACATTATGGTAGTAGGCTTTCTACATTTAAAATACCAGTCATTGTATTTATATTGCCCAGGTGAGGGAATAGAATATAGTTCAGACACCACAAGAAGAACCCAAACAAGGAAACAAAACTGAGCACACCTTATATGCAGGTAATATGCGCTTGGTAAAATCATGGAAAATAGGGGAATAACTACCGTATATACTTGAGTATAAGCCGACCTGAATATAAGCAGAGGACCCTACTTTTACCACAAAAAATTGGGAGAACTTATTGACTCGAGTATAAGCCTAAGGGGGGAAATGCAGCAGCTACTGGAAAATTTCAAAAATTAAAATGTTTGGAGTTTTTGGGCGCAGTAGATGCTGGGAAAGGGGAGGGGGTGTTTTGGTTGTCTGTCTGCCCTTCCCTGAGCTTGAGGACAGTTTTTTCTTCCCCCACTTGGAATTCAGTCTGGCTAAATATAGGGTATCTGCAGTGCTCCTATTAACCCCTTCCCGAAAGAACAGGAGCACTGCAGATCCCCTATATTCAGTACACCGGGCACTTTCAGACACAGGGATACCTAATGTTTATGTGTTTCGCAGTAATTTTCTACTTTTGTATGTATTCTAGGAAAAGGAGGGGTTTAGAACTTTTCTTTTTTTGAAATCTTTTTTTTTTTTTTGCATTGTTTTATGGGAGATTCTATACATTAACCTTTTCCCGACATGCGCCGTAATAGTACGGCGCATGTCGGGTCTGTAACTATGGCGACCTCCCGGGAGCCGGGCGGCCGCCATAGCCGCCAGGTGTCTACTGCTTTAAGTAGACAACCGGCTCTAATGCCTCCGATCGGTCCAGTGGTGGAAAATGCTTTTAACGAGGCGCCATAGGGGTTAATACCGCAGCCATTATAGTTAAACACTGGGAATCCGCCGCACTAGTGCAGTGGATGTCGGCAAGGAGTTAAACAATGGGGGTCACTGGGCAGAGACATTAAGCTGGAGGCAACTAGAAAGAAACTTTAAACTGGGGGCAACTGGAGGAGAACATTAAAATGCGGGAGTAGCTGGAGGAGGACATGTCTGCCTCTAGTTTCCCCCAGTTTAATGTCACCCTCCAGCTACACCTATGTTTTCACGTTCCCTTCCAACCACCCCAGTTTAATGTCCCCTTCCATTTGCCCCCAGTTTAATGTACCACTCCAGCTTCCATTAATTTATTGCCCCCCTCCAACTTATCTCACTATTTAATGTGACCCTCCAGTTTCATGTCCTCCTCTAAACTGGGGCACGAGGAAAGGGACTTAATTGTGGGAAAATTGGAGGGCATATAAACTGGGGGCATTTATTATTATTATTATTATTATTATTATTATTATTATTATTATTATTATTTATTTGCTTGTATAGCACCATTAATTCCATGGTGCTTTAAATTTGAGGGTTTATATACAATACACAAAATATACAACCAAAGGTAATACAAACAAAGACTGACTGGCATGTCATGTCCCCTTATACTGGGCTTTTGGAGGGAGGTCAGGGTCTTGACGGTTCCTTTTTTTTTTTGCAAGGGGTCTCTCTTGATCCCCTTGTCTATCTCCTGAACCTCCCCACTAGACACCTGGATAGCAAGGCCTCCAGGCTATTTCTTTACCTTTGTATTGCGGCAAAGACCCTCACTGCTAAAAACTGAAAGAGCGTGAATCCTCCCTTTGGCCTTGAGCTCTTGGCTCGAATGAAGGATGTGAGGAGTCTTGAGTTCTTGACCGCTAGCCTTAATAATATTCTGGATGCCTTCCACTCTTTTTGGTCCCCCTGGGATGCGCACTGGATCATGCGTGGCCTCTGACCCTAGATCCCCTTCCTTCCCCTTTCCCTTCCCTGCCTCTTGTTTTTTTCTTTGTCCTTTTTGATTGTTCTTTCCACCTTGTCCTTTCTTTCTCTTATCTTTTTTTTTTTTTTCACTTTAGTTCAATTGTGTGATGTTTATGATTGACTTCTGTTTGATTGGGGGCCTGGTGGTTAGCCTTCATCCCCATTTTTCTTCTGTTTGTTCTCTGTATATTTTGCTATGAAAAATCTCCCAATAACAATACAACTGGAAAAAAAAGACTGACTGGTACAGTGGGTTAGAGGGCCCTGCCCACAAGGGCTTACAGTCTATGAGGGAAGAGGGATAGAGACAGAAGGTGAGGGGAGAGGATGTTCAGATTGTGATATGGTGGCAGTAATGTTATTGGAGGTTGTAGGCCTTCCTGAATAGATGAGTCTTCAGGGCCTTCTTGAAGCTTGTGATTGCATGGGTCAGTCTTATGTGTCTTGATAATGAGTTCCAGAGTATGGGGGATGCACGAGAGAAATCTTGGAGACGGTTGTGTGAGGATCGGAAGAGAACAGAGTGGAGTAGGAAGTATTTGGAGGATCTGAGGTTGCATGTGGGTAGGTAGCGGGAGATTAGGTCAGAGATATATGGAGGGGACAGGTTATGGATGGCTTTGTATGTCAGTGTTACTAACTTGAACTCAATGTGCTGGGCAACAGGTAGCCAGTGAAGGGATTGGCAGAGGGGAGCAGCCAATGAAGAACCAGGAGAGAAGTGTATTAAGCGAGCAGCACAGTGTAAAGTGAACTGGAGGGGGGGCGAGAGTATTCACTGGGAGACCATGGAGAAGGGTGTTACAGTAATCTAAGCGGTAGATTATGAGGGTATGGACTAGCATCTTTGCAGTTTCTGGGGTGAGGAAAGCACAGATTCGAGGGATGTTCTTGAGTTGGAGAAGGCAAGAGGTGTTGAGGGTTTGAACATGCCACTTGAAGGATAAGTCAGAGTCCAGGGTTATTCCAAGGCAAATGGACCCATGGGACAGGGGTAAGCATTGTTCCATTAACTTCGATAGATGGGTTAGGTAGAGGGGCTGTACGAGGTGAGGCGAAGATGATGAACTCTGTTTTCTCCATGTTGCATTTGAGAAAGCGGCAGGAGAGAAAGGAGGCTACGACCGCTAAATACTCTGGAACTCTGGACAACAGAGAGGTAATGTCTGCTTCAGAGAGATATATTTGAGTGTCATCGGCATAGCAATGGTATTGAAAACCATGAGATTCTATGAGTTGGCCCAGGCGGAGAGTGTAGATGGCATATAATGTTTAGGTGACTATAGGAGCATTATTATGTGTAGGCACATGGAAAAATCTGTGAGAATAGGCGGAGTCAACAGGGAATTGGATGGAGCTAATATGTTCCCATTTGTCTTTAAAGCTACAATATTACCTGTCCAAAAGGAAAGAAATAAATCAGGTAGGCAATCCAGGTTTATCTACTTTGGGGGCCACAGAAAACAGACCTCAATGTCTAAGGTCACGTGGGGCTCTCTAAATACCTTGATTAAAATATACAGTAAAAACTATTGTAGGTTCATTAAATATGAACAAAAACTGCATTTTTTTTTTTTCCCAACATACATCTTTACTCAAGGGATATCCATGCTTTTGTTTTATTTCTCAGATATGATTGCATAATTGTGAAGGTGATAGATGTTTACAGCAGTGAAACACTATTAATCCCAAAGCATGAATAGTTTTCTTTGATGTTGCCTGTGGTCAAAAATAAACTTTACATTCATTTAAATATCACAGAAATATGTGATACTTTTGAAAAAATTTCCAGTTTATTTGAATAAATTCACGACAGGTATGATAATATTTTAATGAGCTCTAATCTCCCTTTACTGATGTTCATTCTTTGGAACAATCTTCAAGCCTTTTATTCTAACAGATCAAAGTCTGAATAATGAAAGAAACAAATAACCAACTTCCAAGCTAAAATATAAACTTATCTACCACTTCTGACTAAAGTCCAATATTGATATGTAATAGACTGCTGGTACAAAAATGTTCTTATTATTCATAATAGAAGAGTGTAGATACAATTACATTAATTTGGCTGCATGGGGCTTATACAGAAATCGTTGAATTCACAATACAGTATGACTGTACTTTTTCACGGGGTGATTCTAAATTGCTGTACAGTAATTGAATAACGTAATAGTAGTTTACAAAAAATGGACACAATGTCCAACTCCTTTTAGGAGAACCATATCAATGCCTGCCCTCAATTCCAAGCTGAAAAGGTAGAACAAGTTATTATTAGCTCTGGCATAAATATCAATTTGTCCAGAGGACTTATAATGAAAAAAAAAAGTAGTAGCTATTTGGGATATGGAAAAATTACTGCACTGACCTCAAGACTTTTCAATTTTCCTTTTTTTAAAAAAAAATTCCTTAAACTTTTTTTTTGTACTAAATATATACTTTGGAATACAGCGATATCTTTGAAAACAAATGTTGAAACTGAAAGTACAGTATAATGATTATTTTCTAGGAGTCAGTGATAATTTTTTACATTTTAGAACACTAAAATTTTATTTTTCATACTTTGGCTACAATTCTTTTCAAAGCAGGAAAACATGGAATGTGTTATATTACTATTACAAGGTGACCCATACAGCAAATATGAGATATCAACAGAAAATTGTCTTAGTTCTAGGAGATATTTTGTTGGCCTTCTCACTGATAGTCCTTAAGGCTAAGGCCCAGGGACTATCAATTGTTGTCAAAGAGAGGGTAAGGTACGGGGCCCTCAGCCAGCTGCAGATGGCTGGGGCCCCATACAACTATGACAGCAGTCAGGGAAAGCCTGGTTCCCCGACCGCTATACATACTAGCCCAGGGGAGGTGACTTAAAATAATAAATAAATATACTCACCTCTCCTAGGCTTTTCCGTCCCGTGACTGAGGCCTGTGATTAGACTCCAACAGTCACACGGGAGCGGCACCATAATGATGTCAATGCACCCCCACGTGACTGCGCAGGACCAGTAACAGGTCTCAGCAGGGACGTTGGGAAGATGGCCAAAGATGCTGAAGACAGCCGGAGCCAGGATGCCCAGGAAAGGTGAGGCAAGGTGAGTATGATTGTTGGTTATTTTTATTCACCTTCCCTGGGCCTGCAGGGATTAATAAAATCTTTGAAACAAATGTGGGGTCAAAATGCTCACTATTAGAGATGAGCGAGTAGGTATTCGATCGAATACTACGGTATTCGAAATACTCGTACTCGATCGAGTACCACTCACTATTCGAATGGAAAAATTAGATGCAGAACCAGCGTTGATTGGTCGAATGCTATACAGTCGGCCAATCAACGCTGGTTCTTCTCCTACCTTTAGAAGTCTTCTCCTCGCTGCGTTCCTGCGGCGTCTTCCGGCTCTGAATTCACTCTGCTAGGCATCGGGCCTGGACAGAGCCAACTGCGCATGCCCGCGCTACAAGAAAATGGCCTCTTTGACTATAAGCGGCCATTTTCTTGTAGTGCGGGCATGCGCAGTCGTCTATGCCCAGGTCTGATGCCTAGCAGAGTGAATTCATTGCCGGATGACGACGCAGGGACGCTGCGCGGAGAAGACTTCTCGGAGAATCCAGCCCGACCCTCATTCGTGGACTTGGTAAGTTCAGTTTGATCGAATGTTGTCTACCCCTAAAACGAGCATTTTTCCCCCATAGAGTATAATAGGATTCGATTTGAGTAGTCAAATATTGAGGGGCTACTGGACACGAATATCGAGTATTTAACTACTCGCTCATCTCTACTCACTATATTCATTGATGAATTTATTAAGGGATGTAGTTTCCAAAATGGCATCTCTTTTTGGAATCTTACACTTTACTGGAAATGTAGAGGCTCTGCAAACATGGCTATCAGGAGCTTCAAGCTACGCCTTTGAGTAATTGCTTTTTGAACATAGAAAAAAAAATCTAGATTATTTTATCCCTAATATCATAGTGTTCACTTCAACTATTTCCAGATTTTCTGCGGTTAACTAATATTGAATTTTACATAATATAAATCATAAATCCACAAAATGTTCTATGATACATTTTACATCTTATTCCTACATCATGAGTGGTAGACAGCAGAAAGAAAGCGACAGGAATGGCAAGCTATTCATCAAGCAGTTTTAGTCTCTTTAATAACTAATGTTAGAGGAAAATAGCTATGTTTAAGGCGTATAGACTCAAGCACACACCTGTGCTTTCCATAAATAAACACATTCGGTCCTTGAGCATCTTATGTACACCTCATCTCTTATGATGTATGTGCTTTGTCGCTTTAGTTCCACAACTCTGCTGTTAATGCTTTAAGACTATTTGTCAGAGATCGCATTATCTAGAGAGATATTGGTTATTTTCTTCAACCGAAATTCTTAATATTTGAAGGTACTGCTGAAGACTATATATTCAGCAAAGAAATTTCTTGTGGAAAACATCCTAAAAGTTTAAAATAGCAATGACAGCAATGTATAGTCAGAAAATAGTCATTTTAGGCCTGATTCTTGGATAAATACAGTGTACTGTACTGTATCATTTATATGATTCTTTTTAGCATGGGGGAATAAAAAAAGGATTTATTTTTTTTTAAAGTACCGGTTATTTTACTTTTTAATAAAAAAAAAAAAAAAAAAAAAAATTCACACTGTTCAGAATCATTACAGATGATCTTTCACAGTTCTACACTTTTTTTAAATAAAAAAAAATGGTCCACGAATGATCCTATTTGGGGACAGACGCCGGTGAGTGTTTATACTATTGGAACAAGCAATGGCTTTTATCATATTTTGGCTGAATAGCAACATTACTGGTGTTATTTAACCCCTTCTTGGCATACACAGTATTAGTACAACAGATGACTACTAGAGATGAGCGAGTAGAGAAATATTCGATATTTGTTATTCGTTTCGAGTAGACCCTCAATATTTGACTATTCGACCGAATATCGAATCCCATTATAGTCTATGGAGAAAAAATGCTCGTTTCAGGGGAAACCACAATTCGACTAATGAGAGTCACCAAGTCCACAATGACACCTCAGCAAATGATGCCAACACCTCTGAAATGCAATTGGGATAGCAGGGGATTAATGTCTGGGGGCATCTAACATTCCCAAGTCCCAGGATTACCCCACTATCACAGCCTATTAACTAGACACTTTACAAACTCAATAGAACCTCTATGAAAGTTGAAAATGCTTGGAAACATTCTTTCCTCCACAATAGTATGGACAGAAACACAAATTTAAAGCTAAAGAAACATTAATATGCACCCTTTTAAATCACATTTCCCATGACAACCCCAGATGGCATAGGCAATGGGAAATCCAACAGCCCCTACCCTTAATTGTCATTGTATGTATGTGTGATGTGGTGAGACCTCCAAAAATTACTTTTCTGGCCCTTCATGTGAGCCCTTCCAAATTAAGTTAGATGCCCTTAAACTGAGCTACCAGCAGAGATTGAGGCCCTTAAGGTGACTTGAGCCTTTTACCAGCATAGTTTTAGGCCCTTTAATTTAGTTCAGCAATGCACCAGCAGAGTTTTTGGCCCTTTGGGTGAACTGAACCGCTAACCAGCATAGTTTTTGGCCCTTTGGGTAAACTGAGTCTCTAACCAGCATATTTTTTGGCCCTTTGGATGAACTGAGCCTCTAACCAGCATAGTTTTTGTCCCTTTGGGTGAATTGAGCCTCTAACCAGCATAGTTTTTGGGTCTTTGGGTGAACTGAGCCTCTAACCAGTATAGTTTTTGGGTCTTTAGGTGAACTGAGCCTCTAACCAGCATAGTTTTTGGCCCTTTGGGTGAACTGAGCCTCTAACCAGCATAGTTTTTGGGTCTTTGGGTGAACTGAGCTTCTAAGCAGCATAGTTTTTGACCCTTTGGGTGAGTTGAGCCTCTAACCAGCATAGTTTTTGGGTCTTTGGGTGAACTGAGCCTCTAACCAGCATAGTTTTTGGCCCTTTTGGTGAAATGAGCCTCTAACCAGAATAGTTTTGGGGTCTTTGGGTGAACTGAGTCTCTAATTAGCATAGTTTTTGGGTCTTTGGGTGAACTGAGCCTCTAACCAGCATAGTTTTTGGCCCTTTGCATGAATTGAGCCTTTTAACAGCAGAGTTTTAGTTTTTGGCCCTTGGGGTGAGTAGACCCTTTAACCAGCAGTGTTTTTGGCCCTTGGGGTGACTAGAGCCTTGCACCAGGAGTGTTTTTTCTTTTTGGCCCTTGGGGTGACTAGAGCCTTGCACCAGCAGTGTTTTACTTTTTGGCTCTTGGGGTGACTAGAGCCTTGCACCAGCAGTGTTTTACTTTTTGGCTCTTGGGGTGACTAGAGCCTTGCACCAGCAGTGTTTTACTTTTTTGCCCTTCGGGTGAGTAGAGCCTTGCACCAGCAGTGTTTTATTTTTTGGTCCTTGGAGTGACTAGAGCCTTGCACCAGCAGTGTTTTATTTTTTGGCCCTTGGAATGACTAGAGCCTTGCACCAGCAGTGTTTTATTTTTTTGGCCCTTGGGGTGAGTTAAGCCTTTAACCAGCAGAGTTTTAGTTTTTGGCCCTTGGGGTGACCCCTAAAAAAATTAGATTTCAGGCCCTTGGGGGTGAGCCCTAAAACCTTAATTTCAGGTCCTTGGGGGGAGCCCTAAAACATTATTTTTCAGGCCCTTGGGGGGAGCCCTAAAACATTATTTTTCAGGCCCTTGGGGGGAGCCCCTCTCCAGTATATAATTGGAGTCGAGCTACTGTGGCCTGGATCCCCAGCTGGATTTCCTTGTCCTCACCCCCTTGTGCTACTGATGAGGGGCACTGCTGGCAGCCCCTCTCCAGTAGCTGGACTGTGGACTGGATCTCCAGCTGGATTTCCACATCCATATCCTCGCCCCCTTGTGCTACTGATGAGGAGCACTGCCGGAGGCCCCTCTCCAGTACCTGGACTGTGGACTGGATCCCCAGCTGGATTTCCATGTCCACGTCCTCGCCCCCTTGTGCTACTGATGAGGGGCACTGCTGGCAGCCCCTCTCCAGTACCTGTAGAGGTGCTGCTTTATCCATATATGCTTGCTAACCTGAATGTTCATGGCATTATCACTGTTATCACTTGTCCCCAAATAAATTGTCACTAATCATTGAATCATAGTGTGTGCAGCAACATCTATTTTCTATCCTCTCCAGTACCTGGACTGTGGACTGGATCCCCAGCTTGATTTCCACGTCCACGTCATTGCCCCCTTGTGCTACTGATGAGGGGAACTGCTGGCAGCCCCTCTCCAGTACCTGGACTGCGGACTGGATCCGCAGCTTGATTTCCACGTCCACGTTCCCACCCCTGTCCCTTGATGCTACCCTGACACATCTTTGGCAGGTTCAGTGTATGTGTACACTGTTCCTGCAGTGTAGCTCTGAAATGAGCTGTTGTTTACGAATGTTTTTCCTGCCTAGCAGAAGCTACAATCTCTTTCTCACCCTCAGAACAATCTCTCCCTATCTCACCAAAATGCATCTGGCACAAATATGGCTGACACGATTCTTATAAATCTGAAGTCACCTGATTTCACCAGCCAATGACTTTTTCCTATTTTTTTATTTTTTTTTTGATGCCTACATTTTCCTGCTTCCTGTGCCACCTTCCCTGCACAGTTATTGGTGCAAAAAAAGCGCCAGGGAAGGTGGGAGGGCATACAAATTTTTACTGCGTTTACCGCGTGGTATTCGATTGGAATCGAATATGTCGTATACCTTAAAATTCGATCGAATATCTACTCGATTGAACGCAAATCGCTCATCTCTAATGACTACATTTTAGTAGCTGGCAGTTCTCCTCTGTATTACCAAGGGAAGAGCTGTTGGCATTCTCTGCTATCAAAATTCTCTCTAAGGTATTACTGCTTCAGTTGCTTCAGTCACCGTAGCATCCACTGGTGGGACAGTTTTTTCAGAAACTGTCAACAAACACAAAAATTACCTTACCAAATTTGTCATATGAATAGTCATGAGGTTTGCCTGCAAGTTTCAGCTTGGTCTGAACCCGAAGTGCTAATATTACACACTTAGGAGTACATCACCCAGGGACCCGGAGGAAGCTTAAATATTCTGGAAGAGAAGACCAAATGACACAGAGCCTTGGAGAGGCGAGTATGATATATGAGGTAAGTATGAGTTGTTTATTATTTTTCTGCACCTCTCCAGTGACTCCAGTTATTAGACTATGAGGTTTGAAGAGACCCCCCAGGGTATAATAATGATTTAAGGATGATAAAGCCCAAGCCTAAAATTTTTGGAAGTCTCATAACTCACCTCTCCTAGGCATCCTCCTTCATTAGGCTCCCTGGGATCGCTGCTGAGTCCTTTGATTGTGTATTATGTTTACTCTTCTGCTTTGGGCCTTCATTTTAGACCACACAATATAATAATAGCACTTATGATTTCTGCCAAACAACATTAATCCAAAGCAAACTGAAGGGAGAAACCTCATGAATATATATCAAAATGCATCTTGTAAAGTTTGTCTCTCTCTAGCCAGGGATTTTGTGATACTCCTCTAGTCCACCGAGAGTTGCATCTGGAGTGACTGCCAGCTTTTTGCTGTCATATAGTGGTGCTTAGAACCAGACAAAATTGTTTTAAACACATTTTTGCGATGGTCTTTTTTTTGGGTTGAACTAGCTCAGCTTATACCAGAAATGCTATTATTATGGGGTCTCCTTTCCTTACTAGAACAATATAAAGCACATCTAGCCCACAAAACATACAGCATTTTTTAGCAATCATTCACAGAAAAAGGTCATAACTGTCTTTTATTCTTTCTATTTCTTGATTTATTTGTCACTAAGATAGTTTGCAATTTAAATTCGCAATTCATATTCGCATTATATGATGACATATTTGTAAAAAATTAAAAAGCAACGCTGTCATATTTAATAATGAAAATGTATATGAATATGAATCCATTCTAATCATTACATTCTGCACAGTACTTTGTCTGTTCCATACCTAGCCAGGTTACTTGAATTTAAAGTGATTGTCTAGGATAAACTAAGAATTAACCCCTAAACGACACTCCCTCCCCCACCTAACTTCTAATTTACTTCAATTAAAAAGAAATCTATAGTTACCCATATCTCTAAAGTGGTCATGGGACCCCCCCCCTCCCCCCCCCTCCCCCCCCCAAGGACACTTTCTGATAATCTGGTGATTGTTCCATCACTGTTTACGAAACAGTTTGTCATCATCACTCTTCCCCCTATCCTTATCAATACTTATCAAGCCTTCCTGTGTCTGGGAATGGCTCCTCACCTCTTCCTGTCTGCTAGTAGTGGGCACAATATGTTAGCTAGGGAGAAGGGTGGAGGGTGGGAGGGGCTAGTAATGGGTGAGATCGCTAGGCTAGGGAGACAGGGAAGTGTAGGAAGGTTTAATAATAGACGGGATCGCTAAGCTAGGCAGACAGGGAGGGGGAGTGTAATGGAGTGAGAGAGGAGGGGAGCTGAGTGAGAGGGAACAAGTGTAGAAGCTACACAAGAAGCAGCACAGCATGAAGCTACACCATATAAACAAGCAGCAACCAGAGACACCCAGAAATCACTACAAACACTGCTAAAGGTATATGGATGCAATTATTAACCCATTACTAACGAACAGAACTTTCTGAAAAAAAGAAAAAAAAAAAAGATTTTCTGCCTGGAAAACCCCTGTAAGGGTTTTTGAGGGGTATCTAAAGTTTAAATGTTACATCTTGTTTATTCATTGAAATAACAAATTATATAGTGATCAAAGTAAGAAACTGTTATTCCCAAGAATTACCTTAAAACAATCCACCACCTGGTGAAACGCTACTTAGACTAAAGCTACGACATTCACCCCAAGAAAGAATATGTAAGACATTGCCCAGTGGGGGCTATTCATTTAATATTTCAAAATAATCATAGATCAGGTTAAAATAGGGAAATAATGATACCTAAAGATGCAGCTTCAACTAATAGACGTTGGAGAATTAAGCTTTGTATTGGCAAATTCTCAGGTCTAGTCCTGTCTCTGGAGTTAAGGCACTCTACTTCAGATAAGATGTGTCCTTCCATACCTTTGCTCTTAGTTGGAGGTGTGCATCTCAAGAGTATGAGTTTTGAAAAAAATGGGATTTTGCAAATGTATCAAACTTTGTCTAGACACTTAAAACATCAAAGAGGACCAGGTCATGTATAACCAAGAGGCTCAGGTTGGCAATGCATGTCATGGGGCTTTTCAGACCTGGTAACAGGTCTTTTTTAAAATCCATTTAAATTTACACTTGTCGAGGTAAAGTTTCATACATCTGTATGTAGCCACCCAATGGTTGTGATTAGAGATGAGCGAACACTAAAATGTTCGAGGTTCGAAATTCGATTCGAACAGCCGCTCAATGTTCGTGTGTTCGAACGGGTTTCGAACCCCATTATAGTCTATGGGGAACAGATACTCGTTAAGGGGGAAACCCAAATCCGTGTCTGGAGGGTCACCAAGTCCACTATGACACCCCAGGAAATGATGCCAACACCTCTGGAATGACACTGGGACAGCAGGGGAAGCATGCCTGGGGGCATCTAACACACCAAAGACCCTCTATTACCCCAACATCACTGCCTAACAACTACACACTTTCCACATTCAAAAAAACCTCTATCAAAGTGGGAAAATACCTGGAAACCTTCTTTACTCCCCAAATGGATGGACACAAACCCCAATTTAAGCTCAACAAACAGTAACAACCACCCCTTTAAATCACGTTCCCCATGACAACCACAAATGGAATAGGCAATGGGAATTCCAAAAGCCCTCACCCTTAACTGTCATTTTGAGTGTGTGTGTGTGTGTGTGTGTGTGTGTGTGTGATGTGGTAAGACCTTCCAAAATTCACTTTTCTAGCCCTTAACATGAGCCCTTCCAAACAAAGTTACATGACCTTAAGCTGAGCTACCAGCAGAGATTGAGGCCCTTGGCATGAGTAGAGCCTTGCACCAGCAGTGTTTTTGGCACTTAGGGTGAGTTGAGCCTTGTACCAGCGTGTGTCCCTTAACATCAGGCGGGCCCTAAGTTCTGCGCTTTGCACAAAAGTTCCACATTAACTAGGCTGAATGGTACAAAGATTAGTAGGCCCGAGAACCAGGAACAGGTCTTGCAATGGCTGTCGGATAACGCTTAAAGCACATTGTCCACCAGCCAGTCAGCCTCTACCTCCTCTTACCCAACAGTCTTGTCCTCCTTCCACCCAAAATTCCCAATCTTCTCAGAACAATAACCCCAACTGTCCCTGCTCCCCAGAGCTGTTCTCCCTTCCTTTGACTGTACCGCAACCTGCCCCTCCATTTCGCGATTCCACGGACCTAACAGACGAGTATCTGTGTCCAGATGCTCAAACACTAGACTCTCCTCCATTCCATCTCCGGTCGATTTGGTGGCGGATGACCAGCAACCCACCCTCATCGACGACGATGAGACGCAGTTGCTGTCAGGGCAGCCAGTTGACATGCGCATTGTGCAGGAGGAGGAGGCGAGACAGGAGTTGGAAGAGGAGGTGGTGGACGACGAGGACACCGACCCCACCTGGACAAGGCAGATGTCAAGCTGGGAAAGTAGTGTGGATGTTGAGGCAGGTGCAGCACCAAAAAGGGTAGCTAGAGGCAGAGACATGTCCAGAGGCAGAGGTCAGCTGCTTTGCCGAAGCCAGGCCAGACCCGGAATGTCCGAAGATGTTCCCTTTTGTACCCAGCCCAGAAAAACTCCCCCATCGAGGGCACGTTTCTTGAAGGTGTAGAGTTTTTTCAAGGAATGCGCCGAGGACAGATATAGTGTCGTCTACACAATTTGCCTCTCGAAATCGAGTAGGGGCCCTGAGAAGAGCAACCTGTCCACCACTTCAATGCACCGTCATTTGGAATCCAAGCAATGGAATCAGTGGCAGGCAGCAACGGCAGGACAAACGTCGCCCGCCGTTCATGCCACTGCCTCTGCTCACAGTGCTGGCGATGCACTCCAGAGGACGAGCCAGGACATCACTTCATCTGCCTCCGCCACTTTGTTGACTTCTCCCTCATCCTCCCCTGTTTCTGTCTTATCTCCTTCTCCTGCACCATCAAAGGCACCATCAGGCGCTTCTTTACAACAACCCACCATCTCTCAGACATTGGAGCGCCGGCAGAAATACACCGCTAACCACCCACCCACGCAAGCCTAGAACGCCAACATCGCTAAACTGCTGGCCCAGGAGAGGTTGGCGTTCCGGCTTGTTGAAACTCCCGCCTTCCCGGACCTGATGGCAACTGTGGCACCTCACTATGCCGTCCCTAGCCGTCTCAACTTCTCCCGGTGTGGCGTCCCCGCCTTGCACCAGCACGTGTCACTCAACATCAGGTGGGCCCTTAGTTCCGCGCTTTGCTGCAAGGTCCACTTGACCACCGACACTTGGACAAGCGCCTGTGGTCAGGGATGCTGCAGTGCTTATCTTTAATGACAGGCAGGGTGAATGTGGTGGAGTCTGTTCCCCGGGTGCAAACTGGGGTGGCCTATCTCCTCTCCCAGGCCAAAATTCATGGCAGGAGTAGACTGAAACCCTACGACGCTGCAACCTCCACCACAGCTACTAGCGGCAAACGCTAAAACACTGGTGTGGGGAGACGTCAGCAGGCGGTGCTGAAGCTCATCAGCTTGGGGGACAGACAGCACAGTGCCTCCGAGGTCAGGGATGCCATCCTGGCTGAGATGGCATTTTTTTTTCCCTGCTACACCTGGGGCCTGGCATTTTTACGCCTGTGATAATGGCTGGAACCTGGTAGCGGCTCTGGAGCTTGCCAGCCTCCAACACGTTCCATGTTTGGCCCACGTCTAACCTAGTGGTGCAAAGTTTTTTAAAAACATACCCAAATGTACCGAAGCTACTGTTGAAAATGCGGCGCTTGTGCGCCCACTTTTGCAAGTGCACAGGAGTCGCTGCTAGCCTAAAAACACTCTAGCAAGGCCTACATCTGTCCAAACACAGGCTGTTGTCCGTCATTCACACACGCTGAAACCCTACAATACCATATCTTGAGCAGGGTGTGTGAGCTGCACAGACCTTTGATGGAGTTCCATCTACAAAACCCAAGGGTTCCTCAAAGTCAGCAACCAAAGTTTCTGCACCATGAGTTTCCAGGGGTGGCAGAGTTATGGCTAGGGGAAGAGGCATGGATAGGGATGATGTCTAGGGGCAAAAGCAGTGTGGATGTGGAGGCAAGCTAAGCAGGAAAAACTGGGGGTACAAGCTAAGGCATGGACTGGGGTGATGTCTAGGGGCAAAAGCAGTGTGGATGTGGAGGCAAGCTAAGCAGGAAAAACTGGGGATACAAGCTAAGGCATGGACTGGGGTGATGTCTAGGGGCAAAAGCAGTGTGGATGTGGAGGCAAGCTAAGCAGGAAAAACTGGGGGTACAAGCTAAGGCATGGACTGGGGTGATGTCTAGGGGCAAAAGCAGTGTGGATGTGGAGGCAAGCTAAGCAGGAAAAACTGGGGGTACAAGCTAAGGCATGGACTGGGGTGATGTCTAGGGGCAAAAGCAGTGTGGATGTGGAGGCAAGCTAAGCAGGAAAAACTGGGGGTACAAGCTAAGGCATGGACTGGGGTGATGTCTAGGGGCAAAAGCAGTGTGGATGTGGAGGCAAGCAAAGCAGGGAAAATGGTGGCTAGAGGCAAAGGGATGTCCATAGGCAGCAAGGGCAAAGATGCAAAACTCTCCCGTTTCAAGAATTTTCCTGACTTGTTTCCCCACAAAACATTCCTGGGAGGAGGGCTGAAACACCACCCTCCTCCTCCTCCGCTGTTAGATTTACCCCAGCTACGAGCTGAAAACGCTGCAACACTGGTGTGGGGAGACGTCAGCAGGCTGGGCTGAAGCTCATCAGCTTGGGAGACGGACAGCACACTGCCTCTGAGGTCAGGGATGCCATCCTGGATGAGATGGCAATTTGTTTATCCCCGCTGCCCCTGGGGCCAGGTTTTTTAGCTTGTTGGAGGGCTCTGGAGCTTGCCAGCCTCCAACACGTTCCATGCCTGGCCCACATGTTCAATGTAGTGGTGCAATGATTTTTAAAAACATACCCCAAATTAGCTGAGCTAAGGGTGAAAGTGCGGCACTTGGACACCCACTTTCCCAAGTCTACAGTACCTGGAGCTAGCCGCAATACACTCCAGCAAGGCCTACATCTGCCTGAAGCACCTACTGTTGTGCGAGGTCACCACACGCTCTAACCCTAGATACCGTATGTTCAGCAGGGTGTGTGAGCAGCAGAGACCTTTGATGGAGTACCAGCTACAAAACCCAAGGGTTCCTCAGAGTCAGCTCCCTCACTTTCTGCACCATGAGTTTCCATGGGTGGCAGACTTATGGCTAGAGGCACAGGCATGGATAGGGGTGATGTGTAGGGGCAAAAGCAGTGTGGATGTGGAGGCAAGCTAAGCAGCAAAAACTGGGGGTACAAGCAGCCGGTGACATCATCACTGACAAGCACAGCTGTCTGTCAGCTGACAGGCTGACTTTCACCAAAATGAACAGACAATGGATAGACTCATCATATACATGTCAGTTACATGACAAATTTAGTGCAATTTGCAAGTCCAAGATGGTTTGGAGATCTGCGGAGAGGAATCTCACCACCTCTTGCGGGTGCCATCATTTGGAAGGCAAGCCCTGGGCTCAGTGGGTGAGAGCAAGCGCAGGATAATCGTCGTTTGGCCTGGCGGCCACTGCCTCTTCCACTGTTGACAGGGCTGGCGCTGCAGTCCAGACCAGGAGCCAGGACACCTCCACATCTGCCTCTGACACTTTGGGGAGTTCACCCTTATCCTCACCTTTTCCTGCCATTTCTCCTTTTGCCCGCGCCATCATGCGCCTCTTCCCAGCAACTCCCCATCTCCCAAGCCTTTCATTTCATGCTAAAGTACAGCGCAACCCACCCACATGCCCAAGGCTTCAACGGCCTCATCTCAAGAAATCTGGCCCAGGAGATGTTGGAATCCCGGCTGGGGGACACTCTGCCCTTTTTGGGCAGAGTGTCTACTGCGCCACCGCACTGTGCCGTCCACACCAGCACTTTCCCCCAAACATGAGGCGGTCCCTAAATTCAGCGCTTAGCCCTAAAGTTCCATGTGACCAGTTACGAATGGACAAGTGCATGCGGACAGGGACGCTACCTTTCAATTTGGGCACAGTGGTTGAATGTAGTTGAGGCGTGGACCGGGTCGCAAAATGTGGTGGCCTGACTTGTCTCCCCACACAACATTCCTGGGAGGAGGGCTGAAACACCACCCTCCTCCGCTGTTAAATTGACCCCAGCTACGAGCTGGAAACGCTGCAACACTGGTGTGGGGAGACGTCAGCGGGCCGTGCTGAAGCTCATCAGCTTGGGGGCCAGACAGCACACTGCCTACAAAGTGAGTCATGCCATCCTCGATGAGACGGCAATGTGGTTTTTGCCACTGCACCTGGGCCCAGGCATGTTGTCATGTGTGATAATGGCCGTAACCTGGGATTGGCTCTGTAGCTTGGCAGCCTGCAACATATTCCATGCCTGGGCCACGTTTTTAACTCATTGCTGCTAATCTTTTGAAAAAGGTACCCCAATGTTCCTGAGCTACTGGTGAAAGTGTGGCGCTTGTGCGGATAGTTTTTAAAGTGTATAGTTGCCGCTGCTAGCCTCTATGCACTCCTACAACGCCTGTACCTGCTGGAACAACGGCTGTTGTGCGACGTCTCCACACTGCTGGCACTAAACATATCATGTGTTGAGCAGAGTGTGTGAGCAGCACAGACCTTTGATGTAGTTCCAACTCCAAAACCCTCGGGTTCGTCAAAGTCAACTCCCTCAGTTGCTCAACCATGAGTGGCCATGGGTGGCAGACTTATGTGAAATCCCATCCCATCCATTGCACTGGACACGAAACATTAGCATGCGCTCAGCACAACTTCGGATATGGCAGATGCGTTAAGCAGGGTGCAGGGTACAACACAGACCAGGCCCGAGCACCAGGAACAGGTGTTAGAAATACTGCAGCATCTGCCATTTCCTTCCAATTTTGGGGTTTTGGACCCGCCACCGACTTGTCTGGACCTAAGTGGGGATCATGAGACACAGTTGCCATCAAGGCAAGCTGTGGTCATGTGCGGTTTGCAGTAAGGGGGCAGTGCGCAATTGGAAGAGGAGTTGGTGGATGACGAGGCCACCGACCCCACATGGACAGGGGTGATGTCTAGGGGCTAAAGCAGTGTAGATGTAGAGGGAAGCTAAATCAACAAAAAACCTGGGTAGAAGCAAAGGCATAAACTGGGGTGATGTTTAGGGGTGAAAGCAGAGTAGATGTGGAGGGAAGCTAAGCAGCAAAAACAGTGGGTAGAAGCAAAGGCATGCAAAACTCTACCCTGTTGGAAGACTTATTCCTAGGTCTGGAACACGTTAATGGCCCCCCTGGACAAATTACTGCCACTCAGGGGCCTAGTGTCACCAGGAGGGACAAGTATAGGCGCATGTTGTGGGAATACCTGGCCGACACCAGCTCTGTCCTCTCCGATCCCTCTGTGCTCTACAGCCTAAACTTATTTTCTCATCTTTTTTTCTGAACTGCACATCTCTTGCCTGCTTCCTTTGGGATCTTAGAAATGGTGGTCCACTTCCACAGATGGTAACTTCAATAGACAGTGTAACGGGAGTAGCTGAGGGATCGCTGTCTTAACCACTTTTTGGCACAAAATTAACTTCCAAAGCCAAATATGGTGCAAGTATATGATGCAAGGACACCTACACACCTATCTGACACATTGGGGAGTTCACCCTCATGCGCCCTTTTGGCCTGCACCATCATGCGCCTCTTCCCAGCCACTCCACATTTCCCAAGCTTTTCATTGCAGGCAGAAGTACAATACAACCCACCCCCATGCCCAAGCCTGTAACAGCCTCATCGATAAACTGCTGGCCCTGGAGATGTTGGTGTTTGTTTATGCTTCTGGAGACCCAGGCCTTCCGTCAGCAGATGGCAGCTGGGGCACCTCCCTATGCTGGGCCTAGCCGTTACTACTTCTCTTGGTGTGCTGTCTCTGCCTTGCGCCTGCATGTGTCCCATAACATCAGTCGGGCCCAGAGCTCTGCGCTTTGCTGCAAGGTCCACTTGACCACCGACACATGGACAAGCGCCTGTGGTCAGGGATGCTGCAGTGCTTATCTTTAATGACAGGCAGGGTGAATGTGGTGGAGTCTGTTCCCCGGGTGCAAACTGGGGTGGCCTATCTCCTCTCCCAGGCCAAAATTCATGGCAGGAGTAGACTGAAACCCTACGAAGCTGCAACCTCCACCCCAGCTACTAGCGGAAAACACTGTAACACTGGCATGGGGAGATGTCAGTAGGCCGTGCTGAAACTGATCAGCTTGGGGGACAGACAGCACAGTGCCTCCGAGGTCAGGGATGCCATCCTGGCTGAGATGGCATTTTTTTTTCCCTGCTACACCTGGGGCCTGGCATTTTTGCGCCTGTGATAATGGCTGGAACCTGGTAGCAGATCTGGAGCTTGCCAGACTCAAACACGGTCCACGCATGGCCCACGTTTTCCAACTTGTTGGTGCCATGTTTCTTTGAAACCTACACCATTGTGCCTGATATACAGGTCAAAGTGGGGCCATTTTCGTAAGTGAGAACTAGCCTCTGCTAGGCAGAAAACATTCAGAGCACACTCCTCTCATCTTCGCACCGTTGGCTGGCGGAGGAAGACGAGGGGGTTGGAGTGGCATCTGATGTCCCTATCCCACACAAGGCTAGAGGGTGCACTTCAGTGCATCCCATTGCTTCACCACAAATGGTGTGAAGGGGAGTGGAAAATGGAGGAAATGGAGAGTGACCCTTACAGTTGGGGCCAGCAAAGGCATGCCAAGTAACACACTGGCACACATGGCTGACTTCATCTTGGGTTGCTTTTCAACACATATTTCACATCATGAAGAACAAATAATACTGGATTTTTTCAAGCCTCGAACCCCGGTCTAGGTCTAATGTCTGTTCCTTTCTTATATTAGGGGAGAGGGAAAAAAAATTACTTCAGTGATACGTTTAGCGTACATAGACTGACTATTAATGTGTATCCCACTTAGTGTTGTTAGGGTTACACACCGTCACAACCTGGCTAAAGCTTCTATAGCTGTTAATAAAGTCAACATAACTTTACGGTATCCAAAAAGACAGCTGGTACCGACAGAGAGCAAGACAAATGTCACCCAAAGCTGTGAGCTCTGAACACCCACAGTGACTTTGGCGTCATCATCATTATAAGGGAGCGGGTGGTAATAAATAACTTGGCAGTGCCTAAAACCCAAAAAGCTTATACAACTATATTTACATTAAGATACACAAATGAAACTTTTCAGTAGCATGTCATGAGACAAGCTGATAAGCTCTTCCTTTGTGCAGTGCTATTTGAAAGTTAAACGCTGCCTTTATTTTAATTCTGGAGAAGGTGCAGACATTAGATTTAGAACATGTTGTCTTCATTGTCCAAATCCTCTATATAGGTAACGTGTTTTTCGGGCCGAGCTGTCTGGGAACGAGCTGGTGCAGCACTGACAACCTGGGTGAATATGGCAAGAGCCTGAGATGTAGGGTGAATGAATCCCCAAATTATTTGTGGAATTCCCAGTGAGACAATGGCACTGTATACCAGTATTAAAAATTGTGGGTGCACATAACCCCCATATATTCTTTGAATTCCCAGTCAGACAATGGCACTGTATACCAGTATTAAAAATTGTGGGTGCACATAACCCCCATATATTCTTTGAATTCCCAGTGAGACAAAGGAACTGTATAGCAGTATTAAAAATTGTGGGTGCACGTAACCCCCATATATTCTTTGAATTCCCAGTCAGACAATGGCACTGTATACCAGTATTAAAAATTGTGGGTGCACATAACCCCAATATATTCTTTGAATTCCCAGTCAGACAATGGCACTGTATACCAGTAGTAAAAATTGTGGGTGCACATAACCCCCATATATTCTTTGAATTCCCAGTGAGACAAAGGAACTGTATAGCAGTATTAAAAATTGTGGGTGCACGTAACCCCCATATATTCTTTGAATTCCCAGTCAGACAATGGCACTGTATACCAGTAGTAAAAATTGTGGGTGCACATAACCCCAATATATTCTTTGAATTCCCAGTCAGACAATGGCACTGTATACCAGTATTAAAAATTGTGGGTGCACATAACCCCCATATATTCTTTGAATTCCCAGTCAGACAATGGCACTATATACCAGTAGTAAAAATTGTGGGTGCACATAACCCCAATATATTCTTTGAATTCCCAGTCAGACAATGGCACTGTATACCAGTATTAAAAATTGTGGGTGCACATAACCCCCATATATTCTTTGAATTCCCAGTCAGACAATGGCACTGTATACCAGTATTAAAAATTGTGGGTGCACATAACCCCCATATATTCTTTGAATTCCCAGTCAGACAATGGCACTGTATACCAGTATTAAAAATTGTGGGTGCACATAACCTCCATATATTCTTTGAATTCCCAGTGAGACAAAGGAACTGTATAGCAGTATTAAAAATTGTGGGTGCACGTAACCCCCATATATTCTTTGAATTCCCAGTCAGACAATGGCACTGTATACCAGTATTAAAAATTGTGGGTGCACATAACCCCCATATATTCTTTGAATTCCCAGTCAGACAATGGCACTATATACCAGTAGTAAAAATTGTGGGTGCACATAACCCCAATATATTCTTTGAATTCCCAGTCAGACAATGGCACTGTATACCAGTATTAAAAATTGTGGGTGCACATAACCCCCATATATTCTTTGAATTCCCAGTCAGACAATGGCACTATATACCAGTAGTAAAAATTGTGGGTGCACATAACCCCAATATATTCTTTGAATTCCCAGTCAGACAATGGCACTGTATACCAGTAGTAAAAATTGTGGGTGCACATAACCCCCATATATTCTTTGAATTCCCAGTCAGACAATGGCACTGTATACCAGTATTAAAAATTGTGGGTGCACATAACCCCCATATATTCTTTGAATTCCCAGTCAGACAATGGCACTGTATACCAGTATTAAAAATTGTGGGTGCACATAACCCCCATATATTCTTTGAATTCCCAGTCAGACAATGGCACTGTATACCAGTATTAAAAATTGTGGGTGCACATAACCCCCATATATTCTTTGAATTCCCAGTGAGACAAAGGAACTGTATAGCAGTATTAAAAATTGTGGGTGCACGTAACCCCCATATATTCTTTGAATTCCCAGTCAGACAATGGCACTGTATACCAGTATTAAAAATTGTGGGTGCACATAACCCCCATATATTCTTTGAATTCCCAGTGAGACAAAGGAACTGTATAGCAGTATTAAAAATTGTGGGTGCACGTAACCCCCATATATTCTTTGAATTCCCAGTCAGACAATGGCACTGTATACCAGTATTAAAAATTGTGGGTGCACATAACCCCCATATATTCTTTGAATTCCCAGTGAGACAATGGAACTGTATAGCAGTAGCAAAAATTGTGGGTGCACGTAACCCCCATATATTCTTTGAATTCCCAGTCAGACAATGGCACTATATACCAGTATTAAAAATTGTGGGTGCACATAACCCCCATATATTCTTTGAATTCCCAGTGAGACAATGGAACTGTATAGCAGTATTAAAAATTGTGGGTGCACGTAACCCCCATATATTCTTTGAATTCCCAGTCAGACAATGGCACTGTATACCAGTATTAAAAATTGTGGGTGCACATAACCCCCATATATTCTTTGAATTCCCAGTGAGACAATGGAACTGTATAGCAGTATTAAAAATTGTGGGTGCACGTAACCCCCATATATTCTTTGAATTCCCAGTCAGACAATGGCACTGTATACCAGTAGTAAAAATTGTGGGTGCACGTAACCCCCATATATTCTTTGAATTCCCAGTCAGACAATGGCACTATATACCAGTATTAAAAATTGTGGGTGCACATAACCCCCATATATTCTTTGAATTCCCAGTCAGACAATGGCACTGTATACCAGTAGTAAAAATTGTGGGTGCACATAACCCCCATATATTCTTTGAATTCCCAGTCAGACAATGGCACTGTATACCAGTATTAAAAATTGTGGGTGCACATAACCCCCATATATTCTTTGAATTCCCAGTGAGACAATGGAACTGTATAGCAGTATTAAAAATTGTGGGTGCACGTAACCCCCATATATTCTTTGAATTCCCAGTCAGACAATGGCACTGTATACCAGTATTAAAAATTGTGGGTGCACATAACCCCCATATATTCTTTGAATTCCCAGTCAGACAATGGCACTGTATACCAGTAGTAAAAATTGTGGGTGCACATAACCCCCATATATTCTTTGAATTCCCAGTGAGACAATGGCACTGTATACCAGTAGTAAAAATTGTGGGTGCACGTAACCCCCATATATTCTTTGAATTCCCAGTCAGACAATGGCACTATATACCAGTATTAAAAATTGTGGGTGCACATAACCCCCATATATTCTTTGAATTCCCAGTCAGACAATGGCACTGTATACCAGTAGTAAAAATTGTGGGTGCACATAACCCCCATATATTTTTTGAATTCCCAGTCAGACAATGGCACTGTATACCAGTATTAAAAATTGTGGGTGCACATAACCCCCATATATTCTTTGAATTCCCAGTGAGACAAAGGAACTGTATAGCAGTATTAAAAATTGTGGGTGCACGTAACCCCCATATATTCTTTGAATTCCCAGTCAGACAATGGCACTGTATAGCAGTATTAAAAATTGTGGGTGCACGTAACCCCCATATATTCTTTGAATTCCCAGTCAGACAATGGCACTGTATACCAGTATTAAAAATTGTGGGTGCACATAACCCCCATATATTCTTTGAATTCCCAGTGAGACAATGGCACTGTATAGCAGTAGCAAAAATTGTGGGTGCACGTCACCCCAATATATTCTTTGAATTCCCAGTCAGACAATGGCACTATATACCAGTAGCAAAAATTGTGGGTGTATATAGCCCCAATTCTATTGCTAGGGGACTTGCAGGGTATTTCTGAGGTGAAGGTGGGGGGGCACACCGTTGGAACGGGGATTTGGGGTGTATATATGGGGTATACGGGAATACACTGTCAGTGTGTTCCATTCAGGATCCTGGGAAAGCTGGGTTGCGGCGATTGAGCCCGTCAGTGCCACGTTACACTGACAAGCTTCTCCCTGGAATTGAAGTTATATGTAAGCCCAATATATTCTTTGAATTCCCAGTGAGACAATGGCACTATATGGCAGTAGCAAAAATAGTGGGTGTATATAGCCCCAATCCTATTGCTAGGGGACTTGCAGGGTATTTCTGGGGTGAAGGTGGGGGGGCACACCGTTGGAACGGGTATCGGGGGTATATATCGGGTATACGGGAATACACTGACAGTGTATTCCATTCAGGATCCTGGGAAAGCTGGGTTGCGGCGATTGAGCCCGTCAGTGCCACGTTACACTGACAAGCTTCTCCCTGGAATTTAGCTCTTATAAGAGCTGTTGGTTGTCTTCTCCTTCCTATCCTAGCCTGTCCCTGCCTACCCAGAATCTAACCCCTAGCTAACTGGACGGAAACCTCCGTCCTCGGTGAATTGCAAGCTCAGAATGACGCGAAGCTGGGCGGCGCTGTTCTTTTAAATTAGAGGTCACATGTTTTCGGCAGCCAATGGGTTTTGCCTACTTTTTTCAACGTCACCGGTGTCGTAGTTCCTGTCCCACCTACCCTGTGCTGTTATTGGAGCAAAAAAGGCGCCAGGGAAGGTGGGAGGGGAATCGAGTAATGGCGCACTTTACCACGCGGTGTTCAATTCGATTCGAACATGCCGAACAGCCTAATATCCGATCGAACATGAGTTCGATAGAACACTGTTCGCTCATCTCTAGTTGTGATAGGTTTTCGTGCCAGGCAATGATTTTGTTAACATGCTGAAATAGCCTATTACACTGAGAAATGGAATCCTTATTGAGATTCAAGCAAAAGTAAGGATGGACAGTTTTGCAGAAAGTGTCTCTAGTTTGTTTCAGAACCCTATTAAGGTCTATTATGCTATTTATAAAATTTACTCTTAAGGTCCAGTTTTGGATTGAAGGTAGGGTTCAGCCGATCTTGAGATTTCAAGATCGTTTTTAAAATCTGATTTTCGATCATTTTTCAGCTGATCTCGATCTTTCCCGATCCCGACCGCTCAACCCCAATTGAAAGTAAAGTAGTGATATTTTGTTTTCTGGTGGTATAATTGAGACAAATTCTTATATTGTTAGTTCAGGTGATATGTTGTTGAGTACTCAGTGGCTGGTAAGGTTTACGTCTCAGCTTAATTTAGAAGTTTTTTAGTAATTAAGTTGGTTTGGATGGGAATAACTTGACTAGTGAAATTTACAAAAAAAAAATATTAATGCACTTAAATCTTCACGGTTTGTGCATATCATACACATTGGTAATAGCCAATATATTGCCATATGCATGACATAATGACATACAGAATAAAATAACAATAACACATGTTGTATACAAATGAGTTAGTTTGGGAAGGTTACAGTCTAGAAACATTTAAGCTAAACATGACAGGCGAAAATATAATAAGACCAGGATGATCTCTAGGGAGGGCGAATGATATTAAATAGATAACAAGATCATTTCTTGTATGTACATGTTCTGTTGGGTTGCATAAATAACTTGTAATAAAACATTACAAATGTGATATCGACTGACCTTTAGGAAGTGCAGTGCATGATATGCCATAACCATCACTGACACGCTATGATATTTTGGATAATACATAGATAACTGATATTTCACATCACCATATGTTCATGAATGTCACTGAAAATCACTGATAATCTGCTAATATTCTCAATTGACATTTATCTGTTAAGCTTCTTGTTAAAGTGTATATTTCACTTGTAAAGTTCAGACATTTTTAGATTAAACATTAAAGGTCATTTATTTGTCTTTAGCTATAGAACAAAACGTATTATTTAGTTGATGAACTATATTAAAGCTTCCTCACTTGATTTGTGAGAAAACCGACTGAGGGGAAGAAGTTGAATAAAACAATATGAGATCTACTTACCTGTACGCTCCTTTTCTCATAAAAATGCAGAGATACTATAGCATCTGTAGCATTTGTTTGCTGGCCACAACAGTAACATCACGTCAACAACATGTGACAGCGGTAACCAATCATTGGCCTCAGCTGGAACACTCAGGGGTGAACCTACCCCTTTCGCCGCCCGAGGCCAACTACAGAAAGCCCCCCCCCCCCCGGAGGAGGGGGGGGAGCGAAGGGGCGTGGCCGAGTGAAGGGGCGTGGTCGAGCGAGGGGCGGGGCTTAGCGCTGTTCGCAGGCAGAGAGCAGGCACGGAGAGGACCAGTGGCCTCCCCAAACCACCGCTCGGTGCTAAGCCAGTCCAGGACAGCTTGTCCTGGACTGGCTTAGGTAATAAAAAATGCAGCCCTCCCTGGGGTCCTGACATAGCGCCGCCTGAAGCACTCGCTTCAGGCCGGTTCATGGGAGGTGCGGCGCTGGGAACACTCACTAAAGCTAAAGCAAGAGTTCCGCTGATAACAGAGAGAGTAGTAACAGCTATTCAAAACTAACACAGTAACCTCCTCCCCAGACATCATTAGCAGAGCCCTCCGCGAGGCAGGATGGACTTACACTGATTCTAGGTATCTGAATTGTCACCAAACATAATGATGTGCCAGTAATAAATGCAATGCTGCAGAAACCCATACAAAGTCCACTATAACTTACACAGTGGAGTGCAGACAGGAGACAAGTACAGGCATATACTTGACACAATACAGGTACAGGTCAAAATCAGGAAAGGACGTTAGAAACCAAATCTGGAGACAAATGTGAAATCCAGAAATAGACTAAGTGTCAAAAAATCTAAACGGGCAAGTCACAAACAAAATCAGTAGAAAAAGGAGAATGTGTAAACAAGCCAGGAGGTCAGTAAGAAGCAAATGGAAAAAACAGGAAAATGAGCCAAACCAGGAGTAATCAAAAATGAGTTGGCACTAGAGATGAGCGAGTAGTATTCGATCAAGTAGGTATTCGATCGAATACTACGGTATATCGAAATACTCGTACTCGATCGAGTACCACTCGCTATTCGAATGGAAAAGTTCGATGCAGAACCAGCATTGATTGGCCGAATGCTATACAATCGGCCAATCAACGCTGGTTCTTCTCCTACCTTTAGAAGTCTTCTCCGTGCAGCTTCCCCGTGGCGTCTTCCGGGTCTGAATTCACTGTGCTAGGCATCGGGCCTGGGCAGAGCCGACTGCGCATGCCCGCGCTACAAGAAAATGGCCGCTTTGACTGTAAGCGGCCATTTTCTTGTAGTGCCGGCATGCGCAGTCGGCTCTGCCCAGGCCCGATGCCTGGCAGAGTGAATTCAGAGCCGGAAGACACCGCGGGGACGCTGAAAGGAGAAGACTGCTCGGAGGATCCAGCCCGACCCTCACTCGTGGACTTGGTAAGTGTAATTTGATTGAATGTTGCCTACCCCTGAAACAAGAATTTTCCCCCCATAGGCTATAATAGGATTCAATATTATATATATATATATATATATAGTCGAATATTGAGTGGCTACTCGAAACGAATATCGAATATTTTACTGTTCGCTCATCTCTAGTTGGCACCTATGTGCTACAAAAGCCAAAGCAAAGTACACTATAACTTACACAGCGAAGTGCAGACAGGAGACAAGTACAGGCACGTACTTGAGACAATTCAGGCATGGGTCAAAATCAGGAAAGAGTGTCAGAGACCAAATCAGGAGACAAATGTGAAATCCAGAAATAGACTAAGGGTCAAAAAATCCAAACGGGCAAGTCACAAGCAAAATCAGTAGACAAAGGCGAATCTGTAAACAAGCCAGAAGGTCAGTAAGAAGTGAATGGAGACAACAGGAAAGTGAGCCAAACCAGGAGTAATCAGAAATTATTTGCCACCTATGGGGCAGGGTCTTATATAGGCCTCCTCAGTTGCAAATTGGACCAACCCAGGGAAAATCAGCTCTACAGAAACTTCCCCAGGTTGACACGGCAACCTTAAAGGTGCAGCAGCAGAACTGACACTCCTGATATTTAAAAGTGTAGAAGCAGAATTTGTGAGGTCTGCACCCCCTGTTGTACTACCACTCCTAGGAGACATTGCTGCTTGATTACCTTTACTTCCATGCAGTCTGTTCTCCTCCACCCTGCTATACTGGTGCACTTCCAGCACTTCAAATACTGCTGTGGGACCTGCTCATGGGTAGGTACACTGTCCCTGTTACTTAATGGATCAGTGCGCAAACCTATTATTTTTTCACAGCTAATCCCACTCAAAACCTATTTAGGTTAAGGCCCCTCATAGTGAAACACAGCAAAAAACACTTTTTTCTGCAATATGTAGATGGGATTAGCCATAACCACATTCACTTTGCAGGCACTGTTAAAAGCAACGCTTTTTGCCGCCACACTTCTGCAGTGGCAAAAACGCCTTAGAGGGGTTTTCCCATCTCAGTGTTTTAGCAGTCTAATGCAGTCTCTTCTTCTCATTTCCTGTATTTCTCCACCCCCACCCCCACCCCCCTTTCTGAACGGGCCTGAGAAGCATCACATTACTTATGCAGATCAGATAATATGCAGTTGCTTGTAGAGAAGACTCAGTGTTATCTGTGTGTTGGCTTTATCAGCAAAACTGCAATTAACTGAGCTAATTGTCCTGCCTGCAGACAAGTGACCTCACTAGTCCATAGGTCCGTGGTTATGGTAATCAATGATGTGTAAGGGAGAAAGAAGTTCACATAGCAGGCAAACAAAGCAGCATTTCTAAAGCAATATATTTAGGAAAAGTCTTCAATTTACATAAGCTACCAGTATAGATAGAATCCTTGAGATGGGACAACCCCTTTAAAGTTATTCCACTGTTTACCTGATGCCTAAGCAATATAAATTCACTGATTTAGCTCCTTTTTTTGCAAGGGTTTCTGCTCATTTGTCCTCTGTACAGAGGGCTCTGAACGTATTGGCTAAGGTTTTGCTATCTTTTGAATCCCTATGTGATGTGGTTACTAGGAAGGGAGGAGTTAAAGGAAGTCCTTAAAGTCCTGTTTTTTCTTTCTTTTGCAGTTGTTTTGTCATTATAGTTTACTGGGATTCCATGCCCAGGAAGTATGGAAAAGATTCTTCCACATGCCGGCTGTACTACAATTATTATTAATTATTAGAGATGAGCGAACACTAAAATGTTCGAGGTTCGAAATTCGAATCGAACAGCCGCTCACTGTTCGTGTGTTCGAACGGGTTTCGAACCCCATTATAGTCTATGGGGAACATATACTCGTTAAGGGGGAAACCCAAATCCGTGTCTGGAGGGTCACCAAGTCCACTATGACACCACAGGAAATGATGCCAACACCTCTGGAATGACACTGGGACAGCAGGGGAAGCATGTCTGGGGGCATCTAACACACCAAAGACCCTCTATTACCCCAACATCACAGACTAACAACTACACACTTTACACACTCAATACCACCTCTCTGACAGTAGGAAAACACCTTGAAACATGTGTATTTGGCACTTGCAGTGAGGAGAGCTTGTCACCAGCAGTGAATTTGGCCCTTGTAGTAAGTTGAGGTTGGCACCAACATTTGTTTTGAAAATCAGGGTGGATTGAGCCTCTAACCAGCAGAGTTTGGGCAAATTCATGGTGGAGGGAGCCTCTAAAAACCCCAGTTTGGACCAATTCATGGTGGAGGGAGCCTCTAAAAACCCCAGTTTGGACCAATTCATGGTGGAGGGAGCCTCTAAAAAACCCAGTTTGGACCAATTCATGGTGGAGGGAGCCTCTAAACAGCCCAGTTTGGACCAATTCATGGTGGAGGGAGACTCTAAACAGCCCAGTTTGGGCAAATTCATGGTGGAGGGAGCCTCTAACCAGCCCAGTTTGGGCAAATTCATGGTGGAGGGAGCCTCTAAAAACCCCCGTTTGGACCAATTCATGGTGGAGGGAGCCTCTAAAAACCCCAGTTTGGACCAATTCATGGTGGAGGGAGCCTCTAAAAAACCCAGTTTGGACCAATTCATGGTGGAGGGAGCCTCTAAAAACCCCAGTTTGGACCAATTCATGCTGGAGGGAGCCTCTAAACAGCCCAGTTTGGGCAAATTCATGGTGGAGGGAGCCTCTAAAAACCCCAGTTTGGACCAATTCATGGTGGAGGGAGCCTCTAAAAACCCCAATTTGGACCAATTCATGGTGGAGGGAGCCTCTAAACAGCCCAGTTTGGGCAAATTCATGGTGGAGGGAGCCTCTAAAAACCCCAGTTTGGACCAATTCATGGTGGAGGGAGCCTCTAAAAACCCCAATTTGGACCAATTCATGGTGGAGGGAGCCTCTAAACAGCCCAGTTTGGGCAAATTCATGGTGGAGGGAGCCTCTAAAAACCCCAGTTTGGACCAATTCATGGTGGAGGGAGCCTCTAAAAAACCCAGTTTGGACCAATTCATGGTGGAGGGAGCCTCTAAAAAACCCAGTTTGGACCAATTCATGGTGGAGGGAGCCTCTAAACAGCCCAGTTTGGGCAAATTCATGGTGGAGGGAGCCTCTAAAAACCCCAGTTTGGACCAATTCATGGTGGAGGGAGCCTCTAAAAACCCCAGTTTGGACCAATTCATGGTGGAGGGAGCCTCTAAAAACCCCAGTTTGGACCAATTCATGGTGGAGGGAGCCTCTAAAAAACCCAGTTTGGACCAATTCATGGTGGAGGGAGCCTCTAACCAGCCCAGTTTGGACCAATTCATGGTGGAGGGAGCCTCTAAAAACCCCAGTTTGGACCAATTCATGGTGGAGGGAGCCTCTAAACAGCCCAGTTTGGACCAATTCATGGTGGAGGGAGCCTCTAAAAACCCCAATTTGGACCAATTCATGGTGGAGGGAGCCTCTAACCAGCCCAGTTTGGACCAATTCATGGTGGAGGGAGCCTCTAACCAGCCCAGTTTGGGCAAATTCATGGGGGAGGGAGCCTCTAAAAACCCCAATTTGGACCAATTCATGGTGGAGGGAGCCTCTAAACAGCCCAGTTTGGGCAAATTCATGGTGGAGGGAGCCTCTAAAAACCCCAGTTTGGACCAATTCATGGTGGAGGGAGCCTCTAAAAACCCCAGTTTGGACCAATTCATGGTGGAGGGAGCCTCTAAAAAACCCAGTTTGGACCAATTCATGGTGGAGGGAGCCTCTAAACAGCCCAGTTTGGGCAAATTCATGGTGGAGGGAGCCTCTAAAAACCCCAGTTTGGACCAATTCATGGTGGAGGGAGCCTCTAAAAACCCCAGTTTGGACCAATTCATGGTGGAGGGAGCCTCTAAAAACCCCAGTTTGGACCAATTCATGGTGGAGGGAGCCTCTAAAAAACCCAGTTTGGACCAATTCATGGTGGAGGGAGCCTCTAACCAGCCCAGTTTGGACCAATTCATGGTGGAGGGAGCCTCTAAACAGCCCAGTTTGGGCAAATTCATGGTGGAGGGAGCCTCTAACCAGCCCAGTTTGGACCAATTCATGGTGGAGGGAGCCTCTAAAAACCCCAGTTTGGACCAATTCATGGTGGAGGGAGCCTCTAAAAACCCCAGTTTGGACCAATTCATGGTGGAGGGAGCCTCTAAAAACCCCAGTTTGGACCAATTCATGCTGGAGGGAGCCTCTAAACAGCCCAGTTTGGGCAAATTCATGGTGGAGGGAGCCTCTAAAAACCCCAGTTTGGACCAATTCATGGTGGAGGGAGCCTCTAAAAACCCCAATTTGGACCAATTCATGGTGGAGGGAGCCTCTAAACAGCCCAGTTTGGGCAAATTCATGGTGGAGGGAGCCTCTAAAAACCCCAGTTTGGACCAATTCATGGTGGAGGGAGCCTCTAAAAACCCCAGTTTGGACCAATTCATGGTGGAGGGAGCCTCTAAAAAACCCAGTTTGGACCAATTCATGGTGGAGGGAGCGTCTAACCAGCCCAGTTTGGACCAATTCATGGTGGAGGGAGCCTCTAAAAACCCCAGTTTGGACCAATTCATGGTGGAGGGAGCCTCTAAACAGCCCAGTTTGGACCAATTCATGGTGGAGGGAGCCTCTAAAAACCCCAATTTGGACCAATTCATGGTGGAGGGAGCCTCTAACCAGCCCAGTTTGGACCAATTCATGGTGGAGGGAGCCTCTAACCAGCCCAGTTTGGGCAAATTCATGGTGGAGGGAGCCTCTAAAAACCCCAGTTTGGACCAATTCATGGTGGAGGGAGCCTCTAAAAAACCCAGTTTGGACCAATTCATGGTGGAGGGAGCCTCTAACCAGCCCAGTTTGGACCAATTCATGGTGGAGGGAGCCTCTAAAAACCCCAGTTTGGACCAATTCATGGTGGAGGGAGCCTCTAAACAGCCCAGTTTGGACCAATTCATGGTGGAGGGAGCCTCTAAAAACCCCAATTTGGACCAATTCATGGTGGAGGGAGCCTCTAACCAGCCCAGTTTGGACCAATTCATGGTGGAGGGAGCCTCTAACCAGCCCAGTTTGGGCAAATTCATGGTGGAGGGAGCCTCTAAAAACCCCAATTTGGACCAATTCATGGTGGAGGGAGCCTCTAAACAGCCCAGTTTGGGCAAATTCATGGTGGAGGGAGCCTCTAAAAACCCCAGTTTGGACCAATTCATGGTGGAGGGAGCCTCTAAAAACCCCAGTTTGGACCAATTCATGGTGGAGGGAGCCTCTAAAAAAACCAGTTTGGACCAATTCATGGTGGAGGGAGCCTCTAAACAGACCAGTTTGGGCAAATTCATGGTGGAGGGAGCCTCTAAAAACCCCAGTTTGGACCAATTCATGGTGGAGGGAGCCTCTAAAAACCCCAGTTTGGACCAATTCATGGTGGAGGGAGCCTCTAAAAACCCCAGTTTGGACCAATTCATGGTGGAGGGAGCCTCTAAAAACCCCAGTTTGGACCAATTCATGGTGGAGGGAGCCTCTAAAAAACCCAGTTTGGACCAATTCATGGTGGAGGGAGCCTCTAACCAGCCCAGTTTGGACCAATTCATGGTGGAGGGAGCCTCTAAACAGCCCAGTTTGGGCAAATTCATGGTGGAGGGAGCCTCTAACCAGCCCAGTTTGGACCAATTCATGGTGGAGGGAGCCTCTAAAAACCCCAGTTTGGACCAATTCATGGTGGAGGGAGCCTCTAAAAACCCCAGTTTGGACCAATTCATGGTGGAGGGAGCCTCTAAAAACCCCAGTTTGGACCAATTCATGGTGGAGGGAGCCTCTAAAAACCCCAGTTTGGACCAATTCATGGTGGAGGGAGCCTCTAACCAGCCCAGTTTGGACCAATTCATGGTGGAGGGAGCCTCTAAAAACCCCAGTTTGGACCAATTCATGGTGGAGGGAGCCTCTAAACAGCCCAGTTTGGACCAATTCATGGTGGAGGGAGCCTCTAAAAACCCCAATTTGGACCAATTCATGGTGGAGGGAGCCTCTAACCAGCCCAGTTTGGACCAATTCATGGTGGAGGGAGCCTCTAAAAACCCCAGTTTGGACCAATTCATGGTGGAGGGAGCCTCTAAAAACCCCAGTTTGGACCAATTCATGGTGGAGGGAGCCTCTAAAAACCCCAGTTTGGACCAATTCATGGTGGAGGGAGCCTCTAAAAACCCCAGTTTGGACCAATTCATGGTGGAGGGAGCCTCTAAAAAACCCAGTTTGGACCAATTCATGGTGGAGGGAGCCTCTAACCAGCCCAGTTTGGACCAATTCATGGTGGAGGGAGCCTCTAAAAACCCCAGTTTGGACCAATTCATGGTGAAGGGAGCCTCTAAACAGCCCAGTTTGGACCAATTCATGGTGGAGGGAGCCTCTAAAAACCCCAATTTGGACCAATTCATGGTGGAGGGAGCCTCTAACCAGCCCAGTTTGGACCAATTCATGGTGGAGGGAGCCTCTAAAAACCCCAGTTTGGACCAATTCATGGTGGAGGGAGCCTCTAAAAACCCCAGTTTGGACCAATTCATGGTGGAGGGAGCCTCTAAAAAACCCAGTTTGGACCAATTCATGGTGGAGGGAGCCTCTAACCAGCCCAGTTTGGACCAATTCATGGTGGAGGGAGCCTCTAAAAACCCCAGTTTGGACCAATTCATGGTGGAGGGAGCCTCTAAACAGCCCAGTTTGGACCAATTCATGGTGGAGGGAGCCTCTAAAAACCCCAATTTGGACCAATTCATGGTGGAGGGAGCCTCTAACCAGCCCAGTTTGGACCAATTCATGGTGGAGGGAGCCTCTAACCAGCCCAGTTTGGGCAAATTCATGGTGGAGGGAGCCTCTAAAAACCCCAATTTGGACCAATTCATGGTGGAGGGAGCCTCTAAACAGCCCAGTTTTGGCAAATTCATGGTGGAGGGAGCCTCTAAAAACCCCAGTTTGGACCAATTCATGGTGGAGGGAGCCTCTAACCAGCCCAGTTTGGGCAAGTTCATGGTGGAGGGAGCCTCTAACCAGCAGAGTTGTGGGAAAGCAGGGTGGAGGGAGCCTCTAATTAGCAGAGTTGGTGGAAATCAGGGTGGAGGGAGCCTCTAACCAGCAGAGTTGGGGGAAATCATGTTGGAGGGAGCCTAGTATTAGCAGAATTGTGCAACGCTTATGGTGGATGAGTATGAGGATGCGGAGGAATTGGAGAGGTTGAGTACAGACATGGAGTTTCATGTTGGGGTGCTTTACACAGGTGGGCACAAAAATGAAGGCTCTATCCAGTGGTGGTTCATTTTTATCAAAGTGAGCCGGTCGGCACTCTCAGCTGACAGACGGGTGCGCTTGTCAGTGATGATGCCACCGGCTGCACTGAACACCCTCTCAGATAGGACGCTGGCGGCAGGACAGGACAGCACCTCCAAGGCATATAGTTCAAGCCACAGGTCCAACTTCGACACCCAATACGTGTAGGGCGCAGAGGGGTCGGAGAGGACAGGGCTGTGGTCGGAAAGGTATTCCCGCAACATGCGCCTATACTTCTCACGCCTGGTGACACTAGGACCCTCTGTGGCGGCACTTTGGCGAGGGGGTGCCATCAAGGTGTCCCAGACCTTAGACAGTGTGCCCCTCGTTTGTGTGGACCGGTGAGAACTTGGTCGCCTACTGGAGGAACTGTCCTCCCTGCCGCCAACGTCACATGCTGGAAACATCTCCATCATATTCTGCACCAATTGCCTGTGGCAAGCATTGATGCGATTGGCCCTCCCCTCTACCGGAATAAAAGACGAGATGTTGTTTTTATACCGGGGGTCAAGGATAGCAAAGATCCAGTACTGGTTGTCCTCCATGATTTTGACAATACGCTTGTCGGTTGTAAAGCACCCCAACATGAACTCAGCCATGTCTGCCACAGTGTTAGTTGGCATGACTCCTCTGGCCCCACCGGAAAGTTCAATCTCCATTTCCTCCTCATCCTCCATGTCTACCCATCCGCGCTGCAACAATGGGACGATTCGAAGTTGCCCGGAAGCCTCCTGTATCACCATCACATCATCGGACAACTCTTCTTCCTCCTCCTCCTCCTCCTCCTCCTCCTCCTCCTCCTCCATTAAACGCGATGAAGCGGACAGATGTGTGGACCTACTCTCCAGCTGTGACGGATCGGATGCTATCCCTGACTCCTCTGTGTGATCTGAGTTATCCCTGATGTCAATCAGGGATTCTCTCAGAACACACAAGAGCGGGATTGTAAGGCTCACCATCGCATCCTCAGAGCTCACCCTCCTTGTGGACTCCTCAAACACCCGTAGGATGTCACAAAGGTCTCTCATCCATGGCCACTCATGGATGAGAAACTGAGGCAGCTGACTTTGTGGCACCCTAGGGTTTTGTAGCTGGTATTCCATCAAAGGTCTCTGCTGCTCAACCACTCTATTCAACATCTGAAACATTGAGTTCCAGCGTGTGGGGACGTCGCACAAAAGCCGGTGTTGTGGCACATGCAGGCGTTGCTGGAGAGATTTTGAGCTAGCAGCGGCTACTGTCGACTTGCGAAAGTGGGCGCACATGCGCCGCACTTTCACCAGTAGCTCTGGAACATTGGGGTAGCTCTTTAGGAAACGTTGCACCACTAGGTTGAAGACGTGGGCCAGGCATGGAACATGTTGGAGTCCGGCAAGCTCCAGAGCTGCTACCAGGTTCCGGCCGTTATCACAAACGATCATGCCTGGGCCCAGGTGCAGCGGCTCAAACCATATTGCCGTCTCATCGAGGAGGGCATCCCTCACCTCGGAGGCAGTGTGCTGTCTGTCCCCCAAGCTGATCAGCTTCAGCACAGCCTGCTGACGTCTACCAACGCCAGTGCTGCAACGTTTCCAACTCATAGCTGGGGTCAATCTAACAGCGGAGGAGGAGGCGGTGGCGGAGGAGGAGGCGGTGGCGATGGAGGAGGCGGTGGCGGAGGAGGAGGAGGGGGGTGTTCTTCTCGTGTCCCTGCCAGGAATGTTAGGCGGGGAGACGAGGTACACCGGGCCAGTTTGGGAAGCAGTCCCAGCCTCAACTACATTCACCCAGTGTGCCGTCAGTGAAATGTAGCGTCCCTGTCCGCATGCACTTGTCCACGCGTCGGTGGTCAAGTGGACCTTTGTGCAAAGCGCGGAACTAAGGGCCCGCCTGATGTTGAGTGACACGTGCTGGTGCAAGGCGGGGACGGCACACCGGGAGAAGTAGTGACGGCTAGGGACGGCATAGCGAGGTGCCGCAGTTGCCATCAGGTCCAGGAAGGCGGGAGTTTCAACAAGCCGGAACGCCAACATCTCCTGGGCCAGCAGTTTAGCGATGTTGGCGTTCAAGGCTTGCGCGTGTGGGTGGTTAGCAGTGTATTTCTGCCGCCGCTCCAATGTCTGAGAGATGGTGGGTTGTTGTAAAGAAGCGCCTGATGGTGCCTTTGATGGTGCAGGAGAAGGAGATAAGACAGGAACAGGGGAGGATGAGGGAGAAGTCAACAAAGTGGCGGAGGCAGATGAAGTGGTGTCCTGGCTCGTCCTCTGGAGTGCATCGCCAGCACAGTCAGCAGTGGCAGTGGCAGAGGCAGAGGCAGTGGCAGAGGCAGTGGCAGTGGCGTGAACGGCAGGCGGCCTTTGTCCTGCCGTTGCTGCCTGCCACTGATTCCAGTGCTTGGATTCCAAATGACGGCGCATTGAAGTGGTGGACAGGTTGCTCTTCTCAGAGCCCCTAATCAATTTCGAGAGGCAAATTGTGCAGACAACACTATATCTGTCTTCGGCGCATTCCTTGAAAAAACTCCACACCTTCGAGAAACGTGCCCTCGAGGTGGGAGTTTTTCGGGGCTGGGTACGAACTGGAACATCTTGGGAGATTCCGGGTGTGGCCTGGCTTCGCCTAAGCTGCTGACCTCTGCCTCTGCCTCTAGCTACCCTTTTTGGTGCTGCACTTGCCTCAACATCCACACTACTTTCCCCGCTTGACATCCCCCCTGTCCAGGTCGGGTCAGTGTCCTCATCATCCACCACTTCCTCTTCCAACTCCTGTCTCATCTCCTCCTCCCGCACAATGCGCCGGTCAACTGGATGCCCTGACGGCAACTGCGTCACATCATCGTCGATGAGGGTGGGTTGCTGGTCATCCACCACCAAATCGAACGGAGATGGAGGAGACTCTAGTGTTTGAGCATCTGGAAACAGATGCTCCTCTGTTAGGTTCGTGGAATCGTGACGTGGAGAGGCAGGTTGAGGGACAATGAAAGGAGCGGAGAACAGCTCTGGGGAGCAGGGACAGTTGGGGTTATTGTTCTGTGAAGCTTGGGAATTTTGGGAGGAAGGAGGACAAGACTGTTGGGTAATAGGAGGAGAGGAGGCAGAGTCTGACTGGCTGCTGGACAATGTGCTGTAAGCGTTCTCTGACAGCCATTGCAAGACCTGTTCCTGGTTCTCGGGCCTACTAAGGTTTGTACCCTGCAGTTTAGTTAATGTGGCAAGCAACCCTGGCACTGTGGAGTGGCGCAATGCTTGCTGCCCCACAGGAGTAGGCACGGGACGCCCTGTGGCTTCACTGCTACCTTGCTCCCCAGAACCATTCCCCCGACCTCGCCCACGGCCTCGTCCACGTCCCTTTCCGGGAGCCTTGCGCATTTTGAATTCCCAGTTAGAAATTGGCACTATATACCAGTAGCAAAAATTGTGGGTGCACGTAACCCCAATATATTCTTTGAATTTCCAGTCAGACAATGGCACTATATACCAGTAGCAAGAAATGAGGGTATTTATAACCCCAATATATTCTTTGAATTACCAGTCAGAAACTGGCACTATATGGCAGTAGCAAGAAATGAGGGTATTTATAACCCCAATATATTCTTTGAATTCCCAGTCAGACAATGGCACTGTATACCAGTAGTAAAAATTGTGGGTGCACGTAACCCCAATATATTCTTTGAATTACCAGTCAGAAACTGGCACTATATGGCAGTAGCAAGAAATGAGGGTATTTGTAACCCCAATATATTCTTTGAATTCCCAGTCAGAAACTGGCACTGTATACCAGTAGTAAAAATTGTGGGTGCACGTAACCCCAATATATTCTTTGAATTCCCAGTCAGACAATGGCACTATATACCAGTAGCAAGAAATGAGGGTATTTATAACCCCAATATATTCTTTGAATTCCCAGTCAGAAACTGGCACTATATGGCAGTAGCAAGAAATGAGGGTATTTATAACCCCAATATATTCTTTGAATTCCCAGTCAGACAATGGCACTGTATACCAGTAGTAAAAATTGTGGGTGCACGTAACCCCAATATATTCTTTGAATTACCAGTCAGAAACTGGCACTATATGGCAGTAGCAAGAAATGAGGGTATTTGTAACCCCAATATATTCTTTGAATTCCCAGTCAGAAACTGGCACTGTATGCCAGTAGTAAAAATTGTGGGTGCACGTAACCCCAATATATTCTTTGAATTACCAGTCAGAAACTGTCACTATATGGCAGTAGCAAGAAATGAGGGTATTTGTAACCCCAATATATTCTTTGAATTCCCAGTCAGAAACTGGCACTGTATACCAGTAGTAAAAATTGTGGGTGCACGTAACCCCAATATATTCTTTGAATTCCCAGTCAGACAATGGCACTATATACCAGTAGCAAGAAATGAGGGTATTTATAACCCCAATATATTCTTTGAATTCCCAGTCAGACAATGGCACTGTATACCAGTAGTAAAAATTGTGGGTGCACGTAACCCCAATATATTCTTTGAATTCCCAGTCAGAAACTGGCACTATATGGCAGTAGCAAGAAATGAGGGTATTTATAACCCCAATATATTCTTTGAATTCCCAGTCAGAAACTGGCACTGTATACCAGTAGTAAAAATTGTGGGTGCACGTAACCCCAATATATTCTTTGAATTCCCAGTCAGACAATGGCACTATATACCAGTAGCAAGAAATGAGGGTATTTATAACCCCAATATATTCTTTGAATTACCAGTCAGAAACTGGCACTGTATACCAGTAGTAAAAATTGTGGGTGCACGTAACCCCAATATATTCTTTGAATTCCCAGTCAGACAATGGCACTATATGGCAGTAGCAAGAAATGAGGGTATTTATAACCCCAATATATTCTTTGAATTCCCAGTCAGAAACTGGCACTGTATACCAGTAGTAAAAATTGTGGGTGCACGTAACCCCAATATATTCTTTGAATTCCCAGTCAGACAATGGCACTATATGGCAGTAGCAAAAATAGTGGGTGTATATAGCCCCAATTCTATTGCTAGGGGACTTGCAGGGTATTTCTGGGGTGAAGGTGGGGGGGCACACCGTTGGAATGGGTATCGGGGGTATATATCGGGTATACGGGAATACACTGACAGTGTATTCCATTCAGGATCCTGGGAAAGCTGGGTTGCGGCGATTGAGCCCGTCAGTGCCACGTTACACTGACAAGCTTCTCCCTGGAATTTAGCTCTTATAAGAGCTGTTGGTTGTCTTCTCCTTCCTATCCTAGCCTGTCCCTGCCTACCCAGAATCTAAGCCCTAGCTAACTGGACGGAAACCTCCGTCCTCGGTGAATTGCAAGCTCAGAATGACGCGAACCTGGGCGGCACTGTTCTTTTAAAGTAGAGGTCACATGTTTTCGGCAGCCAATGGGTTTTGCCTACTTTTCTCAACGTCACCGGTGTCGTAGTTCCTGTCCCACCTACCCTGCGCTGTTATTGGAGCAAAAAAGGCGCCAGGGAAGGTGGGAGGGGAATCGAGTAATGGCGCACTTTACCACGCGGTGTTCGATTCGATTCGAACATGCCGAACAGCCTAATATCCGATGGAACATGAGTTCGATAGAACACTGTTCGCTCATCTCTATTAATTATTATTACCAATAGTATTACATTCAATTTTTTAACATAACTATGGAAAAAAAGTTGCTATTTTACAATTTTTTAAAATTTTTTATTTTTATGATGCTTGCCTTATTGACTTGCTGACATGCTTCCATACACAAAATATTTTGTTTTCCCAATGATGGAGAGATGAGAGGACTTTATGCCACACTAGGGTACCTTACCATGTAATATTCTGATTGCACAATGAAAAAAACCTCTGTATTGTTGTGTATTATGTTTACAAGCATAATGTTAACAGGTACAGTACACTAAGATAGCAGACCTGCGGTCATTGTTAGTTCCCTGCTTGTTATAGCAACCCATTAGTATCACACCATTTCATTATGGTAGCTGCCAGTAAGGTGACAGGGGAAGCCTTCTCCTTCTTTTTAACTTTATTTAGTTGTCATGCTCACTACTAAAGCTTGAATCCTATCAAAATGATAAGCATTTAGCTTTAATCTTAATCAATTGATTCTCCATCTCCCAAGTTCCCTTTCATGGCATTTTGCACTGTATTGAATTCTGCATACTAGGAAATGTTACATAGGCCGACCTAAAAGTGATTAGACTTTGTCATCTGCATTCAGGATGGCGGAGCGGTCTAAGAATTGAGATGTAATCTAGGAAGACAACAGTATGATAGAATAGAAATGTTGGTTGGGGAACATTTTTCATATGTTTTATTGGACCTAAAGCTTCAAGCTTTGACTATTCCGAACTTTCCATTTTCAACGCTATTTCATCATCCCATACACCAGGCCACTAGACCTTCCCCTCACTCTTCGGTTTCTGATATATGTCGCCAAGATAGATGAGTAATAGATGTGAGAGAGGTTCAGATATGGAAGTGAATGTATATTGTAATTTGATATTTCATAGCCCATAGAAGCCAAGCATATTATAGCCACCGTAGCCAATATTCATACTGTACTCGGTAAAGAGTTTGATTTCCATTTTTTTCTATTTTGAATGTTCATTTTAGGTATGTTTCTTGTACAATTAAATTGTGGAAATAAATTATAATTATGTTTTCCATTTGGCCTTGCACAACTAATGTTTAGTGGCAATGTTTTCTCTTGTGAAATTTCCTCTATAAAATTGCCAATGTTCTTGCTGAATGAAATTGTACTTTCAACAACCTTCAGGCCAGTAACATTATGCTGGTGCTTTGTGTCTGTTGTTGCTTCATTTCTGGATGAATAGAGAGGTAACACTTGACCAGCTGCACATAAAACCAATTACAATATGTTAGGACTAGCATGGAAAGAGCATGAAATAAAAAGTAATACAGTTAAAAACAGCAACTGTAAGATTTATATGTATTATCTACAGAACAATCTGACCAAAAAGGAATTCATCGCATGTACTGAAAAATCTTAATATTATTTTATATAATAAAATTGTATGCGCGATTGAAGCAAGTAATATTTTGTGTATGTTTTTAAAAATATGCGTAGAAAAACAAATTCAGTTCATTTTGATATAGAATTTGAAGCTAAATAAAGTAGGAGAGAAGCATTTTTATGAATGGCGACATTCTCTTCAACCGAACATAAATGTTACCCCCTTACCTCATATTCTCTACTATTTCTGAACCCTCCTGACTCGGTAACCTCCTACTTCTGGCCTGCAGAAGGAAAACTTTAATTTTATATGGGCATATAAATGCTCATGGATCTGGAGACAGACTATGGATTACTATAAGAAACTTGGCGGCTTATCAGTACCTAATCTGTTTAAATATTACATTGCTACCAGGCTCTCTAAAATCTGTGCCATCTGTAGTGAGGTGGACCAGCCACAGTGGATAGCCCTAAAATTAACCCTGATCATCCTGGCCTATTTCCAAACTCTCTTATGAACTCCACATTCAACACATTCAACCTCCCACGCACTCCCAGCTACCACTAAAGAGTCTATCTACATGCTGCAACTATGGCAGACAGCCCATTTTAGCTTTAGGTTACAAACCCGATAACACCTTTACTCCCGCTATTTCATAACCCTCTCTTCCCTCCTGGTCTATCCCCTGAGGCGTTCTTTTGGTGGAGGCACTCCAGGTTCAGGCTTCTCAATGACTTCTGTATTGACAGGCGAGTTTTCACCAATGATTACTTCATCGGTACACATTCTCCACCTCTTCATAAATCTACAGGACTAATTCAAGTTTTTTAAATTTTTGTGTACACTCACCCCACTCAACCCTGCCCTTACTGATTTTGAGAGACTGCATTTATACAGGGTGGCCAATAGCGGTTTTCTTTATTTCATATATGGTATACAGAATGCTCTGCCCTCTGACCTCAAGTTGGACTTTATGAACAGGATCTGGAGACCTTCCTTTCACCAGCTCAGTGGACTGATTGTTGCACCTTTATCAGCAAGAGCAGTTGGCAGGTCACTCTTGAGCCCTCTCTAAAAATTTTCCATAGAAAATATCTGGTCCCCTGTAGAATACATGATTTTTACCTTATGGGTTTACCACTTTGTTTGTAATGTTGTGGGCGATGCTCATCTTGTTTGGTGTTCTGACCCGTCGCATCTGTCCATCCATAGGATGGTGCAGATACTCCTAGGACAGTGAATTCCATTAACTGCACCAGTGTTTCTACTTGACCATACGCCACCTGCTCTTAACAATTGAATGCACTTTGCTTGAAATTGAAAAAAAAACTACATCTTTCCTTCATTAAGGTAATTGGCCATGTTGATGCAATCTTGCTCCATTAAAAAAAATCAATGCAACTATTTCCTATACTTGCCCACTTTTTGATGAGGTCTGTCCTCCTTGGGATAAAAGGTCCAATGTCATATTGTCTCCAACTTTGAATTCCCAAATCGTGTGAGTAGTCAGCCCCCCCCCCCCCCACCTATGAACCTTGGTGCTGTTTAACCCTTTCTCTTATTACCTTATGTTTGTTTCTGGTTATATATCCTTTTACCCCTTTTTCTTACATGTTTTAACATTCTGGAGTATATTACTTTATTCCTGTATTACACTATACAATGTGGGCTGTTTGCTGTTTATGTTAATGTCATTTTTCTACCTATGCATTGTAATTTTTACAATAAATACTTTTTGGAAAAAAAAAAAGAGGTTGTCCTATTTGGATATCCCCATTACACATGTTGTAAATGGGCTCATTGATGTCATGGAGGGAACTGCTCCCCTCTTTATTCTCTTGAATATGTAGTCTGTTTTGGCCTTAATGGGGCAGCAGTTGTTAGGATGGCAGATTTGGGATCTTGCTACTACGTCAAACACATAGGCACTTTGTGATCACATTGTTCTATTGACTGTGGCATCTGAAACATTAAACAGCTAAAATCAGATTTACCACCAATCTGCACCCAAACAGCAGGGATTCAGCTGTATATTATAACTGACTAATATCACCTATATGTATAGCTGACAACTACTGCTGATGGGACACAATCATAATAATATGGCGTATCATGTTTAGATCATGGGACAGAAATGATCTTAAAGCACAGCAGATAGCTGCTGCACAAAAGTGTCTGCATTAGACTCAGCATGACCATGTATTAAGTGTTTACCCATTCTAATGAATCTTCACTAAATAGAACATCTTAAGGCTAAGACCCCACATTGTAGAAACTCTGCTATTCAAAACTAGTAGTGGCTAGAGAAAGAATAGGAAATATCTACACCAGCTTACTGTGTAAGTGGCCACAAGAAAATGGCCATGGGCATGCACAGTCGACTCTGCCTAAGGCTCGATGGCAGAGGCGACTGTGCGTGCATAGAAATTTAAAACCCAGGACAGAAGAAGACGCAGGGAGTGGCCGTTCCACACAAAGATAGAGACATCGTTGGAGATTTCTCTCACAGCATTGGGAACGCCCCCAGTTCTGCAAGAGAATTCATTTGCATACAGAAGAAAACCGGGATTAATACCAAACGGCGGCGCGGAGAAAACATCTAAAGGTAGGAGAAGAATAGCCTTTCTTAAGGCTATTCCTACGTGTTAGGGAGAAAAAATGGGATTCCAATGATTGGATCCCTTTATGGCTAAGGTCCCACATTAACCCCTTCCCGCTGATGGCATTTTTTGATTTTCGTTTTTCGTTTTTGACTCCCCTCCTTCTAAACCCCATAACTTTTTTGTTTCTCCGCTCCCAGAGCCATATTAGGTCTTAATTTTTGCGGGACAAATTTTTCTTGATGATGCTACCATTAATTATTCTATATAATGTACTGGGAAGCAGGAAAAAAATTCAGAATGGGGTGGATTTGAAGAAAAAATGCATTTCTGCGACTTTCTTACGGGCTTTGGTTTTACAGCGTTCACTGTGCAGCCAAAATGACATGTCCCCTATATTCTGTGTTTCGGTACGGTTCCAGGGATACCAAATTTATATGGTTTTATTTACATTTTGACCCCTAAAAAAAATTCCAAAACTGTGTTGAAAATTTTTTTTTCTAAAAGTCGCCATATTCCGACGGCCGTAACTTTTTTATACATAGGTGTACGGGGATGCATAGGGCGTCTTTTTTTGCGGGGCCGGGTGTACTTTTTAGTTTTACCATTTTTGGGAAATGTTATTGCTTTGATCACTTTTTATTCAAATTTTTATCAGAATCAAAACAGTGAAAAAAACGGCGGTTTGGCACTTTTGACTATTTTTCCCGCTACGGCGTTTACCGAACAGGAAAAATATTTTTATAGATTTGTAGAGCGGGCGATTTTGGATGCGGTGATACCTAACATGTATATGTTTCACAGTTTTTAACTACTTTTATATGTGTTCTAGGGAAAGGGGGGTGATTTGAACTTTTAATTCTTTTTATATTTTTTTTATATTTTTTTTAACTTTTTTTTTAATTTTTTTTTTGCATTTATTAGACCCCCTAGGGGTGTTGAACCCCAGGGGGTCTGATCACTAATGCAATGCATTACAATGCTAATGCATTGCAAAAAATCATCATCTCTTTTGCAGGCTGCATACACCAGCCTGCAAAAGAGAGAATTTGCAGACCGGCTGGGAGCCTTTAACAAGGCTCCCGGCTGTCATGGCAACATGACGTCGGCCCTGGAGCATGCTCCAGGAGCCGGCGATCCCTGCCAAAATGGCGGCGCCCATGCGCCGCCGGGAAAATGGCGCCTCCGGCGCCTTTGACAGCAGCGCCGGAGGGGTTAATGCCTCCGATCGGTCCGGGGACCGATCGGAGGCATTAGAGCCGGTTGTCTACTTCTTAAAGCAGTAGACACCCGGCGGCTATGGCGGCCGCCCGGCTCCCGGGCGGTCGCCATAGTTACAGACCCGATATGCGCCGTACTATTACGGCGCATGTCGGGAAGGGGTTAAAGAAATGCAGCTTTTTTTGTTTCAGGTTTTGTTGCACTTTTTTGAACGAATGCCAGGAGTGGATTGAACAGAAGGTAGAAGTATAAGAAGATTCCTTTATATTTTCCCTTCTTTTTGTAGCCATTCTTGGCTTTGGCTCAAAAAAATCCAGTCAAATCTCCAACTAAAAAAAATGTGTTTGCACAACATGGGGCTTCAGCCATAAAGAGGGAAGCATAAAATAAATGGGTGATGCCAATACGATGATATACAATTTTCCATGATTTGATTCACCCACCAACATACAGAGATTTACACCATCAATAATTCTAAGTAGGTGGGGAAACAGGATTCACATAGTTACTTAGTTGCAGCAGCACTTGTATCATATAATAGAAATCTTTATATGATCTGACTATCCCTCTGTCCTCAGATCCCTTTTAACTCTGAGACCGGGTTCACACAATGTATTTTGGCACGTAATGTGGCACGTAGACGCCGCGGGAGATTTTGCGGGCCGTATAAGCTCCCATTGATTTTGTAACGGCCGCAAAATAGCGCCGCATATACGGTCCCGGCTCCCATTGAACTCAATGGGAGCGTATACGGCCCGCAAAAGCTCCCGCGGCATCTACGTGCCACATTACATCGTGTGAACCCGGCCTTAGTCCTACTTGAAACATTTTTTTGGCTTATTCTGTTAGGATTACTGGAATCTCTGAAAATCTTTCTGATCTTTATTTGTAAAATAAGGGATATCTAAATTTCTAAATTGTTACCCTAGGAAGGGTAGTGGTAGCTCCATGTTCTGTGCTGTAGGAACATGCTCATTACACATACTGCATAGATTAATCACTTACCTTCAGATTTCATTGCGGTTTGCTGAATGATATATAAATATAATCTCATTCTTTTAGCTCATTTACAGTGATTTGTTCCTATTTTCTAAAGCTGTGCTTAAATTTTGCATATTAGTGCTGTCAGTGTATTGCATAATATGAGAGATTAACGTTTGAGTAGATAACATTTATTTTAATCTCTGACAGTTTACCAAACATCTGTTTCCTTTTTACTTCAGTATATGGAAAACAAATATGGGAAAAGAGGTGCTGGGAAATAATATCTGCAGGATGAGCTGGTGCGTAGGAGAGAAGAAGTTAGACTAAAGCTGCATCAATGACATACATGTTTAAACCGTAAATTGTATCCTATAATGTCATCTCAATTATATTCCTATAGTTTATGCTCTATTTTCCTTCATAAAGACAGGTAAAATGGGGTAAATTACGGCATCCAGTCAGTTCTTAGGTACCATTTGAGTTGTAATCATCTTTATTATTATCCCTATCATTAGCAGCTAAATTATAGTTTACTAGATGTGCTTAAAGGGGTTGTCTGGGATGTAAAAGTGGGGAATGTGATACAGTTAAAGAATAATCAATATTAAAGGGGTTATCGGGGACTATGATATTGATGAATATGGTTTCTTTACTACTTACCAATCACAGCACCCTACATAGCATAGTGGCTGTGCTTGGTATTGCAACTCAGACCCGTTTATTTGAATGGAGCTGAGCTGCAGCATGTCCATGTGATCAATGGACATGTTATCACTATCTGAGAAGAGGAAGTGGAGCTCAATTTCATAGTTCCAGAAAATCTCAGACCCTCTGAACTGCAAATTCAGAGGCCCCGCCGCTCTTTATTTACAACCTGCAGAGATGCCATGCTGTACATGTACATGCTGTAACTAATCACTGACCTCAGTGGTAATGATTAGAGATGAGCGAGTAATACTCGATCGAGTAGGTATTCGATCGAATACTACGGTATTCGAAATACTCGTACTCGATCGAGTACCACTCGTTGTTTGAATGGAAAAGTTCAATGCAGAACCAGCGTTGATTGGCCGAATGCTATACAGTCGGCCAATCAACGCTGGTTCTTCTCCTACCTTTAGAAGTCTTCCGGCTCTGAATTCACTCTGCCAGGCATCGGGCCTGGACAGAGCCGACTGCGCATGTCCGCTTGTAGTGCAGGCATGCGCAGTCGGCTCTGCTCAGGCCCGATGCCTGGCAGAGTGAATTCAGAGCCGGAAGATGCCGCGGGGACGCTGCAAGTAGAAGACTTCTCGGAGGATCCAGCCCGACCCTCACTTGTGGACTTGGTAAGTATAATTTGATCGAATGTTGCCTACCCCTGAAACGAGCATTTTCCCCCCTTAGACTATAATAGGAATTGATATTCGATTCGAGTAGTCGAATATTGAGGGGCTACTCGAAACGAATATCGAACCTCGAACATTTTACTGTTTGCTCATCTCTAGTAATGATGGTTTGTATAGCAAAGGACCACTGAAGTCATGAAACCACAGTTTCATGTGGTTGTGCGTGAACAGTAATTATTAGACGAGTACTGGTTATTTTTTATTGATCACATTTCATGCTTTTAGTGAATTATTTTTAAATTCTGGACAGCCCTTTAAGAAAACTGGTCTACAAAAATACATGAGGCTGATTTTGATGCGTGTTTTTAAGCCAAAGTTAGAAGTGGATTGTAAAGGAATGGGAAATATAAAGGAAGCTCTTAGGACGGGTTCAGACCAGCGCCCGATCTCCGTTTTGAGGTTTCCGTCTTCTGACTACAGGAGACGGAACCCCGGCATTCAGTGTCTGCCGGTGAGCACCCGTGAACATCTTCTGCTCTCCGCGGCGAAACCGTTTTTTTTTTTAACCAGACACAAAGTCCTGCATGTCCGACTTTGTGTCCGGTTAAAAAAAAAAAAAACAGTTTCGCTGCAGAGAGCAGATGACGCTCATGGATGGACACTTTACAAACCCATTCAAATGAATGGGTTTGAAAATTGCCTGCCAGTTTCCCTTCTCCTGTCCAGTTTCTTGGGCAGGAAACGGAAACTTCAAAACGGAGATCGGGCGCTGGTGTGAACCTGCCCTTAGATGTTTCCCTTCCGCTAAATTCAAAACGATTTTCATGGCTCCAATCAGGAAAAAACTAAGAGGGCACAATTGGTCAATGGCTACTTTTCCAATCACTATTAGACATGGGCAAAACTTGCAAGATTTGCTTGAAAATATTGGCGAGGATCAACCACCAGTTTCATTTTGGACCAAACTTTGCCAGAAACATTATGATATCTATGAACCCCACTGAGGCCCAATCACTGGAGAACACAAATCAAAGACTGTGAGGGAACCCAGAAGAGGTGAAGGAAGGTGAGTATCAGGTTTTTTGTTTTTCTTGTTAGGGTGCATTCACACTGAGTAAACGCTAGCTTATTCTGAACGTAAAACACGTTCAGAATAAGCGGCGTCTAAAGCAGCTCCATTCATTTCTATGGGAGCGGGGATACGAGCGCTCCCCATAGAAATGAATGGGCTGCTTCTTTCACTCCGTGCAGTCCCATTGAAGTGAATGGGGAGTGCTGGCGTGTACGCTCCGGCATGAGCAGAGCTTGCCGTACACGCCGGCACTCCCCATTCACTTCAATGGGACTGCACGGAGTGAAAGAAGCAGCCCATTCATTTCTATGGGGAGCGCTCGTATCCCCCGCTCGCATAGAAATGAATGGAGCTGCTTTAGACGCCGCTTATTCTGAACGTGTTTTACGTTCAGAATAAGCTAGCGTTTACTCAGTGTGAATGCACCCTTAAGCTGACCTCCTCTTGGCCTTCAATTATTAAAGTTTGGAGTCTGAGAAGACCCTGAAGTCTAAGGTCAGTGCACACAGAGTTTTTGGGCACTGATTTTGATTCTGAATCCACCTCAAACTCAGCCTCCAAAAAGCCTCCCAATAGAGTTCTAGTGCATTTCCCTCACTTGATAACCTTATTAGCTTGCAGAGCCCAGCTTGGTGACAGGATTGAGTACTGCATATTCCGCAGCCACCTCCATTGATGATTTTGTGTGATTTTGTTGTCATCATATTCAAATTTGTACAGAACAAAGCATTCAATGAGAATATTTCATTCATTCAGATCTAGGATGTGTTATTTGAGTGTTCTCTTTATTTTTTTGAGCAGTGTAGAACAGGTCCTATTCCTATCCTATTTTGTGGCCTTGGCTTCCATGGCTCCTATTCATTTAATGAAACACAGCCTGTGCACAGGGGTACACAGCCAGCTGGTTGCAGCACAGTCGTCTTCACCCGGCCTTAAGCTAAAGCCCCACATAGCAGGCCACAGGATAAAAGTGCAATGTGTAGATGGGATTTGCTAGAATGCATTGTGTTTTTTCTGCAGAAATTTTTATTGCATTTTTTTGGAATTAGATGAAGGCTTAGGCCTCACATTGTGGAAAAGCAGTGGAAGAAAATGTAGCGGTTTACAGCACCAGCAAAGTGAATGAGATCCTCACATTGTGGAAAAATTGGTGCAGAAAAGCTGTGCTTTCAAAAATGCATACGTTTTTGAAAAACAGCATGTCAATTTTCCCGGCTACAATGCAAGTGTTTTCCCTACAAATTTACTAAGACATGAAAAACCACAGAGAAAGATGCAGGAAAACAAAAATGAAAAACACTGCAGAAAAAAAAAAAAAAACGTGCATTTTTTTTTTTTTTTAACTACGGTTCCCTACAAGGGGCTTAGCCTCATCCCTAGTTCACATCAGCGTTTGGATTCCATCTGGGGGAGTCTACAAGGGGACCCCCCGAATGGAATACCAAATGCAAGTGCAAAGCACTGTGATGTAAAAGCGCACGGACCCCATAGACTATAATGGGGTCCGTGTGCTTACCAGCAGACGTCTGCAGGGATCATGCGGGCAGCGTGCGCCAGGCACACAGTCCCCATTATAGTCTATGGGGTCCATGTGCTTTTACAGAATAGTGCCTGCAATTGCGTTTGTATTCCGTTTGGGGGGTCTCCATGCGGACTCTCCCCAGACGGAATACAAAGGCAGTTGTGAACCATCCCTCATCCTAAATCTATGAGGGAATCACTTGTGTTTCTGCAGGTAAAATTGAGATGCTGTTTTTTTCATAAACATATGCATTTTTGAAAACGAAGCTTTTTAGCAGCACTTTTTTGTCCTCAATGTGTGCATGGGATTAGCCAGAATCTTATTCACTTTTCTGGTACTGGTATGCAGCATTTTTTTTTTTTTTTTGTCTGCTTCTTTTCATGAACAACCAAAAAGCTGCTTTTTCGCAAAGTGGGGTCTTAGTTGTAGAAACGTCTGCAAAAAAATCTTCCAAGTGTGAATATACCCTGAGACTTACAAAATCCAAATCAATTGTTACAGTATATATATAAAAGCAAATCGATATTCTTCTCATTGTTACAAAACTATCTTTAAAGTTTTTTCAGGTTTTATGCCTTTCATAAACTTTTACTAGGAAAGATATGGAACAATATGTGCACTATTAACAATACTCTTGTAAACAGACTGCCAATCTGGTGGCTGCGGAATGTACAAGTATATTATAGGAAACAGTTTATAGTTTTTACTTCGTTCTCCGTTAAAATACCTATCAGTTTTAATTTGCTACAATATGGCTGCATTTTGTTTAAAGAAAACATTGAGAACTGTTAAATGTAATTAAACCTAGTTTAGCAGATGTGGGATTAATACATAGTTTTTAGATGTGCAGTGTGGTTTCTAGGTCATTTTCACTTGAAACTTATGGAAAATAAATGGTACGGTTCATCTTTATTCCCATAGTTCCCCAAGGCAAATTAAGCAGCTGTGATGCCCTGATCAGTAACACGCTGAAATGTTTTTTTCCTTTCTAAATGGCATTTTTTTTGTTTGACCTTCTCAGTTGAATGCTGCAAAAGTTCTTTATTGCTTGAGGTTATTTATATTCAGTTATCTTTGTTGCTTACACACTAGACTAAGTGGTCAAACTACTGTTTTAAGAACAGAACCTAAGGTTATCGTACATATGTAAGCAATAAATCTAGCCACTTACTTATAAATATGAAGTCTGTATGGTAATGCAGTAGTGTTAGGAGCTTGCTATGGTCTGGAATGCAATTTTCCCTTCATTTTCAGGGGATTTCATTATTTTATTCAGTGTTTTCTAACAGGCTTTTTCATGACTTTATCTAGTCATGCTCAAATCAAGTATCACCAAAATCATTACTCACTGAAGCAATCATGAAGAAAATATTACGCTGAAACAGCACTGAACATTTCCTTCTACATCAGTGGCTGCACACTAGAATGGAAAACCACTCTACAAATTGTATTTAAAGATAAACTTTTACGGAGGCATAAAATATACCGCCATTTAATACGTCTATTATTTGTAAACATACATTTTTGTTGGTGGATATACAATAGGAATCTCTAAAAAGTAAGAAAATTAGTCATTTGAAACAATGTTTTTTTTAAGCCAATCAATAAGTAAAACACATGCAGTAATAGAAAAAGAATGTAAGATACTGATAGACAGACAAGTTGGCCTCCTGTTAAAATAGTTTCTCCAGATTGGTTTACCAAACCTAGAAGTTGCTGGCAATACAAACCTGTCACATCGAATATAAATCTTCCCAAGCATGTACGGTCTCTACGCCACCCTCCACTCGCACACTTCAGCGCAGGAGGTGAGTTCAGTTTGATTCTTTGCTTAGTGTCTATCTCTGTAATTGAATTTCCACCACACCCCTCTCCTGCACCTTGTTTCCCTCTGTTCATCAAATGATTAGTTCTAGTCTTGCCAGTTTGATTGACAGTTTGTCTTCCAATTAAGCCTGGGCTGGTCTTTGGCTTCCTATATTCCGGCCATCAGCCCACACAGGTTTGCTGGCTATTGTGACTCTGTCTTTAAACTTTGTCCCTGCTGAGCTCCTCTTTCTGCTACTATTGTATTACTGAGCTCTGACCCTTGGCTTCCCTTGTGACTATTCTCGACTTGTTGCTCGACTGTTACCAGACCCTTGGCTAACTGACCTTTGTTGTTGTTTGTCTTGTATGCGTTCTGTGTTGTCACATATATAGGAAGGGCCCATCGACCATTTGTCACCTATTGCTTAGGATAGGATTGGCAAGCAGGAAGGGACAGCGGGGGGTGGGGGGTGTTCTGCTTAGAGCTCACTGTCTATAGTGCCCTTCCCCCCAGGGTTCACTAGCAGCTACTGGGGGATTGCTGTTCTAGCAATTCCCTTACATCCATAATATGCACTTCCCAAAATGTATATGGCATAAATACTGGAAGATGCTCTCAATTTTAAGTTCCTTATTCAGGCATTCCCAATGTTTAAAATGTAAAGGGTCTCACCAGTCACTCTGGGTAATGTCTCATTTAGAGCCTTATGTTTTAATCAGGTATATATATATATATATATATATATATATATATATATATATATATATATATATCTGTAACATATTTCTACTGAAGTACAACTGTACTAAGCTACATAAAGAGCATGCATCAGATGTAGTCCATATAATTCAATGTGTATGCCATTTCATAAGTAAGATGCACTTTCATTCCTTATTGCATTCATATACATTTCATAGCAAGACCCTTCAAGATAACTCTGAAAGTGTTTCGCCTTGCATTTAATATTGGGCACATATTGATAGTAGCGGATTCCACCACTGGGGCCTGGGAACTGCAGTTTTCACTGCACATTATTTTTATGTATTTATCAGCATTTAGCATCTCCTGAAGGGCCCAATGTTAAATGCAGGATGAAACGCATTGAGAGAGGTTGTTATCTGTCTGTGTAGCTGACAGTTGTAAAGTGATAAAGAATTCATCAGGAGTTTCAGTTCTGATGCTTTAACTTTAACCCCTTAAGGACACAGCCCAAAAGTATGTTAAGGACCAGGCCTATTTTTTCAAAATTGACATGTGTCACTTTAAATGGCAATAACTTTGAGACGCTTTAACTTACACAAGTGATTTTGAGACTGTTTTCTCATAACACATTATACTTCATGTTAGTGGTAAACACTAATCAATATTTTTGTATTTACTTATTAAAAAAAATAGGAAATTTGATGGAAATTTGGAAAAAATTGCAATTTTCAAAATGTGAAATTCTCTGCTTTTCAGGCAGATAGTCATACCACCCAAATATAGTAATAAATATTATCTCCCATATCTCTGCTTTATATCGGCATCATCTTTTGATTGTATTTTAATTTATTTTGGATGTTACAAGGCTTACAAGTGTAACAGCGATTTTCCAGATTTACAAGAAATGTAACTATGTTTGTTTTTTTGTTTGTTTTACACACTTTATTTTTTTTTAAAAAAAACTTTTTTACATGTGTTTATTTGTGCTGCAAGCACACTAGAACCAATGATCAAAGAGGATTGCTGGTTCTATATTAACTACAGACTGCAATACACTTGTATTGCAGTCTATAGAGGAAGCTAGCTACAGGGGCGGATCCAGGGCCAGGCGAGCCGGGCAACCGCCCGGGGCCCCGCGCTTAGCGGGGCCCCGCGGCCCGGCCCTAACAAAATGGTCCTGGTCAGCTCGGCATAGTCGGGCAAGTGCCGGGGCCCACAGAGCCTCTGGGGGCCCCACGGCACTTGCCTGTCACGATTTCAGCTCATCGGCGTCCGTCCGCCGATGAGCTGAATCGCGATTAAAGCAGGAGCTGTGAGCTCAGCTCCTGCTTTAAAGCTCCGGCCCGGCTTGCGTGTGTAAGCGCGATGACGTCATCACATCACGCTTACACACGCAAGCCGGGCCGCAGCTAAGCAGGAGCTGAGCTCACAGCTCCTGCATTGCGTATGTGACTGGAGTGAGAGAGAGGAGCGTCGGGGGAACGATGGAAGGTGAGTGATAGAAGGTGAGTGTAAGTGTTTGTTTTTTATTAAATATTAAGGTGGAACATAATGAAGGGGGCCCATGAAACTGGGGGGCAAATGAAGTGGAGGGGGGGAACGGCATGACACTGGAGAACATGAAGGGGGTGGGGAGAGAACGGCATGAAACTGGGGACAAAGATGGAGGGGGCCCAAAGAAACTGGGGGGCAAATGAAGTGGAGGGGGGGAACGGCATGACACTGGGGAAGATGAAGGGGGTGGGGAGAGAACGGCATGAAACTGGGGACAGAGATGGAGGGGGCCCAAAGAAACTGGGGGGCAAATGAAGGGGAGGGGGGAACAGCATGACACTGGGGCAGATGGAGGGGGGGAGAACAGCATGACACTGGGGCAGATAGAGGGGGGAGAACAGCATGACATTTGCGCAGATGGAGGGGGGGAGAACAGCATGACACTGGGGCAGATGGAGGGGGGGAGAACAGCATGACACTGTGGCAAATGAAGGGGGGGGAGAACGGCATGACACTGAGGCAGATGAAGGGGGGAGAATAGCATGACACTGGGGTGGATGGAGGGGGGAGAACAGCATGACACTGGGGCAGATGAAGGGGCGAGAACGGCATGACACTGGGGCAAATGAAGGGGGAGAGAACGGCATGACACTGGGGCAAATGAAGGGGGGGAGAACGGCATGACACTAGGGCAGATGAAGGGGGGAGAATGGCATGATACTGGGGCAGATGAAGGGGGGGATGGCATGACACTGGGGCAGATGAAGGGGGGGAGAACGGCATGACACTGGGGCAGAGACGGGGGGGACATGAAACTGTGGGCAGATAAAGGGGGAGAATGGCATGAAACTGGGGACAGAGATAGAGGGGGGGTAGATGAAGGGTGTATATGAAAATGGGGAGAGATGGAGGGGGGACATATAATTTACGGGTGACTGTAGGAGGATTATACTGTGTGGAATCACATGAAAAATGAATGAGAATGGGCGGAGTCAACATAAAAGTGGGTGGGGCCTAATTTGCTGCGGCGCGCTGCGCGTAGGGCCCTGCCAAAGTCAATTGCCCAGGGCCCCGCAAACCCTGGATCCGCCACTGGCTAGCTATGCAGATGCATAGACTAGCTTCCTCTCGTCCTGGCATCCAAGGGGTTAACCCTCCCCCCATCGGAGCTCTTCTGATGGGGGGAGGGATTAAGGAGCAGCGTGTAGCTGTAAATTACAGCTAACACAGACTCCTTATGCAGCCGGCAGCATGCTTTATAGCCGGCCAAACCCCTAGGGTGCCATGATCACTATGGATCATGGCACCTTAAGGGTTAAACAGCGGGGGCGGTGCAATCACCGTCCCTGCTGCTACAGGGGAATCCTGGCTGTCAGATACAGCCGGCCTCCCATGGAGATCGCACGGGCTCTGCTTCTGAGCCCGTGAGATCTCCATCACGTACATGCACGTGGGAATGCGGGAACTAACCACATTCCCTGACGTACAGGTACGTGATTTAGCGTTAAGGGGTTAAGGTTCCTTTGCTGACCTTAGAAGCCTCTGTATATCAGAGACTCTCTGGTCTTGGTCCATTAACATCTGAGGCCTATTTTTCAACATTAGAAGTTTTATTGAAAGTTTTACAAATTTTACAAAACCAGAGGGGGGAGGGGGGAAGGGGGGGGAGGAAGGGGGCCAAAATAATGTACATAGGTATCAAATAATGGCAAAACTTGGGGGAGAAAGAAGGGGGATGGGAAGGGGGGTGGTAAAGGAAGGGAAGTGAGCAAGAAACAGATAAACGCTCTGGCGCAGCAGAGCTTAAAAACAAAACATATGCAAAAAACCTCGGAACATATGAATATCAATTGTCGGGTAAAATAAAAAAAAACAAAAAAACAACCACAAACAAATTGCACAGGAAAACATTACACAGGGGACACAGAAGGGAAGAGGGAACGGAAATCGGCAGAGTAATAAAAGTGATTCCAAAGGAGCCAAGTCTGACAATGCTTGGCATCGTCTTGGCGGAGCTCAGCTACCAGGGTCTCCATGGTTCGCAAGGCAAGAACCTCATTCAGCCAAGAAATGAGCGAGGGAGGGGTTGTGGACTTCCAGAGCCTGGGAATGACAGACCGAGCTGCCACCAATAAAAATCCAAGAAGTCTACGGGTGGGTTTACAAAACATCTGGGAGAACAGGGAGAGAAGTAGTGGGGCCGGATCATCCTCTAAGTCAATCCCCGTCACCTGTAGAATAACCTGTCTGACCCCAGTCCAGAAGGGGCGTAGGAGAGGACATCCCCACCAGATGTGGGCCATCGTGCCCCGGTCGGAGAGCCACCTCCAGCATCTATCAGAGGTGGAGGGGTAAATATCATGTAGGAGGGCCGGGACCCTATACCATCTGGAAAGTATTTTGAAATTGGTCTCCTGCGCCCTACACGACATGGAGAAAGAATGACACGCACGAAAGGCCGATGACCACACACCAGGAGGGAATGAGACTCCCAATTCCCTCTCCCACCCGCTAGTAAATGACGGAAGCAAATCCTCAGCCCCATCCATTAAAAGACCATACAGAAGGGAAACAGTGTGGGAGGGAGGGGAGGAAGAGATACAGAGACGTTCGAACGGCAACAGGGGTCTATGAAGGTCCCGAGAAGACCATAAAGAAGAGTAGAAATGGGAGAGTTGGGAGTATTGCCAATGAAAGAGAGGCGTATCTGGGCAGGAGGCTTGGGTCAGAATCTCAGAGCGGGAGAGAAGTGAGGAAGTCGAAGTGACCTGCTTGAAGCGGAGGGTGGGGGAACCCACACGGTGAGATAAAAAGGAAGAGCCCAATGCTGCAGGAAAGTCCGGGTTACTCGATACGGGAGTCATGGGACCATCATTCGTGTAGAGGCACTATACCTGCGACACACTGCCATAGTCTGACGCGCCACGTAGGGAAGCGGGTACCGTTTATCGTCGGCCCAGTATTTCTCGTGGAGCCAGGGAAATGCAGTGAGGGGAATGGGGCTCAACGAGTCCTCAAGGGCAACCCAGAGCTTAGTCTTAGCCGAGTGGTGCCAGTCAAGGATGCGTGTTGCGACCGCCGCCAAATAGTATTTCGCGCAGGCCAGGGCCGCCAGACCTCCTCTCCATTTGGACCGGGCTAGCGTGTTGCGGGCAATACGAGGGGGCTTCGAAGCCCAAACAAATTTGGTGAAGGTTTTGTTAACCATCAAGAAAAAACACGAAGGCAGGATCACCGGGACAGTCTGAAAGAGATACAGCAATCTGGGAAGAACATTCATTTTCAATAAATTGATGCGTCCCAACCACGAGAGGCCCTTGGTGTCCCAGCGCTCAAGATCAGACCGCACAGTGCGTAGTATTGGGAGAAAATTCAGAGCATACGTGTCCCCCAAATTACGGGGTAGTTGCACTCCTAGATACTTAATAGATCTCGGAGACCACGAGAATGGAAAGGAAGAGCGCAAGGAACCAAGGGTCGATGGCGGCAGCGAAACATCCAGGGCCGTGCTTTTCGTCAGATTAATCTTATAATTACTAAAAAAAACTATAAGCACTAATCTCCTTAAGAATAGATGGGAGCGAAATAATCGGGTTAGTGATAAACAGGAGAACGTCATCTGCGAAAGCAGACACCTTTAGATGACGATTACGGATCTGTAAGCCTCGGATGTCAGGATTGTTTCTAATAGCGACTAAGAGGTGCTCCATCACTAGTGCATACAAGATGGGGGAAAGCGGGCAGCCCTGTCTAGTGCCATTATAAATAGTGAAGGGGGAGGAGAGCGAGCCATTGACCCGGACCCGAACCATAGGAGAGCCGTAGAGAGCCTGAATGCGCAGAAGCATGGCGGGACCAAGGCCAATTTGAACCAAAGTGGCCTCTAAGAACTTCCAGTCCACCCTGTCAAAAGCCTTCTCCGCGTCAAGGGATAACAGCATCGTGGGGGTACGCGAGCCCTGTGCATGATGGATAGCAGAGAAGTCTCTCAGGGTGTTATCCTGGGCCTCCCTACAAGGGATAAACCCCACTTGGTCAGGATGTACAAGCTCTCCCATGAATGGGCTCAGACGATTGGCAATCAGCTTAGCATACAGCTTGGCGTCCGTATTCAGGAGCGAGATCGGTCTGTAATTAGCACAGAGCAGATGATCCCTCCCTTCTTTCGGTATAACAGTAATATGGGCTTGAAGAAAGGCTGGAGGGAAGGGGACCCCGGAGGTGGAAGAATTAAATGCGCGCAAGAGCGGTTGTGTCAAATCAGCCTTAAAAAACCGCGCCGTATAACTGTCAGGGCCTGGACTCTTGCCCCCCGGGAGGGAGGCAATACCCAATTCTAGTTCACTCTCAGAGAAGGGAGCCTCAAGCACAGCCACATCCTCTGGGCGCAAAAACGGAAGGGCAGTATTAGCGACATATTGAGGGAGGGAGGTTCCAGTGGCAGGAGCCGGGTGAACCAGTCCTGGCAGGGGTAAATGATAGAGAGAACTGTAATAGTCCTGAAAGGCCGAGGCATTCGCAGACGTGGTGTGAGTGATCAAACCCGAGGGCGTCTTAAGGGCCATGACATGTTGGGCTGCATGCCGCTCCCGCACCGCTCGTGCCAGCAGACGGCCCGCCTTGTTACCTCATTCATAAAATGAACGCTGGTCTAACAGACGAAGCCGCTGACGTTTCCGCTCAAGAAGAGACCTAATCTCCTGACGAGTAGCAGTCAGAGATGCCAGAGTCGCCTGCTGGAGCGTACACTTGTGTTGAGCTTCTAGGTTCGCCAAATCGCTCAAGAGGGAGCGAAGTTTCTGACCCGCCTCTCTCTTTAGGCGAGCACCGTGTTTCATCAGCACTCCGCGGAGAACACACTTTAGGGCCTCCCACTGTATTGATGGAGTGGTGACGTCACAAGAATGATCCCGAAGAAAGTGAGAGGCAGAAAGTTTCATCTCATCCAAACACTGTGGATCAAGAAGGAGCGATTCATTCAATCTCCAAGTATTGGACCGCATGCTGGCAACAGGCGAGCGAAAAACACAGGAGACTGGAGAATGATCAGAGAGGAAGGCAACTCCAATTGAGGCTGCCGAAACAGAGGGAAGAAGATTATGAGAAAAGAGAATATAATCAATCCTACTGTACGAGCCATGGGGATGGGAGAAAAAGGAATAGTCTTTGTCAGTCGGGTGGAGGATTCGCCAGGCATCACATAGCAGTAAGGCGTTTAGCACCTTCCTGACCTTATTCAGAGCACCATATATGAAATCTGGGATCTACCTGTGGAGGTATCCAGCAGAGGGTTAAGTGGGAGATTGAAATCACCACATACAATCATGTGACCCTTAGCAAAGGACTGGAGCGCAGACAGGGAAGACAGCAAAAAAGGGACCTGAGCTACGTTGGGAGCATAAATATTAGCAATTGTATAAACAACACCTGAAATTTCACAGATAAGAAATAAGTACCTCGCCTCGCTATCCACTAAAGAATCTAGGATTTTCACTGGAAGATTTTTATGGAAAAAGATGGCCACCCCTTTAACCTTACCCTTAGCGCTGCTACTATGAAACCACTGCGGATAGTACCTATTCTTGATCGTGGGAGTACCAGCAGCTAGGAAGTGAGTTTCTTGCAGACAAAGAATGTGCACCCTACGCTTATGAGCATCATATAATACTTGCGAACGCTTTTCAGGGACGTTGAGCCCCTTGACATTGAAAGAGGAGACGGATATATCCGACATTGGAGGGAAACGGGAGACAAATAAGACACAAAAGGGAAGAACAGAAGGGAGGGAAGAGAGACCACACTACACAAGTAACACACAAGAACCGAAGAACTAAAGACCTCAAACAAAACACCAAACAGGAACACAAAAAGAGGGCTAACGGGGTACCCTCAGGGGAAAGCTAAGGAACAGGAGCACGAGTCGCCAGATGACCCCGCACTGCAGGGACACAGCTATGTGGGGGCGAAGAAGGCAAGCCACACGGCTGAACACAGAGCACCAGAAGAGAAACACACACAAAAACAAAAAAAACAAAAACGGAAGGAACAATCAGAATAAAAAGCAGCTCCGACTCCGACACACGGGCATCGCAACAGACAAATAACACAAAGAAAATAGAAAGCAGCTAGAAGACTAGGGCAAGCAACATATAGTCATGGGCAAAAATATAAAGGGCAAAACTAGAGAAAAAGTTATCACGAATAAACAGGGCATGGAACAAACTCACAAAGTCCGGTCACAGACATCCAAAGTGCAGCAGAATCAGTCACTTCTGGGACCCCCGGGCAGATGAGGATCTACGCTGGCGTTGTGGCCTCTGAGAGCGCAGAGGGCCAGAGTCACTGGGGTCGTCTGCAGCATCCCATTGCAGGCGGAAAGGGCCGGACCGATTAGGATCAGAAAGCAGGGAAGACCAATCAGGAAGCTGCAAAGCTGGTAGACCCAGGGATCGCAGAAAGTGCGGAAGATCATCTGGATGGGCAAGAGATCGCAGTCGGTCACCTCGGCGGACTTGTAGTGAGAATGGAAAGCCCCAGCGATAAGGAATTTTGCGTTCCCGGAGGAGGGAGAGGAGAGGCTTCAAAACTGCTCGTTGCCGAAGAGTGTATCTGGATAGGTCCAGGTAAATCGATAGGGAGGATCCCTCAAAGTCCACTGTGCCAACATCTCTAATCCTGTGCATTATAGCCTCCTTTACTGCATAAAAATGAATCCGGCAAATTACATCTCTTGGTTTACTAGGGTCCTCACTGCGGGGGCGGAGAGCCCGATGAGCACGGTCCATCTCAATGTGGGAATCAGGAGGGCGTCCCAACAGCGAATTAAAGATGCCAGACAAAACCGGGACCAGGTCCGCCATTTGAACCGATTCCAGGAGACCCCGAATACGGATATTGTTGCGGCGGTTGCGATTTTCGATATCATCCATGTGAGAGACAAGATTACAGATTTGCGCGGAGTGAACGGCCATTTGCTGCTGGATGGAGTCGAGAGAGGAGGAGGCGACAGATCGAAATTCCTCAAGAACCTGCACTCGCTGTTGTAAGTCAGAAATGTCCGTTTGGACCGCACGCAGGTCCTGGCGCCAGGCGCGCTTTAGATCAGGTGCAAGACTGTCCATATCCCTCTGACTTAGGACCAGTAAGGCCTGTAGTTCTGGAAACTTCTGCAGGGTAAGAGCAGCCTCCTCAGGTGGAGGAAGGTGAGATACAAATGCAGGAGCCTCCGCACGGAGGGTCACGGCGGGGGTTGCAGGTCCAGGTGCCCTTTCACAAGTGGCCGGGGGAGATGAACCCTCCACAGAGGAAAAGTCAGATCCAGGAGCAGGGGGTACCAAATCCTGGCCATCAGTTGGAGACAGGGGATGCACAGGCAGAGGACTAGCACCCCACTCAGTTACTCCTTCCAGGGATCCCTGAGGCCATATGGAGCGGTGGAGCTGTGGAGGGGATGACTGGAGGGCCCTAGGGGTGGTCCTGGGGTCAAATGGAGGAGAAACGGATAATGAGAGCAGCGGCGCCGCTGATGCCACTGCTCCCTGTGGAGCATTATGCAGGCAGAGAGCAGGGGATTTGGAGGAGGAGAAGGCCGGCTCCAGAGCAGGAGGACCAGCAACAGGTACCTGAGGTCTGTCTGCAGTCAGCGTGGAGGGCCCCGGAGCGGTCGAGTCCCGGCAGCTGAGGTCCGGCATAGAGGAGGAGAGGGCACCAGACTGCACGCGCAGGCGCCCATGTGTTGAAGCAGAAGATGGCGCCGGCGGCAGGTAGTAGGCCGCATCCTGTACGGGCTCCTGATGCCCCGACCGCGGGGTGAAGAAGGCCAGGATCTTCCTAGCAGGTGGAGGGGAGGCAGAAGGGTCCCCCTTAGTGCGCTGTGACTGGGATCTGCCCATATCGCCGCAGTAAATAGCCCGAATCCCGGAGTCCAGAGCGGAGCTCTTAGGGTAAGCTGCCGCTCGCGTGCATGCCAAGCCACGCCCCCCTGAGGCCTATTTTTTGTCTCCACACCCAACTGTCTGCAATTGTTTCCTGTTTGGCTTTAAGACCAATTCCTTAATTTACCTTTGTTCAGATGGATCTGGAATATTGACCTCTTAGATTTATTTATTGACTCCGACTTGTCTTCTAATTCTATCCTGACACGACCACCTGGTATAACGACTCCCTGGCTTCTGTTTCTGGATACAGTTTGACTTCTGATTTTGTCCTGATATACAACTTTAGAATGGTTATTGGATTCCCGCTTTCTCCTGGCTCAAATATCTTTTCTCAGAGGCTACTACCTGGAGTCTACTCTCCACATCATCCTGCTGGTCCAGATATTCTCAGTATGTAAATAGTAGTTTCTGGTACATTTTCAGTAGAGTATTTATTTCCTGTACAGTTGCAGGTGGTGACAATTTGAATGTCCAAATTCAGTGAAGCCCAACTGGCCTTGCAGTTGGTACTGGTAAAGGAATTTGTAGGCCTGCCTCTGGCTCATAGAGCTATATTAGTTTTAAATAGCTTGTTTTTTCTACTCTCTGTTATCAGACAGTCCCCGTGATTTGCTGAAATTTGATCTTGTAACTCAACCATAACAGAATTGACTTTGTCAGCATCTTATGAAATGGAAAAGACTATTATTATGAGAACAGCACTTTGAATCCAGAAGAGAACCTGGATTATCCTGCCAGTTATCCCTCTATAGGAGCAAATGCCACAGCAACATAGCTTTGTTAGTTGTCTATGAAGAATTATCCTAACTATTGTAAATTGGGAATGAGCAGTGGCATAAATACTGGGATAGCAGCGGTAGAAACTGCCACACAGTCCGGGACATTAGGTAGCCCAGCAGGCCCCTGATGTTTTTGTTTTTTTAATAGGCTGTTACCTGCTGGAGTAATCCCATTACCTGCTGGAGTAGCCTATTTACTTCTCAATCCGTGTTCCTACTCACTGCCGCCTGGCAAGCAGAGGTGGCTGTGATCAGGAGTGCGCTCAAGAACCCCAAGAAATACTGCTATCATTATACTCTGGGTCTTTTCAGAGCCAAGAATATAATGATTGGAGGCCCAAGGAGTGTGAGATAACATAAAAAAACACTTACTTATCTCTCCTGCTTTCCAGCAGTCTGTAGGCCTGTCTGATGACGTCCCAGATGTCACATGGGCCAAGCCGACATTATTATGCGTCGTGATGCAGGCCTGGCTCACGTGACATCTGGTCCAACATTGAAGATTCATTCAATTCATTGAACATTCATTATACTATGAGGTCTGAAAAGAACCCAAAGTATAATAATTATTCATGGGTTGTTCACAATGGGGCATAATAGTGTGTGCAGGGGCCACTATGGGGCATAATAGTGTGTGCAGGGGCCACTATGGGGCATAATAGTGTGTGCAGGGGCCACTATGGGCATAATAGTGTGTGCAGGGGCCACTATGGGGCATAATAGTGTGTGCAGGGGCCACTATGGGGCATAATAGTGTGTGCAGGGGCCACTATGGGCATAATAGTGTGTGCAGGGGCCACTATGGGGCATAATAGTGTGTGCAGGGGCCACTATGGGCATAATAGTGTGTGAGGGAATGCTGTTTGTGCTGGGGGAGGTTCGGGTTGGGTCAGGGGGCATGTTAAATCTTCGTCTTGGGGCCCACCAATTCTTAGTTACGCCACTGGGAATCAGCTATAAGTTTCAAACAAAAAATAAAGATAAAATTTTATGTTGCTCTTTTCCAGGACCGGGTCACAGGTGAATTAGGTAATTTTGCAGGGTTCTACCTCATTATTTATGACAGAGGTCCAAATAATCCCTTCTACCAGTACTGTGATTGAAATACATATTATTAATGGGAACCCTGGGTAACAAGCATGGATTCATTACTTAACACTTTTAGGTTCTTGAGAGCTGGGACCTAAGAGCTACGAGTAAGAAATCCATTCTCCTGAATTTGCATCATCATGTGTGTGGGAGGCATGGGGGGAGGGGGGGGGATTACTATGAAAGGGGCATAGTTGACATCATACTGAAGGGGAATAAAAAGGCATTATACTGTGTAACTGCATAAGGGGCCATTTTACTGTATTGGGGACATAAGTAGACATTGCACTGTGAGGGGAACACACAGGTGATAATATACTGTGTAGGGGCCACTAAAGGGGTGTTATACTGTGTGTGGACAATTAATGGAACATTAGACTGTGTGGTAACAACTAAAGAGGCATTACACTGTGTGTAGGGACAGGATGTTATGTTGTGTGTGGATTCTTAGAGGACAATATACTTTGTGCAGGGGATGCATTATATTATAATGTGAAGGAAGCATTCAATTGTGAGGGGCACTAAGGAGTTGGCGCATTGTTTCCCAATTTTTTAATATGTCAGAAGAGGGTCAGAAAATAAAGAAGAGGGTCAGAAAAAAAAAAAAAAAAAAACAAGGTTAAAGAGAATCTGTTAGCCAAAAAAATCCTTATCACACAAAACTACCTTGCAGGGCTGCTTCTAAACTTTTCAAAGATACCTTTCTTATTCAGCAATACTGCTCAATTTGCTTTCTTTTTTTTTTTTTTAAATGTAGCTTGAGAGCCCCACATAGAGCTCACAATGTACATTTTTCCCTATCAATGTGTCTTTGGAATATGGGATGGAAATCCATGCAAACATGGGGTGAACAGACAAACTTCTTGCAGATGTTTTTTTGCCCTTGGCGAGATTTGAACACCAGGACTCCAGCGCTGCAAGGCAGCAGTGCTAACCACTGAGCCACCGTGTGGCCCCCTTCTGCTCAATGTTCACACATATTTGTGTTTTATTATGCAGATTAGCTGAAAATTGTTTCAGGGGAATGTCCTCTCCTGCCAGGGTTTTGCCCTCTGCTACAGATAGCTGCCCCGAACTACAGACAGTGTTACAAAGTGGAAGATGTCTGTTAAGCAATAGGGAGCAGAGCTGGCAGCAAATAGGGGCGATAAGCAGAGAGTGCAGCCCTGGAGTGAGAGGAAACACCCTTAAAGCTGTCTTTTTCAGGTAAGGATGGGGAAGCCCCATGTCGAAACTTTACCACGGGGTCCTGCCATTCCTAGTTATGCCACTCGGTGTCATCAGTGCTACTACTAGCTACTTCCTCCACTACTGTGAGTAGTGCTTTCATTGAAAGGCCACATCACTAGTGTAGTAGGGTCTTGGGGTTATTCCCAGTCACTAGCAAACTTTCACAAGTCAGTGCAGGGAGAGGGGTTGTGGAGGGTTGTGTCAGGTCTGTGAGTTTAATTAGGAAGACACATGGCGCCACACTATATTGGTACCACTGGCCTCTGCTCTATATTGTATACTCTATACTGTACAGCCATATACACGGTATACAATATAACAGCCTGTATACAGTATAGTATACAGTAGGCATCATGTATATAGTGTCAAGAGGAGTTATGGACTGCATTAGGTGGACAATAGTTGTACAATTCTGTTGGCACCACTGTCCCCTGTACAGCTGCCTGCATAATATACAATATAGAGCCTGTATACTATTTCGGGGGACTCAGTCTGAAGTACAAAACTAGGATGTTTCTCTTGGACCTTTACAAATCCAATATCCAGCACCAAACACTACAGCCAGCCAGGAAACAAAATACTGCTTTCTGACTGCTCGTACTGTTTAGGATCAGAATTCTTTATTCAATTATCTGCCAGAAAATTATAGTATGTGGTCTGGGGGTTATTTCTGATCTCTGATTGACTTGAAAAGATATACCAGTAGATGGGAATAACCAAAAGATCTCTTTACTCCAGTGAAAGTGCCCCTCACAGTAATGGAGGAAGCAGCAGGGGTCAGTTGTTCCAGTTGAATAATGATTTCATTGTATAGATTCTAAAGCTATTTGACTTCACCTAATGTTCATTACCATGACATACATTAGAGATTATACAAAATTATCAAACAATTTCTCGAGCTTGAAATCAATCTCCATATTCTCTGAGATAATATTTTTGTGCTTTTGATGCCATAAGTATATGGTAAAATGTTTATGCTACTTGACTTCTCCTTATTACAAATGAGTTTCAAACATTTTCCTGTTTATCAGGCTGGAATTACATTGATAATAGCTAATATACTGCATAACCTATTATTAATGATAGACATGTCTGTTACAAGTGCTGCAATGCCTGTGGAAGCCAGAATAAAGTCAGGGTATATTCTCGTTTATAGGTATGTAAACTAAAGATAGGAGAGTAATTGTGTCTTGGATCATTTGTTTTTCCTTGATTGCGCGGTGAATGCGTCTCTGCTCCTCTGTTTACCCAGCTCAGTAATTAAAAACTTGAATAATGTCCCATAATGCCAGGAGTGATGAACGCTGAATAATGTAAATCCCCAAATACTTCATATTTTATAAGAAAAACAGCTCATGTTTCCAGACCTAGCAAGTTCACAAACATGCGTTTAAATATTATGATAGTAAAACAGAGTAATTTTACACAGACGTGACATGACTGCAAATAACTAAAAGTGATCTCTTAGATGTATAGCAAAATTGGAAGTTGTATACTGAACATAATCTATAAAATTCTCTAAAACAGTGATTATTCATGAGAAGTATACTACTGCTACAACAGAGAATACATCTATATTCACTATATTCACCTATGTCACTAGGACCATATTTATATTTGCAGTCAATTAAAAAGTTATACAATTTTAGAAATATAAATATTTGATAAATTTGCAGTGTTGTAAAGATTTTCTCCACCATCTTAGTGATGACAGTCTTTTTGTCTCAATAGGTTGACAATGGACAATGGTCCATGAATGCATAAATTTTCCATGGCCCGCCACTTGTCAGAAACCCAAACATGATTTTGATATTGTCGCCAGATTATCTTTTTATGCAGGATCATAGAAGCAGGCAGTAACATTACATCCACAAGAGCATAACTCTGTATCAAACAAGTGTTCGGCCATGGAAAGTTCCTACAGTCATGGTCATTTCCATTGGCAACCTATCAAGATGAAAAACAGTCAGCACTAAGATGGTAAGAGAAAATCTTTAAAACTATAGAAAATGTTTGAAAATGTAGATTTTTACAAAATTTTTTATTATCTACAAAATTACACACTGTTATATTCATGAGAAATCCCTTCAATCACAATCACTATGTATTTTTTCTTATTTTATGAAGCCATCAATAAGCATTAGTGATCATCAGTGAATAACTTCTCACTGCATAACTTCTACAATATACGTCCTACACCAACTATTAGTAGAACATGTTGCCAAATAGATTACGTTTTTCCTTCCAGATCTACAAAGAGTATTATGGTACATCGACTTATTTAGTACACATTCAAAATTAAAGAAGATAAACCTATAGTCTATACTTTCTCCTACCAGGAGCCAAACTGGATTATAAACAGGGCACAAACGTCATTTGGCCTGGAACCTCCAGCAAATTGGGAAATGACTATTAAAATGACCCCTGGATTAGGAGAACTCACTTACCAAGTCTGCAGACAAGGGTAACTTTCATACATCAGTATTTTGGTCAATATATGCACCACTGTTAATAAGCAAAATAAGAATTAGGTCCAAAATATGGAGGACATATTCATTTTTCCGTTATATTTTAGGTTTATGTTGATTTCTACCCATGAATTTGTCTTACAAAATACTAATGCAAAATACTGAACTGAATTTTGTTAGGGTAAGTTGACACGGGTAGCCGTGACTGAATGCCGATGCACTGCACCAGCATCTAGTCGCACTCTCCGCTCCAGATTAAGCCCTATGAATGGACCTAGTTGGGAGGAGGGAGTGTCTTCAGGCCCAATCGGCCTAAAGAATGAGCATCTCGCTTCTTTTTCCGGGAGCTGGAACAAACGGCTCCCGGAAAAAAGACCTGACCGGCTCCCATTGATTTCGGGAATTTAGTCAGGAATCAGCCTCAAAATCAGCCTCCAAAAAAGCCTCCCAATAGAACTCAACTGTGGCCTGTTGAGTACAGGTTATGTTACAAGCAAGTTCTTCTAAACTAGCTCTGATTTAATAAACAGATCCAATGGAGCCACATTGTGCATTCCATATTATCTAAAGAGTATATTTATCTACATTATTAAAGCACTGGTCCCACCTTATACTGTAGTTTATTGCTAGGATATATCACTTTCTGATATATGGCCTTCCAACCTCTGGGTCCCCTGAAAATGTGAGAGGTTTTCTCCTGAATAGTAATGCTTGCAGTCACTTGCTCTTCAGGGAAGTGCACCATAGTCCCCTTGACGGGAATTGTATTTTATTTCAGTTACCAGAAACAGATGTTGTTCCTAGGACAACTGATGGCAAGACTGCAGGGAAATACAGTAAAGTAGCTGTATCGCTTTTCATTGTACTGATACAAGAGGTCCCAGCAATAAGTCTGCCATAGTTCGTGAATCATATCCTAGCCATAAGCAATCACTTACTACAGTGCAACAAACCCTTAAGATTGTGCTAAGAATAAATATTTACTATATATTACAATTAAGAATAACACAATAATCTAAACTATATGATGGTGCCCTAAATCATACAGTTCTGAAAATACTTTGATTTAGGTAAACAAATAATAATTCTGTTAATTTACCCCAACATATATTTTGTGCATTGCAGAGCGGGTGTGGATCCACTATGTCACCTAAAAAGTTTGACTTTGGGCTATTTCTGAGGGCATTGCCTAAGTAGTTCCCTTGTCTTCACCCTATAACCTCTGTATCAGTATTTAGTCTGCCATAGTCTGCCACTAGGTCACTGTCTCTAGGAGTAGTCCTGGTGTGGGTGATGGGTAAAGAGAATAGTCAAGGTACTGACCGAGGTAAGGGTGGGCAAATTTTGTTTGTCATAAGTATGGTAATAGCAGAGAAAAGAGCATGCGGCACAGAATCAGATATAAGAAACAGACCCAAGGTCAGGTTACAGGTTCATAGGCAGAGTACAGAGAAATACCTTTGCATCTCACTATCAAATTAGGAGGCATTTGCTCAGGCTTATTTCTGTCAGACAAGCTGCCTTAAAGGGGTTTTTCCATCTCAGTCTTTCATAAAGTCTGCATGCAGTGTCTGCTTCTCACTTCTTGTATTTCTCTCCCCCCTCCTCCCTATGAATGAATGGTATACACAACATTTATGTAGGTCAGATAATATGCACATGCTTGTACAGAATACACTCAATGTTATCTATGTGTTTACATAGAGAGATAAAACACTCATATTTATCAGCAAACTGCAATTAGATGAACAATTGTCCTGCCAGCAAGAGCAGTGAGTGAGTGACATCACTTGTTGCATATTTCCGTTTTTATAGCAATTATATATGTAACCAATTTGAGGAATAAGGTCACATAGCAGGCAAACAAAGCAAAATTTCTAAAGCAATATATTTACGAAAAGGCTACCAGTATAGCTAGGATGGGATAACTCCTTTAAATAGCCTACAGGTGCAGAAGCAGACTGCAATGTTTAGTATTTCTCTAAGGGTCAGAGCACCCTAAGGAACTGATTAGAACACAGTGACCATGACCAGGAAAAACATTAATATGAACAGACAAGAACTCACCTTTACTCTGACTTTCCCTGAATATTTCCCTAAGTCTTTCCCTAACACCAGACATCTATGACTATGACTCCCACTATTCCTAAAAATATTCCTAATGGAAGCCCTACTCTGAAATAATAGCTCAAACACAAACAACAAAAGAGCATTAGGACCTCGAGTTAAGAAAAGCTATCTAAAGAGACCTGAAAGCAACAGCAACTGTTACCTACAGAAAAGTTGGAAACAAACCACTAGAATTAAATAACAAAAGCTACTCTAGTCTAAAACAACACAAAGAAAATAACTGGATAAAACACACACAGCATTTGCTATAACCAGCAACAAATCTGTAAGAAACCAGGAGTTTAAAAATAAAGTAGGTTTCTGCAAATGAGTGAGATATTCCTGCAGGCAGTCATATGGCTTTATGAATTGTTCAGCTGTAAGGTAGTTGCCTCAAGAACAAACTATAACATAGAAGATGATAAAACAAAAGGACTCCTGCTGTTTGTAACAGTTTCTCCTAAAATATCTGAATTAGCCACTTTTGAGAAATTGCAACAAAAAGTGTATTTTTGTTTACTATGGCCTCTACTGTAGTTATACAGATGAACAAGTAGCATCACTTTTTTCTTTATTGAACTCTTCCAAAAAAAGTTTACCGTATATACTCGAGTATAAGCTGACCCGAATATAAGCCGACCCCCCTAATTTTACCACAAAAAAATGGGAAAACTTATTGACTCGAGTATAAGCCTAGGGGGGAAATGCAGCAGCTGCTGGAAAATTTAAAAAATTTAAATGGCTGAGTTCTTGGGTGCAGTAGATACTGGGGAAGGGGAGGGGGTGTTTTGGTTGTCTGTCTGCCCCTTCCCTGAGCTTGAGGACTGGGGTTTTTTACCCCCAGTTGGAATTCAGCCTGGCTGAATATAGGGTATCTGCAGTGCTCCTATTAACCCCTTCCCGACGGAATAGAAGCACTACAGGTACCCTATATTTAGTAGACCGGGCACTTTCAGACACAGGGATACCTAATGTGTATGTGTGTCACAGTCATTTTCTACTTTGAGGGCAGGTTCACACTAGCGCCCAATCTCCGTTATGCATAACGGTTTCGCCATGGGCAGCAGAAGACGCTCACCAACAGACACTGAATGTCGGTTTCTGTCCTCTCCCGACAGAAAACGGAAACCTGCATAACGGAGATCAGGTGCTGGTGTGAACCCGCCTTTATATGAATTATAGGGAAAGGAGTGATTTAGAACTTTTATTTATTTAATTTTTTATTATATATATTTTTTTTAAACTTTTTTTTTTTTTTTTTTACAATTTTTTTTAGCCCCCCCCCTGGGGGATTTGAACCTGCAGTCATTTGATTGCAAGTCCCATAGACGGCAATACAAGTGTATTCTCTACATTACTATTACGGCTGGTCATAGACCAGCCGTAATAGTAATATAGCGATGACAGGCCTAGGAGCCTTCATTAGGCTCCCGGCTGTCGTCAGAACAGGTCGGCTACTGCGAGCTCGCTGCGCAGGAGCTGGCCTGCATCTTTAAAGGTATTGGGCAGGCCTAAGGGGGGGAGGACATCTCTGGAGGGGGGAGGACATCTCCGGAGGGCACCTCCTCTGTAACGCGGTTACAGCGGAGATTCCAAAGCTTATGCCTATAATCAGAGATCGCAGGCATAAGCTTCAGCATCTCTGTTGTAAGCATTACAGCGGAGGTGCCGGTTTCTATGGCAACCGCTCTGCAGAGCGGTGCCATTACACTTACGGTACATACCCGGCATCCGGACGGGGCGGGTGCCGGGGCCCACAGCATCGCCACGCTCCTGCCAGGAGCACGGCGATGCTGTATATTAAGAGCTGCAGAAGTACTTACGGTACTTCTGCTAGCAGGGCAGGAAGCAGCCACACGCCGGGTGCGGGCCTGAGCTTACGTGGCTACGTCACCCGGCGTGTGATGGAGCGGTGGGGGGGCGGAGTCTGCTATCCTGGCCTGCTAGCAGAAAATTACCGTAATGACCCGAATATAAGCCGAGGAGCACTTTTTCAGCACAAAAACTGTGCTGAAAAACTCGGCTTATACTCGAGTATATACGGTATGTCTGCATTATTGCTTTAGAAAGTAAAAAAAAAAAAAATAATAAATATATATATATATATATATATATATATATCTTTGGAGCTCATTACTCTTTAATGCATCCTTGGTATTCCCCAATCAAATTTCAGAGCACTTCAGGTTTTAGTCTTAGTGGACATTTTCAGTCATGGTAAGAGGCACAATCAATGTAAATCAGTGAGTACTGGGATTCATAAAGAACATTTTCTATATGCTTTTTCTGAAACTAGGCTCTTTGCAGATTCCAGCATATTTTATGGAAAAACTTGCAGCAATATTTTATCTGGAAAAATGACAGAACTTTCTCCTCCTTGTAAAACAATACCAAACAAGTCAGTAAAAAACTTCAATCGTGTTTTTAATGTTATACTGGAGGGTGGTGGATGCCAATGGAGAATGCATCTATGCCATTCAGTCAAAGTTGCAGTGCATTGTTCTAATCCTATGAAGTAAAAGAACAATCAACTGAAAAACAGTGGCAGTTTGAACATGGCCTTACTAGTACAGTAATGGAAGCATTCTTTGGATGTATGCTGCCCTTTTGCAGCCTGAGGAGAACTACAGAAAGCTGCCCCCCCCCCAGAGGAGGGGGCGGGGCAAAGGGTCGGGGCGGAGTGAAGGGGCGGGGCTTAGTGCAGTTCTCAGGCAATTCGCAGGCACGGAGATGACCTGCTCTCTGCCTGAGCGTGAGGGGAGGCTGCTGGAGCAGCACTACTCCAGTGGCCTCCCCAAACCACCACTCGGTGCTAAGCCAGTCCAGGACAGCTTGTCCTGGACTGGCTTAGGTAATCAAAAATGCCGCCCTCCCTGGGGTCCTGACATAGCGCCGCCTGAAGCGCTCGCTTCAGGTCGCCTCATGGGAGGTGCGGCGCTGGATGTATGCATCAGTACAATGATCCTAAGTATACAAAATTAATCGTAGTCTCAGTATACTTTTCGAAAAAATTTTAACCCACTTACTAGCTGTCCAGGGTCTGTGCAGGTCAGTTACAGAAGTACAATATCCCTTGGAGAAGACACAGAGGGGTGAAAGGTCAGATGAGACAGAAGCAGAAATGGGTGTATAAAATGACACTAGGGTTGGGAAGGGACGACAGTATGGTTATTGTGTTGATAAAATTGATGTTTTCAGGTGTCAACTGAACAGTGACCCCTTGACCTCTATGGGCTCTGTCCTCTACCTGAGTTTGCCAACTTCTGACACTGGCTCTGGGTGGAGTGACACAATAGTTAAAATAGGCCTACAGAAGAAATACTGTTTTTCATCATTAAAGCCTGACCTGATGTGTCTTATTTTCTGTTAATTCAGATTCATTTCTGCTTCTGTTCATACACATTTTCTGTACCACCAACCCATGAGGTATTAGCAAAGCATCACAAAAACTGGAGAGCTGCCTACCAGTTTTAGCTGGGGAGACAGTATTTTGTGATTACTGTTCCCTTACTATGCCCCTATATAAGCTACAATAGTACAAGTATTAGAGATGGGTGAACCTCTCAAGATTTCTTTTGTATTCAGGTTTGTCAGCTTGGATCCCTGGTTCATTTAGAGACAAACAAAGTTGGCTTAAAACATAGTTTAAAATAATCTTACGTCCTAGGAAACTGTCTATTCAATCTCTGTCTAAGGCAAACACAGCTGAATTTATGTCAAAGTGAAAAGTGACATTGTAATACTCTTGGGTCCATTCAGGACACAGATTATAATAGATGGAGGCCCAGGAAGATGTAAAAGATAAAAAAAAAAATCATAGCTCCCATTACCTCTCTTTGGCCTCATCATGCCATTTGACGTTTGTTACGGATATATATACAGTCCTATGAAAAAGTTTGGGCACCCCTATTAATCTTAATCATTTTTAGTTCTAAATATTTTGGTGTTTGCAGCAGTCATTTCAGTTTGATATATCTAATAACTGATGGACACAGTAATATTTCAGGATTGAAATGAGGTTTATTGTACTAACAGAAAATGCGCAATATGCATTAAACCAAAATTTGACCGGTGCAAAAGTATGGGCACCCTTATCATTTTATTGATTTGAATACTCCTAACTACTTTTTACTGACTTACTGAAGCACAAAATTGGTTTTGTAACCTCAGTGAGCTTTGAACTTCATAGCCAGGTGTATCCAATCATGAGAAAAGGTATTTAAGGTGGCCAATTGCAAGTTGTTCTACTATTTGAATCTCCTCTGAAGAGTGGCATCATGGGCTACTCAAAACAACTCTCAAATGATCTGAAAACAAAGATTGTTCAACATAGTTGTTCAGGGGAAGGATACAAAAAGTTGTCTCAGAGATTTAACTTGTCAGTTTCCACTGTGAGGAACATAGTAAGGAAATGGAAGACCACAGGGACAGTTCTTGTTAAGCCCAGAAGTGGCAGGCCAAGAAAAATATCAGAAAGGCAGAGAAGAAGAATGGTGAGAACAGTCAAGGACAATCCACAGACCACCTCCAAAGAGCTGCAGCATCATCTTGCTGCAGATGGTGTCACTGTGCATCGGTCAACTATACAGCGCACTTTGCACAAATAGAAGCTGTATGGGAGAGTGATGAGTGATGAGTGATGAACCGGTCAAATTTTGGTTTAATGCATATTGCGCATTTTCTGTTAGTACAATAAACCTCATTTCAATCCTGAAATATTACTGTGTCCATCAGTTATTAGATGTATCAAACTGAAATGGCTGTTGCAAATACCAAAATATTTAGAACTAAAAATGATTAAGATTAATAGGGGTGCCCAAACTTTTTCATAGGACTGTATATATATATATATATATATATATATATATATTTTTTTTTTTTTGAACAACAGAACCTCTTAGCTGCAAGACACTACAGCGAGGTCCACAGGCTCAATGATGGGCGGCTGTATGTCTGAACTCGATGTGAACTACTGCAAAGACACTGCAGCACGGTACTTAATGTGAACAGCTGCAAAGACACTGCAGCCTGAACTCAATGTGAACAGTGTGTACTGTGCGACACTCCATGTGAACAAGATGCAACTAAAGTCCGCCAGTTTAGCTCACTGGCCAGGTACATCAGTACAAGTGAAACAATCACACGGCTGCCAAGGGTTAACACTCACCCCAGGCCAGCAAACACACACACTTACCCCTGCGACAGCTAGGGGCCACCACAGAAGTTTAGAACATTCTCCTGCACACAGCTTGGAGTTACCAGGGGAGTTTGCATGGTCCTGCACACAGCTTGGAGCCATCAAACACCCATGCTCCCGCACACAGCTAGGAGCCAAAATGAAGTTAGACAGTACACATAGGCCATCTCAGAGACCATACCTGCTGCAGATCTACAAGCTGGAACGGCATCTACCGCTCCTAGCCCTGGTGTAGCTCTAACAGTTCAGGTTTTACAGGTCCTACCTAACAGCACCCAGGAGAAGCAGAGGAACCCGACACAGAGGCCTAGTCTGAAACCTGCCTGAGTACTGGAGCCTATCCCTGCAAACTACTGTCATTCACTCCGTGGACTTAGAGGAGATTTTAGTCAAAGTGTGAGCACCCGGTGGGCGTCGGCTCACACTATTTAAAAGGAAGTCCCCGCCCAATAGGGGTGGTGGCCATGACTTCACTGCTCATGCTCAGTAGGGGGGATATGGCACTTAGCTTGTGAGCAGCTCCAATACGTCTGAGCATGCTCAGTAAGGTGAAAGCTGGATGGTTAGACTGACCCGCAGGTGGCGCTGTGCGCTATGATAGCAACCTACGGTACTCAATCCTAACAACTTGTTATTGGCCCGGAGGTCACAACTGAGGCCACCAATGGTCAAATGGACACAATGAGCATAAATCACCAAAGAGTGCTGGATAGTGCAAGGAGGCAAAAGAGGTAATGAAAAGTGAGTATGAGTGTTTTTTTTTTTGTTGTTTTTTTTCTCGTCACTTCCCTTGGACCTCCACCTATTATACTCTGGGGTCTATAGAGTTCCTAGGTTATAATGTGTTGACCATTTTAGTTCACCCTAGACAAATCTCCATTTGTTTGGTTTATAAAAAAAAAAATTGCACAATTTAGAATATTTGGGATAATTTTCCTATTTCTATTAGGTATTGAGGAAGAGGAAGACTTCTCTCTTATTATAACTGTGTGAAAGGAGTCAGAAACATCTTCAAGAACTATGATAAGTGTTTATGCCCCTCTGCAGACATCGTATATGTCACTGAAAGCCTACTCCAATTGTTGCTATGCAATGGCCCAAAGTGGTTACTTTTACATTTAGTTATGAAAACTTCTGTACAATAAAAAAGAAAATCTTACATAGAATTCCACCAAGGGAAACAGTGAAATCTCATTTTTGTTGGAATTATTCCTTTAATTTGAATGTTAATTATTTTGGGATTTGGTGAATGATATTTTTTCTTTCTAAATTTTCTAACTAGTTATTTTATTTAATTTGACTTTCAATTAACAGGACATTTTATTGCTACAAAATAAATAGTTACATTTGAATGTTCCATTTTTTAGAAATCTGCCAAAGAAAATTCATAACATGTTTTTGTCAGCATTATTTGCAAGCCATAGCAATAAACACAAAATTGATTTCCAGCTCCAGATACAGCGTGTAAAAGGAGTGTGTGTTAGGTAAGACTCTAAAATGAAACGTTAGCTTATCTTTCTATTGAATTTGCACATTGCTACTGGAGGGAGGCGCGTGGATAATGAGTTTCTCCACATTAGTTTGTGTTTCATGGCCTTCAACACAGTTTTATTCCACTCCCCCCGGAGTCTATAGATCTAATTACTTACAGAAATTTTACTTTGATACCTGTCATGGGAAACAGCACAAGTTGATTTTAGCAAGTTGTTGTCACAAACATATGGCATGCTCTGAACAATTAGGTGAAAATCGCTTGTTTTCAAAGTCAATGTCGGCATAAAACTTCGAATCAGGAGGGGAAAAAAAATCATTGTTTAATGTTAAGATTTTAGATTTTAAGAAATCTGTATTTTTAATACTGAAAAATAATGCAGCTTGAAGTTAAACTGCGTGGTTTAAAGAATGCATCTATATTTTATTTAGAAATACATTGTCTTTTATTTGTTTTCACACATTCCATGATTTTCAGCACATTTCCTTGGTCAATTGTTCTATATAACCATTGAAGAAAGTTGCAGACATTCTTTACTTGGATATGATTGCTGGCAACTGTCCTACTAGGTGAATTGTGGGTCAGAAGATCCCCTGTGAAGGTAGACCATGTCCATTCTTATTTTTATACATTCTTTATACTGCTTAAGAAATTATATTTTTCTTTGTGCAACGTTTATACATTAAGATGGCGCCTGTATCCAGTACCGCACCCAGAGGCTGACGCACATGATCGTCATGTGGTTTACAAGAAAGACAGTATCATTTCTCTGGAAATCGAAACCTAAGAGATGTTGAAACTTAAGAGCCAATGACTGATCGCCAGTGTATTCGGATACAAGACGTATATGCTTACAGCCTGCCGTTATCTTATCTTTCTTGCATTCCTGTATAAGATTTGTGACTTTCTCAATAAACCTCAGTACTGTGTGAGCAGGCACAGCGCCTTGTTGCATGGACTGAGATGAAAACTGACTCAGTATGTCAGAATCTATCTTAGTCAGCGCGCACATGCATGATTGATTTGGAGCAGGTGACTGACCACTGGAAGTGACCCATATTCTGGCGGAGGTCACTACCCCAACACTATATAACCATTGAAGAAAGTTGCAGACATTCTTTACTTGGATATGATTGCTGGCAACTGTCCTACTAGGTGAATTGTGGGTCAGAAGATCCCTGTTCTGGAGATAGTTGTGTGTCTCGGTGGTGGGGCCTGCATCTATTAGACATGTATGGCATATGGCTAATTAATCTGCTCTGTTTTAATTTCTATGGATTTGTTTTCATATTTATTGAATATGTTGATCTATCTTTCTATCTATCTATCTATCTATCTATCTATCTATCTATCTATCTATCTATCTATATTATCTATCATTGTATAGGCAGGTCAGAGTACAAGGCCCTTATAGAGGTTGGTGAAATCCTAGGGACCCGGCATCAGATCCCACATTTGTAAAAATTAAAAACTTGAGAATAGTCCTACATCTATTGGACCAAAATGTTGCCTTTGGAATAAACCCACATTGATTTTTTCACTATCTGAATGCTGCCTACTTTAGGTAATCAATAGAGATGAGCGAGTAGTGTTCGATCGAGTAGGTGTTCGATCGAATACTACAGTATTCGAGATACTCGTACTCGATCGAACACTACTAGCTGTTCGAAGTTTAAGGTTTGATGCAGAACCAGCGTTGATTGGCAGAATGCTATACATTCTGCCAATCAACGCTGGTTCTTCTCTTACCTTTAGAAGTCTTCTCCGTGCAGCGTCCCTGCGGCGTCTTCCGGCTGGAATTCTCTCTGCCTAGGCATCTGGCCTAGGCAGAGCCGACTGCGCATGCGCGGGCATGCCCTCACATGCGCAGTCGGCTCTGCCTAGGCCCCGATGCCTAGGCAGAGTGAATTCCAGCCGGAAGACGCAGCGGGGGCGCTGCGCCGGGAGAAGACTTCAAGGGGAATCCATCCCGACCGTCACTCGTGGACTTGGTAAGTATAATGTTATCGAATTTTGCCTACCCCTGAAACGAGCATATCCCCCCATAGACTATAATGGGGTTTGAAATCCGTTCGAACAGCTGAACAGTGTGCGGCTGTTCGAATTGGATTTCGAACCTCGGACATTTTAGTGTTCGCTCATCTCTAGTAATCAACTATCTATGACAAAACATATCATTGTCAGTTGAAGTGGATTTTTCTTCAGGACAAGCTTCAATTTTAAATAGCTTGTTTTCATGAATCAACTCAGTTAAGCAAAGGATGAGGGTATGGGGGTTACTGCATTTCAGTGGTGTAATAACTACATTGTACTTGTACTAGCAATTTGACCCCATGGCTAATAGAAGTGCATCATACCAAACATGTAATGAAATTCTAATTCTTTTTTTTTTTTCATTGAGCCATTCTAGCTCAAAATTATATACCAAGCAAACACTAACTTGACATTGTGAAATTTAGTAGACCTAAACAAAATTGGGCGCCATTTTTGGATGTTTTAATTCATTTTCTACTCCCTACTGTGATGAAGCATTTGATATAAAAATAACTTCCGTTGTATTTTGATACAAAATGAGGCTTGTTTCAATTTTGCAAAAGCAAGATCTTACAAAAACTAGTAGTGCAAAACATTTCAGGCAAAAGTTTCTAATACGGGATTCTTACACTTTATTAGATACATGATTAATATCTAACAATAACAATTACATTTTGGCTACCATTTATAGGACATTTGAATTATATAATCTATAAGGTGTGGTTCCACCCCAGGTTCCCTCCAGTGTAATCTATAAGTAGTTCACAGACAAAAGAGTAAACTTGATTTACAGTTATACAACTATTGTAGTGGTTTTTGGTAAATAATGTTTCTTGTTATACCTTCAGGTGTATACCTGTATATGAAAAGATTTTTTGGGTTACCCACTCTAGAGCAAGCAACGTACAACTGTCCATGTGAAAAACACGGGCTCTCCAAATTAATGCCATCTACTTTAAGTGATTGACCTTGTGCTTTGTTTAGGTTAAGTTTTCACACAGGATTTTTTGGACCAGAACCTAAGGTGGTCCAAAATACGGGTAGCTGCGACTGGTCCTGTGATTGGGTCACATTTCCCCATGATTAGTTGGTGTGAATGAGCCTAGTTAGGAGGGAGTTTTTTCATACGGCCTGAAGAATGAACATCTCGTTTCTTTTTCCAGGAGATGGAACAAAATGGCTCCCAGAAAAAAAACAACTGACCGACTCCCATTGATTTAAATGGGAACCATCTTTTTGTTCAGGATTTTGAGGCGGATACGGCCTCAAAATCCAGACCATAAAACCCAGTGTGAACTTACCCTTAGGCCAGGGCAGATATAATTGTAACAGAAAGTCCACGGAGGAAAACTCTGTGTACTTTCTGTTCTAAGCGCTGCAAGAAGAACCGCGATGCATTCACGCCGCAGTTGTTCCCACAGCGCTTTAGTGCTGCGTTTCCAGCCCATGCTTTAAAGTCATAGCAAATGCAAGATGGATTGGGAACTGCAGAGGCTTAAAATTGAAGGTCACTTGGAAGCAACGCCTGACACTGACAAGATGTAATAGGAGGAATAGTAAATACAGAGCAGCCCTCACAGTTTATTAGAGTCCATTCACACGGAGGAAAATGACACTGAATTTTCAGAGCTGAAAAAAAGCCTCCCATTGATTTCAATGGGTTTGGATAGCTTTTTTTCCACTCGCGTAATTTTCTGCTAGCAGAAAATTCAGCACCAAATACAGCGCCATTTTCCTTTTTTGGCACTGATTTTGACACTGAATCTGCGTTAGAATCCACATGGAAAAAAACGCCTCCCCATAGAGTTCTATGGGTTCCACTCGTTTTATTTTTCCACTTGCGGAAAAAAAGCTTCCTTTAGGAGGATTCCGCCTGCAAAAACCAACGCAGTCAATGGGTGGCGTGAAATCCACGTCGTGGATTTGGGCACAGAATTGGCAAAAACCGCATGAAACAAAAACGCAAAAAGACTCAAAAAATGCTCCAAAAAACGCTTCAAAAAACCATTTCTTAATTCCTGAAGCTGATTTTTTCCTTGCCAAAAAACTCCGTTCTAGCAGAAAAAAAAACTTTGAAGTCAATGGGAGGCTTTTTTTTCAACGCTGAAATTCCTCACCAATTTCCTCCATGTGAATGGATCCATACTATGACCTGAAGCAGCTGACATCTCAGTAATGAAAACCGCCTCACAGGCCCATAGCAACTAATCAGAGTGCAGCTTTCACTTTACCTCAGCAGCTTCAGTGATTCAGCTCCTTGTATAGTCAGCAATAATGACAATCTTAGGGTGCATTCACATGATGTATTTTGGCACGTAATGTGCCACGTAGACGCTGTGCTATTTTGCAGCTGTGATTTTGCCTTGGTCACAAAATAGCGCCACGTATACGGTACTAGATCCCATTAAAAACATTGGGAGCGTATACGGCCCGCAAAAGCTCCCACGGCGTCTACGTGGCACATTACGTGCCAAAATACATTGTGTGAACCTGGCCTTACTATCAGGCAGATTTCGCCTGACCAATATTACTGCTCAGTAAGGCTGATTGCACACTACAGTGTTTTTCATGGGTCTCTGGGCCGTGGATTCTGCAGCTCCATAGGCTTCTATGGAGCTGCAAAATTTACAGCTTTGTGCACAAAGAAGTCTATTCAACCACCAAATCCATGGCCTGGAGGCCAATGAAAAATACTTTAGTGTGCAAGCAGCCACTAAGGAGACCAGAATATTTTTTGTCAGTGCATGCGCATGTATGTGTGTGTGCACGTGTGTGGTCCATGTGTGCATCTGTGCATGCGTGTGATCCATGGGTATGTATGCGTGTATGCGTGTATGCATGCACGTGTACTGTATATGTATGCATGTATGTGCGCGTGTGATCCATGTGTTTGTACGTGTGCAGTGCAAGTGTCTATGCGTGCAGTAGTTGTGCGTGCTCTGTTCATCCGTGTGTATAGTGTGCATCCATCCAAGTGTATTTACGTGCATGTGTGCTTGTATGTGGTGTGCATGTGTTATTTATAGGGTGGTGTTGTGATATTTATGGGGTAGTGCTTGTGTTGTGTGTGTCTAGAGTGGTCTGGTGTGTGTGTGGTGTGTAGTGGTATTTGTGTGGTGTTGTACTTGTGGGTTGGTGTATGTGTGCTGTCTGTGTGATGTTCATATGGTGTTTGTGAAATGTTTGTGTGTTGTGTGTGGTGGTGCAGCCCCTGTAGCACCGACTCTTTGGCACCGTCTCTATATTCCGTCCCTGTCAGTCACATCTGTTGTTTTCCCCTCAGCGTATTCACTTTCACATTTCCCCATTGTATGTACAGTACCTAACTTCGGGGGCCCAAATCTTATGACGGGGGGATGCTAGCGAGATGTAACGTGCGCAGTATTATACTCCTGTGGGTGGAGAAGGGGCGTGCCAAATTTCACCCAAATTGGGCGAGAACTGTGGATTTGTATAGAGCGGACTACTACAGAATTTGAGTTTTATATATATAGATTTGAATCATACATTCTGTAAAGGGTAGTTCAACCCCAGGTTTTGTCATAAATTAGTAAACCCTGAAGGTGACATCTTAGAGACATGTATCATTATTTTCTGTCTCTCCTTGTTTGGTAACTCCCCTTGTCCAGGGGGAGTGTTTGCTAATCATATTTTAATTCAATGGGCAACAAGTGAAGTCCATATGGTTTTAGAAATGCCCTAAATTTTGCAGCAGTAAGATTTAAAGGGATGCTATCATTAGAATCCCATTTTTTCTCCTTAACACGCAGGAATAGCCATAAGAAAGGCTATTTTTCTCTTACCTTTAGAAGTCTTCTCCGCGCCGCCATTCAGTAGATATGTAATAAATGGTATTCAAATGAGGTTTTTTTCAGCACTGTGGACGTTCCCCTGCGCTCAAACAGCACTGGTGGTGTCCCCAGTGCTGTAAGAAAACTCTCCAGCGCCGCCTCATCTTCTTTTGGTACGACTCTCTGCCACGTCCTCTGTGATGATTCTTCTTCCAGCATCTTCTGGATCTAAATCCCAGGCATGCGCACTCGGCTCTGCCATCAGGCCTCGGGCACAGTCGACTGCGCATGTCTGCAGCCGTTTTCTTGTCGCCGTTTACACGAACGTACTGTCAGGTATCTCTTCACAGTCTCTTCACTTTTACAGGTTTACACACAACTTTCACTACCACATACTTTACTCTGATGAGTCTTCAGCTTGAGGTGAGTTTGTTTACTTCTGACTAGCTGCTTGCATTAGTGCTGATTGGATGTTAGTCATAGACAGCAAGCAGTGTTCTTGATTGTGCTCAGATTTCTTTTCAGGGATCTTCTTAGCTTCATTATAACCAGGATTTTTAGTCTAGTGTTCCAGGATCTCCAACATTATGGCTATGGATGAGTTGGGAAGGGGGAGGGCATTCTTCACAACTCAGCTAGACTGTCAGGAACTCACAGCACCGATATCAACAGCCCTGGATCACAGAACAGGAAAGCTGACAGTGTGCTGAATTCAGTGCACTGTTGTCTTTCTAGCGGTATATAAAACCACATGTGTCTGAGGACATGAAAGGTCCCCCTTAAATGATCTTAACTGAAATTTGGTTATAGGAGTTGTCTAGGCAAAAATGGACAACCATTTTAATGTTTAAATCGTCTGGGGGCCAACACAATCCAGAAATGCAGCAAGGCCAGGTGCTAGTTCCACCCCAATTGAGCAGGCCCAGTTCAGACACTATGCAGTGCCCATCCACCTGCTTTGGATCCTTCTCTCTGGACATTTTCCCACCAGGATCTTCATCAGGGTATGCTTTCTCTTCCACTCCTCTTGTTCCTTCTCCACCCTGGTTTCATGAATGGAAGACAAAGTGCTTTGCAATTAATGAGTCTGAATCAGAGGAACTACACAGCGAAGGAGCTGCTTTACTGTATCCTGCAGCAAGTATCCTGCTGGATGTCTCCTCGCCAACTCCTAGTGGGCAGCATTGCCATCTATCACAGCACTAATATTGTCTCTGCGCTGTAGTTACGACAAATGACACATTGTCTCTGTATGGTTCATATCCTTAATCTGGTGTTTTTTCGATAGCCATACATGTCACATTCACTTTGACATAACTTTGGCTGTGTTTGCTTAGAGATATAGAAATTGAATAGTTCGGTTCCTAGGAGGCCTAAGAATATTCTACACTATGTTTAAAATGCTGCTCATTACGAATTTCTTCATTCTGAAATGTACTAGGGGCCCAAACTGCCAAACACGGAACAAATTTTAAGAGGTTTGCCCTTCTCTACTATCAACATTATATGATACTACAACATTATAGGCCATTTCATCATTACTTCATATTACAGTTATATAGTTCAGGCACATTTACACTAGCTTTTTTGCAGTATGTTTTAATAAAAAAAGATGCTTGTGTAGATAGTCAAAAGATGTCCTTTACTTACATGAGAACAGGATATTATTTTGCAGCCATACAAATACAAGTGTGGAAAACCCTAGTTGGAATGCACATATGTTGTGGGTACCAGAATTATGGATTATGTTGCAAACTGTAATCCATCTAATGCTGATTAGACTGAGGAGAGTAGTATAAGCATTTGTCTGATTTTATCTATTAATCCCAGGTATAGTAGGCATACACTTTTGCACAGGAGGATTTCTAGGTTGTGGCCCTAAGAATAGTTATGCATTGTCAGGAATATTGGCGACAGAGCCATGGGATCAATCATAAAACAACAGATGTGCCCTTCCTTACTTATACTCTTGGCTAGACACATCCAGTTATGTATCTTAGGTACCTTTTATCAAAAGCAACATGACCTCCAGATAAGTGAATTCAAAGGAATATGATAACTGTTCTATTTGTGTCTATGCGTGGTCGCTCAGTGGGTTGTGGAGGGAGGTGTGAACTGTAGCCTTTCAAGGCTTTTGTTAACATGTCTTGAATTGATTTAATGATAAATTGCTTTACTTACCTGTTAGTCTGGCAGATAAGTCTGATCATATTCAGAAGAGAAACTGTTGTTCAAGAGAAAGCTATGAGTCAGTGTTCTACAATGGGTGTCTGGCAGACCAACCAAAGGAAATGTGGTAAGGAAAAAGGGATGATGTTACAATTAGGATCAAGTAGAGCAACCAAGAAACAGGAACAGAATTCAGATGAGAAATGTATTATACCCAGGACAGGCTCCAGGTTCCAGGCCCCAGTGTAACAGTGTAACAGAGTAACTCATGTGCACTGCAGCAAAAAAAAAAAAAAAAAATTGGGTGTTTTTTTGCTGAGGTAGACCTACTGGAGTCAACTGTAATACAGTCCATTCCATACAAGTAGATACAACCTGTTCAGACATCAGAAAGTTAAGAGATATTTGAAGGGACATCTGTCTCGGAGGGGAGGCATTGTTAACTCCCAGCAATGACGCTAAGCTGTGAGGAATGCCCCACCGGTACAGGGCCATTGATGATTACTATCAGGATGGGGCCATTTCTCATACCCAGCCAGACTGTCAGGAAAGTCCTTGTGACAGCGGGCAGAGATAGGTGCCAAAACTAACGGCACTGATATTTCCAGCCCCGGGGCACGTAATAGAAAAGCCACAAGTACGCTGAATTTAGCGCACTGTCAGCTTTCTAGCGGTATATAAAACTGCATGTGCATGAAGACATGAAAGGACCTCTTTAATGTCCCCTGAGAAGGGGTTGGAAGTGCATCACCAGAGGTCTCAGAGGATGGTGATGGAAGGAAGATTATATAGGGAACTGAGAGAGAGGAGGGGTACACCAGTGTGTGTGTGTGTGTGTGTGGGGGGGGGGCTAACTGGAGAGCTGAGAAAGGGGAGAGGGTGCTCCAGAAGAAGCAGGAGGCTGTGTGGGGACTGATGAGACAGCACTGGCAGTATACAATGGTGAAATGATGATGATTATGATGCAGCCTGTAACAGCCTCACTCACTCCTTACCTCACAGGCCACACTCAAGTAGCAGGGGAAGGGAGCAGGGTACATCTGAACAGCCTGTGAGATCTCTCCCCTACACTCCTGACCTTGGGGCTGGGGGCTATAGTCATTTATTCAGATCTCAATCCCACCATATAAACTTTTTGTGCCTTTTTTTCAGCCTATATACTGTGAGGACCTGCATTGTTGAAGTCAATGGGAGCTCTTTTTCACAGCAGATTTTGAGGCGGATTCCATGTGAATGAGCGCTAAAGAAGCCAAACAAGTTCTGGAACAGCATGCTTTGGACAGATGAAGCCAAGATCAACATGTCCCAGAATAATGTGAAGAAGAAGAAGAATGGAGAAGGCTTGGAGTGGCTCATGATCTAAAGCACCCTACCTCACATACTCATCAGTCTTTACTGCTGTAAAATCTTCTTCCTGGTTTCTTGCATCATTTGGTGGGCGAGGTTTCACATGCAACCTGCCGTTTAGCTCTGCCCCCAAATTCATGTGTAGCTCCGCCCCCCCCCCCCCCCCCCATATTGGACTATGAAGTACAGGCAGGAGCAACTCCATTCTGTGTTACATACAGAGACTGCCTGTCTCTGCCATAATGAACACAACTGAATGAGCTAGCCTGATAACTGGGGGAACAGAAGAAATGAAAGCAGCTCCTCTCCCCTATCTGATAGCAGGACCTAGGTCACATGGTGTAGACACAGGAATAGCTAGATACACAGGCTCGCTCCCTGCACTTAGCCCCTCCTCCCTCCCCCCTGAGAGCAGCAGAGACATCACTTGAATCATGAGCAGCTAAGTCAGGGCTGTGGCCACAAAGAATTGAATAAAGTAAGATAGTGGACAAACAAAGCAGTTTTGCTGAAGCAATGTATTTAGGAAAAGTCTTACATCCACATTAACAAGCAGTATAGATAGGCTCCTTGTGATGGGACAACCCCTTTAAGTCACAAAGACCATTTGATCCTCCTCTTCTGCTCTTCTACCTCATGTTACATGTTGTAGGGGCAATTCTAGTTCACCCAAGATAAATTGCAAACGTTTTGGTTTTGTTAAAAGCCAAAACTTTCAGAAAATTGAGATTAAAAACATTTGGTTCTGAATCTGTTTGCTCTTCCCTACATAATACTTTAATAGCAGTACCACACAACTCTGTGTGAGCGCTCCCTTTATGGCATGTCCATGCAAATATTCTTGGGTTGTATGTTGTTGAGAAAACAACTGATCATTACAGATTAATGTAAAGTTCTTATTTCATTGGTAGAAGCTGCATCAATTTTTGGAATCAATTTTAGCATTTTAAATAACACAGTGCCAGTAAAATGCATTCACATTATTGTACCTGTGATTCAAATCAAAATTGCTTAGGAAAAGAACATGTCATTTTGTAAATGTGGTTTACCTCTTAAAAACCTTAATCACATTGAAAAATTACATCTGCGAGGAAACACCATCACATACTAATAGTTGGGTGTACAAAAGCAGTAGCTAAATAATCAGTGTACAGTACACCATGTAATGTATAAATCATCCCTGGTAAGGACATTATTTTGGATTTGGAGTGTGTTGTACATTATCATAAAGACTAATTTGGTGCACTCTTCAACAAGTCTAGAATCCTTTTGATTCCTGTGTATTGTGGCAACACTATATTTCTTGCTCGTACCGTGTCCATGTATTACTATCCAAAATGCACTCACCATTGCATTATGTTGGTAAATGATCACAAAAAATAGCAGCAATGGTTTGGTGACAAAGCTGACTGTAAGTATTGTATTTCGGATGGGGATCTTGCACTCTGCCTCTTCGATGGTCCAAGCATACAACACATGCTCTGTGCGCCATCTTTTCTTACACAAGGAGTAATGCACCTGCTCATGTAAGAAGGAAGTAAAGAAGATGAGGAAGAGGCGTCAACTACAATCAAGAAAGGGACGGGGATGTAAATTCAGGCCAATGATTCGGGTGCTCGGAGCACAGGCGGAAGGCCCCCTGTGTTCTGTGAACACTAATTTGCATAAGAAGAAACTGGCTTTAACAAGAATGTTCCACATTTACAGTTGATGGCTAGTAGTGACTTCGTCCGGACAGTCTAAATGTGTGGAAAATTAATCAGATCGATGCACATTGTGTAATAAATTTGTCACTTACAACTTACTAGAAGTAAGATATATTTCTGTTGCCTAGGCCAACACTCAATCACTACATGGTGCCATGATAGTACTCCAAATAGCCTCTAAACAATGCTTAGTTTTGTAGTAACCCTTTCTTGGCTCACTGGACTGAATGGCCGTAGACTTTTTCTGATCTCCACTGCTGCTCTCCTGCTGCATCTGATGAAAGCCAGGATTTGGATGATGATAATGATGATGATGATAAATTATAAACATTTTCATCACCGCTACATTCCCAGGTCATCAGGAGAATGGAGGAGATGGCCATCATGAGCTGGAGGGGAAGGCATATTGCAGCGAGACAGTTTTAACTGCCCCTTCACATATGCCCCCTGTGGATAAAATATTAATAGTCTCAGTCGAGCCTTAGTAAATATGTCTTTTTTACTCATTCGACTCCCATTGACTTTTTGCTCTGATCCCCAGCAAGTTGCCAAGAGAAGGGCCCCCCTATACTGTCCACACAATCCAACAAACATATGGACAAAGGTGTCTTGATGAGAATTAGTTAAAGAATAAAAACGGCAAAATAAATTTTAATACAGTAGATTGCTTTACATGTTTTTGCGAGATACATGCATTTAAGTAGAATTTTTAGAACAATATATTTTGCATTGTTCTTACATTCTGAATATTAAAGAGGTGAGCTTCTAGGTGAATGTGGCTTGGCAGCTAGCTATGAAAAGTTCTTGAAATAAGGTAAGAATGTGAACATTGTAGATATGCAAACACAAAGCACAAAGCAGAGCACCAGCTGGTGATCTTGCCAGAATAAACAAAAACATTAAAAACTGGATTTGGATAAAAGTACTGATAGAAGCGAATTATGCCAGTATTTATACAAGAGATAAGTAGGCTGTTGTGTGAAATAATGAAATAAAAAGGACTGGACATGGGTTTCAAATCTTTTAGCCTTGTACTTTTATTGCTGTGCCATACATACAACTCTATAAATGGAAAAACAATGGTAAATGTATGAAATCATATATTATACACAAGTTAATTGTAATTAGTTCGAGAAATAGGCATGACGGTAAGGCTGAGACCACACATTATGGACAATATGTGTTTGCTGGTAAAACAAATTAATTACGATAAATGTAATCTAATAAATCTAATCTATTAAATTAATAGATTTATATATAATTCTAGGTGTTTTTCCCCTCATTAATGTCACTAACTGTTGTTCTACAACTTATGAAAAAGCTTGTTTTCTTCTAGCAACAGCTGGGGATATGTGTTTGCTGATGTTTCTCGCCTTACCCTTGGTTCACATCTGCATTCGGTAATCTGTTCTGGGAGTCCACATGGGGACCACCTGAATGGACTACTGAATGCAATTGCAAGCGGTGTGTAGTGAAAGCACACAGACCCCATAGACTATAATGGGGTCCGTGTGCTTGCCGTGAGATCTCCGCACAAGTCATGTTCCTGTTCACATGTTCCCTGCAGAGATCTTGCAGCAAGCACACGGACCCCATTATAATCTATGGGGTCCATGTGCTTTCACTGGCACACCACTTTCTAGTGCATTTGGTATTCCATTCGGGGGAGTCTGCGTGGGTACCAATGCAGATGTGAATGAGGCCTGACATGTCACTGTCCATCCATTCAATGAAGCAGAAAACATGACTTGTTGGTAAAGGCAACCCTTTGCTAGTGTTGGTCTAATTCTGATACTGCCATGCAAATTGAAGCAGTTTTTATTGATGTAGTGTAGCTGTTAGTTGATAGCATAGGTGCAATGACCAGTCATATGCTTCAAAGGCCCCATATGCAGTAGGTACTAGAATCTTTCTAGTATTGACTAATAATTAGAGATGACAACACTAAAATGTTCGGGGTTCGAAATCCGATTCGAACAGCCGCACACTGTTCGACTGTTCGAACGGGTTTCGAACCCCATTATAGTCTATGGGGGGAAATGCTCGTTTCAGGGGTATGCAACATTCGATCAAATTCTACTTACCAAGTCCATGAGTGAGGGTTGGGCTGGATTCTTCTCCATGCGCAGTGTCCCATGTCCTCTTCCGGCCTTGAATTCACTCTGCTAGGCATCGGGCCTGGGCAGAGCCGACTGCGCATACCCGCACTACCAGCGGACATGCGCAGTCGGCTCTGCCCAGGCCCTATGCTTGGCAGAGTGAATTCAGAGTCGAAAGATGCCGCGGGGACGCTGCACAGGGAGAAGACTTCTAAAGGTAAGAGAAGAACCAGCGTTGATTGGCAATGTATAGCATTCTGCCAATCAATGCTGGTTCTGCATCGAACCTTAAACTTCGAACAGATAGTAGTACTCGATCGAGTACGAGTATTTCGAATACTGTAGTATTCAATCGAACACCTACTCGATCGAGTACTACTCGCTCATCTCTACTAATAATGTTTAATGTGTTTTTTCTTTAATTTTTTCACTGTTTTTAGGATATTTTATAAAATAGAGTGGTTTAGTACCTGCATTTTCGAGCATATTGCCTTGCTTTTCTCACTAACAACCATGTTCTTCAATAATCTTTTGATTAATATATTTATTTACTGTACATTAAGTTTAAGTTGAAAAGCACCACTAAAACTGGAAAAATTGAGGTTTATGGTTAGAAACTTGCCACGAGTTGGCTAATAAAAGCCACCCTGCATCTCAGTCGCATCAAATCACTGGCTAGCTTCAGCTCAGTTGTGTTTTCAAGATACATTTTAAGAAATGAATTCCTAAATGCCCAGTAAATAAAAAGAATTCACAATCTTTGAAAAGGAAAGATAATAATGAAGAACTGCCGTTTATATTGACCTTGGCATTGGATACAGAGAATTGCAATTGCAAGACTTGCCTAAAGGATACCACTGCGTGTGTATAGGGAATTTCATCTTCTTTCACTGTTGCTTGGAATTTAAGGATTTTTATTATGATGATGATAACACTACAGGTTTAAAAAGGTATTTCCATCTCAAGGATCATATGCAGACTTGTAGCTTAAGCTAAGTAAAGTGTTTTAGCCAATGCATTTCTTTATGCATCTTGCTCCATTTGTAAGGCCTGGTTCACATCTGCATTTGGTATTCTGTTCGGGGAGTCCGCTTGGGAACCCTCTGAATGGAATACCAAACACATTGACAAGTGGTGACCAGTGAAAGCACACGGACCCCATAGACTATAATGGGGTCTGTGTGTTTTCCGCACGGTGTCCGCATGAGTCATGCAGAGAGGAAAGTAGATCATGAAGTATTTCAGCTACACCGGAGATTAAGCAGAGCTGAGTGTGCTCTGAACCCTGCTGCATACTCAGCTCTGTTGCATCTCAGCACTGCTACATCTCGGCATAGGAATGCATTGACCAGTGTTGATTGACCGAATGCCATACAGAGTACAGAATTTGGCCAATCAACGCTGGTTCTGCTGGAAGAGGCGGAGTCTAAGATCGGTCCACAGCAGTCTCCTTTCTGGTCCGATGTTAGACTCCGCCTCCTCACAGACGAGCCTCCAGCAGAACCAGCGTTGACTGGCCGAATGCTATACTCTGGATGGCATTCGGCCAATCAACGCTGGTCAATGCATTCCTATGGGAAAAAGTCAGCTCCCGCATATCGCAAGCTGACAGGATTCCCGACGTAATACAGTGACTTGGGCTTGTTAGATGCCCCCAGACATGCTTCCCCTGCTGTCCCAGTTGCATTCCAGGGGTGTCATAGTGGACTTGGTGACCCTCCTGAATCAAACATTGGTTTCCCCCTAAACGAGTATTTATTTCCCATAGACTATAATGGGGTTCGATGTTCGATCGAACAGTCGAGTATTGAGCGGCTACTCAAATCAACCTCGAACTTTGAACATTTGTCTGTTCACTCATATTTAGTTATTTTACATTAAATTAAGTTTTGTAGATTTACCACACTGCTTCATACACCATAGCATATGCATAACAGATGACCACTATAGTGTTTGTTGTTTTACCTTTTTACCCTAACATCTTTTTTAAACTGTAATTTTTATTAAATTTTACAATAAAATTTTAACAACAAAATAGATACTCAAAAAACAACAATATCACAAGAGGAGATCTAAACAACCACGGCCATCCTGGACCGTGTAAAACAATCGACATTTTACAAAAAACAGACAAAAAGACTAAACCAAACTAAGAGGGAGAGGAAATGGGGAAGGGGAGGAGAGAAAGGGAGAGACAAGGGTAACAGGCAAGCAAAAAAGGAGAAGAAAAATAAAAAATTGTGAGTAATACAGTAAGCATCCCAGGAGGACCAAATAGAGTTGAAACCTTCCACCGTATGATTCAAGGTGGCTATCATATATTCAAGGCTGCGCACGTCCTTTAGGCATACAATCAATTTAGACTGCGTGGGCTGGAGCACATCCTTCCAATGACGGGAATAATAAGAGTTTTCGCACCAGTACATAGGTACAAAAACAGACGAGAAGTCTTCTTACCCAGCTGCCTAGGGGGGAGATTAAGTAAATAGACCACTGGGTCTAGCGAGACTCCTTGAATAAAAAGACCCTCCGTAATATGCTGCACCTCCACCCAAAAAGGCCGAATGAGAGAGCAATCCCTAAATAGATGGTATACCATGCCCAAGGAAGATTGACAACAGAGTTTACTCTAATATCTAAAAGATCTTGCAACCATCAGATCATGCCTGGAAATCTTTGGAGATTGAAGTCTGTGATTATCTAATTTCTGTTTTAAGAGACAGCAAATGGTTAAAATAAAATGAAAAATATTGAAACCTGCAATCTGCATCTTTGCATGAAATTCCTGTGTTTTTAAATATACAAAAGGAACATCCTGCTACTGTTATAATATTGTAAGTACAAAGTTATTCTTATTTTAGCCTTCATGTTTTTTTCAGCTATGATGTACATTCATTCAAAGAAGAAGCCACAAGAACAGCACTTTTTCATTGTATACAAGGAAGCATGTCGCTTCATGCTTTAAATCACTCTCACAATGCTTCACAATGTATTCAAATAGATTTGTTTTATCCCTTGCTTTTACTGTATTAGTTTCAGACTTTGGCAGCATTCCTGCATCAACTTTAAGTGCCCCAGATGGATTCTGTTCTCCAAATTTTGCATCCCGAACCAAAAGTCATTACAGTTACATTGAATGTGGTCATATTTCATTGCAATTTGTATGCGATCCATCATTGACTCTTTATGTATCCTTACCACCTGTTCAAGTTTACTTGAGCCAGTACTTTCTTCACCAAATCTCTGTTATGCTTACTTTGCATTATAGCTAGAAAAAGTCTATAATATAGAAGGGATTTTATTCTCCGGCTGAAGCAATACTAAGTATGATTAATTGAGACACAGTCTCTACTCTGTAATAACTAATCACAATGGAAAGAAGTAGGATTATGTGTAATGATGCTGCATTCTATTGGGAACTCTTACAACAAGAGATATGTATTTAATATATAAACGCAATTAGCTGTAATAAGCTTTTGGTCATTAAAAGTACTGTACATAGTACAGCAATGTTTTATTAAATGTTTTGGGTAAGATTCATGAATAATTGTTCCCTTTTCAGACATATACATGTAATCTAACATATAGGGATATAACTGTGTGCCTACAGTATACATTCTATCTATCTATCTATCTATCTATCTATCTATCTATCTATCTATCTATCTATCTATCTATGTATCGGTGTTCATTATGGATCTGTCAAAAAAGTAGATAGTTTACATATAGAAGACAAATCTTATCCTTTATGGATAGCAAACAATTTATAACTTTTAGGAATATACGTTAATTGATTAATTTGGTTAATTTCCAATATGGTTAACTTTCAATTTTTGGAAATCAATTCAGCACAATATCGTGACATGCTAACAAAAGCTACAAGTTCTCAACTGCGTGGTCACACATAAAAAATTAGATACTTAGCATATAATGTGGAGATATGTGGATATATATATATATATATATATATATATATTATAAATAATAATAATAATAATAATAATAATAATAATAATAATAATAATAATAATAATACATTTTATTTATATAGCGCCAACATATTCCGTAGCGCTGTACAATTTGTAGGGTTCAAATACAGACAGAAAGATACATTACAAAGAAAGTCATTTTACACAATGGGACTGAGGGCCCTGCTCGCAAGAGCTTACAATGTATGGGCTAGAGGGGGTGACACAAAAGGTAGCAGGGGCGGTATTGCTTATGGGTCAGACACTTTTGTAATAGAGGTTACTGTCATTACACAAACATAAAACTTTATGAGCCATCAACAGTTGTGTCCTTCTACATGTGGATGGAGCTTGGTCCTATAAAGTTAGCATGAGATGACATCATATCATGTGGGGAAATGTGGGAGCAGGGAGAGAGGAGGGTTAAATTTTGGGGATTCTAATTATAGCATGGAAGGGTTTACGTTAGAAATTGTGATAGGCTTGTTTGAAAAGATGTGTGTTTAGTTTGTGTTTGAACCTGTAGAAATTAGGAGTTAATCTGATTGTCCGGATTAGAGCATTCCAGAGGAGTGGTGCAGCTCGGGAGAAGTCTTGTATACGAGCGTGGGATGTACTGTAAGTGTTAGGTCATTGAGTGAACGGAGAGTACGGGTTGGGCAGTAGACAGAGATGAGGGAGGAAATGTATGGAGGTGCGGCATTATGGAGAGCCTTGTGGATGAGAGTGATAACTTTATATTTTATTCTATAATGAATAGGCAGCCAATGTAGTGACTGGCACAGACCAGAGGCATCGCTGTAGCGTCTAGACTGATAGATGAGCCTGGCCGCTGCATTCAGAATAGATTGTGGAGGGGAGAGTTTAGTGAGGGGAAGACCGATTAGTAAGGAGTTACAGTAGTCAAGGTGAGAATGAATCAGAGATACAATGTGTCTTTAGTGTATCTCTGGTAAGGAAAGGGCGTATTCTGGAGATGTTTTTGAGGTGGAGGTGACATAATTACATTAGAGATTAGAGATGAGCGAATACAGTTCGATCTAATAGGTATTCGACATATTCGATTTCGGTCGAATACCACGCGGCAAATGCAGTAAAAATTCTTATCCCCTCCCACCTTCCCTGGCGCTTTTTTTGCACCAATAACTGTGCAGGGAAGGTGGGACAAGAAACAGAAAAACGCAGGCATCGAAAAAAATAGGAAAAAGTCATTGGTTGGCTAAATCAGGTGACCTCCGATTTATAAGAATAGTGTCATCCATATCCATGTCAGATGCGGTTTGGTGAGATAGGGAGAGACATCGTGATCAGGGTCAGAGAGAGATTTTAGCTTCTGCTAGGCAGGAAAACTGAAAATCAACAGGGTAGCACAAAGGGACAAGGACAAGGACGGAGGTGTGGATATTCAGCTGGGGATCCAGGCCGCAGTCGAGCTACTGTGGATCCAATGGCTACTGGAGAGGGACAGCTATCAGTGTGCTCATCCACGTCAAGCAGGGTGCAGGGTACAATGCTGACGAGGCCTGAGCACCAGGTACTGGTGTTACAGTGGATAGCGGATATTGCTTCCAGCGGCATTTGCACCAGCAAGTCAGCCACTACCTCTAGGCGTGTTACTACACAACAGTCTGCCTCTCCTGGCGACTTATTGGTTATGGACCTGCAACCAGCATGTCCCATCCTCAGTGCTAATGACTAGACACAGTTCCATGTTTCTGTTCCCGATCACAAGTTCCTCCTCCTCCTCCACCACCACCACAATCACCGTTGAAAAACATATAAAATCACCCCATTAAGACTAACCCCAAGGGCCTTAAAATACTTTTTTTAGGGCTCACGCCAAGTGCCTGAGAAATTTTTTTTATGGTACACCCCAAGTGCCTGAAAACTAATTTATTATGGATCACCCCAAGGGCCAAAAACTAAAACTGTCAGGATACGGAGTCGCCGCGGTCTCCTTGCTGCGCGGCGTCTCCCTGGGAGACGTGTTAGGCTGTATTCACACAGAGTAACGCCAGGCGTTTTTTGTGTGTTTTTTTGCACATAGCGCCGCGTTTACGCTGCGTTTACGCCGCGTTAACGCCGCGCTATTTAGCGGTGGCGTTGCCCGGCGTTAACGCGGCGTAAACGCGGCGCTATGTGCAAAAAACACACAAAAAACGCCTGGCGTTACTCTGTGTGAATACAGCCTTAGGAGTTCTATTGGGTGTGCTTAGGTCATTAAGGGTTAATCTTTTCCTTACCTTCAGTCTCCATGTCATTAGCCATCAGGTGTATTCTCTGCTGCTATTTAAACTCCACCCAGGCATGGATCCTTGCCAGCCATTCACTTTGTGGTTCCTGGTTCCCCTGCTCAGTCTGATTCCCTGTCTGTTAATATTCGGTCTGTTTTCTTGGTTAATCTGCCCAGCTTGTATTTTTGACTATCCCTTGTCTTTTGATTTGGTACCTTTATTATATCTCCTGGCTCGACCTCTTGCTCGTCTGACCTCGCCTTCTCTTCTGTGTCTTGCTGGGACTTGTGGTCCTCCCTGGTTCCATGCTGTTTTAGTCTTTTGTTTTGCATTGCAGTTACACTGAGCTTTCTGTTTAGGTGTGACCCCCGTGACTCCAGTCCCTAGGACTTTCAGGGCCTCCTCTCCCCTTATCCTAGCCGCCGGATAGAAGTGTCAGGAGCCTTGGTAGGCGCACTTCAATTAGGAAGTGCATGGGTCTGCCTCATCTCAGATATTACAGCATAGTTATAGCTGCAGGGCCTGCGACCCCTTTTGTCATTAGCTGCACAGTGTTGCTTTCCCAGCTGTGTCACTTTGCACTGCCTGACCCTGACTCCAATCCTTACGTAATGGCTGGCCCTTACCCTAGGCAGGCCGCCCGGCGGTTTAGTATGGATGCCGAACACTCCGTAACTGACCGACTGGACGAACTGTCAAGGCAGGTGCAGGGCATGGCTGGGTTAATTAACCAAGTCTCGCAGCGTCTGGAGGCTTTGCCTGATCCAGCATCAGCCGCTGCAGGTGCTTCTATTCAATCACCAGTTTTTCCCACATTGAATACCCGTCAGGATCCTAAAATGCTCTTGCCTGACCGTTTTGACGGTAAACCAGACAGATTCCGAACATTTCGGGAATCTTGCCGTTTATTTTTTCGTTTTAATTTCCTTTCTTCTGAAGCAGAGCAGGTGGCGCTGGTGGTGTCCCTTCTACGAGGGTCACCACAAGACTGGGCCTTGGCGATACCTGCTGGAGCTCCTGAATGGAATTCATTAAATAAGTTTTTTCAAACATTAGGTCAGATTTATGATGACCCTAATAGAGTTGCCTTGGCCGAGTCCCATCTGTTGTCTATTCAGCAGGCAGTTAGAACTGCTGAGGACTATTCTACGGAGTTTCGCCAGTGGAGCTCGCAATCAGGGTGGACAGACAGACCTTTGTTAACCCTTTTTAGACAAGGCTTATCAGATTCTGTAAAAGATGCTCTAGTAAGTCATCCAGTCCCTGAAAATCTAGGAGACTTTATGTCCTTGGCTATTTCTATTGATAGGAGGCTTAGGGAAAGGCGTAGAGAGAAATTAAGCAAACCTGGGTCCTCAGCTAAATCCTGTTCTGTCCTTTCGGAACCTATACCTCCTTCTGCTGTCCCTACCTCTAGTCCTATACCTAAAGAAGAACCAATGATATTGGGGTCCACAACCGCCTCCAGGAGAAAGTATCGCCTAGAAAACGCTCTGTGTCTGTATTGCGGCAAACCTGGACATATCCTGAGAAACTGTCCAACCAGACCTAAACCACCGCCGGGAAACGCCAATGCCTGAGTGATTTCCGGGAGGGTCACTCAGGCACACAGGTACCTCCTAATAATATTGAGAAATGTTTACTCCCTGCTATTCTTGTTAATGGTAATAAAACTTTTGCATGTCAGGCGATGGTGGATTCAGGTGCCGCCATGAATTTCATCCATGAAGTGGTGGCACAAGCCCTAGGAATTGAATTGATTCCCTTGAAATACCCATTTCAGGTATCTGGAGCAGATCTAACCCCTTTGTCTGAAGGGAAAATCTTAGCCCGTACTGCTGAGGTGCAGTTTTTTGTCGGCAGTTTACATGTTGAAAAAGTGTCATTTTTTGTTATGAAAAAACTTGCTGCAGACGTTATTCTTGGTTTACCCTGGTTGCGTGTACATAATCCAGTGTTTAATTGGGAAACTTTGGAGTTGGTTAGATGGGGAGATTCCTGTACTTCTCATATTAATACTGTTTGTACTATCAAAAATGATATCAAAATTCCGGAATTTATTACCGAGTTCAAAGACGTCTTTGACGAGCTCAGTGCGGAGGCCTTGCCTCCACATCGACCTTATGACTGCGCAATTGATTTGGTTCCTGGAGCTAAACTACCCAAAGGTCGCATTTTTAACCTTTCAGCTCCTGAGCGCAAGTCCATGCGCCAGTACATTAAAGAGAGCCTATCTAAAGGACATATCCGACCTTCAGTTTCTCCTGTGGGGGCGGGGTTTTTCTTCGTTGAAAAAAAAGATGGTGGCCTCCGACCTTGTATTGACTACAGGGAGTTGAATAAGATTACGGTCAAAGACCAACATCCTCTGCCACTCATTCCGGATCTTTTTAACCAGGTGGTGGGGGCTCGATGGTTTTCTAAAATTGACCTCCGCGGAGCTTACAACTTGATTCGGATAAGAGACGGGGATGAGTGGAAAACCGCATTTAATACCCCTGAAGGTCATTTTGAATACCTAGTTATGCCTTTTGGTTTGAGCAATGCTCCGGCGGTATTTCAACGTTTTGTGAATGACATTTTTAGGGATCTGTTAGGTAGATATCTAGTAATTTATTTAGATGACATCCTCATATTCTCATCGGATTGGGAGTCACATCAGCAACATGTAAAAGAGGTTCTTCTTAGGCTACGTCAAAACCACCTCTGTGCTAAGTTATCCAAGTGTCAATTTGGAGTCCAGGAGATAGGTTTTTTGGGATACATCCTTACTCCTGGTACCATTGGTATGGATCCCAGAAAGGTATCTGCAGTACTTGAATGGGAGAAACCTACTACCTTAAAAGAAGTTCAGAGGTTTCTAGGTTTCGCCAACTATTACTGAAAATTTATCTGAAATTTTTCTTCTATTGTTAAACCTCTCACCGATTTGACCAAAAAGGGGGCGGATCCTGCCTCCTGGACACCAGAGACGGAGGTAGTGTTCGCCACCTTAAAACAACTCTTTACTAGAGATAAGCGAACACTAAAATGTTCGAGGTTCGAAATTCGATTCGAACAGCCGCTCAATGTTCGTGTGTTCGAATGGGTTTCGAACCCCATTATAGTCTATGGGGAACAGATACTCGTTAAGGGGGAAACCCAAATCCGTGTCTGGAGGGTCACCAAGTCCACTATGACACCCCAGGAAATGATGCCAACACCTCTGGAATGACACTGGGACAGCAGGGGAAGCATGTCTGGGGGCATCTAACACACCAAAGACCCTCTATTACCCCAACATCACAGCCTAACAACTACACACTTTACACACTCAATACCACCTCTCTGACAGTAGGAAAACACCTTGAAACATGTGTATTTGGCACTTGCAGTGAGGAGAGCTTGTCACCAGCAGTGAATTTGGCCCTTGTAGTAAGTTGAGGTTGGCACCAACATTTGTTTTGAAAATCAGGGTGGATTGAGCCTCTAACCAGCAGAGTTTGGGCAAATTCATGGTGGAGGGAGCCTCTAAACACCCCAGTTTGGGCAAATTCATGGTGGAGGGAGCCTCTAAAAACCCCAGTTTGGACCAATTCATGGTGGAGGGAGCCTCTAACCAGCCCAGTTTGGACCAATTAATGGTGGAGGGAGCCTCTAACCAGCCCAGTTTGGACCAATTCATGGTGGAGGGAGCCTCTAAACAGCCAAGTTTTGGGAAATTCATGGTGGAGGGAGCCTCTAACCAGCCCAGTTTGGACCAATTCATGGTGGAGGGAGCCTCTAAACAGCCAAGTTTTGGGAAATTCATGGTGGAGGGAGCCTCTAACCAGCCCAGTTTGGACCAATTCATGGTGGAGGGAGCCTCTAAAAAACCCAGTTTGGACCAATTCATGGTGGAGGGAGCCTCTAAACAGCCCAGTTTGGGCAAATTCATGGTGGAGGGAGCCTCTAACCAGCCCAGTTTGGACCAATTAATGGTGGAGGGAGCCTCTAAACAGCCCAGTTTGGGCAAATTCATGGTGGAGGGAGCCTCTAACCAGCCCAGTTTGGACCAATTCATGGTGGAGGGAGCCTCTAACCAGCCCAGTTTGGACCAATTAATGGTGGAGGGAGCCTCTAAAAAACCCAGTTTGGACCAATTCATGGTGGAGGGAGCCTCTAAACAGCCCAGTTTGGGCAAATTCATGGTGGAGGGAGCCTCTAACCAGCCCAGTTTGGACCAATTAATGGTGGAGGGAGCCTCTAAACAGCCCAGTTTGGGCAAATTCATGGTGGAGGGAGCCTCTAACCAGCCCAGTTTGGACCAATTCATGGTGGAGGGAGCCTCTAACCAGCCCAGTTTGGACCAATTCATGGTGGAGGGAGCCTCTAAACAGCCCAGTTTGGGCAAATTCATGGTGGAGGGAGCCTCTAACCAGCCCAGTTTGGGCAAATTCATGGTGGAGGGAGCCTCTAACCAGCCCAGTTTGGACCAATTAATGGTGGAGGGAGCCTCTAAACAGCCCAGTTTGGGCAAATTCATGGTGGAGGGAGCCTCTAACCAGCCCAGTTTGGACCAATTCATGGTGGAGGGAGCCTCTAACCAGCCCAGTTTGGACCAATTAATGGTGGAGGGAGCCTCTAAAAAACCCAGTTTGGACCAATTAATGGTGGAGGGAGCCTCTAAACAGCCCAGTTTGGGCAAATTCATGGTGGAGGGAGCCTCTAACCAGCCCAGTTTGGACCAATTCATGGTGGAGGGAGCCTCTAACCAGCCCAGTTTGGACCAATTAATGGTGGAGGGAGCCTCTAAAAAACCCAGTTTGGACCAATTCATGGTGGAGGGAGCCTCTAAACAGCCCAGTTTGGGCAAATTCATGGTGGAGGGAGCCTCTAACCAGCCCAGTTTGGACCAATTAATGGTGGAGGGAGCCTCTAAACAGCCCAGTTTGGGCAAATTCATGGTGGAGGGAGCCTCTAACCAGCCCAGTTTGGACCAATTCATGGTGGAGGAAGCCTCTAACCAGCCCAGTTTGGACCAATTAATGGTGGAGGGAGCCTCTAAAAAACCCAGTTTGGACCAATTCATGGTGGAGGGAGCCTCTAAACAGCCCAGTTTGGGCAAATTCATGGTGGAGGGAGCCTCTAACCAGCCCAGTTTGGACCAATTAATGGTGGAGGGAGCCTCTAAACAGCCCAGTTTGGGCAAATTCATGGTGGAGGGAGCCTCTAACCAGCCCAGTTTGGACCAATTCATGGTGGAGGGAGCCTCTAACCAGCCCAGTTTGGACCAATTAATGGTGGAGGGAGCCTCTAACCAGCCCAGTTTGGACCAATTCATGGTGGAGGGAGCCTCTAAACAGCCCAGTTTGGGCAAATTCATGGTGGAGGGAGCCTCTAAAAAACCCAGTTTGGACCAATTCATGGTGGAGGGAGCCTCTAACCAGCCCAGTTTGGACCAATTAATGGTGGAGGGAGCCTCTAACCAGCCCAGTTTGGACCAATTCATGGTGGAGGGAGCCTCTAACCAGCCCAGTTTGGACCAATTCATGGTGGAGGGAGCCTCTAAACAGCCCAGTTTGGGCAAATTCATGGTGGAGGGAGCCTCTAAAAAACCCAGTTTGGACCAATTCATGGTGGAGGGAGCCTCTAAACAGCCCAGTTTGGGCAAATTCATGGTGGAGGAAGCCTCTAACCAGCCCAGTTTGGACCAATTAATGGTGGAGGGAGCCTCTAAACAGCCCAGTTTGGGCAAATTCATGGTGGAGGGAGCCTCTAAAAAACCCAGTTTGGACCAATTCATGGTGGAGGGAGCCTCTAAACAGCCCAGTTTGGACCAATTAATGGTGGAGGGAGCCTCTAAACAGCCCAGTTTGGACCAATTAATGGTGGAGGGAGCCTCTAACCAGCCCAGTTTGGACCAATTCATGGTGGAGGGAGCCTCTAACCACCCCAGTTTGGACCAATTAATGGTGGAGGGAGCCTCTAACCAGCCCAGTTTGGACCAATTCATGGTGGAGGGAGCCTCTAAAAAACCCAGTTTGGACCAATTCATGGTGGAGGGAGCCTCTAAACAGCCCAGTTTGGGCAAATTCATGGTGGAGGGAGCCTCTAAACAGCCCAGTTTGGACCAATTAATGGTGGAGGGAGCCTCTAACCAGCCCAGTTTGGACCAATTCATGGTGGAGGGAGCCTCTAAATAGCCAAGTTTGGACCAATTCATGGTGGAGGGAGCCTCTAAAAAACCCAGTTTGGACCAATTCATGGTGGAGGGAGCCTCTAACCAGCCCAGTTTGGACCAATTAATGGTGGAGGGAGCCTCTAACCAGCCCAGTTTGGACCAATTAATGGTGGAGGGAGCCTCTAACCAGCCCAGTTTGGACCAATTCATGGTGGAGGGAGCCTCTAAACAGCCCAGTTTGGGCAAATTCATGGTGGAGGGAGCCTCTAAACAGCCCAGTTTGGGCAAATTCATGGTGGAGGGAGCCTCTAACCAGCCCAGTTTGGACCAATTCATGGTGGAGGGAGCCTCTAACCAGCCCAGTTTGGACCAATTAATGGTGGAGGGAGCCTCTAAAAAACCCAGTTTGGACCAATTCATGGTGGAGGGAGCCTCTAAACAGCCCAGTTTGGGCAAATTCATGGTGGAGGGAGCCTCTAACCAGCAGAGTTGGTGGAAATCAGGGTGGAGGGAGCCTCTAACCAGCAGAGTTGGGGGAAATCAGGGTGGAGGGAGCCTAGTATTAGCAGAATTGTGCAACGCTTATGGTGGATGAGTATGAGGATGCGGAGGAATTGGAGAGGTTGAGTACAGACATGGAGTTTCATGTTGGGGTGCTTTACACAGGTGGGCACAAAAATGACGGCTCTACCCAGTGGTGGTTCATTTTTATCAAAGTGAGCCGGTCGGCACTCTCAGCTGACAGACGGGTGCGCTTGTCAGTGATGATGCCACCGGCTGCACTGAACACCCTCTCAGATAGGACGCTGGCGGCAGGACAGGACAGCACCTCCAAGGCATATAGGGCAAGTTCAAGCCACAGGTCCAACTTCGACACCCAATACGTGTAGGGCGCAGAGGGGTCGGAGAGGACAGGGCTGTGGTCGGAAAGGTATTCCCGCAACATGCGCCTATACTTCTCACGCCTGGTGACACTAGGACCCTCCGTGGCGGCACTTTGGCGAGGGGGTGCCATCAAGGTGTCCCAGACCTTAGACAGTGTGCCCCTCGTTTGTGTGGACCGGTGAGAACTTGGTTGCCTACTGGAGGAACTGCCCTCCCTGCCGCCAACGTCACATGCTGGAAACATCTCCATCATATTCTGCACCAATTGCCTGTGGCAAGCATTGATGCGATTGGCCCTCCCCTCTACCGGAATAAAAGACGAGATGTTGTTTTTATACCGGGGGTCAAGGATAGCAAAGATCCAGTACTGGTTGTCCTCCATGATTTTGACAATACGCTTGTCGGTTGTAAAGCACCCCAACATGAACTCAGCCATGTCTGCCACAGTGTTAGTTGGCATGACTCCTCTGGCCCCACCGGAAAGTTCAATCTCCATTTCCTCCTCATCCTCCATGTCTACCCATCCGCGCTGCAACAATGGGATGATTCGAAGTTGCCCGGAAGCCTCCTGTATCACCATCACATCATCGGACAACTCTTCTTCCTCCTCCTCCTCCTCCTCCTCCTCCTCCTCCATTAAACGCAGTGAAGCGGACAGATGTGTGGACCTACTCTCCAGCTGTGACGGATCGGATGCTATCCCTAACTCCTCTGTGTGATCTGAGTTATCCCTGATGTCAATCAGGGATTCTCTCAGAACACACAAGAGCGGGATTGTAAGGCTCACCATCGCATCCTCAGAGCTCACCCTCCTTGTGGACTCCTCAAAGACCCGTAGGATGTCACAAAGGTCTCTCATCCATGGCCACTCATGGATGTGAAACTGAGGCAGCTGACTTTGTGGCACCCTAGGGTTTTGTAGCTGGTATTCCATCAAAGGTCTCTGCTGCTCAACCACTCTATTCAACATCTGAAACGTTGAGTTCCAGCGTGTGGGGACGTCGCACAAAAGCCGGTGTTGTGGCACATGCAGGCGTTGCTGGAGAGATTTTAAGCTAGCAGCGGCTACTGTCGACTTGCGAAAGTGGGCGCACATGCGCCGCACTTTCACCAGTAGCTCTGGAACATTGGGGTAGCTCTTTAGGAAACGTTGCACCACTAGGTTGAAGACGTGGGCCAGGCATGGAACATGTTGGAGTCCGGCAAGCTCCAGAGCTGCTACCAGGTTCCGGCCGTTATCACAAACGACCATGCCTGGGCCCAGGTGCAGCGGCTCAAACCATATTGCCGTCTCATCGAGGAGGGCATCCCTCACCTCGGAGGCAGTGTGCTGTCTGTCCCCCAAGCTGATCAGCTTCAGCACAGCCTGCTGACGTCTACCAACGCCAGTGCTGCAACGTTTCCAACTCGTAGCTGGGGTCAATCTAACAGCGGAGGAGGAGGCGGTGGCGGAGGAGGAGGCGGTAGAGGAGGAGGAGGAGGGGGGTGTTCTTCTCGTGTCCCTGCCAGGAATGTTAGGCGGGGAGACGAGGTACACCGGGCCAGTTTGGGAAGCAGTCCCAGCCTCAACTACATTCACCCAGTGTGCCGTCAGTGAAATGTAGCGTCCCTGTCCGCATGCACTTGTCCACGCGTCGGTGGTCAAGTGGACCTTTGTGCAAAGCGCGGAACTAAGGGCCCGCCTGATGTTGAGTGACACGTGCTGGTGCAAGGCGGGGACGGCACACCGGGAGAAGTAGTGACGGCTAGGGACGGCATAGCGAGGTGCCGCAGTTGCCATCAGGTCCAGGAAGGCGGGAGTTTCAACAAGCCGGAACGCCAACATCTCCTGGGCCAGCAGTTTAGCGATGTTGGCGTTCAAGGCTTGCGCGTGTGGGTGGTTAGCAGTGTATTTCTGCCGCCGCTCCAATGTCTGAGAGATGGTGGGTTGTTGTAAAGAAACGCCTGATGGTGCCTTTGATGGTGCAGGAGAAGGAGATAAGACAGGACCAGGGGAGGATGAGGTAGAAGTCAACAAAGTGGCGGAGGCAGATGAAGTGGTGTCCTGGCTCGTCCTCTGGAGTGCATCGCCAGCACAGTCAGCAGTGGCAGTGGCAGAGGCAGAGGCAGTGGCAGAGGCAGTGGCAGTGGCGTGAACGGCAGGCGGCCTTTGTCCTGCCGTTGCTGCCTGCCACTGATTCCAGTGCTTGGATTCCAAATGACGGCGCATTGAAGTGGTGGACAGGTTGCTCTTCTCAGAGCCCCTAATCAATTTCGAGAGGCAAATTGTGCAGACAACACTATATCTGTCCTCGGCGCATTCCTTGAAAAAACTCCACACCTTCGAGAAACGTGCCCTCGAGGTGGGAGTTTTTCGGGGCTGGGTACGAACTGGAACATCTTGGGAGATTCCGGGTGTGGCCTGGCTTCGCCTAAGCTGCTGACCTCTGCCTCTGCCTCTAGCTACCCTTTTTGGTGCTGCACCTGCCTCAACATCCACACTACTTTCCCCGCTTGACATCCCCCCTGTCCAGGTCGGGTCAGTGTCCTCATCATCCACCACTTCCTCTTCCAACTCCTGTCTCATCTCCTCCTCCCGCACAATGCGCCGGTCAACTGGATGCCCTGACGGCAACTGCGTCACATCATCGTCGATGAGGGTGGGTTGCTGGTCATCCACCACCAAATCGAACGGAGATGGAGGAGACTCTAGTGTTTGAGCATCTGGACACAGATGCTCCTCTGTTAGGTTCGTGGAATCGTGACGTGGAGAGGCAGGTTGAGGGACAATGAAAGGAGCGGAGAACAGCTCTGGGGAGCAGGGACAGTTTGGGTTATTGTTCTGTAAAGCTTCGGAATTTTGGGAGGAAGGAAGACAAGACTGTTGGGTAATAGGAGGAGAGGAGGCAGAGTCTGACTGGCTGCTGGACAATGTGCTGTAAGCGTTCTCTGACAGCCATTGCAAGACCTGTTCCTGGTTCTCGGGCCTACTAAGGTTTGTACCCTGCAGTTTAGTTAATGTGGCAAGCAACCCTGGCACTGTGGAGTGGCGCAATGCTTGCTGCCCCACAGGAGTAGGCACGGGACGCCCTGTGGCTTCACTGCTACCTTGCTCCCCAGAACCATTCCCCCGACCTCGCCCACGGCCTCGTCCACGTCCCTTTCCGGGAGCCTTGCGCATTTTGAATTCCTAGTTAGAAATTGGCACTGTATACCAGTAGTAAAAATTGTGGGTGCACGTAACCCCAATATATTCTTTGAATTACCAGTGAGAAACTGGCACTATATGGCAGTAGCAAGAAATGAGGGTATTTGTATTCCCAATATATTCTTTGAATTCCCAGTCAGACAATGGCACTGTATACCAGTAGTAAAAATTGTGGGTGCACGTAACCCCAATATATTCTTTGAATTCCCAGTCAGACACTGGCACTATATGGCAGTAGCAAGAAATGAGGGTATTTATAACCCCAATATATTTTTTGAATTCCCAGTCAGACAATGGCACTGTATACCAGTAGTAAAAATTGTGGGTGCACGTAACCACAATATATTCTTTGAATTACCAGTCAGAAACTGGCACTATATGGCAGTAGCAAGAAATGAGGGTATTTATAACCCCAATATATTCTTTGAATTCCCAGTCAGACAATGGCACTGTATACCAGTAGTAAAAATTGTGGGTGCACGTAACCCCAATATATTCTTTGAATTACCAGTCAGACACTGGCACTATATGGCAGTAGCAAGAAATGAGGGTATTTGTATTCCCAATATACTCTTTGAATTCCCAGTCAGACAATGGCACTGTATACCAGTAGTAAAAATTGTGGGTGCACGTAACCCCAATATATTCTTTGAATTCCCAGTCAGACAATGGCACTATATGGCAGTAGCAAGAAATGAGGGTATTTATAACCCCAATATATTCTTTGAATTCCCAGTCAGACAATGGCACTGTATACCAGTAGTAAAAATTGTGGGTGCACGTAACCCCAATATATTCTTTGAATTCCCAGTCAGACAATGGCACTGTATACCAGTAGTAAAAATTGTGGGTGCACGTAACCCCAATATATTCTTTGAATTACCAGTCAGAAACTGGCACTATATGGCAGTAGCAAGAAATGAGGGTATTTGTATTCCCAATATACTCTTTGAATTCCCAGTCAGACAATGGCACTGTATACCAGTAGTAAAAATTGTGGGTGCACGTAACCCCAATATATTCTTTGAATTACCAGTCAGAAACTGGCACTATATGGCAGTAGCAAGAAATGAGGGTATTTATAACCCCAATATATTCTTTGAATTCCCAGTCAGACAATGGCACTGTATACCAGTAGTAAAAATTGTGGGTGCACGTAACCCCAATATATTCTTTGAATTCCCAGTCAGACACTGGCACTATATGGCAGTAGCAAGAAATGAGGGTATTTGTATTCCCAATATATTCTTTGAATTCCCAGTCAGACAATGGCACTGTATACCAGTAGTAAAAATTGTGGGTGCACGTAACCCCAATATATTCTTTGAATTACCAGTCAGAAACTGGCACTATATGGCAGTAGCAAGAAATGAGGGTATTTGTATTCCCAATATATTCTTTGAATTCCCAGTCAGACAATGGCACTGTATACCAGTAGTAAAAATTGTGGGTGCACGTAACCACAATATATTCTTTGAATTACCAGTCAGAAACTGGCACTATATGGCAGTAGCAAGAAATGAGGGTATTTATAACCCCAATATATTCTTTGAATTCCCAGTCAGACAATGGCACTGTATACCAGTAGTAAAAATTGTGGGTGCACGTAACCCCAATATATTCTTTGAATTACCAGTCAGACACTGGCACTATATGGCAGTAGCAAGAAATGAGGGTATTTGTATTCCCAATATACTCTTTGAATTCCCAGTCAGACAATGGCACTGTATACCAGTAGTAAAAATTGTGGGTGCACGTAACCCCAATATATTCTTTGAATTCCCAGTCAGACAATGGCACTATATGGCAGTAGCAAGAAATGAGGGTATTTATAACCCCAATATATTCTTTGAATTCCCAGTCAGACAATGGCACTGTATACCAGTAGTAAAAATTGTGGGTGCACGTAACCCCAATATATTCTTTGAATTACCAGTCAGACACTGGCACTATATGGCAGTAGCAAGAAATGAGGGTATTTGTATTCCCAATATACTCTTTGAATTCCCAGTCAGACAATGGCACTGTATACCAGTAGTAAAAATTGTGGGTGCACGTAACCCCAATATATTCTTTGAATTCCCAGTCAGACAATGGCACTATATGGCAGTAGCAAGAAATGAGGGTATTTATAACCCCAATATATTCTTTGAATTCCCAGTCAGACAATGGCACTGTATACCAGTAGTAAAAATTGTGGGTGCACGTAACCCCAATATATTCTTTGAATTCCCAGTCAGACAATGGCACTGTATACCAGTAGTAAAAATTGTGGGTGCACGTAACCCCAATATATTCTTTGAATTACCAGTCAGAAACTGGCACTATATGGCAGTAGCAAGAAATGAGGGTATTTGTATTCCCAATATACTCTTTGAATTCCCAGTCAGACAATGGCACTGTATACCAGTAGTAAAAATTGTGGGTGCACGTAACCCCAATATATTCTTTGAATTCCCAGTCAGACAATGGCACTATATGGCAGTAGCAAGAAATGAGGGTATTTATAACCCCAATATATTCTTTGAATTCCCAGTCAGACAATGGCACTGTATACCAGTAGTAAAAATTGTGGGTGCACGTAACCCCAATATATTCTTTGAATTCCCAGTCAGACAATGGCACTATATGGCAGTAGCAAGAAATGAGGGTATTTATAACCCCAATATATTCTTTGAATTCCCAGTCAGAAACTGGCACTATATGGCAGTAGCAAGAAATGAGGGTATTTGTATTCCCAATATACTCTTTGAATTCCCAGTCAGACAATGGCACTGTATACCAGTAGTAAAAATTGTGGGTGCACGTAACCCCAATATATTCTTTGAATTACCAGTCAGACACTGGCACTATATGGCAGTAGCAAGAAATGAGGGTATTTGTATTCCCAATATACTCTTTGAATTCCCAGTCAGACAATGGCACTGTATACCAGTAGTAAAAATTGTGGGTGCACGTAACCCCAATATATTCTTTGAATTCCCAGTCAGACAATGGCACTATATGGCAGTAGCAAGAAATGAGGGTATTTATAACCCCAATATATTCTTTGAATTCCCAGTCAGACAATGGCACTGTATACCAGTAGTAAAAATTGTGGGTGCACGTAACCCCAATATATTCTTTGAATTCCCAGTCAGACAATGGCACTGTATACCAGTAGTAAAAATTGTGGGTGCACGTAACCCCAATATATTCTTTGAATTACCAGTCAGAAACTGGCACTATATGGCAGTAGCAAGAAATGAGGGTATTTGTATTCCCAATATACTCTTTGAATTCCCAGTCAGACAATGGCACTGTATACCAGTAGTAAAAATTGTGGGTGCACGTAACCCCAATATATTCTTTGAATTCCCAGTCAGACACTGGCACTATATGGCAGTAGCAAGAAATGAGGGTATTTGTATTCCCAATATATTCTTTGAATTCCCAGTCAGACAATGGCACTGTATACCAGTAGTAAAAATTGTGGGTGCACGTAACCCCAATATATTCTTTGAATTACCAGTCAGACACTGGCACTATATGGCAGTAGCAAGAAATGAGGGTATTTGTATTCCCAATATATTCTTTGAATTCCCAGTCAGACAATGGCACTGTATACCAGTAGTAAAAATTGTGGGTGCACGTAACCCCAATATATTCTTTGAATTACCAGTCAGAAACTGGCACTATATGGCAGTAGCAAGAAATGAGGGTATTTGTATTCCCAATATATTCTTTGAATTCCCAGTCAGACAATGGCACTGTATACCAGTAGTAAAAATTGTGGGTGCACGTAACCCCAATATATTCTTTGAATTCCCAGTCAGACAATGGCACTATATGGCAGTAGCAAGAAATGAGGGTATTTATAACCCCAATATATTCTTTGAATTCCCAGTCAGACAATGGCACTGTATACCAGTAGTAAAAATTGTGGGTGCACGTAACCCCAATATATTCTTTGAATTACCAGTCAGACACTGGCACTATATGGCAGTAGCAAGAAATGAGGGTATTTGTATTCCCAATATACTCTTTGAATTCCCAGTCAGACAATGGCACTGTATACCAGTAGTAAAAATTGTGGGTGCACGTAACCCCAATATATTCTTTGAATTCCCAGTCAGACAATGGCACTATATGGCAGTAGCAAGAAATGAGGGTATTTATAACCCCAATATATTCTTTGAATTCCCAGTCAGACAATGGCACTGTATACCAGTAGTAAAAATTGTGGGTGCACGTAACCCCAATATATTCTTTGAATTCCCAGTCAGACAATGGCACTGTATACCAGTAGTAAAAATTGTGGGTGCACGTAACCCCAATATATTCTTTTAATTCCCAGTCAGACACTGGCACTATATGGCAGTAGCAAGAAATGAGGGTATTTGTATTCCCAATATATTCTTTGAATTCCAGTCAGACAATGGCACTGTATACCAGTAGTAAAAATTGTGGGTGCACGTAACCACAATATATTCTTTGAATTACCAGTCAGAAACTGGCACTATATGGCAGTAGCAAGAAATGAGGGTATTTATAACCCCAATATATTCTTTGAATTCCCAGTCAGACAATGGCACTGTATACCAGTAGTAAAAATTGTGGGTGCACGTAACCCCAATATATTCTTTGAATTACCAGTCAGACACTGGCACTATATGGCAGTAGCAAGAAATGAGGGTATTTGTATTCCCAATATACTCTTTGAATTCCCAGTCAGACAATGGCACTGTATACCAGTAGTAAAAATTGTGGGTGCACGTAACCCCAATATATTCTTTGAATTACCAGTCAGACACTGGCACTATATGGCAGTAGCAAGAAATGAGGGTATTTGTATTCCCAATATACTCTTTGAATTCCCAGTCAGACAATGGCACTGTATACCAGTAGTAAAAATTGTGGGTGCACGTAACCCCAATATATTCTTTGAATTCCCAGTCAGACACTGGCACTATATGGCAGTAGCAAGAAATGAGGGTATTTGTATTCCCAATATATTCTTTGAATTCCCAGTCAGACAATGGCACTGTATACCAGTAGTAAAAATTGTGGGTGCACGTAACCCCAATATATTCTTTGAATTACCAGTCAGAAACTGGCACTATATGGCAGTAGCAAGAAATGAGGGTATTTGTATTCCCAATATATTCTTTGAATTCCCAGTCAGACAATGGCACTGTATACCAGTAGTAAAAATTGTGGGTGCACGTAACCACAATATATTCTTTGAATTACCAGTCAGAAACTGGCACTATATGGCAGTAGCAAGAAATGAGGGTATTTATAACCCCAATATATTCTTTGAATTCCCAGTCAGACAATGGCACTGTATACCAGTAGTAAAAATTGTGGGTGCACGTAACCCCAATATATTCTTTGAATTACCAGTCAGACACTGGCACTATATGGCAGTAGCAAGAAATGAGGGTATTTGTATTCCCAATATACTCTTTGAATTCCCAGTCAGACAATGGCACTGTATACCAGTAGTAAAAATTGTGGGTGCACGTAACCCCAATATATTCTTTGAATTCCCAGTCAGACAATGGCACTATATGGCAGTAGCAAGAAATGAGGGTATTTATAACCCCAATATATTCTTTGAATTCCCAGTCAGACAATGGCACTGTATACCAGTAGTAAAAATTGTGGGTGCACGTAACCCCAATATATTCTTTGAATTACCAGTCAGACACTGGCACTATATGGCAGTAGCAAGAAATGAGGGTATTTGTATTCCCAATATATTCTTTGAATTCCCAGTCAGACAATGGCACTGTATACCAGTAGTAAAAATTGTGGGTGCACGTAACCACAATATATTCTTTGAATTACCAGTTAGAAACTGGCACTATATGGCAGTAGCAAGAAATGAGGGTATTTATAACCCCAATATATTCTTTGAATTCCCAGTCAGACAATGGCACTGTATACCAGTAGTAAAAATTGTGGGTGCACGTAACCCCAATATATTCTTTGAATTACCAGTCAGACACTGGCACTATATGGCAGTAGCAAGAAATGAGGGTATTTGTATTCCCAATATACTCTTTGAATTCCCAGTCAGACAATGGCACTGTATACCAGTAGTAAAAATTGTGGGTGCACGTAACCCCAATATATTCTTTGAATTCCCAGTCAGACAATGGCACTATATGGCAGTAGCAAGAAATGAGGGTATTTATAACCCCAATATATTCTTTGAATTCCCAGTCAGACAATGGCACTGTATACCAGTAGTAAAAATTGTGGGTGCACGTAACCCCAATATATTCTTTGAATTACCAGTCAGACACTGGCACTATATGGCAGTAGCAAGAAATGAGGGTATTTGTATTCCCAATATACTCTTTGAATTCCCAGTCAGACAATGGCACTGTATACCAGTAGTAAAAATTGTGGGTGCACGTAACCCCAATATATTCTTTGAATTCCCAGTCAGACAATGGCACTATATGGCAGTAGCAAGAAATGAGGGTATTTATAACCCCAATATATTCTTTGAATTCCCAGTCAGACAATGGCACTGTATACCAGTAGTAAAAATTGTGGGTGCACGTAACCCCAATATATTCTTTGAATTCCCAGTCAGACAATGGCACTGTATACCAGTAGTAAAAATTGTGGGTGCACGTAACCCCAATATATTCTTTGAATTACCAGTCAGAAACTGGCACTATATGGCAGTAGCAAGAAATGAGGGTATTTGTATTCCCAATATACTCTTTGAATTCCCAGTCAGACAATGGCACTGTATACCAGTAGTAAAAATTGTGGGTGCACGTAACCCCAATATATTCTTTGAATTCCCAGTCAGACAATGGCACTATATGGCAGTAGCAAGAAATGAGGGTATTTATAACCCCAATATATTCTTTGAATTCCCAGTCAGACAATGGCACTGTATACCAGTAGTAAAAATTGTGGGTGCACGTAACCCCAATATATTCTTTGAATTCCCAGTCAGACAATGGCACTATATGGCAGTAGCAAGAAATGAGGGTATTTATAACCCCAATATATTCTTTGAATTCCCAGTCAGAAACTGGCACTATATGGCAGTAGCAAGAAATGAGGGTATTTGTATTCCCAATATACTCTTTGAATTCCCAGTCAGACAATGGCACTGTATACCAGTAGTAAAAATTGTGGGTGCACGTAACCCCAATATATTCTTTGAATTACCAGTCAGACACTGGCACTATATGGCAGTAGCAAGAAATGAGGGTATTTGTATTCCCAATATACTCTTTGAATTCCCAGTCAGACAATGGCACTGTATACCAGTAGTAAAAATTGTGGGTGCACGTAACCCCAATATATTCTTTGAATTCCCAGTCAGACAATGGCACTATATGGCAGTAGCAAGAAATGAGGGTATTTATAACCCCAATATATTCTTTGAATTCCCAGTCAGACAATGGCACTGTATACCAGTAGTAAAAATTGTGGGTGCACGTAACCCCAATATATTCTTTGAATTCCCAGTCAGACAATGGCACTGTATACCAGTAGTAAAAATTGTGGGTGCACGTAACCCCAATATATTCTTTGAATTACCAGTCAGAAACTGGCACTATATGGCAGTAGCAAGAAATGAGGGTATTTGTATTCCCAATATACTCTTTGAATTCCCAGTCAGACAATGGCACTGTATACCAGTAGTAAAAATTGTGGGTGCACGTAACCCCAATATATTCTTTGAATTACCAGTCAGAAACTGGCACTATATGGCAGTAGCAAGAAATGAGGGTATTTATAACCCCAATATATTCTTTGAATTCCCAGTCAGACAATGGCACTGTATACCAGTAGTACAAATTGTGGGTGCACGTAACCCCAATATATTCTTTGAATTCCCAGTCAGACACTGGCACTATATGGCAGTAGCAAGAAATGAGGGTATTTGTATTCCCAATATATTCTTTGAATTCCCAGTCAGACAATGGCACTGTATACCAGTAGTAAAAATTGTGGGTGCACGTAACCCCAATATATTCTTTGAATTACCAGTCAGAAACTGGCACTATATGGCAGTAGCAAGAAATGAGGGTATTTGTATTCCCAATATATTCTTTGAATTCCCAGTCAGACAATGGCACTGTATACCAGTAGTAAAAATTGTGGGTGCACGTAACCCCAATATATTCTTTGAATTACCAGTCAGAAACTGGCACTATATGGCAGTAGCAAGAAATGAGGGTATTTATAACCCCAATATATTCTTTGAATTCCCAGTCAGACAATGGCACTGTATACCAGTAGTAAAAATTGTGGGTGCACGTAACCCCAATATATTCTTTGAATTACCAGTCAGACACTGGCACTATATGGCAGTAGCAAGAAATGAGGGTATTTGTATTCCCAATATACTCTTTGAATTCCCAGTCAGACAATGGCACTGTATACCAGTAGTAAAAATTGTGGGTGCACGTAACCCCAATATATTCTTTGAATTCCCAGTCAGACAATGGCACTATATGGCAGTAGCAAGAAATGAGGGTATTTATAACCCCAATATATTCTTTGAATTCCCAGTCAGACAATGGCACTGTATACCAGTAGTAAAAATTGTGGGTGCACGTAACCCCAATATATTCTTTGAATTACCAGTCAGACACTGGCACTATATGGCAGTAGCAAGAAATGAGGGTATTTGTATTCCCAATATACTCTTTGAATTCCCAGTCAGACAATGGCACTGTATACCAGTAGTAAAAATTGTGGGTGCACGTAACCCCAATATATTCTTTGAATTCCCAGTCAGACAATGGCACTATATGGCAGTAACAAGAAATGAGGGTATTTATAACCCCAATATATTCTTTGAATTCCCAGTCAGACAATGGCACTGTATACCAGTAGTAAAAATTGTGGGTGCACGTAACCCCAATATATTCTTTGAATTCCCAGTCAGACAATGGCACTGTATACCAGTAGTAAAAATTGTGGGTGCACGTAACCCCAATATATTCTTTGAATTCCCAGTCAGACACTGGCACTATATGGCAGTAGCAAGAAATGAGGGTATTTGTATTCCCAATATATTCTTTGAATTCCAGTCAGACAATGGCACTGTATACCAGTAGTAAAAATTGTGGGTGCACGTAACCACAATATATTCTTTGAATTACCAGTCAGAAACTGGCACTATATGGCAGTAGCAAGAAATGAGGGTATTTATAACCCCAATATATTCTTTGAATTCCCAGTCAGACAATGGCACTGTATACCAGTAGTAAAAATTGTGGGTGCACGTAACCCCAATATATTCTTTGAACTACCAGTCAGACACTGGCACTATATGGCAGTAGCAAGAAATGAGGGTATTTGTATTCCCAATATACTCTTTGAATTCCCAGTCAGACAATGGCACTGTATACCAGTAGTAAAAATTGTGGGTGCACGTAACCCCAATATATTCTTTGAATTCCCAGTCAGACAATGGCACTATATGGCAGTAGCAAGAAATGAGGGTATTTATAACCCCAATATATTCTTTGAATTCCCAGTCAGACAATGGCACTGTATACCAGTAGTAAAAATTGTGGGTGCACGTAACCCCAATATATTCTTTGAATTCCCAGTCAGACAATGGCACTGTATACCAGTAGTAAAAATTGTGGGTGCACGTAACCCCAATATATTCTTTGAATTACCAGTCAGAAACTGGCACTATATGGCAGTAGCAAGAAATGAGGGTATTTGTATTCCCAATATACTCTTTGAATTCCCAGTCAGACAATGGCACTGTATACCAGTAGTAAAAATTGTGGGTGCACGTAACCCCAATATATTCTTTGAATTACCAGTCAGAAACTGGCACTATATGGCAGTAGCAAGAAATGAGGGTATTTATAACCCCAATATATTCTTTGAATTCCCAGTCAGACAATGGCACTGTATACCAGTAGTAAAAATTGTGGGTGCACGTAACCCCAATATATTCTTTGAATTCCCAGTCAGACACTGGCACTATATGGCAGTAGCAAGAAATGAGGGTATTTGTATTCCCAATATATTCTTTGAATTCCCAGTCAGACAATGGCACTGTATACCAGTAGTAAAAATTGTGGGTGCACGTAACCCCAATATATTCTTTGAATTACCAGTCAGAAACTGGCACTATATGGCAGTAGCAAGAAATGAGGGTATTTGTATTCCCAATATATTCTTTGAATTCCCAGTCAGACAATGGCACTGTATACCAGTAGTAAAAATTGTGGGTGCACGTAACCACAATATATTCTTTGAATTACCAGTCAGAAACTGGCACTATATGGCAGTAGCAAGAAATGAGGGTATTTATAACCCCAATATATTCTTTGAATTCCCAGTCAGACAATGGCACTGTATACCAGTAGTAAAAATTGTGGGTGCACGTAACCCCAATATATTCTTTGAATTACCAGTCAGACACTGGCACTATATGGCAGTAGCAAGAAATGAGGGTATTTGTATTCCCAATATACTCTTTGAATTCCCAGTCAGACAATGGCACTGTATACCAGTAGTAAAAATTGTGGGTGCACGTAACCCCAATATATTCTTTGAATTCCCAGTCAGACAATGGCACTATATGGCAGTAGCAAGAAATGAGGGTATTTATAACCCCAATATATTCTTTGAATTCCCAGTCAGACAATGGCACTGTATACCAGTAGTAAAAATTGTGGGTGCACGTAACCCCAATATATTGTTTGAATTACCAGTCAGACACTGGCACTATATGGCAGTAGCAAGAAATGAGGGTATTTGTATTCCCAATATACTCTTTGAATTCCCAGTCAGACAATGGCACTGTATACCAGTAGTAAAAATTGTGGGTGCACGTAACCCCAATATATTCTTTGAATTCCCAGTCAGACAATGGCACTATATGGCAGTAGCAAGAAATGAGGGTATTTATAACCCCAATATATTCTTTGAATTCCCAGTCAGAAACTGGCACTATATGGCAGTAGCAAGAAATGAGGGTATTTATAACCCCAATATATTCTTTGAATTCCCAGTCAGACAATGGCACTGTATACCAGTAGTAAAAATTGTGGGTGCACGTAACCCCAATATATTCTTTGAATTACCAGTCAGACACTGGCACTATATGGCAGTAGCAAGAAATGAGGGTATTTGTATTCCCAATATACTCTTTGAATTCCCAGTCAGACAATGGCACTGTATACCAGTAGTAAAAATTGTGGGTGCACGTAACCCCAATATATTCTTTGAATTCCCAGTCAGAAACTGGCACTATATGGCAGTAGAAAGAAATGAGGGTATTTGTATTCCCAATATACTCTTTGAATTCCCAGTCAGACAATGGCACTGTATACCAGTAGTAAAAATTGTGGGTGCACGTAACCCCAATATATTCTTTGAATTACCAGTCAGACACTGGCACTATATGGCAGTAGCAAGAAATGAGGGTATTTGTATTCCCAATATACTCTTTGAATTCCCAGTCAGACAATGGCACTGTATACCAGTAGTAAAAATTGTGGGTGCACGTAACCCCAATATATTCTTTGAATTCCCAGTCAGACAATGGCACTATATGGCAGTAGCAAGAAATGAGGGTATTTATAACCCCAATATATTCTTTGAATTCCCAGTCAGACAATGGCACTGTATACCAGTAGTAAAAATTGTGGGTGCACGTAACCCCAATATATTCTTTGAATTCCCAGTCAGACAATGGCACTGTATACCAGTAGTAAAAATTGTGGGTGCACGTAACCCCAATATATTCTTTGAATTACCAGTCAGAAACTGGCACTATATGGCAGTAGCAAGAAATGAGGGTATTTATAACCCCAATATATTCTTTGAATTCCCAGTCAGACAATGGCACTGTATACCAGTAGTAAAAATTGTGGGTGCACGTAACCCCAATATATTCTTTGAATTACCAGTCAGAAACTGGCACTATATGGCAGTAGCAAGAAATGAGGGTATTTATAACCCCAATATATTCTTTGAATTCCCAGTCAGACAATGGCACTGTATACCAGTAGTAAAAATTGTGGGTGCACGTAACCCCAATATATTCTTTGAATTCCCAGTCAGACACTGGCACTATATGGCAGTAGCAAGAAATGAGGGTATTTGTATTCCCAATATATTCTTTGAATTCCCAGTCAGACAATGGCACTGTATACCAGTAGTAAAAATTGTGGGTGCACGTAACCCCAATATATTCTTTGAATTCCCAGTCAGACACTGGCACTATATGGCAGTAGCAAGAAATGAGGGTATTTGTATTCCCAATATATTCTTTGAATTCCCAGTCAGACAATGGCACTGTATACCAGTAGTAAAAATTGTGGGTGCACGTAACCCCAATATATTCTTTGAATTCCCAGTCAGACACTGGCACTATATGGCAGTAGCAAGAAATGAGGGTATTTGTATTCCCAATATATTCTTTGAATTCCCAGTCAGACAATGGCACTGTATACCAGTAGTAAAAATTGTGGGTGTATATAGCCCCAATTCTATTGCTAGGGGACTTGCAGGGTATTTCTGGGGTGAAGGTGGGGGGGCACACCGTTGGAACGGGTATCGGGGTATATATCGGGTATACGGGAATACACTGACAGTGTATTCCATTCAGGATCCTGGGAAAGCTGGGTTGCGGCGATTGAGCCCGTCAGTGCCACGTTACACTGACAAGCTTCTCCCTGGAATTTAGCTCTTATAAGAGCTGTTGGTTGTCTTCTCCTTCCTATCCTAGCCTGTCCCTGCCTACCCAGAATCTAAGCCCTAGCTAGCTGGACGGAAACCTCCGTCCTCGGTGAATTGCAAGCTCAGAATGACGCGAAGCTGGGCGTCGCTGTTCTTTTAAATTAGAGGTCACATGTTTTCGGCAGCCAATGGGTTTTGCCTACTTTTTTCAACGTCACCGGTGTCGTAGTTCCTGTCCCACCTACCCTGCGCTGTTATTGGAGCAAAAAAGGCGCCAGGGAAGGTGGGAGGGGAATCGAGTAATGGCGCACTTTACCACGCGGTGTTCGATTCGAACATGCCGAACAGCCTAATATCCGATCGAACATGAGTTCGATAGAACACTGTTCGCTCATCTCTACTCTTTACTTCTGCCCCAGTCCTGGTCCATCCTGATCCTGAATTGCCCTTTATTGTAGAGGTTGACGCTTCAGAAGTAGGTGTAGGAGCCGTCCTGTCTCAGGGCACTGAACCATTTACCAACCTCCAACCTATCGCCTACTTTTCCAGGAGGTTCTCCACTACCGAGGCCAATTATGATGTTGGCAATAGAGAGCTTCTGGCAATTAAGTGGGCCTTTGAAGAGTGGAGGCACTTCCTGGAGGGGGCCAGACATAAAATTACTGTACTTTCTGACCACAAAAACTTGTTATATTTAGACAAGGCGAAAAGATTAAATCCCCGTCAAGCCAGGTGGGCTCTATTTTTCACTAGGTTCCACTTTGTAATTACCTACCGTCCCGGCTCAAAGAATACTAAAGCAGATGCCTTGTCCAGAAGTTTTGGTCTTGGTGGTAGTTCTGATGGGGAACCTGAAAATATACTTGCTCCTGGGGTGGTAGTGGCAGTTGTGACCTCGGATCTTGAAACCCGTATTCTCAACACTCAGGATGCTGCCCCTAGTGCGCTACCGCCAGGTAAATTGTTTGTCCCTAGTCACCTCCGCTTGGAGCTCTTAGAGGAGATCCACTCCTCTGTTCTGGCAGGTCATCCAGGCATTACTGGTACTGGGAATCTGTTATCACGTACGTATTGGTGGCCATCTTGGCAACGGGATGTTAAAAAGTTTGTTCATTCTTGCGAGACCTGTGCCAGATCTAAGGTGCCCCATCAACTTCCAGCGGGTCTTTTACATCCACTCCCGCTACCCAATAGACCCTGGTCGCACATCTCCATGGATTTTATTACTGATCTCCCTTCCTCTAAAGGGAAATCGGTAATTTGGGTTGTAGTAGATCGTTTTTCTAAGATGTCCCACTTTGTTGCCTTGAAAAAATTGCCTTCAGCTAAATTGTTGGCCTGGTTGTTTATCCGCCACATTTTACATCTGCATGGTATTCCTTCTAATGTGGTGTCAGACAGGGGCGTACAGTTTGTGTCCAGGTTTTGGAAAGCCTTTTGTAACAGGTTGGGAGTCTCTCTTTCTTTCTCCTCAGCCTTCCACCCAGAGACTAACGGTCAAACAGAGAGATTGAATCAATCTTTGGAACAGTATTTGAGGTGCTTTGTGTCTGATTGCCAAGATAAATGGAGTGAATATTTGCCCATGGCTGAGTTTGCACTAAATAATCATGTCAACTCCTCGACTCAGTCGTCTCCTTTCCACATTAACTATGGTTTACACCCCAGATTCTCCTCAGGAACAGGCAATGAATTTGCCTTTTCCTCAGTAGAGGACGTTGCTAAATCTCTCTGTACTGTATGGGCTGAAAGCCTGGCATCGCTGAGAAAAGCCCAGGCTAATCAAGTAAATTTCGCCAACAGAAAGCGCCGCCCTGGACCTGACTTTGTGGTGGGTGACAAGGTCTGGTTATCCACTAAAAATCTCCAACTTCGTGTTCCATCTTCTAAGTTTGCCCCGCGTTTTATTGGTCCATATCCCATTTCTGAAATAATCAACCCTGTGTCATTCAAATTATCACTTCCTAGGTCCCTCCATATTCACCCAGTTTTTCATAAGTCCCTACTCAAAAAGTATGTTCCGGCAATGGTCACTCGTTCCCCACCCGAACCAGTGATCGTTCAGGGGGAACTAGAGTATGAGGTGGAACGGGTCATTGATTCACGCAGAGTGCGGAATTCCCTTCAGTTCCTCATACATTGGAAGGGGTATGGACCGGAGGAGCGTGTTTGGGTGGCAGCCAGAGACCTTCACGCTCCTAGATTGGTGGAGAAGTTTTTCCGTTCTTGCCCTACTAAGCCAGGGGGTCCTCTTGAGGGTCCGGAGGCCCCTCCTCAAAGGGGGGGTACTGTCAGGATACGGAGTCGCCGCGGTCTCCTTGCTGCGCGGCGTCTCCCTGGGAGACGTGTTAGGAGTTCTATTGGGTGTGCTTAGGTCATTAAGGGTTAATCTTTTCCTTACCTTCAGTCTCCATGTCATTAGCCATCAGGTGTGTTCTCTGCTGCTATTTAAACTCCACCCAGGCATGGATCCTTGCCAGCCATTCACTTTGTGGTTCCTGGTCCCCCTGCTCAGTCTGATTCCCTGTCTGTTAATATTCGGTCTGTTTTCTTGGTTAATCTGCCCGGCTTGTATTTTTGACTATCCCTTGTCTTTTGATTTGGTACCTTTGTTATATCTCCTGGCTCGACCTCTTGCTCGTCTGACCTCGCCTTCTCTTCTGTGTCTTGCTGGGACTTGTGGTCCTCCCTGGTTCCATGCTGTTTTAGTTTTTTGTTTTGCATTGCAGTTACACTGAGCTTTCTGTTTAGATGTGACCCCCGTGACTCCAGTCCCTAGGACTTTCAGGGCCTCCTCTCCCCTTATCCTAGCCGCCGGATAGAAGTGTCAGGAGCCTTGGTAGGCGCACTTCAATTAGGAAGTGCATGGGTCTGCCTCATCTCAGATATTACAGCATAGTTATAGCTGCAGGGCCTGCGACCCCTTTTGTCATTAGCTGCACAGTGTTGCTTTCCCAGCTGTGTCACTTTGCACTGCCTGACCCTGACTCCGATCCTTACAAAAACACTGCTGGTGCAAGGCTCAACTCACCCCAAGGGCCAAAAACACTGCTGGTAAAAGGCTCAACTCACCCAAAGGGCCAAAAACATTGCTGGTAAAAGGCTCAACTCACCCCAAGGGCCAAAAACTAAAACACTGCTGGTGAAAGGCTCAATTCACCCCAAGGGCCAAAAACTAAAACTCTGCTACTACAAAGCTCAATTCACCCAAAGGGCCAAAAACTAAAACACTGCTGGTTAAAGGCTCAACTCACCCAAAGGGCCTAAAACTCTACTGCTAAAAGGTTCAACTCACTTTAAGGGCTTAATACTCTGCTGGTACCAGGCTCAACTCACTTTAAGGGCCTAAAACTCTGCTGGTACAAGGCTCAACTCACTTTAAGGGCCTAATACTCTGCTAGTACAAGAATCAACTCACCGCAAGGGCCTGAAACTAAGTTTGGGAGGGCTCACCCCAAGGGGCTCAGAAAGTAAATTTTTGTATGGCTCAGCTTAAGGGCCTCTAACTTAATTTGGAAATTTGGAAAAAATAATTTTTGGAGGTCTCACCACATCACACACACATAAACAATGACAGTTAAGAGTGGGGGCTGTTGGATTTCCCATTGCCTATGCCATCTGGGGTTGTCATAGGCAACTTGATTTAAAGGGGTGCATGGTAATGTTTCTTTAGCTTAAAATTTGTGTTTCTGTCTATACTAATGTAGAGGAAAGAAGGTTTCCAAGTGTTTTTCCACTTTCATAGAGGTTCTATTGAGTTTGGAAAGTGTCTAGTTGATAGGCTGTGATAGTGGGGTAATGCAGGGACTTGGTTGTGTTAGATGCCCCCAGACATGCTTCCCCTGCTGTCCCAGTTGCATTCCAGAGGTGTTGTCATCATTTTCTGGGGTGTCATTGTGGATTTGGTGACCCTCCTTAGTCGAATTGTGGTTTACCCTGAAACAAGCATTTTTTTCCCCATCCTATTAATATTATAAATGTGAAAGTTTGTGGGTTTGTGAGTTTGTGTGTGTTTGGATGTTCGGATGTTTGTTCCTCAATCACGCAAAACCCGCTCGACCGATTTGGCTGAAATTTTCCACAAACATAGTTAATACACCCGATTGCGCAATAGGCTACTTTTCGTCACAATAGCGCACATACGTTTGTGCCAGGAACCCCACAAAACCCAAACTCACACCACCATCTCTGCAATCTCACACACTTTGGACCATAGCAAGCCACAAAATTCATATTGCCCTCTACAGCCTCGCCCCTAACCCCACACACTCACATATACATATACTTTACCACTTTGCCCCTCACTTTAACGATACTCCAGGAGGCGCTCTATAACGCTTCGGAGCAGCCATGTTTGCCGACCCCACCGCTCTGACAATCCACGACACCGCCCACCCATGTCAATACCCCTAGGCGGTCTAATAAATACAAAAATTTTTTTTTTAAAAAAAAAAAAGTAAAAAAAAAATAAAAACAAATAAAAAGGATTAAAAATTCAAATCACCCCCCTTTCCCTAGAACACATATAAAAGTAGTTAAAAACTGTGAAACACATACATGTTAGGTATCCCCGTGTCCGAAATCGCCCGCTCTACAAAGCTATACAAATATTTTTCCTGTTCAGTAAACGCCGTAGCGGGAAAAATGGTCAAAAGTGCCAAACCGCCGCTTTTTCACTGTTTTGATTCTGATAAAAATTTGAATAAAAAGTGATCAAAGCAATAACATTTCCCGAAAATGGTAGAACTACAAAGTACACCCGGTCCCGCAAAAAAAGACGCCTTATGCATCCTCGTACACGGACGTATAAAAAAGTTACGGCTGTCGGAATATGGCGACTTTTCAAAACATAATTTTTTAACATAGTTTTGGATTTTTTAAAGGGGTCAAAATGTAAATAAAACCATATAAATTTAGTATCCCCGGAATTGTAACGAAACACAGAATACAGGGGACATGTCAATTTGGTTGCACAGTGAACGCCGTAAAACCAAAGCCCGTAAGAAAATCGCAGAAATGCATTTTTTCTTCAAATCCACCCCATTCTGAATTTTTTCCCTGCTTCCCAGTACATTATATAGAATAAATAATGGTGGCATCATGAAGAAAAAATTATCCCAGAAAAATTAAGACCTCATATGACTCTGGGAGCGGAGAAATAAAAAAGTTATGGGGTTTAGAAGGAGGGGAGTCAAAAACGAAAAACCAAAATCAAAAAATGCCATCGGCGGGAAAGGGTTAACTTCAAATACTTCTGTCCCAAAGTCACTATGTAAAGTTTCTCACAACACCGTATAGCAGCTCTAATACAAATTACATCCAACACAAAAGTCTCACGTATTCTCTGAATTATAGCAAAAACAAGATACAAAGTTACATTTCATATCCCATACCTTATACACAGTACGAAAACCTTACCCACGCCTGTATATACCCACTGCTACAATCACCGCAGACGAAGTCGCGGGTAACAGCTAGTAGACTATAATGGGATAAGATTATATAGTCGAATACTGAGGGTCTACTTGAAATGAATATCGAATATCGAATATTTCACTACTCGCTCGTCTGTAGTGGAGATAACTTGTCAAAAAATCATGGTGTGTTTAGCTAAGTCACCAAATAACAAAACACTCTTAAAACATGCAGCAAAACTTGTAGCATTATACATTGACTTAGTCCTGCATTTTTATGTTAATTTTTTTTTTCCCCTGTTAAATCTATAGTAAAATCTCTTGGGATTCCTAGCTAAAATGAACATTTTAAAAAATGCAGTTTTTCTGCAATTTGTTTATCCACAATATGCTGATGAGATTAAACCAGATGTTATTCACTTTGCTTGTACTGTAATATGCAGCAGCCAAAAAGTCTGTGCTTCCGCAACCTTGGGTCTTAGCCAAAAGTCAATCCAAAGGGATAGGTACTATACCACCATTTTCTGGTTGGTGAGGATTCTGGCAGTGATTCAACTGCTGGAACACCTATCAGTTATAGATGTTAAGGAACTTGAAAAAATAAAAATAGCTTTTACAAATTTTTCTTGCGCATTTGCATGACAGTCCATAAACTGTTCAGGGAACTTAAACACAGTCCTATTAGAATGAATGGAGATGTGCTGTAGTTACCTGCACAGTTGAGTATCACAAAAAATTCACTATGTGCTACATAGCTTTGAGTCATCTGAAAAAATGAAGACAGTGCTATTAATCCCATTAAACATTAATAAAGGGGTTAAACAACAGCAGACCCATCACTGAACCCTGGGGTACACCACTTATAACATGTTACCCAGCCCTGAACCCTGGGGTACACCACTTATGTAACCCCCTCACAGGAGTTACTAATGGTTATTTGGCCATATAAGTGCCTTACATGTTACGATAGTTTGTATATGTTGCCATGTTTATTCTGTGTTCATTTGTGTAATGTTGTTGAGCTATTGTTCTCTGGTTTCATTTGTCCTAGTGAGCTGTGGTCTCCATAGCAACACACACTATAGTGAGTGGATCTGTAGCTGGAACAGGAAATAGTCATAGCAGAGAAAGGAAGTAGTATTCTGTAAGAGCCAGGAAAGGAGAAGCAAGGAGAAGGGTGGCAGTGGCCGCCATCTTGTGTTTCAGACACTGTGCTGTGAGGATTGCCATAGCAGTAGCAGGACAGAGAAGCTGTGACAGCGCCCCCATCACTATCAGTAAGAGGACAGGATTACATCAGGCTAAACAGAGCTATAACCCCGGCAGCCTGCACCGACCTCTACAAGGTAACTGAGCCCCTGCAGTAGACCAGAAGCTGGATCTGCAGACATCTTAGACTCTCTGCTAATACATGGGAAGGTGTCGTCCAGCTACAAGCCACTGTGCCACAGCTCACTGCTACAGGACAAGTGACCAGCAGATGCCTGTTACAATAAAGCAGTGAGCACTTCTACTGATCCTGGCCTGGACATTGCCTTCCTTGTAGCTAAGCCCTGGGCTAAAGCTCTTTGTTGGAGTAGAGCACTGGCACCCACATCACCATCTCAGCCCAGGGACCAGCGGGTGTCTCAAAACTCCAACTGGCGTCACATCTAACTGACTCTGCCTATTTCCCTGTGCACCTCTCCTGGGAGTTCTGATGCCTATAAGGTCACCGTGACAGTCCAGCCTCCTGCACGGTTCTCTCGGGGTGGTCGCACTTATAATAGAGAAACCATCACTGAACCCTGGGGTACACCACTTATAACAGGGGACCAGTCTGAGCTGCAGTCATTGACAACAAGTCTCTGGATACAAGCCTTTATCCAGTTTTCTACCCAATTGCTATGAACCTGATTTATACTACATATCTATGAAGGACAGTATCAAACATATTTGTCCATGATCACTATATCCACAGCTTCCTGTCTGTCGAGACTTTTACTCACCTCTTTATAAAAGCCAACCAGTTTAGTTTGAAAACTTCTGTCTTTAGTAAAATCATGCTGTCTCTCACTTACGTATCACGTAATATTACATATAGTCACATACATATGTATGCAGTGTTGGTGTTGGGGGGGAGCCAAACTGGGCAATTGTCCAGGGCCCCCATCTGTAAAAGGATCCCCAGGATCCGGAACATTAGGCTTTCAGCCTCATGGATTGAATCCTGGAAGTTTCCACTGTAACATTGTGCTGTACTGTGTATGCTGATACAGTGTAATACTATGACAGAGCAGGGAGCTGAAAAGTCCTTGCTCTGCCATAGAGGACCTGTGGTAATGACTTTGCGGTGCAGGTGGTGTGATGATGTTACTGCATCATGCCACCTGTGCCACTACTACGCAGAGAGTCTTCTACTGCTCTGCTCATCGTGGGAATGCGGTAAGGTGAGTACAAGATTTATTGTCTTTGGGTAAGGGAAAGGGATCACCTACTAAGGGGGAAAACTATTATTTATAGGGGGCTAATATTTATAGTTGGGAGCTATGAAATATAAAGGGGGCTACTGTAAGAGTGAAGTGTTATTTATAAGGTATAACTGCTATATATAAGGGGATACTATATATAAGGAGGAACTTCATATATAAGGAGGTAATTAGAAGAGATGACTTATTATATATAAGGGGGAGCATTTGTATGCTATTGTCCCTGGGAATAGGAATATAATCTCCACATTCCAAGGCTATTTTAGAAACATATACCTCACAATGTCATGTCACAAAGGATGACCAGGGTAACTATCTTGCTAGTCTCCCCCTGACAGTTTTGTCACCAGAAAAGGCTCATCAATTGGATAAACTGCTTCCACTAGAAAAACTAAAAATTGTGTTCTGTACATTTCTTAACAAGAAGTCTCCAGAGTCTCATGGGCTCCCAAGTTATTTTTAAGTGATATCAGGAGAGCCTGTTGGAGGTATTTAAACCTCCTGTAGGGATAGTGTGTTCCTGGCATCTAATAGAGAGGTCATTATTGTTGTTATTCCTAAATCTGGAAAGGATTTGAAGGAGCAGAGAGTCTATCAGGGAATTTATGGAACTACCTATATAGCAGTTTGGTGGGGCAATCTGAGAGAGAAAGATACTTCATGCAACTGAACAACAAGGAAGACCACATAAGTAGGTTGAATTCTGAGTAGGTTTTGGAGTAGGTTGAATTCTGATTGTAGGTGAGCAAAGGCCTTTAGCATGGAAGTCACCTGCATCTGACTCAAAAGTGACACTTCCTGACACTCCCATGTGAAAAGCCCACCAAACGGAAGAGTTCCGGTAAATAAGGATTGCCCTATTGTGGAGAATAACTAGTAAAATTCAGAATCTCCAACAATTAAGGCAACAGAATCTCCTGATATCCCTTAAAGAGCTTGCTTGGGAGCTCATTTGACATGTTGGAACTCATCTCCACTTTACCCCATCAGAGTCACAGAGGCTTTCCCAAATTTACCTGCTTCATAGAACATATAGGCCATGATGTTTAGACAATACTCTATGCTTGCTGGACATGAATTACTTGATGTTAAACCTACTGTTGTCAAAACAACCTAGTCTATTGATCTTGGGAGTTGATTATCCTGGGATGACCTCTTGTTTCTTGTTTCACTGGGCTGCCGACATGAGCACATCCCACTACACAGAAAATTTTCCTGCAGCTTTGAGTTAGTTTTTAACAATTGTATGCTAGGGTGGCTAGGGTTATGTCACAATTTGATATAAAATAGCTCTTAAGACCCTCCCAAGACAATAGATTTTGGCTTCTCCAATGTTACCTACCTCAATCTATCAGAACAGTATTGTACAAACAGATACATGATTTGCATTTAAATATCAATGTGTATGTTTGTTTCATTCTACTGTACAATTTGTGTCCTGCAGAAAACAATATTATTTGAATGTAGAGAACTGAATAAGAATTAGTATTCTTTTTCCTGTGAACTAAAACCTTAGATGAATTGCTTTTCAGATACTATTTATTATAGTTGTTAAATTAAGTACATTTGTTTTATTATTAACAATAACCTAATTAATTAAATATCACAATTTGTTACTTCAAAATTGTATATTCGCTGTATATGAGGTTTGGAATCGATGTACTTGTCATTGTTGCTGCTAAATTATTTCAAAGCTATATTTTTAATTATTTTAAAAGAATAATTTTATAGAAGAAACTGCTTTATACAGTTAATACCAATCTATTCAGTGTTTCATCTTAAACATTGTTAAAAATAACTCAATCTTTGTGCCTAGATTTTCTTGCCCGTAAAATTATCAGCTTTTTTTTCTTATTTGAACTATTACCACCAACTACAATACATTTATTTTGTGCTATCTTTAATATTTCACAGGTGTTGTTTATGTAGACAAATGGTGCAGAAATACTTTTTTTTAATGTCTTTACGGATCGGATATACTGACCAAATAAAGATGTGTCTGTGCAAAAGAAAGTGTGGCAAAATAAAAGGTTCTCTTGGCAATGTGATGATAAAAATTCATATACAACTCACAATTCCTAAAATCTTGTTATTTTACTCATTGAGTTTGCTTGGTGCCAAAAATGAGGGAAAAAATGTTTTGATAATTTTAGTATTAGGTTCAGAACTTGGTAAATACATTTAAATGTATAAACAGATGCAAAACTTGGAACTAAGATACCTAAAGAAGCTAAATAATTGTAAAATACAGAATACTTCTAGTCTATTGTTCACGTTCATTGTGTTCAAATCCATTCTTCTTATTCCTAAGGCATACGGACAACATCCAAACTCACCTACATTCATGATACTACATACTGACTTCACAGAGCAAAGAGCTATTTTGTATTACAATTATGACCATATAATATAACATATATAAGTCCAGCTACAGAGGAAATAACTGCCTGGCTACAGGAGAAAATATAAATGTTTGCACTTACAATACTGACTCTGTCAAAGCTGGGGGGAGGGGTTCTGTAAACCCCACAATTCCTGAGCAATCAATGTTGATAGTTTTGGTGCCTGATATGCTATTTAGTCTCTGTCAGGCAGGAGCAGACAACAGATGTGTTTCTGAGCTCTGGCACTGGCTACCTTTTAATAACACCCCCACGCCTATTGTTCTTCTGACATTACATAGCTTAAATAGCACATTAGGCATCAAAAACAACTGTGCTTGTTGCTCAGGAATGGTGGGGTCTACAATAACAATCCCTACTGCACTGGAATGAGAAGAGTAAAGCCTAATAACAGATGCTAAGAACATGAATTGGTGGAAGTAGTGAAAGGTCCTCTTTAATGGTTTACCTCTGCCCCCACTGTGAAGCCTACTTGGTGCATAGGTTTAAACAATGGACAATGGTGGTGGCTGAATTCTTTACAGTGCTTGTGCAGAAAGAATAAAGTATCCCAATATAATTTACCTAGTGGCAAAAAAACCTTTTCCCATCCATTGACAGTAATAAAAAAACAATCTATAACATAACTTTTATTGTAATCTGACTTATAATGCAAATATATGGAATACTCTTTCTTAATGAGAGCTCTGCATCACATTACTAGATTATTTCCATTCTGAGGCTTTGTAAGAAGTCAAAAGCATCGCTGTTAATATCAAAGTAACCCAAAAAGACCATCACAAGACACTGTATTTATTTGATATATGTCTGTGAAGTGAGTTAACAATACATATTGTCACACTGTATTACTATGCAGGGCTCACATTGATTTATAAATAATCCAATTCTAGGTGAAAAAATGGCAAAAATAATAAAACAATTTTTATTGAAATGCATTTAAAAAAGTCTATATCCTAGATATAAATATATTAAATTTACTAAAATATTCTCTCCAGATAGTGTATTGGTGTCTTTTTTTTGGTCGATGTTCGGAATGACATACTATTCTACCATTCCCATTCCAAAAAGACCTCCAAAACCCAAAAGCAATATATACCTGAGATCCCAAATCCTTGGTATTCTCCAGTCCTAAAGTTTGCCGTAGGAGAGATGACTAATATTGCACCAACGGCTGGCTGTATCTCAAATGGCAAAGAGATGACTTATAGCTAGAGATGAGTGAGTAGTGTTCGATCGATACGGTATTCGAAATACTCGTACTCGATCGAACACTACTAGCTGTTCAAAGTTTAAGGTTCGATGCAGAACCAGCGTTGATTGGCAGAATGCTATACATTCAATGCTGGTTCTTCTCTTACCTTTAGAAGTCTTCTCTGTGCAGCGTCCCCACGGCGTCTTCCGGCTGGAATTCACTCTGCCTAGGCATCCGGCCTAGGCAGAGCAGACTGCGCATGCGCGGCCATGCCCTCGCATGCACAGTCGGCTCTGCTCAGGCGTCGGGCCTAGGCAGAGTGAATTCCAGCCGGAAGATGCCGCGGGGGCGCTGCGCCGGGAGAAGACTTCAAGGGGAATCCAGCCTGACCGTTACTCGTGGACTTGGTAAGTATAATTGTATCGAATTTTGCCTACCCCTGAAACGAGCATTTTCCCCCATAGACTATAATGGGGTTCGAAATCCGTTCGAACAGCCGAACAGTGTGCGGCTGTTCGAATCGGATTTCGAACCTCGGACATTTTAGTGTTCGCTCATCTCTACTTATAGCGCATTACATTGATGCAAAAAACACTGTAACACCATAGCTGCTACTTATCTTGCAGCTGTAAACCAATGAATGTTTTGAGTTGTATTAGAAAGCCTGTTGAAACATAATCACAGATGGACCCTCTATTGATGAACTAGAGACGCCCTCTGCAACAAACTATCACTTGACCCAACTAGATACTGCTATAGTCATGCAGATAAATAGACCAGAGGATATATATACAGGGGTGTCATGGACTTAACTTCTCCCTGTTACCACTACAGCGCCATAATGATATAATGCCACCACGGCACCCACAACCACGTCTTTGAGACGTGGTTGTGGGTGCAGGGATATACTTTATTGAAAATATATGTTCTCTTATTCACTTTTTAGGCAGTTACTTTCTCCATATTAGTATATGAAGAAGGGATGTGGATAGAAAAGACACTCAAATAATTGTTTCTTCTTCACTCTGTTTTCCTTGCTTTTGTAACATTGTCAGTTTCTTGATAGGAGGCAATACATTTATTATATTCTGCAGGAGAATCCTACTCACCCATCCTTGCTCCATAGAGTTCTATGTGTGAGGCTGAATATGGAGACAGATATAATGTAAGCAAGCATTATCCGCTGAACTAATATTAGGATGGATGTTGATAAATATATATTACTAAGTTTCTTATATTTAAATGCATTATTCATGTAAGAAAAGTTCTTTATAACTGGAGGTATACTTTAACTGTTCTGAACCCATTCAGGCTCTAAAACCTCAATGATGAATTCGAGGAATTACTGTATCAAATGAGGGTGAAAAGAATATGGAGGACTAAAGCCAGAATTATGCCTGTAATGGTTGTAGATTTAGGCACCATCAAAAAAGGATTTGAAAAAACATCACTGAGCATTTCCAGGCCATCAAACGCCCAAAAGATGTGCGATCGCAATTTTGGGTACAACACACATCTTTAGAAAAGTATTGGGGTAAGTTCACATGCATATAGTCAGGACCTGGTACACCTATAAGTCATTGTCAGAAAGCTAAGATATTGTAATATAAAAAATAAATAATAATAATAATAATAATAATGATAAATTACAAACTCAAATATTATGTACAGATGGATGTAAAAAATATTTTATGTAAAAATATCATGCAGAATTGTAAACTCATGTTTAATGTATGATTTTAAAAATTAAACTAATTAGGGTTAATTATACCTCTCAATTTAGAAAAACATGACATTTTATAATTTAGGCAAAATTACATTTACTTATTAGGTTGTTTGTGATATTTTGCAAGATTTTGCATGTTTTTGTTAATTATAAAAAATAGCATCTCAAAATAAACATGGCTTACCCTTCTCTATTCATAAAATGGTGTGTAACTTTTTAACTCTTTCTATCCTAAAATACAATTATAATACAGACCTAGGTTTTAAAATGTCATATTGTAAATTAGCCTTTCTGATATATTAACTCTGTGTGAGTGTAAAGTGAGATCAAAAGTTCACTGAATATTCTATGGGGGAGACAAACTTTACAATGGAAAGGTAGTCATTAAATAGTATTAATTTATCATTATATTCATTGTGATAACATTAACCTTGATATACTTAATTGATTTTAAGAGGTATAGCACAATGTTAAAGCATGATCTAAAGTGAAGGACGTTTCAAGTTGAAACTGAATATTCTGTGTGGAATGTAATGCTGTAAAATATTTCATTTTGTTAATCAGGACAAAGCTCATCTGGATTGAACCATCAGACCACTTTAATTAATGGAAACATAAAGAGATAAGATTCATAAGTTGTAAGAACTTTGCATCTGCATATAAGCCACAGTATTGGGATGTTCCGTGCGTAAAATTAGTAATGGCAAAATTTTTGCAAAATAAAAAATGCAGAAACAAAATAATAAAGAAAAAATGAATAAGACAACGATTGTACCATATACAGAAGATTGATCAGGTTTATTTTTTCTTGTATAAAATAATTAAATGGATAGTTTTTAGACAAACAGAAGGATTTAAAAAATGTCTATCCTGACTAGAGATGTGAGAATCGGTTTGTAATAAGCCACGTTCTTCCTGAATATTCCAAAGTGTTAGGAGTTTAACTTGCTCGCAAGAACTTACAATCCATGAGAAATATTAAACAGGCAGATTAGTAATGTACTGGTAGAATAGAATTTAGAGACATAGATAAGTATAGGACGGGTTTAGTCCGTGAGTCCTCACAGCAGACAATTAACCCTTTCATTGCCAAGCAATAATCTATATTGTCTGACAGTACTGGTAATTGAACAATGTCCTCTCTTCATTTTACAGTCTTTCTAGCATTGCAAATCTGAACAGACTAGTTTAATCTTTTCTCTGTATGTGCAAGTGCACTGATTGTGCAAATGTGATTCTAGATATATGTCACACACAATAGTAAAGTAGTAGTAGTGGCCGTGATACTATTATTTTAGTGTTTTTTGTTTTTTTAGTGTAGTCACCCAATACAATCTAGCTTGCTCTAATCTAAAAAAAAAAAAATATATTTAGGAATAGGAATTTCATGCTCTTTTACAGCACGCTCCCATAGAAATGAATGGAAGCATCTGGCATGCAGACTTTGCCAGCGGCCGGCCGCTTAACCCCCCGTGTGCCGGCCGCTTCCATTCATTTCTATGGGAGCGTGCTGTGAGCGTGCTGTTCGGAACGGCTATTCCGAACAGTGTTCGCTCATCTCTAGTAGTAAGTAGTAAAGTGGGGCACATTTAGGATTAAAGTGTAATGTACCAATCCTTAGTGATAGTCAAAATGGTTGTTGTAGAATTGCAGCTTATACCTAAACTATGAATTTAAATTAACTTATGCAGAAAATCTGTGACAAAGTAAATCGAATCCAAAGATTTTTTTTTTTTTCTTGGGGGAGACAGCATGCCTGTGTATTACAGGAAGAGACCACTGATTCAATGAACACTATACAACACTTACTTCTGAATTCTCCCACTAAGTTACAGATGCCTACTGGGCAGAAAGGGAAGAAAGAAAGGTATGGGTATAGCAAGACATCAGGTACAGACAAATATCCATCTTAAAAGGTAATTTAGTTTTCATGAAAAGTTGAAATATGTATAGGGTCTTGCTGGGCAGTCTATTTCATGACTGTATAAACCTCCATACATCCTGTCCTATCAGTTTTTCTGTTGATAATAATCAAATTACGGCTAAGATACATTTTAGATTTGTCTCTCAGGCGGGGGGCATGTACAATAAGGAACAGTCTGCCACCCTCTACTCTAATCCATTACTGATAATATTCTTCCAGGATTGCAAAATTGCAAACAATTGAAAAAAAAAAAAAAAATAGCTGAGAAAAACCCAAGTGACCATAATATGAGATCTAGAGATGAAATACACATGGGGAGTCTGCTGTGGTAGTGAAACAATACAGTAAGTCAGTATGACACACACATGACAGGTGTCGCTCTTAGAACCCTGTTGTGCTTTAATACTCTTGTGTAAATTCGTCTCTATCCTTTCCCTACTCTTCTAATGCTCTTTCCTTTGACTTCAATTGAGCAAAATATCAGTTCTCAAATTATTTTCTACCACTTTCCCTAGTGCCTGCTGACTCTCTCCCTGCACTAAATACACTGGAAAATGACTGAATCCTAGATGGCGGAGGGTATTTATAGGGCTGTGACATCACAGGGTGGCTGGCTGCTGATTGGCTGCACGTATAGCATTGTAGGTGATCCCACATTACCAGAGTTCCTTGCCCCATTTGCTAACATGAAGCAGCCATTTAAGGAAAAAATGCAATTCGTTACCACAAAGCGTGAGGAAATCTGGATTTGATGTGAAACGAATACTTCCTGAAATTCGGATCGAATTCCACTTCGTCAGCTTTGATTCATTCATCTCTAAGAAGATCCAGAAACACTGGACTATAAATGAATGGCAAATGCATGGCAAATACATGTGGCCAAACAGATAAAACACCAGAAAAAAAGCTTTACACGCTCTCTATATATTATATCCTATTTCAAATCACACAACCAGAAGTAGACAAAAGTGCATAGAAAGTTTTCTTACATTGTAAGATGTAAGATATGCAAAATCCTCAGTCTTTTGCACATGGAAACAGTTTGCAGACAGGCTGAGAGGAGAATCAGGCCCTCCCCTCTGCATCCACTGTGTAAAGAGAGAGAGAGAGGGAGGGAGAGAGAGAGAGAGAGAGAGAGAGGAACTGCCAGAATATCAAAAGTTGTCTGAAAGTTTAGTTACTAGTTTAGGTTTCAGGAGCCAGGCATTCCCTAAATTACTGTAAGACAAAGGGAACCAAAAAGAAAACTAGGCTAATAAAGTGGTATTATACAAGCCCCTGACCTACCCAAGGGTATACAGTAGGAGTATTTTGAACTATCACATAAACATTAGAGATGAGCGAACAGTAAAATGTTCTAGGTTCGATATTCGTTTCGAGTAGTCCCTCAATATTCGACTACTCGAATCGAATATCGAACCCTATTATAGTCTATGGGGGGAAAATGCTCGTTTCAGGGGTAGGCAACGTTCCATCAAATTATACTTACCAAGTCCACGAGTGAGGGTCGGGCTGGATCCTCCGAGCAGTCTTCTCCTTTCAGCGTCCCCGCGGTGTCTTCCGGCTCTTCATTCACTCTGCCAGGCATCGGGCCTGGGCAGAGCCGACTGCGCATGCCCGCACTACAAGTGGACATGTGCAGTCGGCTCTGCCCAGGCCCGATGCCTGGCAGAGTGAATGAAGAGCTGGAAGACGCCGCGGGGAAGCTGCACGGAGAAGACTTCTAAAGGTAGGAGAAGAACCGGCATTGATTGGCCGACTGTATAGCATTCGGCCAATCAATGCTGGTTCTGCATCGAACTTTTACATTCGAACAGCGAGTGGTACTCGATCGAGTACGAGTATTTCGAATACCGTAGTATTCGATCGAATACCTACTCGATCGAGTACTACTCGCTCATCTCTAATAAACATAGAAAGGCATGAATGATATATATGATAAACTGAGTTATAAGATAAATACAGTTTTCTGCATGTTATGAAATCAAACTTTTATGCTAATAAGTATTCTGAATAGTACAATTATTTTTATATTTACTGTATATAGACTATTAGTGTTTATAAATTATCATTTTTTATGGAAATACTGATTATAGACAATTTGTCATATTTTATTGATTATATCCAAAAAATATCTGAACATAATTACATATAATATCTACAAAACTAAAGACAGAAAAACACAGATTTATATAAAATTTGCAGAACAACACATTCAGTGTTTCACACTATAGCTGTATACAGCAGAAATTTACAAAGGTAGATTTTTTTTTATAGAAAGAAGGAGAAAGGTGCATTCAGTAAATACCAACGTCCCCTGATAACAATTTATATTATACAACTTCTATTGCTGAAGCAGCTTAAAACGTTCTCCATTTATATTCAGGATTCGGCAATTTACTTTGGAGTATTCAGTTGTAGATTGACCCATTTAAAAGCAAACAAAAATAATATTTGCAGGTTGTTTTATCATCATATTAATTTTAGCGTATATGCTTTGTATTTGACATATATTCATGCGCTAGTGTACTGCAACTTGATTTTTTTTTTTTACTAGAGTCTATAAAAATGTAAGAACATTACCTTAGAAAACAATAGTTTATATGAATAACATTATAGTAACATTAGCCATTTGCTTTTGAATGATTATGTTTCACAAAGCTGCAATAAACTTTAATTTATGGTCTCCTTTGTGTTTGAAGTCCTCTCATTTGCTGATAATTTGTCAAAAGCTGCTAGAAAATGCAAAGAGCTCTCGGTGTATGAATATAATCGTTGACTGCTATACCATGATTTAGCTCTTTTACTGTTACACTGAGTTTTTTTTTAATGATGTTGTGATTCTGACCTCACTGGCAAATAACTTCCACTTCAAGGAAGAAGGAACTGAGACTGTAGTTATCAGAATCATCCTTACAACACATCATTTCTTTAAGGCGTCTTCTAATTGTACAATTGAGATCAAATGTAAAAGCTACTTCAGTGTCATCTCTTCATTTATGTTTGGACCACCTCCTTAGTTACCTAAAATCTCAGCTGGAGCCTTGTCCTCATGGGTCAACTTGTAACAAGGCCTCATAGGGTGTTCTATGCTACCAATGAATGGTGACTGTCACCACATGCCAAAGCAGCCCTAGATTCTACTGTGAGCATCATGTGCCATCTCGGTTCTGATGACAGGTATATAACCATTCACATTCCACTTATTGGAACACATAAACCTAAAACAGAGTTCCCTCTATAGAAGTGAGCATTAAATACATCCTGCCTTTATCATGATAGAACTTGTTTAGTGACTGTGGAAGGGAGGGCGGACATATACAGACTGAGAGTAGGCACATTGATCTTCTTAACATCTGCTTAGTCTTAATAAAATAAAGGAGCTAAATACAAAAACAATATTTCAAAAAAATTTTTTACTGTCTTACAGGGGGACTTGATCCTGTAATTGCTCTTCAGTATTGCAGAAGAACTCGAATGTGCAATAGGGAATGGCAGACAGGAGGTCATTGCTTGGTCTCCTGGGTATAATGCCAACCCCTCAGACCCCGCTATTTCATCGCCAGGAATCCATGGGCATAAAAGAATGGGCGATTTTCCTCCTTAATCGGGGGTTAATCCGTCAGAGTCTGAGTATTTTCTTACTCCATCAGCTTGTCCCGGCTGTGTACAACAGCTATGACCCAGAAGTCATGCAGGCACAACTCCAGGAACGACAGCAGCACCATACAATTATGGTTCTGAGTAGAGATGAGCGAGTACTGTTTGAAACTCCTGTTTCGAATAGCACGCACCCATAGGAATGAATGGAGCCGGCCAGCACACAGGCTTTACCCTGCGTGCCGGCTGCATCCATTTATTCCTATGGGTGCGTGCTATTCGAAACGGGAGGTTCGAATAGTACTTGCTCATCTCTAGTGATGAGCATTAATTATATTCTAAGAAGGACGTAACAGTATGGCACTAAGTGAGAGCGGGGTTAAACCTGTGAGTGATGTCTGTTGATGCTTTTGGATGTACATCTACAGGTCTATCTATCTATCTATCTATCTATCTATCTATCTATCTATCTAATAGCTATGTATCTAGCTGTCTTATATCTATCAACTTATTTGATGTTACAGTATCTCTGTAAATATCTCTGTAAAATGGAATGTTGAAGACAATCTTGCTGTAGTCGGTTACATATACCTATAGTTTTATCACATACCAGGGGGAATTCATTAACACATCTTCGCCAAGTGTAGATGTGTGAAAATATGTCACATCTATGATGTAAAGCAATCTCTTGCAACACATCCTCAGCCGACACATGCTACACACCCCTTGACCCAACATATGTATTATTTTTCATGCCAGTATGTAGCTGTGAGTTAGTAACTGGTGTAGATCTCCATTCTTTGCACAGGATTGTGCCTGGTTTATGAGAAGCCTGGAGCCTATCTTAATGAATCTGCCCCATTGTCTTTAGAACTAAAATGTGTTGTCTTTTCCACTATAAGTCTCATTGCAAATAAATCAAATAAGAATGACAAATTGACAAATAAGAATTTCTTGTTATAATATATTAGTAAACAATAGAGGCAAATATAACAAATTATGTGTGGGTAAATGACCATAGCAACAAAGTGAACCAGCCACACAAAATATATGAATAAAAATTAACTTTTATTAAGTGCTCCTAAAAAGGTGTAGCAACATATATACACATACAAAATATATAAACAAACATAAAACAAAATCATATAGGGGTAGACAATGCTACAAATACCAACTTGTCAGCCATGGAATGTACACTGGATGGCAACACTAATATCATGGTACAAAGGGCTCAACCATAGCTAAAACTGAAAGTGTCCAATAATAAAGTGTTGTAAATGAAAACAACAAATAATTAGTGTAATAACCCACAGATAGCTATGAGACTGCCCACATAAGATGATCCAAGATTAGCCTCCATACATACCAACAGTAAAGGTCCCCTGACGAAATCTGTCAAGTACAGGTGAAACGCGCGTCGGGTCCCTTTACTGTTGGTATGTATGGAGGCTAATCTTGGATCATCTTATGTGGGCAGTCTCATAGCTATCTGTGGGTTATTACACTGATTATTTGTTGTTTTCATTTACAACACTTTATTATTGGACACTTTCAGTTTTAGCTATGGTTGAGCCCTTTGTACCATGATATTAGTGTTGCCATCCAGTGTACATTCCATGGCTGACAAGTTGGTATTTGTAGCATTGTCTACCCCTATATGATTTTGTTTTATGTTTGTTTATATATTTTGTATGTATATATGTTGCTACACCTTTTTAGGAGCACTTAATAAAAGTTAATTTTTATTCATATATTTTGTGTGGCTGGTTCACTTTGTTGCTATTGTTATAATATATGTAAAATATCCAGAAAGAAACCAGATAATTGAATTATTAAGTAAACTATATATTCTCTGTACCAGTCTAGAGATCTGACCTTGTGTTTCTTTGGTTTAACTATATATTTTGGAACGATGTCATCAGTAAATCAATGTGATCTGAACATGTCACTTGCAAAAAATTTGTTTATGTCTATTGCAGTGGAATTGCAGTTGGATCAGCAAAATGAGACATCTGGTCATTTTATCTGGAACACTGGCCTAACAATAAAGACAGGCAGTTTTGAAGTCAGAACATATTTCGAAAAACAAGGAAAATCTCATATTTAGCTTTATGTATCCAGCACAAGGTTTTGTGCAAGTGATGAAACATCTAAACTAAACCCTACTTGAATAAATGAAGATAATACAATTTGTATTGTGAAAAAAAAACTTACATTTCAAGAGTAAAATCTAAATTGGTTAGTGATTAAGTGATTGGATATTTACAGAGTAGCATCGATTCATTTCGGATATTTCCTGCTTTACTATATTATTTTGTGGGCAGTTAGAACTGAAGAATTTGGTCAAATTTAATGAATGTACTAGAATTTGGCATTCCAGAGAATTACAGACTTAAGAGGTTTTTCTCAATTTACATTACTCAGAAGTAAAATTTTGCACTGAAACCATAGCAACGCATCAGACTTATCTAAGACTGTATATACATAAAGGTTTTAGACCATTAAAATAAATGTCCCATTGGTTGTCTTTTATGCTTGTGACTCAGATTTGCAGATTTAAGCAATAAAAAGGGAACTGAAGAAAAAAACATTTATTACTGAATATACTATATACAGATAAGAGATATCGGATGCCATTCAGACTCATTGCAATACATGGTATAATATATAGTCTATTTTCATGTATTAAAGCATTAAATACACCATGGAGATTATAAAGACATTGTATGTAGTCATCAACCTCTCTACTGAGAAACAATTATTTAATATAAAACAATGAAATAGACTACGTACAGACAAGGCAGCTGAGAGTTTATAACTTGGGCTCCTTTCTCTCGAATAACTTAAAGAAGTACTCCAGTAAAAAAAATAGTCGCCTGTTTGTAAATGATCCTGCGTGTTATTGAATAACTTACTAAGCGCTTTATTAGGAAGTTACATGTTCACCTCTCGAATCACTGATCTCCTTTCTGCTCCACAGTGATTCCTGTATGAGCAAGCATACTATTCATACAGAAAACACAGTGTGCATTAGAGAAGCAGAGGTCAGGATAGGTTTACACTAGAGATGTGCGAACACTAAAATGTCCAAGGTTCGAAATCCGATTCAAACAGCCGCACACTGTTCAGCTGTTCGAACGGATTTCAAACCCCATTATAGTCTATGGGGGGAAATGCTCGTTTCAGGCGTAGGCAAAATTCGATAAAATTATACTTACCAGGTCCACGAGTGACGGTCGGGCTGGATTCTCCTTGAAGTCTTCTCCCGGCGCAGCGTCCCCGCGTCTTCTTCCGGCTGGAATTCACTCTGCCTAGGCATCGGGGCAGTCGGCTCTGCCCGGTCCGACGCCTGAGCAGAGCCAACTTCGCATGTGAGGACATGCCCGCGCATGCGCAGTCGGCTCTGCCTAGGCCAGATGCCTAGGCAGAGGGAAGACGCCGTGGAAACGCTGCACGGAGAAGACTTCAAAAGGTAAGAGAAGAACCAGCATTAATTGGAAGAATGTATAGCATTCTGCCAATCAACGCTGGTTCTGCATTGAACCTTAAACTTTGAACAGCTAGAAGTGTTCAATCGAGTACGAGTATTTCGAATACCGTAGTATTCAATCGAACACCTACTCGATCGAACACTACTCGCTCATCTCTAGTTCACACCTGTACCTGCTCTATGTTCGGGACTTGCATCTCTGAATCTGCTTAACCCCTTAGCGACCCTTGACGTAACTGTACGTCATGGGTCGCATGGGGATGTATGGAGCGAGCTCACACGCTGAGCTTGCTCCATACACGGCAGATGCCGGCTGTATAATACAGCCAGGACCTGCCAATAACAGCAGCGGTCGGTGCCCGAGCCGATCGCTGCTGTTAACCCTTTACACACTGCGGTCAAACGTGACCGCAGTGTGTAAACGGCGCCGGCGGCATGGGCGCCGCCATGTTTTGCCGATCGCCGCCCTCCTGAACGTCACATGAGGGCGGTGATCAGTTGCTATGACAGCCGGAAGCCTATTGAAGGCTTCCAGGCTTGTCTCTGCATGAGATCTATTAGACGATGCCAGAGGCATCGTCTAATAGAAGTGCTGCGATATTCCTATTCACTGCAATACTGTAGTATTGCAGTGAATAGTATGAGCGATCAGACCCCCTAGGTTTCAAGGTACCTAAGGGGTCTGATCATAAATGTAACAGAAGAAAAAAAAAAGTTTTTAAAAGTATTAAAAAAAATAAAAAAAATATAAAAGTTCAAATCACCCCCCTTTCCCTAGATTAGCTATAAAAGTAATTAAAGAACATTAAACATAAACATATTAGGTATCCCCGCGCTCCAAAATGCCCGAACTATTAGAATATTAAAACATTTATCCCATACTGCGAACGGCGTAGCGGCAAAAAAAATAAAAACAGCCAAAAAGCGTTTTTTTCAACACTTTGCCTCCTATAAAAAAATGAATAAAAAGTGATCAAACCATCAGATCTTTCCCCAAATGGTATCAATAGAAACGTCATCTTGTCCCGCATAAAAAGACACCACAACCAGCTCCATACATGGAAATATGAAAAATTTACAGGTGTTAGAACATGATGACACAAATTTTTTTTTCTATTTTGCAAAGTTTATCATTTTTTTTAAAAGTATCAAAACATTTCAAATACTATATAAATTTGGTATCACCGCGTTCGTACTGACACGTAGAACACAGGTAACATGTCATTTGTACCAAACAGTGAACGCTGTAAAAATTAAACCCATAAGAAAATGGCGCAAATGCATTTTTTCTCCAATTGCACCTCATTCTGAATTTTTTTCCAGCTTCCCAGTACATTGCACAGCATATTGAATGATGCCATTACAAAGTACAATTTGTCCCGCAAACAATAAGCCATCATGTGACTCTGTGAACTGAAAAATGAAAAAGTTATGGCTCTTGAAATGTGAGGAGGGAAAAACGAAAATGCGAAACCAAAAAATGGCCTGGTCCTTAAGGGGTTAAAAATTGCGGAGACTTGCAGGATTTTTCTCACTGCATTTTTTCAGGGAGAAACCTGGTAGACCAATTTTTAAATGGAGTGTGTTTCCACTCCTCAGGTACCAAAGCAGATCCAAAGAATGGAAACCCAAATGCAGGTATGAACCTAACGACATTGCTCTATCTGTGAACAACACGTGCATCATGTGTCCTCTGTATGACTGGTGTGTGCATCTTGTATTTTACAGTGTGACAATTGGGGGGAGTTTAGCATCAAATGTAGCAGCTTTCTGGATTTAACAGAGATGTTGGTGGCTCTGGGTGACAAATAAACAGCATGGCAGGTATCATCAATCCAAAAGAAATGGATTGTAAATGGAAACAGGAACAAAAATAAAGTAGGGCAATACTTCACTTCTCGAATCCTGACCAACTTCTGAGGTCAAGATGTTTTACTGGGGTTTCTCCTCAGCAGTCTCGCACAAACTGAGCTTAACCAAATCCTTTCTTGACTCAATTCCTCTTGGGAGAGACCACCTGTCTGTCTTCAACTGGCCCACAGTTAGGTCACCAGCAGCACTCTTGTGCTGTGTGCACTCTCTCTGGAGATGAGTCCCAGGTATGGGTGTAGTCAAGGTCCTTTTCAACTCTGTTTTGGGTCGCTCTCCAGTGCCTTCTAGATTCACAACCACACAACAGATATAGTAAAATTTAACTTAAATCTGGTAAACTTGCTACAGGGTGATAACTTATAGAATGCATTGAGCAAATATTAAAAAAAATATATTATAACAGTCAAGTTAAAGGTTATTGCACCTTCTTAGGAAGCGATATCAGGTCCTTTTCAATGGGACTGAGTTGCAGCATGGCCATATGTCCAATGGGTATGAAGTTACTTCCTAAGAATAAGAAGTGGAGTTCAGTATCATAATTCTGGATAACTTCTTTAAGTGGCAATATGAATTAAAATTTTGCAACTTCTGTAAAGTATAAGCGACATTCATGTTCTATGTGAGGTGTGTATGCAACATGTATATTTATGTATATGTTTATGTATATGTATATTTTACGTGTGAATAACACAAGCACTGTATTAGTCTTATGTTTGAGTGGTATGGGTTCCATGTCCCTAGGAACAATTTGTATACATGCATCATGTGACTATATGTGAGTTGCATGTATAATGCATGTGTTGTTTGTGTGATTGATGTGTATATAATATTTGTGTGCACAATGTGCAGATACATGTGGCTTGGTTGCAATATGTGCTTGTTTGTGTACAGCTGTCAAAAAATGTAACTGGACACTTAATGGACCAAATAAACAGTTGCACTGACATCGACTTGGCTTTTCAAATGGCTTTATAAAGGCTTTGTCGTGTGTATATATATATATATATATATATATATATATATATATATTTGTAACAAGGCATGGTGGTCCAGGCACATTTTACCCATAGCCCTTTGCCCCAGACCTGCTATCTATATACAAAATTGTTGGACAATCTATTCCATTCTAGTTATTATTCTGGGAACACTTTCTTCAACGTTTTGAAGTGTATCTGTGGGAACTACCTTGGAACATATTGCCACCCCTCACCATTCTTAGAACATCTAATGAGGTTAGAATTTAACTTTCCAACACACAATAATAGAACGCATAGAAATCTCTGCTATGTGATACAGTTTTCAGTTCAATTAATTTAATGAAGAATTATCTAAAGTCTCGGGACATATCCGATATACTAGCATTTTGATAACAATAGACAAGGGAAAGCCCAGCCATGACTGTTATTATCAGAACACTACTAGAGCTACAGGGAATAATTCCAGTAATAACACTGAAATGACTATTTATGCAAATTCTACCACATCCTTGCAACATGAAAGAATATGATTGAAATCCTTATGCACAGGCTTGCTATTATTTCTACACTTGTGTGATGTTGTTATCAAAATTGACACTTTAAACTTTAAAGTAAATATGGTTTTCACCTGCTGCACACCAAAGCCATCCAAGCAACACAGTTACTGGAGGCATGAAGCACCTCTTTGAATCTCAATTCAGTCACTAGTGTAGCATATAACGCTGACTAATGATCCTAATTTTAAAGATTTATACCTTTTCATTAGTAGGGTTTATAACATTTCACAAGTTCCACTTCTGTTAAGGTGTACATTAAGATTTATTGACCTTACATGTTAAAACTGCCTGGGTAAACATTTCCCTAAGTAAACATTAATCATGATGTGCAGCGAAACAGAAGTAAATACTTTTCTGAGTTTAGGCATGAGTCACAATCTTACTGGAGAGGATTTGTAATTCGCTCTAGGATAAATATATATATATATATATATATATATATATATATATATATATATATATATATATATATAGTGAATGTTAAAATGTCTATAATTTATCAATGATGATAATAATTATAATTAACCTGCTAATGCTCTATGACATGTACATAATGTAATGATTTGTCTACAGGCTATGTACATCATGGGAACACATGGGTACAGAAAGTGATCTACAGAGGGAAACTGGCAGCAATGTAAAAGCTGGCATCAGAAAAATTTAAAGGGGGTTTTCAGGCAAAAAAAAATAATTTTTCAAAAAAGTTAATTACTGATGCGTCTTTTCTTAAAGAAGTCATCTTGAGATTGGACAAATCACAGAGGCCAGGGAAGGTATAATGCAAAAAAAAAAAAAAAAAGAAAATCATACTCACCTGCTCCTGTCACTCTGTTGTCCACCAGCACTGTCTGTTCAGGCACACACCATGCCTTCACTATCAAAATCCTCCACAGCACGTGACCGCTAAGGCCTAATTTTGGCCATAGAGCTACAGGAAGGGATGCAATGACATATTTGAGTGAATCAGGAATTTCAATTGTCACAAGCCTGGCAGGACTTTTGGCACTTTAACCTCTTTAACGTTGCTTTACATTGAAAATGTACCAAGAAGAGTTGACCAGCTTTGGAAAAAAAAGTAAAGTAAAGTTTTTTTCCCAAAAAAATATGAGTGAAAGCAATGAAGGGTGCAACTGTATTTTTCATACCACATGATATATCAATACAGTACTGTGCAAAAGTCTTAGGAATGTGTGGAAAATGCTGCAAAGTATAAAAGTTTTTAAAAACAGAAGTTAATAGTTTATTTTTGTTAAGTAACAAAATGCAAAGTGATTGAACACAAGAGAAATCTAAATTTGTGTGACTGTCCTTTGATTTGACCTTCCAAACCATTTTTGAATGAATTGGGCAGGGAGGTTGTTCCAAACATCTTAGAGAACTAAGCACAGGTCTTCTCTCAATGTTGGGTTGTTTAGATCCTTCTGTTTCTTCATGTAATCCGAGACAGACTCAATTACGTTCAGATCAGGGCTCTGTGGGGACCACATCATCACTTACAGGACTCCTTGCTTTTTGATTATGCTGAATATAGTTCTTAGTGACATTGGTTGTATGTTTGGGGTTTCTTGTCATGCTGCAGAATAAATTTGGAGTCAATCCAACATTTATTTGAAATCCATTATTTTAATTTTTGATTCCAGCTTTCCAAACCTCATAACTTTTTTTTTTTTAATATCCCTTTTACAGAGGCATATGAGGTTTAGTGTTTGCGGGACATATTGTACTTTGTAATAGTACCATTTAACTTTCTGTGTGATGTACTGGGAATTTGGAAATATAAAATGGGGTAAAATTGTGTTTGGCTAATCCCATCCACACGTTAAACTGTCACATTTTTGTAAATTGCAGCATGTCAACTATGCTTCCGGAAATGCAGGCATTTTCTGTACTGGTATAATAGAGGTAGAAAGTCTGTAGCAGACTTTTTGTGGTAAACGCTGCGGAAAAAGACGCAATGTACTTCTGCTGTGGTCTTTTCTGCAGCATTTTTTTGCAGCAATTTGCCACATGGGACCTTAGTCTTATACAGCTTTCTTTTATGCTATAAAACATTGAAAAAAATCCAAAATATTGCATAGACATAGAATTTTTTTTTTTTTTTAAATACAAAGTCAGATTTGCCATTATTAGTGTAGCTTACAGCACTGTGATCTGACAGTCCACCAAGTGTATTAGAATAAAATCTCATTTTGTTAAGTTTTTCTTTGAAAATATTGTTTTTTGTTAACAAATACAGAAAATCTGTCATTATTTAGCACTACAAAAATCCAAGAAAACTCATGCAGTATATTTTAATCTAATACTCAGTGACCAGGTCACCGTTGTAGTGCTAACTCTGATATTCTTGTTAATTATTTTTTGAAACAGTGTTTATTCTTAACAAATACAAAAAAAATCTGCAATTATTTATCACAGCAAAAATCCAAACTGACTCAGACAGTGAGTTTTAGTCTAATTCTAGGAAGGATAGTCTTTCTAAGCTAAATCTAATTTCTTTCCTAAGGGTCAGTTCACACGTGAAAACTGCCTAGCTTATTTGTGCGAGGTAAAAAACCTCGAGGAGTTTTTTTGACGCTGTTTTTTGCATTCCATGCGGTTTTTGACGAGGTTTTTGACGCGGTTTTCGCTAGTGGTTTTCGCTAGGTTTTTTTTTTCCTATATGTGCTATAGAAACTGCAGGCGAAAACCGCGCGGTTTTTTGCAAAAAAACGCGCGGTTTTGTGTGTAAAAAACCGCGCGGTTTTGTGTGTAAAAAACCGCGCGGTTTTTTACCGCGCGGTTTTCGCCTCCCATTCACTTCTATGCAATTCTTCAGGCGTTTTCCGCCTGAAGAAAGGTCATGTTGCTTCTTCAGGCGGAAAACGCTAGGAGGAAAAAAAAAGCTAGTGGTCTACATAGACCACCATGTTAAAGGAGAGGTTTTTGAAGCGAATTCCGCTGTCAAAAACCTCCCCTTTTCCCACGTGTGAACTAGCCCTTAATGTCTTCAAATTGAGTCCCAGTGTCAGAATTGTTGCCAATTGCTGTTATAAGTAGAAATGAGCAAACACTGTTCGATCAAATACATATTCGATCGACTATCAGGCCGTTCGAGGTGTTCACAAGGCAAACACAGTAAAAATTTGTATCCCTTCCCTGGCAAGTTTTTTGCACCAATAACTGCGCAGGGGAGGTGGGACAGGAACTATGACAATGGAGGCAGTTAAAAAAATTTTTAAAAAAACCCATTGGCTGCCGAAATCAGGTGACCTCTAATTTAGACGAATGGTTAATTTAACATTCAATTAATTTGGGACAGTGAACTATGTGACTGTGGAACAAGGATAGATCTACAGGCAGGGTTAGCTAGGGATTACCTTTATTTAGGGGGGAATGTTACTCACCCAGCTCTTTGGGGCTTTATCTGGTCGGGATCCCTGTCAGCTTGCGATATGCACGAGCTGACTTTTTCCCATAGGAATGCATTGACCAGCGTTGATTGGCCAGTGTACAGCATTCGTCCAATCAACGCTGGTTCTGCTGGAGGAGGCAGAGTCTAAGATCCATCCACAGCAGTTTCCATTGTGGTCCGATCTCAGATGTAGCAGTGCTGACACTGTACTGTACATCGGAGATGAAGCAGAGCTGGGCATGCACTCTGCTTGGCTGCATCTGCCAGCTCTGCTACTAGAGATGTAGCAGAGCTGAGTGTGTGCATTGACTTGCATTGGCTCTATGGTCTAGAACCTTTAATGCATTCTTTTTCAGCTGCAGATAAATTGACTTTTAATACTTGAGATTTTGTGAGGTTGCACCGGCATTCCGTTGTGGCTACTGCGCGGTATGTTCACATGCGGAATCCATTTTCCGCTGTGTAAACATACCCTTATAGCCCTTAAAACTGCAAATACAAAAAACTCAAAAATGTGTCTGGTCCTGGACCACAAACTGGCCTCGTACTAAAATAGTTAATTTGCATAATGGATAAAAGGTAATTTTCTCGGCATCCACACCAGTCTCAGTCATTAAAAATGTATGATATGTATCAGTGTTAGGAGATCTATATCAATATAAGGACAGTTTAAATAGGTTGGGCAGGTGATAGACTCCCTTTAACCACTTCATTACGGAGCCAATTTGTGGTCCAGAACCAGACACATTTTCCGTTTTTTTTTTGTGCGGTTTTGAGGGCTGTAACATTTTTCTTGTATGTCTCATTCAACTAATTTGTGTGTCTTTTTTCATTTACACATAGGGCTTTATTTTTATGTTGTTTTTATTTTCGAATGTGTTTTCTTTTTTTTTTATATCCGGGAAAATATAAACATAATAGGAGGGAAATTGTGTCTGGTTTTCACGTTATTATTATTTTTTTATTTAATAACAATATAGTGCAACTGAAAAACTTTACAAAATAGTTTTTCTTCTCCATTACGGTAATTTTTATTTTGTATGGTGTCGTCGGGGGTGGGGCTATAACCTTTAATAATAGCATTTTATTAGCATATTATTTTATTTTTTTAAATTATTTTATTTACTTTTTTTTTTTACTTTTTTATTATATTACAGAATGGATGGATTGATGTGTGAGAGAGTGGTACATACTCAAGAAAGCCTTTCCCATAGAATTGAAGCACATCAATAGCGCATGCACAACAGCTTGTATAGATCAAAATAGAGCTACAGGAATCTGGTAAATGCCATTACTTCTACTGCACATGTAGAACGCAGAACGCTGAATAATCCACATTAGCTTGGCTAAACTAAAGGACAGACGCATCATTAGCTAATTTTATGGTCTATATATTGCAATAGCCTTGTGATGAAATATGCATAAAGATCCATAAATAAATAGCATAAAAAAGAAAATTAAAATAATAGAAAAATAATACAAAATAATAATAAAATATAAAATAAAATAAAATAAATTGAAAAATAAAAAATAATTAAACACATAAATGGGGGAGATTTTTATACAGAGACTCTGAATTAACTATCCATAGGCTTAGCAAAGAACTCTGAAAATGATCTATGACAGCATATCTCCCCACTAGGATCAACCAGGTTATATGGTTTGGGTGAAGCCAAATGTACTCATCTGCATGTGTAGGTTAAAGTACCTCACCTCAATCTATATCTAAAATAAGGTACCACTCCAACCCCACCAGCCTTTGGGATCCAACACTAGACAACCTTATACTGCATAAGCGGAGCTAAGTCTCCAAACAAAATAACATGAATAATAATAAAGTATGAAACAAAATATATTTAATAAATATAATATATGGAAATAAACTCAAAATGACAATAAATTAATATAATTCTTCAAATAGATAGATAGATAGATAGATAGATAGATATATTAGACAAAACTGATGCACCCCAGATTACAAAAGAAAAACAAATATGAAAAGTAAAAAATAAAAATATAAGCAAAAATATATAAAAATATTTTTAGTACAACAAAAATTATTAAACATACAAAGTAGAATTAAAGGGGATTTTCCAATTTTTTTCCAATTCATTTCTAGGTTAACCCACCCATGGACAAGAAGTGAACGAGTAGATCTGAAAACACAATAAAAATTAGGTTAATATCTATAATTTATGCACATAATTTTTTGAAAAAAAAAATTTGAGAAAAAAAATTTAGTCACTAATTGAACAAGTACAGAAGAGTAGAGAAGAAATATATACAGGGAAAAAACACGGCAATATACCCTGTTAACTCATAGTGAATAATTTATAGTCCATGTTTAGGCCGTTAGGTTTCAAGACATTCAATTTATTAATCCATTGCATTTCTCGTCGCTTCAGTAAATGTTCCCTATTACTACCTCTCCTCAGTGGTGGGATACAATCAATAATCCTAAATCGTAGTTGGTGTTCCGTATGTTTGAGGTCAGAGAAATGTTTCGGTACCAGCAAATCTTTTTTATGTTTCCTAATTGGGTTACGATGCTGATTTAGCCTGGTCTTTAGCTCTAATGTAGTCTCACCTATAGAAATCAGCCCACATGGGCAAGTTAACATGTACATAACATATTCACTGTCACATGTGAGTTATTGTTTTAGTTTATATTCAATGCCATTATGTGTGAAGCTATCCCCTTTGTCCATAAGGGCACAATTAATGTAATTTCCACAATCTTTTCTGCAATAAACCTTTTCTGCTACTTCCCGTTAAGGTTAGTTGTCTCTTATTTTTAAAGCTTCCCACATCTGAATGGACCAACTGGTCCCCTAAATTCCTAGCTTTACTATAGGCTAATATGGGGGTAATTGGAATTCGGCTATAATAGATGTACTCATCTGTAATACTCCCAATGTTTGCACACAATATTACCAATTTAGTTACTCAAATTATTATATGTGGAGACAAAAGGTATCCTATCACTACTTCTATTCCTCAAACAATGTGTCAGTAATATGTCTTTAACTGATTCTTGTAGCACATGTATATCACTATCTATCCTCTTCACCTATAGAAATTGGCTAAGTGTAAGTGATTTAATATAGATCTGGGATGGCCATTTGTTGATAGATGATAGATAGATAGATAGATAGATAGAGTAGATAGAAACAATAGCCAGAGCAGCACTGTGTAAGGAAAAATATGTCAAGCTTCAAGATTCATTTGAATGGTTGTCATCCAATACATTAAAAATGACGCAGCACTAAAAAAAAATAGTTTAGAAATCAGCACAGGGTGGTTTCCATAAATGCAATGTTTTGTCCATTAAAAAATGGGACACTTGAGAAAGATCCCATTTCTTCCCATACCCTCCCTGTACTTTCTGGCCATTTTTCTGCTTCCTGTTACATGCCACCAAGCATGCTGGAAGCAGTCAAATTCCTATTATGTTGGCACTACAGGCGTCAGCTAGATAAAAAGCAGTCTAGCTGGCAGGGCCATCTTCTCCTCCAGGTCCCAGGTACAGTTGCACATACTGTACTGGAGTTATGTCTGCCCTTGGTGCCAGAAGCTAATTAGCTAAACAAGACTATATAGTTTTATTATATTGTCAAAGTGATACCTTACTTGAGATTTCATCCAAACTGAACCTAAGTTAATGGTGGACACATTTGTATTATATGTCAAGCTAAAAAGTAGAGATAAGTAAATTGGTTCATAACAAGCATGGGCTATTAAATATAATCAATAGATTAATATACCTTGCACTAGTAGCACATTGTAGTATGGGAAGAATATACAAACCTAGTTCCTCTTCAGCACAGCCCAAAGTGGAGGTAAAATGGCTTTTTGTAAGACTCCACACACCTGACAAGGTAGTCTCTCCTCAAGGAGTGACATTATCCCCATAACCTGGTCTAGAAGTCTCTCACCTCTGCCAAGTCAGTTTTCCCTAGGCTGTGCTCAAGAGATCCAATTAGATCAAAACAGTGCTGTCCACAGCTGGGATACTGACTTGGCAAGATCCCGCATCATTGCAGAAAAGGCTTGTGGTAAAGTCAGGCATGATATTCAAGGGAGCTTCCCCTAGAGGGCAGCAAACAGAGTCACTGTTTCTCTATTTACATCTCGGGAAACAGATTTGCATATTCTTCTCATAATACTCCACAGTGGAGCTAAAATGGCTTTTTGTAAGACTCCAAACATCTGACAAGGTGGTCGCTCCTCAAGGAGTGACATTATCCCCATAACCACATTGTAGTACAAATTGTAATGTTGTAATGACTTATATACTCATCCTGTATCATATGTCATATGCTCTGAAAAGTATTTTCTGACTCGTTAAAACACTTTTTGCCAAATCAAAATCTGACTTCCAATATTTTGAAAGTGGCAAACAGTTTTCTCATAGTAATGTGGGAAGGTAAACAATTTTATAATGTATACATGTATTTATTCAAGACTGGCTGAACTGTTGTGGGTGTGTACGGTTTTTAGTCACTCTTATGTTGCTTGAAGGACATGGTAAAAAGATGTATGTGAGACAATAAGGAAAACAGTGGGATACACAGAGGGATAAACAACAACAGCATCCCTGTATTATGTGTGACATTTGTGGTTTGGAGAAAAACAATTTTGAAGTCTTATGCAAATGAGGCAGTAGGTGCACTGTGGGCAGGCCTGGACACACTGCTCTTGCTGCTGAAGTGGGATGAGTGATGTCATCAGTAGAAGGATCAGCTCCAACTCCACGGGATGGAGCAGGCAGGAGATGGTTAGGGTCTGAGCGGCAATGCTCATGGAGCCAACAGTGAACCCCCAGTGCAGCAATATCCTTATTTACATAAGACTTCAAAATTGTTTTTCCTTAAATCTACAAAACTACAAATCTACAAAACAGACATGCATTGACAAGGTATGTTTTGCATAACTGTAATGTACTCTGATATGGTAGTGTTAGTGGAATTCCACTATCTTAAAGGGATCCTATCTTTCAAACCCTTTATTTTTTTCTAACTGACAGCACTGGGGGCGTCCCCAGCACTCATAAAGCACTGGGGGCATCCCCAATGCTACCAGAGAACTCTCCAGCGTGGCCTCCTTCTTCATCTGGAACAAGGTCTTCTTCCGGCGGTATCTTCTAACTTCTAGGCCTTGGGCTTAGGGCAAAGCCGACTGCGCATGCTCGCGGCCACAAGAAAAATGGCTTCTTACATAGTATAGGCATTTACATACTGACAAAAACCGAGATTTTAGGTGAACAGAGGCGCAGAGAAGACAACGAAAGGTAGGAGACAAATAGCCTTTCTTAAGGCTATTCTGACATGTTAGTTAGAAAAAAAAGGGTTTGAAAGATAAGATCAATCCAGCAGTAAAAGAATATCCAGCACGGCTGATGTTGGAAAAATAAAACTCCTTCTTTATTGAAAAATCAGTAGCATAAAATCATTAACACACGCATCTTATCAGAAAATCTCTCAGCGTCAGACTGACGCGTTTCGGAATGTTTCCTTTTTTTTTTTTTTTTTTTTTTAAATGTAGATTGTGAGCCTCACATAGAGCTCACAATGTACATTTTTTCCCCTATCAGTATGTCTTTTTGGAATATGGGATGGAAATCCATGCAAACACAGGGAGAACATACAAACTCCTTGCAGATGGTTTTTTGCCCTTGGCAGGATTTGAATACCAGGACTCCAGCGCTGCAAGGCTGCAGTGCTAACCACTGAGCCACCGTGTGGCCCCCCGGAATGTTTCCTTTTTCAAAGATCACCATGTATCACATTGAAAGCAATAGGTAAAAAAGCCTCCCATTGATTTCAATGGGGAGCGTGCATATGCCGGTACTCATTCAAGTCAATGGGATCTGTTTTTACATTCAGAATGAGCGACCGTAAACTCCGTGTGCAGGCACTCCCCTTTAAAGTTACCAAATCAAAATAAGAAAACTATTTTAACTTTACATTTGAAAATGTATATATATTTTTCATACATTTCTTATTTGTATAAAACTTTGAAGGTAAAATAAACTAGAACAGAGTGTGTAAAATGTCATTCTTGAGATGTATTAATACAATAAAAAACTGAATTTACAGTATAAATAATAAAATTAACTATTTCCTACTTACTGCACTTAAAGTTATTTTAACCCTGCAAAGTAAAGTAATGATCGGGATGAGTCCTGAAATGACCCTGTTTTTTTCTTTTTCAAATAGTTATAGTTTTAACTGGAATAAAAGTAGAAAAAACTAAAAGCACAACATTTACAATCTAAAAACTGCAATTATGTTTTCAATGATACACATTTAATTTATTCACTTTTCATCAGCTAAGCAAGAAAAAAGCCAGTCAGTTCAAGCAGAAGCATGTCCTGCTGGCATCCTACAGGCCTTCACAGTGGAGACAGCTGCTTTCATGCCCTTTTGGCTAAAATATGTTGGAAAATTGTTCATTGCAGATGGGAAGGAGGTAGTAGTAATATAAAAATGAGCGGTTACTGACATTTGTTTACATGACTTAAAGAACACTCTTTTGCATAATTTTCATTCTGTTGATATGCTATAATAGAAAGAATGACTAATACCTTCAGTAGTGTCTTTTCTACTTTATTCTTACATCAGTAATATCAGATTTAATGTGAGCGGTCTCAAAAACTTCATGTGGATATTAACAAAAGGTCACAATTAGAAATATGTATTTGCATCATATCACTCCATGGTGCTACTGATTTTACTGATCAAACATGTAGAAAGGCTCGTCCACACAGTGGCATTATCGAAATGAAAAATGCACTGGAAAATAACCCCTTGAGAAACATTAAAAAATATATATATATATATATATATATATATATATATATATATATATATATATATATATATATATATATTCTAGGTATGTTTGGTTTTTTTACCTCGGCATTATAAAGTCATAACTTTTTTGTTCTGCCAACATGACCACTCAAGGGCTTGTTTTTGCAAGATTAGTTGTATTTTTAAATGGCATCATTTTATGCATTGTCTAGCTTTTAAGCAGAGGATGACAACACAACCTACTATCTACTGAGATGATTCCACTCAATTAATTGTGAGATTCATTTCAGATTGAGAAATTCTTAATTAAAAGTGCTCAGACTGACATAGTTTCAGTGCTGGGACTCATTTGTAGTTAAAGTAGTCCCTGCACTAGCTGTGGGCTATGTGCCAAAACTATTTTCCTATGTGTCTCTGCCGAGATGCACCACAATTAATGAAATATATAGTTTTATTATAATGGCCCAGTCACTGGCCTACTGTAATTAACTTGGACTACATGATCTTAACCAGAAAATGAAATGTTTATTGTAGTCCAGCTGACAGAGGAACAGCAATGACATCTCTCTAAAGAATCATTTTCAGAGAAACATAAAAATATACAGTTTTTTCATGTTATGAATATGATTTTTGTGTGTGTTTTACAGGTTTTACTATATGAACTCAAGTAGGCTAGGTGGACTATGTGGGGCAAATATATTTTTGTATTATTTTTTATTTCAAAATAGTGTTTTTCTATGTTTTCTTAGTAATAGAGCTGTTTGATAGATAGCATTTCATTACTAAGACTGAAAATTGATCTTAGCTAGAGATGAGCGAGTAGTACTCGATCAAGTAGGTATTCGATCGAATACTACGGTATTTGAAATACTCGTACTTGATCGAGTACCACTCGCTATTCGAATGGAAAAGTTCGATGCAGAACCAGCATTGATTGGCCGAATGCTATACAGTCGGCCAATCAATGCTGGTTCTTCTCCTACCTTTAGAAGTCTTCTCCGTGCAGCTTCCCCGCGGCGTCTTCCGGCTCTTCATTCACTCTGCCAGGCATCGGGCCTGGGCAGAGCCGACTGCACATGTCCACTTGTAGTGCGGGCATGCGCAGTCGGCTCTGCCCAGGCCCGATGCCTGGCAGAGTGAATGAAGAGCCGGAAGACACCGCGGGGACGCTGAAAGGAGAAGACTGCTCGGAGGATCCAGCCCGACCCTCACTCGTGGACTTGGTAAGTATAATTTGATGGAACGTTGCCTACCCCTGAAACAAGCATTTTCCCCCCATAGACTATAATAGGGTTCGATATTCGATTCGAGTAGTCGAATATTGAGGGACTACTCGAAACGAATATCGAACCTAGAACATTTTACTGTTCGCTCATCTCTAATCTTAGCTCACCAAAAAGAATACATTTGGTCCCCCTCAAGCCAAAGTCAATATTATTTTAAGTACTAAATAATTGTATAGTCTGATGTTAGAATAATGGGAGTGGCCTAAAACTGATAACAATAGTCAGTAAAACCTGTACACACAGAAAAACAGATTTGTGTCACAAATTGATGATCTACATTCCTCAGTATAAATCATCTTTGTAGATATTTCCTAATTTTGCAGTCCAGAGTCTTAGATCTATTTTTTTGCTATTTTACAATTACTCCAAGCAGAATTATCTGTAAATAAACTAGTAGTAGTAGTAGTAGTAGTAGTAGTAGTAGTAGTAGTAGTAGTAGTAGTAGTAGTAGTAGTAGTAGTAGTAGTAGTAGTAGTAGTAATGAATAAGGAAAGGAGCAGACCTCTTCTTACTGTACACACTCCTTGCCTGAGGGAGAAAAGTAAAATGTGCTACAGCCATAATGGGGCAATTAGCAGCAGCAAAACTGACATTATACAATCTATAAAGGCTTATACAACTAGGGAAAAGATTATCCAGTGAGACCCAGCAGATGTTTCAACTTTTCATGAAAACTTAAAGGGGCTCTATCACTGGGAAAAGTCATTTTTATCTAAACACATGCTTGCATAGGCTTTAGAAAGGCTATTCCACACTTACCTTTTGTATGTAGATTGCTTCAGTGGTTTCTGAATAAGTCCGTTTTTATTCATATGCTAATGAGCCTCCAGCCAGTACAGGAGGTTCCCAGCAGCCTCCTCTCTCCCATTATCTTCTATGTGTGTGAAGCAAACAGGAAGCAAGTCATCAGCAGCAGCAGGAGCCGTCTCCCATAGAAGACAATAGAGAGAGGTGTGCACCTTCTATCGTGCACTAGTCTAATTAGCATATGAATATAAACGGACTTATTCAGAAACCAGTGAGGCAATCTACATACAAAAGGTAGGTGTGGAATAGACTTTCTAAGGGCTATGCAAAGGTGTGATTAGTTAAAAATGACTTTTCCTAGTGATAGAGCCCCTTTAAGTACCCTTAAATTTCTTATGAAACCAACTCAACACAATATCATGCAAGAAAAAGTCTTGAAAGGTTTCAATTCACCCTTAGGGCCAGTTCACACGGAGTTACCGCGCTCGCATTCTGGCACGTATACATGTGTCAGAATGTGAGCGCTCAAAACAGATCACATTCATTTCAATGGGTTGTTATGGGCGTATAACGCATGTAATTTTGTGCACGTAATTTTGTGGCCGCAAAATTACGCGTGTTATACGCCCGTTACAACCCATTGAAATTAATGTGACCTGTTTTGAGTGTATAAGTGCCAGAATGCAAGCACGTTAACTCCGTTTGAACTGGCCCTTACTGGATGGCCACATGTGGACACAAATAGAATAGGTAATATATGTTATATAACTTATACAAAACTATGTCGTGAGACTTCTCTCGCAGTTTGAGAATGCCTATTCTGGGTCTGACCTGGTCAGGCACTCTCTATCTGAATTTTAATTGGTGCTGGTCTCTCCTTATGCCTACTTAGCTGAGAGGCTGACTTGAACATGTCCTTTTCTGATCCAGAGTGCTCTTAGATCCTTGAATTTACTCACAAGAGTTCAATAGCAGGCAAGTACCAGGAAGCGTGGTACAAGCTCCTAACCAGATGGCACCATGTTCCAACCAAAATGCACAAATTCTTCCCGTCTGGACTAGAGATGAGCGAACACTAAAATGTTCGAGGTTCGAAATTCGATTCGAACAGCCGCTCACTGTTCGAGTGTTCGAATGGGTTTCGAACCCCATTATAGTCTATGGGGAACATAAACTCGTTAAGGGGGAAACCCAAATTCGTGTCTGGAGGGTCACCAAGTCCACTATGACACCCCAGGAAATGATACCAACACCCTGGAATGACACTGGGACAGCAGGGGAAGCATGTCTGGGGGCATAAAAGTCACTTTATTTCATGGAAATCCCTGTCAGTTTGCGATTTTCGCAAGCTAACTTTTCCCCATAGAAATGCATTGGCCAGTGCTGATTGGCCAGAGTACGGAACTCGACCAATCAGCGCTGGCTCTGCTGGAGGAGGCGGAGTCTAAGATCGCTCCACACCAGTCTCCATTCAGGTCCGACCTTAGACTCCGCCTCCTCCGGCAGAGCCAGCGCTGATTGGCCGAAGGCTGGCCAATGCATTCCTATGCGAATGCAGAGACTTAGCAGTGCTGAGTCAGTTTTGCTCAACTACACATCTGATGCACACTCGTCACTGCTACATCAGATGTAGCAATCTGATGTAGCAGAGCCGAGGGTGCACTAGAACCCCTGTGCAAACTCAGTTCACGCTAATAGAATGCATTGGCCAGCGCTGATTGGCCAATGCATTCTATTAGCCCGATGAAGTAGAGCTGAATGTGTGTGCTAAGCACACACATTCAGCACTGCTTCATCACGCCAATACAATGCATTAGCCAGTGCTGATTGGCCAGAGTACGGAATTCGGCCAATCAGCGCTGGCTCTGCTGGAGGAGGCGGAGTCTAAGGTCGGACCTGAATGGAGACTGGTGTGGAGCGATCTTAGACTCCGCCTCCTCCAGCAGAGCCAGCGCTGATTGGCCGAATTCCGTACTGTGGCCAATCAGCGCTGGCCAATGCATTCTATTAGCCCGATGAAGTAGAGCTGAATGTGTGTGCTAAGCACACACATTCAGCACTGCTTCATCACGCCAATACAATGCATTAGCCAGTGCTGATTGGCCACAGTACGGAATTCGGCCAATCAGCGCTGGCTCTGCTGGAGGAGGCGGAGTCTAAGGTCGGACCTGAATGGAGACTGGTGTGGAGCGATCTTAGACTCCGCCTCCTCCAGCAGAGCCAGCGCTGATTGGCCGAATTCCGTACTCTGGCCAATCAGCGCTGACCAATGCATTCTATTAGCCCGATGAAGTAGAGCTGAATGTGTGTGCTTAGCACACACATTCAGCTCTACTTCATCGGGCTAATAGAATGCATTGGCCAATCAGCGCTGGCCAATGCATTCTATTAGCTTGATGAAGCAGTGTGTGCACAAGGGTTCAAGCGCACCCTCGGCTCTGATGTAGCAGAGCCGAGGGTGCACAAGGGTTCAAGCGCACCCTCGGCTCTCCTACATCAGAGCCGAGGGTGCGCTTGAACCCTTGTGCAGCCTCGGCTCTGCTACATCAGAGCCAAGGGTGCGCTTGAACCCTTGTGCACACTCTGCTTCATCAAGCTAATAGAATGCATTGGCCAGCACTGATTGGCCAGAGTACGGAATTCGGCCAATCAGCGCTGGCCAATGCATCCCTATGGGAAAAAGTTTATCTCACAAAAATCACAATTACACACCCGATAGAGCCCCAAAAAGTTATTTTTTAATAACATTCCCCCCTAAATAAAGGTTATCCCTAGCTATCCCTGCCTGTACAGCTATCCCTGTCTCATAGTCACAAAGTTCACATTCTCATATGACCCGGATTTGAAATCCACTATTCGTCTAAAATGGAGGTCACCTGATTTCGGCAGCCAATGACTTTTTCCAATTTTTTTCAATGCCTCCGGTGTCGTAGTTCCTGTCCCACCTCCCCTGCGCTGTTATTGGTGCAAAAAAGGCGCCAGGGAAGGTGGGAGGGGAATCGAATTTTGGCGCACTTTACCACGCGGTGTTCGATTCGATTCGAACATGGCGAACACCCTGATATCCGATCGAACATGTGTTCGATAGAACACTGTTCGCTCATCTCTAGTCTGGACCCCCTGGCTCCACTTTCGGAAATCCTCGAAGAACTGGTGACTGGAGATTGAATAATCTGTTGCAACCAGCTTAGCTTTCTATCATTAGATGCTCCATTCCTGGCCTGCTGTCTCCATTCTCTCTACATTATACTACTGTTTTCTTTTTTGTATCTCACTTTCCTCTCTTCCCTGTCTCTCTCCTATGCCTTTCTGTCCTCCACCCTTTTCTTCTTATCCTTACCACCTCTTATCTTCTCTCAACTCCCCCACTCATTACTAACCCCCCTTATCTCACCATCCCCAATAAGATTGATATCCTACTAATATTATAAATGTGAAAGTTTGGATGTTTGTTATTCAATCACGCAAAAATGGCTGAACGGATTTGAATGAAATTTGGCACATAATAGATTGTAACCTCAATTAATACATAGGCTTCTTTGTATGCTGGTAAATGACATGGCTTCACGACGGTTATGAATGTATGTTCTCATACTATATTACACTGCTCTTATCTCAGCTTCTGAGAAAGCCAGGGCTGTTATCTCTCTGTGTAAACACACTAACCCTCAGTGGTTTGTGTACACACATTTGTATATTATCTGATCTGCTCCAGGCTGACACACTGGTTGGGAAAACACCTTTAATCCAAATTGGCACTTTGCTAATATTAAACATGCCAGGAAAAAGAAAATTCTAATTTGTTACAAAATTCTAAAACAACAGCTATGAAGGTAACTAGAAGTCACAGAGCTCTCCTCAAGCAGAGCTTACGCGGATCAACAGCGCCAACAACACACTCATCATATGGTGCCCAAGCGAGCTGATGAGACGCCAGAACAAACAGAGGCACAGTGCGAGAAATGAGTTCAGTGGCAGGCCAGCTTAACAGCTGCCAAAACACCGGACGTCCCAGCAAGCTGCTGAAATGCCGGAACAATCACAGGCACGGCGTGAGGAACAAGTTCAGCAGCAGGAAAGCTTAGGAACTGCCAAAACGCCGGAGCAGGCAAACCATCAATGCCAACAACACGCAGATGAAGTCGCAGGCAGAGACACACACAAATGACATACAAAATACATAACTGGAAAACTGGGCAATTCTTATAGGGCCACTATGCAAACAAATAATGAAATAGACCGATGCGAAGCCGGGTCCTCCTGCTAGTCTGTTATAAATACATATTCTTGGTTCATTTGGAGTTATTTTATTGGACACCCATTGTCTGTTATGTATTTACAAGTACTTGGCTAAAAAACTGTGAAAAATCAAATGAAAATTGATAAATTGATAAATTTGATAATTTTAAAAAAATGTTGTTTAGAAAAGTTGCTTAAATTGTGATACTCATTGCTAAACACTTCTAGCTAAGAGCACAGATAAAGGAGCACACAATTGTATATACCTTATACTGTAATACACATTGCAGACACATATTCCTTTTACACACCTATACACATTATACAAATTATACAAACATTTTGCTCATAAGTATATAAATTTACCGCACATATACACATTAAAACCACATATTTATATAAATTTTATGCACGCATATGTACATTATGCATACACGGTGCATATACCACGCAAATAATCATAAGAAGAGAAGCAGAACTTATTAAAATATGCAAAGGGTTAGAGTTGGAGGAAGCGATGAAGGGTCCTCTTTAGCTTGTGACACACATTTCTGGACATGTTTAGCCAAGAGTAAGGGCAAGGGGAGGAAATATTATTCATTCTCTGGCGCTAGGTTCACACTAGCGCCCAGAGTCCGTTCTGAGCTTTCCGTCTTCTGCATGCAGAAGATGGAAAACTGTCAGACCGGGTCCGGCCGTGAGCATCGGTGAAAGAGTCCTGCAGGTTTCCATTTCCTGCTCAGTTTTGTGCAGGAAATGGAAACCTGCATGAACGGAGACCGGGCGCAGATGGGAACGAGCCCTTAGCTAAACTGACTTTTCTTTTGCCATAAATATAAGATTCTATTTTCTTAATAATCAAATTAAAAATAAACCAAAAACCTTTTTTTAACCCCTTGGCACAAAATACATGCATGTGATGGTGATAGCACACTCTAAATAACAGCCCATGAGATCAGGGAGTGGGTGCCCTGCTGTTAATGAGTGTGCCAGGGTCTACCACAGGGATAGGGATCCTTCGGCTCTCCAGCTGCTGTGAAACTACAACTCCCATCATGCTCCATTCACTTCCATGGGAGTTCCAAGAACAACAGAGGAAGTATGCATGCTGGGAGTTGTAGTTTTGCAACAGCTGGAGAGCCGTACGTTCCCTACCCCTGGTCTACCATAACATGATTGACAGGTGACAGTAGATTGCTATGGTATAAAGGGGAGTAATATTGTCGCTTGTGGCTACTATCACAGAGGCCGATCCTAATAGAATTCATAATAGATTTCAAGACTTAGAAAATGTGGGAAAAGTAATAAAATGTTTGTAAAATACAGTTTACAGAGTTTGAAAAAGAAACCACAACCAAACCACATTAAAAATATATGAAGTATTTCGAAAATTAAAAAATACAACACATACTTGACACTACCATATTTGTAACAACCTAAAGGCCGGGGCCCCACGGGCCGTAAACGCCGCTATTTGCCCGCGACAGAAACACCTCAGGAAAACCCAGCGAACTTTCTATTTAAAGCACTGTGGGAAGAACCGCGAGGCACTCCTGCCGCAGCACTTTATAGCTGTGCATCGTCCAGTGGGGCCTTAGCTTAAAGGGGGTTTCCAGGCATAACCTGTGTAGCTCCAGTCTTCCAATAATCAGAAAATACATTGAACAATCATGGTGTACTGATGAATTATGGAATTGTAATACTATATGTATCTTGTATATGTTTCTTTTATTCAATATCGTTCAGATAATGAGGAATATTTTAATAAATCATCTTAACACCAACTGCTGTGTCTTTAAAACGTTCATTTAAAGCCTTATTGGAAAATCAGTAACCTTCAACAAAGGCATTCAATGGAACCTGACAAAGTTTTGACTGAGAATAGATTGATTCTCAAAAGTCTAAGTGGTCAGACATGAGCAGAATTTGCTTCACTTCATTGGCACACCTTAAAAAAGTATTTGCAACAGCACCTTACAAATTAGCTTATTACTAAAAGAGTGAACAGATCACAGTCTGTCTATCAAACATAGATTTCTAGTCACAGATGGTTAGCACATCTTCAAGGACTCAAGTATCGTATTGACATTTGTTACTAAGGAAAAGCCCACGTAAGTTCCATGCTAGCAAGTTCAATTTTCTCATTTCAGATTTTCTGTGCAACGTATTCTGTAGACAACTGAAACAAATGAAATGTGCTACCTGCGCAACATTATCAGATTCTCATTCTGCTATAGATGCCACTATTGTTTGAGACAGTGTTACAGTATGTAGGAAACTAAAAGAGGTAACTTAATATTTAAAGAGGACCTTTCATGTCCTCCTGCACATGCGGTTTTATATACCGCTAGAAAGCCAACAGTGCAACAGCGTACTGTCGGCTTTCCTGTAATGTGCCCCTGAGCTGAAGATATCAGTCCTGTTAGTTTTGGCACCGATCTGTGCCCACCATTAGATAGCACTCTTCCATAGACTTGTACTGAAGGGGCGTTCATCACAGCTCAGCATCATCACTGGGTGGTAAAGAATGCCCCCTCTGACAATATAGGGCTATAGAGGAGTACTGTCAGGAGGGGCATTCCTCATAGCCCAGCTAGACTGTCTGGAATGCCCTTTTACACTATAATGCCTCCTTATAAATGTCTCTATACCCACTATTATGTCATTCAATGCTACCCACACAATATAATGCCCCTCAATTTATGCATCACAGTATAATGCCTCTCAACAGTATGTCCCCTTAGTAGCCCCCCATACTGTATAATGCCCTTCAGTGCCTTTACACTCTCAGACAGCATGATCCACTATGCTGCCTGTGCCAGTGATCTATTCCCTCATAGGCTACAGGCCTAAAGTGTCCTTTAGTGTATGAAAGAGAGGAGATCGGAAGCAATAGACCCCCTGCAAGATTTACAGTCCTATGAAAAAGTTTGGGCACCCCTATTGATCGTAATCCCAGTCCCAAGACCTGAATATCATTGAACATCTGTGGGATGATTTGAAGCTGTCCATGCTCGGCGACCATCAAACTTAACTGAACTTGAATTGTTTTGTAAAGAGGAATGGTCCAAAATCCCTTCATCCAGGATCCAGGAACTGATTAAAAGCTACAGGAAGCGACTAGAGGCTGTTATCTTTGCAAAAGGAGGATCTACTAAATATTTATGTCACTTTTCTGTTGAGGTGCCCATACTTTTGCATTGGTCAAATTTAGGTTTAATGCATGTTGCACATTTTCTGTTAGTACAATAAACCTCATTTCAATCCTGAAATAATACTGTGTCCATCAGTTATTAGATATATCAAACTCAAATAGCTGTTACAAACACCAAAATATTTAGAACTAAAAATGATTAAGATTAATAGGGGTGCCCAAACTTTTTCATAGGACTGTAGCTGTATTGATGGATGCCAAAGCAATGACATTCAGGGCACTAAGCAAAAGATCTTTTGCCCTAGCAACATCCATGTTCTGTACCTCTTTGCATTCCTATGTATATCCTCTCACTCAGCTTCCCCTCCCCTCTCCTTAATGGGGTTGTCCCATCACAAGGATCCTATCTATACTGCTTGTTAATGTGGATGTAAGACTTTTCCTAAATACACTGCTTCAGCAAAACTGCTTTGTTTGTCCACTATCTTACTTTATTCAATTCATTGTTGACACAGCCCTTGACTTATCTGCTCAGAAGTCAAGTGATGTAGCTGCCTGCTCTCAGGGGGGAGATAGGAGGGGCTAAGTGCATGGGAGCCAGCCTGTGTTTCTAGCTATTCCTGTGTCTACACCACATGACCTAGGTCCTGCACTCAGATAGAGGAGAGGAGCTGCTTTCATTTCTGAACTCGTCTTCTGTTCTCCCAGTTATCAGGCTAGCTAATTCAATTGTGTTCACACAGAATGGTAACACAGAATGGAGTTGCTCCTGCCTGTACTTCATAGTCCGATATTGTGCATATAGTGTTTAAGGACCTTTAATGACATCACAGGCCCTTCAGCCGCCCCATAGAATCACGCTATGCGGCGGGCGGAGCTACACGTTAATTTGGGGGCGGAGATAAACGGCAGGTTGCATGTGAAACCCCACCCACCAAATGATGCAAGAAACCAGGAAGAAAGAAGATTTTACAGCAGTGAAGACTGGTGAGTATGCGACATGGGAATACCCTTTTAAGACTTCTATGTTGACATAGCTTTTCATACAGTGATCTTACAGTTCATCTTTTGAGACCAAGATGGATTCTGCAGAAAATTCAATAATGAATGTTATTTGGTAGTAGGAAGAAAAGAAAGGGGATCCATTTGGTTCCCGCTCAAACAATGGGCTAGTATGAACCTAGCCTTAGGCTAAGGTTCCGTGTTGTGGAAATGCAGCTTTTTATGTTGGAGATTTTGCTGCGGTTTTCAGTACCAAAGTCAGGAGTGGCTTGAGCAGAAGGTAGAAATATAAGAGCTTCCTATACATTTCCCATTTCTTTTGAAGTCATTCTTGGCTTTGGCTCAAAAAACTGCAGCAAAATCTACAATTAAAAAAAAAACTGTGTTTCTGCAATGTGGGGCCTTAGCTTTATGCCTGGTTCACATCTGCATTTGCTATTCCATTCAGGGAGTCCACATGGGAACCCCCCGAACGGAATACCAAACATAACTGGAAGTGCTCCGCAGTAAAAGCACACAGACCCCATAGACTATAATGGGGTTTGTGTACTTGCCGTGTGCTGCCCACAAGAATCATGCGGACAGGAGAGTAAATTGTGAACTACTTTCCTGTCCGCATGATCCCTGCGGAGATCTGGCAGCAAGCACACGGACCCCATTATAGTCTATGGAGGCCGTGTGCTTTCACTGCAAGGTGCTTGCAGTTGCATTCAATATTACATTTGGGGAGATCCTCATGCGAACTCCCTGGACGGAATCCAAATGCAGATGTGAACGAGTATTTAGATGTTTTTTCTTCACAATGTTGTAAATTATAATAGAGATATAAAAACACTTAAAAAAAACAAACTGAATAAGTAAATAAGCTAAATTAGTAGAAATAACAGTTGCAAATATACAGTGATTGCCAGCTTGTTTGCAATATATATATATATATATATATATATATATATATATATATATATATATATATATAATCGTTCTGCCATATTGTTTATATTTCACTTCTACTATAAAACTCTTAATATCTTTAAATGAAAGGTTAACAGACAGCAGAGAATATTCAGGGCTCGCTGTGAAAGTATACTGTGACACTAAACTAGCAATAGTGAAGTCAATTAAGCCAAGAGGTTAAATCTAGGAAATAATCAGAGGCAGTAAGAAGCATAATAGCTCTAATAAATTGATTTCACCCCCGGCAGTCCTTTTCCTGGTTATGTAGTAATTGCTGTTTTTGTTGTCACTGTTAGAGAGAAAGTATCTGTGTATACGTGTATATGTATGTCGCACTGTGTGTTTGTGTGTTTGTGTACTCCAACGTTCACCACTTTAACAAATACATACTTGGGAATTCTGAGAATTTTAAAGAGGATTGTTATCAGGTACCAAATGCTAACTGGCATGTATCAGTTGTGGATTGTTATGCCCATGATCAGCTTGGTGTTTTTCTTTTTTAACTCCATTTACCCATTGAAAAAATAAAGTTCCTGGAAGGTTTTATATGAAATAGCTCTTTTGATCCAAGTAAGAAGTAACCTTTTGTTTTTCTCACTTTGAGAGATAATTTACATATAACCTTCTGAGGGCATATCTTTTGAACAGGTAGAGAGATAAAAAAAAAACAAAAAAAAAAACAAAGCACCAAATTATTCAGGGGCACAAATGATGTATGCTATTTAGCATTTTGTACTTAGTGAGAGGTCCTTTTTTTAGTCTCAGGACTTTTGTTGGTGTTTTCCCTATTTAATATAAACTGTTTAATGTGGACCAGACAGAGGTACTAAAATACCAAAGCAAGGGTGTCAATGGGTAGAAGGGCTAAAACATACATTTGAGTTGGCAGTCAGGCAATACTTTTTGGTAATAAACAGTAATGGCATATCAACGTAGAACAGAAGTGTGTGTTGAACTAGATAGTCAAACCCAGGCAAATCCTTTCCTCTTGGATAAACATATCTTGAGACATCTAGTGTGGGATGACCAGCTTTTCAAAATAACTTGATTCTGTGAAATTGCTGTCTCTGTCTATGTGTGGTCAACCAGTTATGTTGTCTTAAATTGCAGCATGTCAAGGTTTTGCTACCATGTAGTAATATTGTTTTGAATTGGTTTCACGTAAAATTGGGTTCCTAATTAAACCAAATGCACAGTCCACCAATTAATTAATGTCAATCATAGGCCATATAGATCCTATTTAACCATAGGCAGTCTCATGGTGGATAAAGCTTAGTTGATTTACAGTTTTTTGACTGTCTGAACATGTGCCATATGTAAGACATGCAGCATTAGCATCGGAATACATTATACAATGTAAGAAAAACTTAAGAGTGAGGAAATTGTCATATCATCACTATGTCAATAGAGTATTGAAGGGTTAAGGGCCGTGTCAGCTGAGCTGCTGGGTTTTAAAATGACTTTTGTGGTTTAGACTTGATGCACCTAACACAATTGTGTATATTCTGTTATTGTTACCTATTTTAGTAGTGCAATGGCCCTTTGAAAATATTTCCCCTATTACCAGTATTTCAGCATTTTCCAGTTCTAAATATACTTTCACGAAATAGCATTCACTTTTATTAGCTATTTAAGAGCACAGTTTTCCCATATGTCTCATAGCGAATCGAACATATCATAAACTCCTCTATTTTTAAAATAAAGCTACATTTAACCTGGAGAAAATAATAATATGGATTTCGTAAGTACATGTTATTCACAGGGCAAACTTAGTCCTGTTCTCATATTCTGTATATTATGGAAATACAATGTCAAGCACATTTTGTTTTGATGTTCCAGTGTTACAAATGTAGCAGAGCTGAATTTGTTATTTATAACTATGATGCACAATATTGGGATCATGGTTTTATCTACTGGTAAGATTTTTTTTTTTTTTTTGCAAAGTCAAATATGTACATCTAGATTAAACATAAGTCCAGCTACTGTCATTACTGAGGGGTTAAATTGTCACCAGGGATGTATCTATAGCAAACAATATCAGGCCCAGACCCAAATATAACCATAGAGATCCTTCTGCTGCATAAAATATACCACTATTCTAAATGGCACAAAGTAAGTCTGGGCACTTTTACTGATTTTGCAGTGGGACCCAGGAGCTTCAAGCTATGTCTTTGTTTGTCACAAAACCATATTGTATTTAGAAAACTGCTAAACTGATACACATAATGGAACATGTCCAAGTAAGCGGCTACGAAATGAAGGATGCGTCTGTAGTTTGACCATTCATAAAGCTCATTCAAGCATATTAGATTCAAAATTTTGAAAAGTTTTTGCAGTCTAGGCAATTATTTCAAATGTGAAATTGAAATGACCTATTATTTCATGCTGCTTATACATATGAGAAGGTCACATTAATATATGCAATCTTGGATTCTGTCTTATATCTAAAATAAAAAGGCTTTATACAATATTCAAATTATGCTGACACTATAGATTCCTACTACTGGAGATCATACACAATTTTCTAATATAAGGTCCGCTCATATCAGTGTTAAATCAATATCCGAAATCTTTGAGCAACTGTAAGGGAATTGCTAAAAGAACAATTCCCCAGTAACTGCTGGTGAACCCTGGGAGGTAGGGGACAACAAGACAGTGAGTCCTAAGCTGAACCTGTCCAGTGTCCCTGCCTACTTGCCTCACCGCCCTAGTCGGCAGAGGACAACTGAGCGGAAGTCCCATCTTGGTATAAATGATGACACAGAACTCAGACAACACAAACAACAACAAAGGGAGGTCAGCTAGCCAAGAGGTTTATAAAAGTTGTGCAACGCAATACAGAATCAAAACCCAACCAACACGCACAAGGCAATTGCAAGCGCCAAGGTGAATGTGAGCAAACAATATATAGGAAGAACCTGCCACAGACTTGGTTGGAAGATAGGCTGTCAATCACACAGGTAAAGCTAATATTAACTATTAGATGGGAAGGTGGAGATCAAAGTGAAAGAGATGTGTGTGATGGAAAATCAATTACAGAAGTGAGGAAATAAGACAGTGTTCAGACAGTATAAGAAGAACCTAATGCAAGGAATCAAAGCCAGGCATACCTCCTGCAACACAACATGTGGCCGGAGGATGGGCAGAAGTCCGAATGGGCAAGGATGTTACAGCAAACCAAACGCATGTTTGCTTTTAGTCTGACAAGTCCTAAACCAAGTTGACATCTCATACCTATGGCATACGAGTCAAGATTTTCACTTGATCTCCCTTTTTAAGCTAAAAGAGAAAAATCTTCCCTTTATGACATGTAAGGCGGCTCCAGGTGTAAGAAGCAGGTTGTGCAATTTCTTGCAGAATGGAAAATGTAAGCCTAGAAAGTAAGAACTATGATCACTATTTTTTAAAGACACATTGATTTTTTTTGAGATTATTGCTGTGTCCCTAAAACTCAAAGTATTTCCCTCATTTATCTGAACCAAGATATGGTATGAATTGGGATCAAGAGAACAGTTTAGGACTAGAGATGAGCGAACAGTGTTCTATCGAACACATGTTCGATCGGATATCAGGGTGTTCGCCATGTTCGAATCGAATCGAACACCACGTGGTAAAGTGCGCCAAAATTCGATTCCCCTCCCACCTTCCCTGGCGCCTTTTTTGCACCAATAACAGCGCAGGGGAGGTGGGACAGGAACTACGACACTGGGGGCATTGAAAAAAATTGGAAAAAGTCATTGGCTGCCGAAATCAGGTGACCTCCATTTTAGACGAATAGTGGATTTCAAATCCGGGTCATATGAGAATGTGAACTTTGTGACTATGAGACAGGGATAGCTGTACAGGCAGGGATAGCTAGGGATAACCTTTATTTAGGGGGGAATGTTATTAAAAATAACTTTTTGGGGCTCTATCGGGTGTGTAATTGTGATTTTTGTGAGATAAACTTTTTCCCATAGGGATGCATTGGCCAGCGCTGATTGGCCGAATTCCGTACTCTGGCCAATCAGTGCTGGCCAATGCATTCTATTAGCTTGATGAAGCAGAGTGTGCACAAGGGTTCAAGCGCACCCTTGGCTCTGATGTAGCAGAGCCGAGGCTGCACAAGGGTTCAAGCGCACCCTCGGCTCTGATGTAGGAGAGCCGAGGGTGCACTTGAACCCTTGTGCACCCTCAGCTCTGCTACATCAGAGCCGAGGGTGCGCTTGAACCCTTGTGCACACTCTGCTTCATCAAGCTAATAGAATGCATTGGCCAGCGCTGATTGGCCAATGTATTCTATTAGCCTGATGAAGTAGAGCTGAATGTGTGTGCTAAGCACACACATTCAGCTCTACTTCATCGGGCTAATAGAATGCATTGGCCAGCGCTGATTGGCCAGAGTACGGAACTCGACCAATCAGCGCTGGCTCTGCTGGAGGAGGCGGAGTCTAAGATCGCTCCACACCAGTCTCCATTCAGGTCCGACCTTAGACTCCGCCTCCTCCGGCAGAGCCAGCGCTGATTGGCCGAAGGCTGGCCAATGCATTCCTATGCGAATGCAGAGACTTAGCAGTGCTGAGTCAGTTTTGCTCAACTACACATCTGATGCACACTCGGCACTGCTACATCAGATGTAGCAATCTGATGTAGCAGAGCCGAGGGTGCACTAGAACCCCTGTGCAAACTCAGTTCACGCTAATAGAATGCATTGGCCAGCGCTGATTGGCCAATGCATTCTATTAGCCCGATGAAGTAGAGCTGAATGTGTGTGCTAAGCACACACATTCAGCACTGCTTCATCACGACAATACAATGCATTAGCCAGTGCTGATTGGCCAGAGTACGGAATTCGGCCAATCAGCGCTGGCTCTGCTGGAGGAGGCGGAGTCTAAGGTCGGACCTGAATGGAGACTGGTGTGGAGCGATCTTAGACTCCGCCTCCTCCAGCAGAGCCAGCGCTGATTGGTCGAGTTCCGTACTCTGGCCAATCAGCGCTGGCCAATGCATTCTATTAGCCCGATGAAGTAGAGCTGAATGTGTGTGCTTAGCACACACATTCAGCTCTACTTCATCAGGCTAATAGAATACATTGGCCAATCAGCGCTGGCCAATGCATTCTATTAGCTTGATGAAGCAGAGTGTGCACAAGGGTTCAAGCGCACCCTCGGCTCTGATGTAGCAGAGCTGAGGGTGCACAAGGGTTCAAGTGCACCCTCGGCTCTCCTACATCAGAGCCGAGGGTGCGCTTGAACCCTTGTGCAGCCTCGGCTCTGCTACATCAGAGCCGAGGGTGCGCTTGAACCCTTGTGCACACTCTGCTTCATCAAGCTAATAGAATGCATTGGCCAGCACTGATTGGCCAGAGTACGGAATTCGGCCAATCAGCGCTGGCCAATGCATTCTATTAGCCCGATGAAGTAGAGCTGAATGTGTGTGCTAAGCACACACATTCAGCACTGCTTCATCACGCCAATACAATGCATTAGCCAGTGCTGATTGGCCAGAGTACGGAATTCGGCCAATCAGCGCTGGCTCTGCTGGAGGAGGCGGAGTCTAAGATCGCTCCACACCAGTCTCCATTCAGGTCCGACCTTAGACTCCGCCTCCTCCAGCAGAGCCAGCGCTGATTGGCCGAATTCCGTACTCTGGCCAATCAGCACTGGCTAATGCATTGTATTGGCGTGATGAAGCAGTGCTCAATGAGTGTGCTTAGCACACACATTCAGCTCTACTTCATCGGGCTAATAGAATGCATTGGCCAATCAGCGCTGGCCAATGCATTCTATTAGCGTGAACTGAGTTTGCACAGGGGTTCTAGTGCACCCTCGGCTCTGCTACATCAGATTGCTACATCTGATGTAGCAGTGCCGAGTGTGCATCAGATGTGTAGTTGAGCAAAACTGACTCAGCACTGCTAAGTCTGCATTCGCATAGGAATGCATTGGCCAGCCTTCGGCCAATCAGCGCTGGCTCTGCCGGAGGAGGCGGAGTCTAAGGTCGGACCTGAATGGAGACTGGTGTGGAGCGATCTTAGACTCCGCCTCCTCCAGCAGAGCCAGCGCTGATTGGCCGAATTCCGTACTCTGGCCAATCAGCACTGGCTAATGCATTGTATTGGCGTGATGAAGCAGTGCTGAATGTGTGTGCTTAGCACACACATTCAGCTCTACTTCATCGGGCTAATAGAATGCATTGGCCAGCGCTGATTGGCCAGAGTACGGAATTCGGCCAATCAGCGCTGGCTCTGCTGGAGGAGGCGGAGTCTAAGATCGCTCCACACCAGTCTCCATTCAGGTCCGACCTTAGACTCCGCCTCCTCCAGCAGAGCCAGCGCTGATTGGCCGAATTCCGTACTCTGGCCAATCAGCACTGGCTAATGCATTGTATTGGCTTGATGAAGCAGTGCTGAATGTGTGTGCTTAGCACACACATTCAGCTCTACTTCATCGGGCTAATAGAATGCATTGGCCAGCGCTGATTGGCCGAATTCCGTACTCTGGCCAATCAGCACTGGCTAATGCATTGTATTGGCGTGATGAAGCAGTGCTGAATGTGTGTGCTTAGCACACACATTCAGCTCTACTTCATCGGGCTAATAGAATGCATTGGCCAATCAGCGCTGGCCAATGCATTCTATTAGCGTGAACTGAGTTTGCACAGGGGTTCTAGTGCACCCTCGGCTCTGCTACATCAGATTGCTACATCTGATGTAGCAGTGCCGAGTGTGCATCAGATGTGTAGTTGAGCAAAACTGACTCAGCACTGCTAAGTCTGCATTCGCATAGGAATGCATTGGCCAGCCTTCGGCCAATCAGCGCTGGCTCTGCCGGAGGAGGCGGAGTCTAAGGTCGGACCTGAATGGAGACTGGTGTGGAGCGATCTTAGACTCCGCCTCCTCCAGCAGAGCCAGCGCTGATTGGTCGAGTTCCGTACTCTGGCCAATCAGCACTGGCCAATGCATTTCTATGGGGAAAAGTTAGCTTGCGAAAATCGCAAACTGACAGGGATTTCCATGAAATAAAGTGACTTTTATGCCCCCAGACATGCTTCCCCTGCTGTCCCAGTGTCATTCCAGGGTGTTGGTATCATTTCCTGGGGTGTCATAGTGGACTTGGTGACCCTCCAGACACGAATTTGGGTTTCCCCCTTAACGAGTTTATGTTCCCCATAGACTATAATGGGGTTCGAAACCCATTCGAACACTCGAACAGTGAGCGGCTGTTCGAATCGAATTTCGAACCTCGAACATTTTAGTGTTCGCTCATCTCTATTTAGGACCAGATCTGGATATTTCACTTTGTCTCTCTGTACATTGATCTATCTGCCAGAGATCTGCTCTTCCATATCTAGTCTTATTGGCTATATCCGGTTGTAATAATATGTCCTTTCTGCGATTAGGTTTTTTATTTTGACTGCACTATTTGATAAAAGAAGGCCTGTCATCACTCCTGACATGTCCGCTACAGTAAATGCTTCCACGCTCAATAAAATTAACCCTGTCCAACCACAGCCATTTTACATTTTTTGCATATTTGATCTCTTTTACATTTTTTTGGAGGCAAAAGGTAAAAAATTATGACGGCCATTTTGATTTCTTTCCCCACTACCATTTTCACCGTATGGTACAAATATATTTATGTTTATAGTTTGACTATTTTTGGATATGGAGATACCTTTATGTTTGTTTTTGTCTCTTTAGTTGAGGTCTAGAGAAAAAGAGTGATTTGAAATTGTATATACCTTAACGTTTTATATTATTTAAACTATTGTATTTATAGACACTCCTAGGGCACTTGAACACTAGATGGTCTGATCTCTTGTTCTATATACTTCAATTTTATTGCACAGAAAGATAACTTGAAGGTCCTGGTCCCCAGTGCAAAATAGATTATGGGACCCACTTATACAGTCCTATGAAAAAGTTTGGGCACCCCTATTAATCTTAATCATTTTTTGTTCTAAATATTTTGGTGTTTGCAACAGCCATTTCAGTTTGATATATCTAATAACTGATGGACACAGTAATATTTCAGGATTGAAATGAGGTTTATTGTACTAACAGAAAATGTGCAATATGCATTAAACCAAAATTTGACCGGTGCAAAAGTATGGGCACCCTTATCATTTTATTGATTTGAATTCCCCTAACTACTTTTTACTGACTTACTGAAGCATAAAATTGGTTTTGTAACCTCAGTGAGCTTTGAACTTCATAGCCAGGTGTATCCAATCATCAGAAAAGGTATTTAAGGTGGCCAATTGCAAGTTGATCTCCTATTTGAATCTCCTCTGAAGAGTGGCATCATGGGCTACTCAAAACAACTCTCAAATTATCTGAAAACAAAGATTGTTCAACATAGTTGTTCAGGGGAAGGATACAAAAAGTTGTCTCAGAGATTTAACCTGTCAGTTTCCACTGTGAGGAACATAGTAAGGAAATGGAAGACCACAGGGACAGTTCTTGTTAAGCCCAGAAGTGGCAGGCCAAGAAAAATATCAGAAAGGCAGAGAAGAAGAATGGTGAGAACAGTCAAGGACAATCCACAGACCACCTCCAAAGAGCTGCAGCATCATCTTGCTGCAGATGGTGTCACTGTGCATCGGTCAACTATACAGCGCACTTTGCACAAATAGAAGCTGTATGGGAGAGTGATGAGAAAGAAGCCGTTTCTGCACGTACGCCACAAATAGAGTTGCCTGAGGTATGAAAAAGCACATTTGGACAAGGCAGCTTCATTTTGGAAACAAAAATTGAGTTGTTTGGTTATAAAAAAAAAGGCGTTATGCATGGCGTCCAAAAAGAAACAGCATTCCAAGAAAAACACATGCTACCCACTGTAAAATTTGGTGGAGGTTCCATCATGCTTTGGGGCTGTGTGGCCAATGCCGGCATCGGGAATCTTGTTAAAGTTGAGAGTTGCATGGATTCCACTCAGTATCAGCAGATTCTTGAGAATAATGTTCAAGAATCAGTGACAAAGTTGAAGTTACGCCGGGGATGGATATTTCAGCAAGACAATGATCCAAAACACCGCTCCAAATCCTCAGGCATTCATGCAGAGGAACAATTACAATGTTCTGGAATGGCCATCCCAGTCCCCAGACCTGAATATCATTGAACATCTGTGGGATGATTTGAGAGCGGGCTGTCCATGCTCGGCGACCATCTAACTTAACTGAACTTGAATTGTTTGTCCAAAATACCTTTATCCAGGATCCAGGAACTGATTAAAAGCTACAGGAAGCAACTAGAGGCTGTTATCTTTGCAAAAGGAGGATCTACTAAATATTAATGTCACTTTTCTGTTGAGGTGCCCATACTTTTGCACTGGTCAAATTTTGGTTTAATGCATATTGCACATTTTCTGTTAGTACAATAAACCTCATTTCAATCCTGAAATATTACTGTGTCCATCAGTTATTAGATATATCAAACTGAAATGGCTGTTGCAAATACCAAAATATTTAGAACTAAAAATGATTAAGATTAATAGGGGTGCCCAAACTTTTTCATAGGACTGTATGTGTTATCTATAATACTGTTGAATTCTTATGTTAGAGAGATGCCTTTAGGCCTCATGAGGCTCCAGGGCCTGGTAGCAATTGCTATGTTTGTACCCCCTGTAATAATAATAATAATAAATTTTATTTATATAGCGCCAACATATTCCGCAGCGCTGTACAATTTGTAGGGTTCAAATACAGACAGAAAGATACATTACAAAGAAAGTCATTTCACACAATGGGACTAAGGGCCCTGCTCGCAAGAGCTTACAATCTATGACTATGACCCTATAACTATGCCCGTGATGACAGGCCTTAGAGCTTTCAATAGGCTCCTAGCTGTCATTGAAATAGATTGTGGACTCCTAATCTCACTTGGGGATGTCAGTGATCCAAAAGAAAATGGTGCAAATGCACCACTGCTCTTAAAATATTGCCACTGGGTCTTCACTGTGTAGAAGAATGGAAGCTATGGTGCTCGCTCAGCTCCTTTAGCTGGCTAGAGTTAGTCCAAACATGTGCCATACTATGATGTTAGAGAAGGGTTAAAACACTGGAGTTTTGGCATTCTTTTTATTTCTCCTAGGAAAAAACAACAACTTAGTGTTACTATTGTCCTTCTGAAAGAGGTATTTCCCTACAGTCATCAATGACTGGACAGTATTAGGCTCCATTCACACAGAGTAACGCCAGGCGTCATTTGTGTGTAATTTGTGTGTCTTTTACGGCCGTCATAAAATGTTTACATAGAGTTCTATAGGAAAAGACATCCGTAATTTACGTAAATTACGGACGTCTTTTCCTATAGAACTCTATGTAAACGTTTTATGACGGCCGTAAAAGACACACAAATTACACACAAATGACGCCTGGCGTTACTCTGTGTGAATGGAGCCTTAGACTGTACGGCACATACACCCTAGGTGTCAATTTATTCATACCTTTCTAGAAAGAATAAGAGGAGGGGTGTAACACAGAATTCTAAAAAGATGCTTCAGAATTGTGATATTATGAGGAATGCAATATCTTAATAAGTCAACATGTTAGAAGGACCATACAAATTATATGCGGCCTACAGATTGAGAAAATTACATAAATAATCCTTTGACATAAAATAAAATCAGGTGGATTACTGGTTATCTCTGTAATCCTATTGTAATAACATGCACATTCAGATGACATGAACATGCATATACCCCAGGGACATAACTACTGAGGTAGCAGTGGTAGCGGTTGCCACAGGGCCCAGGACATTAAGGGGCCCGGCGAAAGCTGCTACCGTTGCATTTTTTTTTTCTTAATAGAACGTAACGGGGGTAACGTGCCCCATATACTCTCTCCAGGCAGGCTTCGGGCCTACTAGTATGACGTCACATGACCAGGCCTGCGTCATGTGACATCCTGTATGTCATTGAAGATAGCCGACATCAGCGGGGAGTACAGGGGAGCTGGGGATAGGTAAGTAATAGTGGTTTTTTATGTTTGTATCCACCTTGAGTCTCCAATTATTATACTCTGGGGTCTGAAAAGACCCCAGAGTATAATATTTGTTCATGGGTGTCCACAATGAGACATAATAGTGTGTGCAGGGGCCACTATGAGGGCATCATACTGTGTGTACAGAAACCATTATGGGGCATAATACTGTGTGCAGGGGTCACTATGCGGCATGATACTGTATGCAGGGGCCACTATGGGCATACTCGTGTGGGGAGGTAGGGAGGGGCCAAGTCAAAAGTTCGCCACGGGTCCCCGCCATTTCTAGTAACGCATAATTAGCATACTGTCCACTAGTCAATACTGAAAACTGCAATCATAAACATTTTAGAAAAAATAGCAAGAACCTAAATTATACTTAAACTGTATGATAAACTATACTTAGCCTATTAAACAAATCAAAACTGATTTAGTTCTAATAATACGTATTGAAAAGAAAAGTTAACAGTTTTAAAGTTTTTCCTTCCAGACTGTAAAGTGAACAATAGCAATGTAAAATAAAGGGTTTCGTCATTTTTCAAAAGCTAAAGAAAAAAAATTAAAATTATAAAAAAAAAATAAATTGCTACAGTTCATCTTTGTGAGGAGCTCGAAAGCTGCTACAATTATATTAGAATCAGTTGTGTTAAGTCTTGGAAATTCATATCTAAAGTTAAAATATGACATTTTCTTTTTGTTTTTACTTATAAAGATTCAATTCCGAAATAAAATGTATTTGATGGAAATGGTAAAAAATCTAAATCAATAGTTCCATTCCATGAAGCTACTAGAAAAAAAATAATATATGAAAAATCAATTGCCCCTTAGCAATGCTTTTTTTCATTGTTCAACCTTTAAAATAAGACAGTAGGAAGTCAAAGCTGAAGCTTAACATCTGAATGTAGTGGCGCAAATGGTTTATTGCTTTATGCTTTAACTTCATATATTTATATTGTTATGTTGTTTGACAAATACCTACCAATCTCCCTTTTTCCATAGTGCATAGAGATGAGCGAACACTGTTTGGATCAGCCGTTCCGAACAGCACGCTTCCATAGAAATGAATGGAAGCAGCTGGCACGTACACTTTGCCGGCGGCCGGTCGCGTGCCGGCTACGTCCATTCATTTCTATGGGAGCATGCTGTTTGGAACGGCTGTTCCGAACAGTGTTCGATCATCTCTAATAGTGCACTGTTTGTCTATAGGTGTGTCTACCTACACTGTATCTAGAATCACACATATAGTTTTTGATGCAGTTTTGTTGCAATTTTTTCAATTACAATAGTTTTTTTTAATACACAAAAGTGATTGCACATGAACGAGCACGTATCACTCGTTCCTTAACAATCTTTTTTGGATCCACTTCAGGTTTCGACTTATACAATTGTATTAAAACCTGCACAAAGCCTCCATCAAAAAGCACACTGGTTTTCCTTGTTTCTCCTTTGACTTGTTTCTCCCTTTTACAGGTTTTATTTTTCTCTTGCTGACCGTGTAACTTTTCTATCTGTTGATTGATGTGTATTAAATGTATCCTTGGAAACTTATTTGTTATTGTCTAACCGACAAAATTATCTATATTAATTCGGTCTACTTGGCGACCTTTGTTGTATTCTGTTATGTTTGTTATTATTAAAAATTCAATAAAAATTATTAAAAAGAAAAAGCAAGCTAGTCTTATAGCTAAAATGCTTGTCATTGATGCAAAGATTATGGCTAACAGTGATACACCTATGGTGCTAAATAAATGGCTGTAACCAATGGAAATATTCTGACAGTTTAATATTTATTCATGTTAGTGGTCAACACTATAATTGCAGTGTTTAGTTTACATGTAGGGTCATGAAAATATTCATGTTATGTAGAATTCTATTGCTACCGAATCCATTACAGGAAATGTTAGACACGAGAATCTCAGTATTCAGTAGACATTCGTTACACTTTGCTTAGAGTGTTGTTTAGAGGCTTCTTGTGATTGAAATCTCACAGCTACAGTATGTGAAAGTGGTTTGTGTGCTCGGCAACATCTCTTATTTATTTTCCTTACTTGTATAGTTCCAACATGAGGGGGAATAGGGCTCACAATCTAAATTTACTATCGGTATATCTTTGGAGTGCGGGAGGAAACTATTATACCCAGAGGAAACCCATCAGTTGATGTATATTAAATATGATATGGGATTCGGATTTGTCTAGCTGGTGCCCCAGAGTGTGGCCATAGCCAAGTGATCAATGGACCAGCCTACATTGTGAAGAGTTTTTGTGCTCCTATATAGTGTCATGTGGGGTTCTTAGACCCAACTTAATGGAGCTTTCTTTTTAAGCAATACTCCATATGGATGTTCCAAGACTATGTTGATTCAGGACTCACCAGAAACCAGATCAGATTGTGTATGACTACTCTTGTCAATGTCCTTGAGCATTACTGTAATCTTCTGGTGTTCTCCAGAGTCATTTGCATCAGACTAGAGTCTCACCTGAGGTCCAGACGCGCTTATATTCTGTGTGAAATCAATAATTTCCTCTGCAACCATCTAGTACCTGATATATAATATAAATTAAGTAATGTACAATATATCTCCTCTTAATTTAGAGGATTTATCAAAAATCCACTACCTTGAATGTTACTTAGCTCAGTTTTGCTAGCAACGGATCTCCTGAGCCATCTAGGATCTGTTTAGATAGAGTCTTATCTGTATACAACAGAAGTCAGAACCACCAGAGGCCTAGATGAAGAGTTTCTGAGCTCAAGGGAGATCAAACCAACAATATATCTCAACAGACAGCTATCAGCAGGGCCGATTGGCAGTTATGGACACCCTTACTATGCAAAGTACATCTCAAGAATGGGTGATGTCTTCTAGTCTCAAGCAACTAAGATTGATCTGCTTAAAGGGATCCTATCAAGCAGACACACTTTTTTCTAGGTACTACGTCAGAATAGCCTTAAGAAAGTCTATTCATCTCCTACCTTTCATTGTCTTCTCCACATCGCCGTTCCGTAGATATCCTGTTTTTTGTCGGTATGCAAATGAGCGCTTTTACAGCACTGGGGATGGGCCCCAGAGCTCAGACAGCACTGGGGGCATCCCCAATGCTGCGAGAGAACTCTCTCCAGTGCCACCTCCATCTTTGTCAGCAGCATCCTCTTCAGTGTCTTCTTCCGGTGGTGGCTTGTAACTTCTAAGCCTCGGGCCTTGGGCAGAGCAAACTGCGCATGCCCACAGGTCACGAGAAAATGGCCGCTTTCACAGTATTGCAAATCAAATCCTAGCTCTCTTGCAGAGCATGAGACACTTTTCTCCCTTCTATGAGATGGTCTGAACGAGTTTAGTTGTTGTACAGTATAAGCATTGAAGAGCTCTAACTTCTTTCACTCTCTTTCTCTGAGGAGTGGTAAATACTTTATTAGTAGTCCTGAGATATATCCTATTAAAGATCAGCTTCTTTAAAGAATCTAGAGATCATAGCATTAGCTCATCCACCAGGGCCAGTGTCCCATACGGTCAGGTTTAAAGCTGTACATAAACAAGAACAATTAGAAAGTGCATTGTGTAGTAAAGGGATTCTCAGGTTGACAGGTTGTGCAGTAAAGAAGCTATTAGCCATAGAGAGATAACGCTGTACATCGAATCAGGCACTGCTCTCTTTGGTTCTTCTTTTTCATTTGCATTAGGTTTCAAACATTTGATTTTGCATTTCAAGGCACCAGTAATAACCACTGTGCTATTCAGCCATTACTTTTTTAACCCTTATTTTTCTAGTATAAATATCCAAGTTAACCATAGGTGAAGCTTGAAAAACCTTTGTGAAGTGGCAACAACTCAAGGAGTTCACTTCCAGAGTAATAGTATTGGAAACTGCGTGGTGATAACAGAGATAAAAGCTTAGCCCACGTCTTAAAACAAGAACTTACATGCACTTACAGAAAATAAACCTATACACAAAGAGGCTAAAGTAAAAACCACAGTGTTTTAGTAAGATGGCTGCCAACAGAGACAATCCCACTCAGTCCCTGTAAATTAACCTCACTGCTACGAGACTATAACACAACGATAAGCTACTTATCCTTGATAGAAGTATTGGGTGGATCTGGAAACAGCTGCAGAAAGGTCAGCAGATTGAACCCTGTGAAATATGTGTGAATAGAGACTAATAAAAAAAAAAAAAAAAAAACAAGAAAAATGTGTTAGTCTGCTCCCCATTTGTTATCCTGGGTTGCAAATACAAAAAAAAATTGTAACAAACCCAGTTCATTAGAAGCATAAGAGTTCACGCAACTCTAATTTGGTAATGTGGATATATCCCATCAAAAAGGAAAGGATAGACACATTTTTCTACACATTATCAGAGTTACTCCAAGTAGAGGTGTAACAAAGCATTTAATTTTACCAAAACCTTCCTTTATGTTGTCAGAATTTCCGAAGCTCGGAGTATGACCTGACTGTTAATGCCGATGGCTGCTTCAAGGGTCTGCCACGAACTAGAGCTTCTAATTAAAGCAATAATTAGCGTTATTGTTACATAAACACACACACACACACACACACATATATATATATATATATATATATATATATATATATATATATATATATATATACACTGTATATATATATATATGTAAATTGCTGCAGGAGGTCAGTCAAACATAATGCCTTGTGGGAAGAAAAACGAGCTCACTGAAAAAACTGACCGGGTTCTTTGCTCAGTCTTCCTTAGTGAGACAGACACCATCTTCTCATCCCTTCTCTCCTGTATCTTTGGGCGTTTGGTGGTGGGTGGTCTCCACTCTGCTGACCTGTCACCTATCCTGCTGGAACCATGGGTAAGCACTATAGTGTGTGATTCTATGGAGAATATGCGCTACCTTATTGCCCATATATGCATACAACACTGCGCCTTGACATTTCACTGTTAAATTATTTCATCATTGCCACTCTGTCTCCTTGTAGGATATTGATACTCTGTCTTATTGTGTGGAATCTTTATACACTGTAATGAGTGTTTTTGTATAACTTATTGGATTATAATTAGAGATGAGCGAACAGTGTTCTATCGAACACATGTTCGATCGGATATCAGGGTGTTCGCCATGTTCGAATCGAATCGAACACCACGTGGTAAAGTGCGCCAAAATTCGATTCCCCTCCCACCTTCCCTGGCGCCTTTTTTGCACCAATAACAGCGCAGGGGAGGTGGGACAGGAACTACGACACTGGGGGCATTGAAAAAAATTGGAAAAAGTCATTGGCTGCCGAAATCAGGTGACCTCCATTTTAGACGAATAGTGGATTTCAAATCCGGGTCATATGAGAATGTGAACTTTGTGACTATGAGACAGGGATAGCTGTACAGGCAGGGATAGCTAGGGAGAACCTTTATTTAGGGGGGAATGTTATTAAAAATAACTTTTTGGGGCTCTATCGGGTGTGTAATTGTGATTTTTGTGAGATAAACTTTTTCCCATAGGGATGCATTGGCCAGCGCTGATTGGCCGAATTCCGTACTCTGGCCAATCAGTGCTGGCCAATGCATTCTATTAGCTTGATGAAGCAGAGTGTGCACAAGGGTTCAAGCGCACCCTCGGCTCTGATGTAGCAGAGCCGAGGCTGCACAAGGGTTCAAGCGCACCCTCGGCTCTGATGTAGGAGAGCCGAGGGTGCACTTGAACCCTTGTGCACCCTCAGCTCTGCTACATCAGAGCCGAGGGTGCGCTTGAACCCTTGTGCACACTCTGCTTCATCAAGCTAATAGAATGCATTGGCCAGCGCTGATTGGCCAATGTATTCTATTAGCCTGATGAAGTAGAGCTGAATGTGTGTGCTAAGCACACACATTCAGCTCTACTTCATCGGGCTAATAGAATGCATTGGCCAGCGCTGATTGGCCAGAGTACGGAACTCGACCAATCAGCGCTGGCTCTGCTGGAGGAGGCGGAGTCTAAGATCGCTCCACACCAGTCTCCATTCAGGTCCGACCTTAGACTCCGCCTCCTCCGGCAGAGCCAGCGCTGATTGGCCGAAGGCTGGCCAATGCATTCCTATGCGAATGCAGAGACTTAGCAGTGCTGAGTCAGTTTTGCTCAACTACACATCTGATGCACACTCGGCACTGCTACATCAGATGTAGCAATCTGATGTAGCAGAGCCGAGGGTGCACTAGAACCCCTGTGCAAACTCAGTTCACGCTAATAGAATGCATTGGCCAGCGCTGATTGGCCAATGCATTCTATTAGCCCGATGAAGTAGAGCTGAATGTGTGTGCTAAGCACACACATTCAGCACTGCTTCATCAAGCCAATACAATGCATTAGCCAGTGCTGATTGGCCAGAGTACGGAATTCGGCCAATCAGCGCTGGCTCTGCTGGAGGAGGCGGAGTCTAAGGTCGGACCTGAATGGAGACTGGTGTGGAGCGATCTTAGACTCCGCCTCCTCCAGCAGAGCCAGCGCTGATTGGTCGAGTTCCGTACTCTGGCCAATCAGCGCTGGCCAATGCATTCTATTAGCCCGATGAAGTAGAGCTGAATGTGTGTGCTTAGCACACACATTCAGCTCTACTTCATCAGGCTAATAGAATACATTGGCCAATCAGCGCTGGCCAATGCATTCTATTAGCTTGATGAAGCAGAGTGTGCACAAGGGTTCAAGCGCACCCTCGGCTCTGATGTAGCAGAGCCGAGGCTGCACAAGGGTTCAAGTGCACCCTCGGCTCTCCTACATCAGAGCCGAGGGTGCGCTTGAACCCTTGTGCAGCCTCGGCTCTGCTACATCAGAGCCGAGGGTGCGCTTGAACCCTTGTGCACACTCTGCTTCATCAAGCTAATAGAATGCATTGGCCAGCGCTGATTGGCCAGAGTACGGAATTCGGCCAATCAGCGCTGGCCAATGCATTCTATTAGCCCGATGAAGTAGAGCTGAATGTGTGTGCTAAGCACACACATTCAGCACTGCTTCATCACGCCAATACAATGCATTAGCCAGTGCTGATTGGCCAGAGTACGGAATTCGGCCAATCAGCGCTGGCTCTGCTGGAGGAGGCGGAGTCTAAGATCGCTCCACACCAGTCTCCATTCAGGTCCGACCTTAGACTCCGCCTCCTCCAGCAGAGCCAGCGCTGATTGGCCGAATTCCGTACTCTGGCCAATCAGCACTGGCTAATGCATTGTATTGGCTTGATGAAGCAGTGCTGAATGTGTGTGCTTAGCACACACATTCAGCTCTACTTCATCGGGCTAATAGAATGCATTGGCCAGCGCTGATTGGCCGAATTCCGTACTCTGGCCAATCAGCACTGGCTAATGCATTGTATTGGCTTGATGAAGCAGTGCTGAATGTGTGTGCTTTGCACACACATTCAGCTCTACTTCATCGGGCTAATAGAATGCATTGGCCAATCAGCGCTGGCCAATGCATTCTATTAGCGTGAACTGAGTTTGCACAGGGGTTCTAGTGCACCCTCGGCTCTGCTACATCAGATTGCTACATCTGATGTAGCAGTGCCGAGTGTGCATCAGATGTGTAGTTGAGCAAAACTGACTCAGCACTGCTAAGTCTGCATTCGCATAGGAATGCATTGGCCAGCCTTCGGCCAATCAGCGCTGGCTCTGCCGGAGGAGGCGGAGTCTAAGGTCGGACCTGAATGGAGACTGGTGTGGAGCGATCTTAGACTCCGCCTCCTCCAGCAGAGCCAGCGCTGATTGGCCGAATTCCGTACTCTGGCCAATCAGCACTGGCTAATGCATTGTATTGGCTTGATGAAGCAGTGCTGAATGTGTGTGCTTAGCACACACATTCAGCTCTACTTCATCGGGCTAATAGAATGCATTGGCCAGCGCTGATTGGCCGAATTCCGTACTCTGGCCAATCAGCACTGGCTAATGCATTGTATTGGCTTGATGAAGCAGTGCTGAATGTGTGTGCTTAGCACACACATTCAGCTCTACTTCATCGGGCTAATAGAATGCATTGGCCAATCAGCGCTGGCCAATGCATTCTATTAGCGTGAACTGAGTTTGCACAGGGGTTCTAGTGCACCCTCGGCTCTGCTACATCAGATTGCTACATCTGATGTAGCAGTGCCGAGTGTGCATCAGATGTGTAGTTGAGCAAAACTGACTCAGCACTGCTAAGTCTGCATTCGCATAGGAATGCATTGGCCAGCCTTCGGCCAATCAGCGCTGGCTCTGCCGGAGGAGGCGGAGTCTAAGGTCGGACCTGAATGGAGACTGGTGTGGAGCGATCTTAGACTCCGCCTCCTCCAGCAGAGCCAGCGCTGATTGGTCGAGTTCCGTACTCTGGCCAATCAGCACTGGCCAATGCATTTCTATGGGGAAAAGTTAGCTTGCGAAAATCGCAAACTGACAGGGATTTCCATGAAATAAAGTGACTTTTATGCCCCCAGACATGCTTCCCCTGCTGTCCCAGTGTCATTCCAGGGTGTTGGTATCATTTCCTGGGGTGTCATAGTGGACTTGGTGACCCTCCAGACACGAATTTGGGTTTCCCCCTTAACGAGTTTATGTTCCCCATAGACTATAATGGGGTTCGAAACCCATTCGAACACTCGAACAGTGAGCGGCTGTTCGAATCGAATTTCGAACCTCGAACATTTTAGTGTTCGCTCATCTCTAATTATAATGTGTGCCTCCTCTGCCTCTGGATATACAATATGGCATGTTGCCATGATTAATGTAAATTTTTGGATTTATTGAGGCATTACCAGCAAAAACGCCTTGTACTTATACTCATATCAGCCAATTACTTGTATTTTACAACAGTTTTTTCTTTCTTTTTTTTGTTTTTTCTTTCTCAGCGCGATTGCCACAATAACTATTTACATTTTACAATTGTGTAGCAGCAGTTTGGACATGATTTTGCCCCAAATTGGGGAATTTTCTCCTGAACTGTAACTGTCTTTCTTTGAACTCATTATGTATTGACTTGTTAATTAGAGATGAGCGAGTAGTGTTCGATCGAGTAGGTGTTCGATCGAATACTACGGTATTCGAAATACTCGTACTCAATCGAACATTACTAGCTGTTCGAAGTTTAAGGTTTGATGCAGAACCAGCGTTGATTGGCAGAATGCTATACATTCTGCCAATCAACGCTGGTTCTTCTCTTATCTTTAGAAGTCTTCTCCGTGCAGCGTCCCCGCGGCGTCTTCTGGCTGGAATTCACTCTGCCTAGGCACCCGGCCTAGGCAGAGCGAACTGTGCATGGGCTGGGCTGTTCGAATCGGATTTCGAACCTTCGACATTTTAGTGTTCGCTCATCTCTATTGTTAATGTTTAAATAAAGATTTTTTTGTATTTTTATAAAAACGCTGAGTGCTATGTTTGCCTCAATTTTTGGTTGTTTTGTCTGGAAAAACTTACAAAGTTCTTAGCCCAGTTCTTAGTGAGACAGACACCATCTTCTCATCCCTTCTTTCCTGTATCTTTAGGAGGGAGAGTTTTGGACACGTCTAGTCCTGAACTTTGTGGAGTTACCATTGATTCCCCAATGTCTAAATTAGTTATGTAAAAAATGCTTAACTCTCCTAGAATTTCCTTGCTTGGAGACTTTAAATCCAGGTTGACCTACATGAGGCGGGAAAAATTGAAGCTGGAGGACAGGATGCCCCATATTAAATTAAAAATGTTGTAGTATGTTGTTTCATATAATAATCTCATCAATGCCCATTGTACATTAGAGGAGAAAGTGATTTAGCTTACACACAAGATCTCCGTCCTCAAAGACAGATCTAGGCTGAACAACATATGCCTTAGAGGTATATCAGAGATGGTCTCGAATACAGAGTTTGGGCTTTACTTTCAAAAGCTTCTAATAACAGTCTTACCTTATGCAGACTTGTTAAACCTGGTGGTGACCGTGGATCATATAAACATTGCTGTCCATTCACACCTTTGATCTTTGCATTGGTTATGGAACCCCTGGTTAAACTTACAGTATAAGAATACATGATGGAATATCAGGTATACAGATTGGTCCCATTTTGCATCATATTGAATTGTATACCGATGATGTTATAATCATGTTCCAAACCAGAGGTCTTGTCGTGAAGGTGGCAGAGAGTATCCCGCATTTGGGAGTAAATCTGACCTTTTCATAGATTGCAGGTAAAGACAAATGTACCTAATGTATTAAAGGGGCTCTATCAGCAAAATCATGCTGATAGAGCCCTACATATGCGTGAATAGCCTTTAAAAAGGCTATTCAGGCACCGTAAATGTTATATTAAACTAGTTATATTAAACTAGGCATTCAGGGTGTGTCTTCATCTTCATCCCCGCCTCTTCTTCCTTTGATGTCCTCCAGTCCCGTCTTCCTCCGGCGCTCGCGAGCGGACTCTGATATAAAAAAATGGCCTGGGTGCATGCACAGGCTCCCTGGCCATTTTTTCATATCAGTGTCCGCTCGCGAGTGCCAGAGGAGGACGGGACCGGAGGACGAAGAGGCGGGGATGAAGATGAAGACACACCCTGAATGCCCGCCCAGTGTGCACGTTCGGTAAGTAGATCATATTCTTTTTTAGGGTATTATTTTAAAACGGGGGGGGGGGGTAGTTTAATATAACATTTACGGTGCCTGAATAGCCTATGTAGGGCATATGTAGGGCTCTATCAGCATGATTTTGCTGATAGAGCCCCTTTAAAATCCATACAAGGAGATCTGGAGCATTTGTCCCCTATGGTGCTCTCCTGAGTGGCGAGAATACATGTTTTACAATGCTATACCTTGCTAAAATATTATATATTATGCAATGTATTCCCTTGGAGTTTCCTAAAGGTAGTCAATGCAAACAATTGCAACAAGTGGTGAATGAATTTATTTGACTAATTGACCACGAAGGATAGCTTGTCAAGTTTTACACTAAGTGTGAGAGGAGGCACTGGTGTTCCTAATCTCTGTTTATATCACAAGGCTTTATTTGCAGATTATTTGTGTCAGTGGTGGAATCCAGAGTCCACTCATAGATGGGTCCAGATAGGGGGTATACACTAGATATCTGTCTACAAGGCGATTATTGGAAGCAGATTACTTCAAACCCACTATATATCCTTTGCCATCTTGGATTATGAAAGTGGCCATTGGAATATGGAGGGAGTTGATGTCACATACCTCTATGAAAGAGATATTTGTAGAATACATTTCTGTTGAGAGTAAGTAGTATCATGCTTCTTATCAACCTACTTAAAAGGATATAACAGTGATCGGTGACACAAGACCCACTGTCCCATGAGGCCCAGATGAAATCTTTATGAAATATTTACTACACATTTGATTTACCAAAGACTAATTGCTACCAATATTTACAACTTAGAACATGTCTGCACTCAATGTAGGGTGTTATACAATCCTAAGGAAGCGCTATTAAAAAGATTCCTATTGAGATGTTTAATATATACCAAGGATATGTCTATTGCACTTAAAGCTCTTAACATGCTGGAGGCACATAAAGCCCTACATGATCCGATGGGAGAAGGATCTAGGAGTGGAAGTTCCAGAGTCCTTCTGGGGGAAAGTATGTGAGTGGATCTTGCATACATTATCTGAATTACACTTGACACATTTTTTATGTTATACATGGCTCCTGTTGTATTTGTATTTTCGGCATAATTGTTTGTCTTACATCTAGTATGTCCGCATCAAAAAAACTGTGATTTTCAACCACATCTTATTTACCAATTCTTTGTTCTTAAAATTACTAGTCAACAAAATCATACCTAATATAGAAGCCCTTTTGGCTACAAAACGGATCTCATTTGATACTATATTTCTTAAAATTTGTTCCTGATATAACATTGGTAAATTTTTTATTTTTTTTTTTACAATATCTATCATCATTTTGTATTGTGGACTATATGTTGTCAAAAAAGTAATCATATTTCCATCTCCTTCTTTTCAGATATTGTTATTGTGTCGCTTTTTGTAAGTGTTTTCCTATCTATTTGTAATACAATATGTTTCGCTCTATTCAAACTCCACTGCGGATATATCCTCTATGTTTTTACTTTTGACATGTTTTTATAATTCCCTCTTCACGGATCTCCTTATCTGAACAGTTCCTTTTTGCTTTCAGCAATTTCCCTACTGGTATGTTCTGCACTACATGCCATGGATGACAGATATGATCTTTTAGTGTTAAATTAGTAGCTGAGAGTTTCGTATATGGAAAAACTTAAATACTGTTCACTTGTCTCACCAATTCTATACCCCCCCCCCAAAAAAAAAAAAAAAAAAAATTATCTTATCATAATTTACTGTAAATTCTAAATTCATATTGTTATTGTTTAGATAGGATATACTGTAAATGCTGGTATATCTGATTCTGGAACTTCCCATATTACACATAGAAGTGCCAATATGGCACTGAAAGAGATTATACCTTTCTCTCTACACCACACTGCTCATATTCACAGGTGCACTTTCTAGTCACCAGGCCTGCTCTTACGCATAACAAATCTACTCAAATTGGAGTTATCACTCTGACCATGCTCCAGTTTCAATCGAACTCATAAAAAACATTCCTCCCCCTACAGTCGCAGTCGAGATTTTATGACTCAATATTACCTTCTACTGAATACCAGACTATGATTTTGACAGAGATAAATAATTTCTACCTGCATAAAACTGGGTCGGTTGCAGACCCTCAAGTACTGTGGAATTGTCATAAATCATACATGAGAGGGGTATTCATTAAATAGGGCTCCCAACTATATCTGCCTTCAAGTGATGATATAGCAGATTTCCTGCAAAATCAATCTTTTCCACAAGTTCCCAAGAATAAATTACAGTCTTTTTCAGCCCCCTTAACTATTCCGGATGTTATAACTGCCTCAGCATCTTTGAAACCTCACAATGCCCCTGGACCTGATGGCTTTGCAAGATAAGATAAGATAAGATAATCCTTTAATAGTCCCACCTTGGGGAAATTTCAGCGTGTTACAGCAGCATAGTAATACAGATACAGGATAATACAGAGTAATATGTTACAGACGTAGACACAGATAAGCTGAGAAGAGAAGATATACTAGGAGTCCATGGCAGCTAAGGAAAAACAGAAGAGAAAGAGGAAGACCTCATGGTCATCCTCATAATCATTAGTTCTCTGTGCGGAGAGCTCTTCGTTTGGTCTGATGTAGATTATACAGCCTGGTCGCGGTTGGAAGGAAGGACCTGCGATAGCGCTCCTTCTCACACTTGGGGTGAAGCAGACGGTCGCTTACAGTGCTGCCAAGTCCCATCAGGGTCCCATACATGGGGTGGGATTTGTTCTCCCGCATGGAGGTCACCACAGACAGTATCCTTCTGTCACCCACCACCTGTACTGGGTCCAAGGGGCTCCCCAGGACAGAGCTGGCCCTCCTGATCAGCCTGTCAAGTCTATTTCTGTCCCTGGTTGATATACTGCTTCCCCAGCAGGCCACACCGAAAAAGATGGCTGAGGCAACCACAGAGTTGAAGAAGGCCCTAAGAAGTGTCCCCTGGACTCCGAAGGCCCTCAGCCTCCTGAGCAGGTAGAGTCTGCTGTGGCCCTTTCTGTGCAGCGCCTCCAGGTGATCAGCCCAGTCTAGTTTATTATTGAGGAGCACGCCCAGGTACTTATAGGTCCTGACTATCTCAATACATGTTCCTTGGATCTCCACCGGGGTCGGAGCACCTCTCCATTTACTAAAGTCCACCACCATCTCCTTGGTCTTCCCAGCATTAATCCTGAGCTGGTTCTGCTGGCACCATTCAACAAAATCCCGGTTTAAGTCTCTGTATTCCCTATCATCGCCATCAGTGATAAGGCCGACTATAGCAGAGTCATCGGAGTACTTCTGTAAGTAACAGCTGGATGAGTTGTGCCTGAAGTCAGCAGTGTACAGTGTGAAGAGGAATGGGGCAAGAACTGTACCTTGAGGTGCCCCCGTACTACAGATCACAGTGTCAGACACACAGTCCTGGGCTCTCACATACTGAGGGCGGTTTGTCAGGTAGTCTAGGATCCAGTTGGACAGGTGATGGTCCACACCACCAAGGTTCAGCTTCTCCCTCAGTAGCCCTGGCTGAATGGTGTTGAACGCACTGGAGAAATCAAAGAACATTATTCTCACAGTGTTCCCGGGTTTCTCCAGGTGAGAGAGAGCTCTATGAAGAAGGTGGATGATGGCATCATCTACCCCAATGCCTGGCCGGTAGGCAAACTGGAGGGGGTCCAGAGCGGAGCTCACTAGGGGGCGTAGGTGTGTCAGGACCAGTCTCTCTAGGACCTTCATCAGGTGTGATGTCAGTGCTACAGGTCAGTAGTCAAGGAACTATTAAAAGAATTTCTCTGCATTCTGGGCCCCTTATCTAGATGCCTCTTTTAACAAAGCCTTGACAGAGGAATTCTAATTCCATTACCTCCTTCTGTAAACTGATAACTGATGTGCATTTCTTCTCCATCAGGTTATAGGCAACCATTATTACCTTACCTAAGCTGGAAAAGGACCCTAATTATACTTGTGGGGGTCATTGTGGAGCACATTATACTGTGTGAGGGCCACTGTGCAACATATAATGTGTGGGGGACCACTGTGGAGCATATTATACTGTGTGGGTACAACCGTGGAGCATGACATTAAAGGAGTCACGGCAATCACAAAATCACCATAGTATCTTTAAAGAGTTGATGAGCAGAGGCCATGGGTGTTGGACCCCCACTGATCATATAGATCTCTTAGACTGTTAGGAACTTGTAGATCAACCATTTTCCACAGCACACAACTCCCAATATTATTTACATGATTGGAGCCGCTCACTCACTGTATTCTTGATAACTGCAGCAGTCAGTAGCAAAGCTGTATCTCTTTCAAGTATCTGAGATAATGCTGCAGATCCCATAACTATCACAACCATATCAAAATTATCCTGCAAGGAGGAGATAGGGGGCACCAAAGTTTGCACCAGAGCCCACAAGAGCCCAAAACCTCCATTAGTGGGCAGAAACCTCTCGGACGCCTTCTCTGCCTCAAGCGTTGAATACGGAAAAGGCGTTTGACATATTTCATCAGGGCTACCTTTCCAGCATTCTAGATAAATTTGACATACAGGGACTGATATACTTCCCTTATACTCAACACCTTCTGCGAGAGTGATAGCCTCTGACTTGTTCTCTGATAGATTCTATAGCAGCCATGGCACAAACCAAATATACCCCGTCAGCAATAATCTTTGATCTAGTTATGAAACCGCACCTCCATACATTTCCTCCCTCATCTCTGTCTACCGTCCGCTCTGTTCACTCAACGACCTAACACTTACATCCTCTATTATCAGAACCTCCCACGCTCGTATACAAGACTTCTCCTGAGTTGCACCACTTCTCTGGAATGTTCTACCCCGGACAATCAGATTAACTCCCAATTTCTACAGTTTCAAGCGCAAACTAAAGATGCATCTTTTCAGACAAGCCTATCATAATTTCAACGTAAACCCTTAACCCTCTTCTGTCCCCGCTCCCACATTTCCCCACATGATATGGTGCCGTTTCAGACTAACTTTATAGGTCCAAGCTCCATCCACATGTTAAAGGACACGACTGTTGACAGCTCATAAACTTTTATGTTTGTGTAATGACAGTAACCTCTATTACAAAATTGTCTGACCTCTGTATAAGCAATGCCGCCCCTCCTACCTCTTGTGTCACCCCCCTCTACCTCATAGATTGTAAGCTCTTGCGAGCAGGGCCCTCAGTCCCATTGTGTGAAGTGTCTATTTCTCTGTAATGTATCTTTCTGTCTGTACTTGAACCCTACAAATTGTACAGCGCTGCAGAATATGTTGGCACTACATTAATAAAATGTATTATTATTATTATTATTATTATATGTCACATAAGGATTTTTACTAGCTTTTACAACTAAGAAATATCCTACAACCTTCCCTCCTCAATGATCGCTTTTTCCTCATCCTCTGTCTATTCACATTTTACAGCTTAGCCAAGCAAGTCCAAGGGAACCTCAAGTTTCTACTCAGGACTATGCAGTGGGCCTTCAGGACTTAAGCCAGGACACATTCTCAGGACATGAGTTTACAAATCCTACTTCCGCTTGAAGAGTGGCATTCAGGGGTACAAGGGGTATTAAATGTTTCTAAAAGCGTTACTTCTGCGGAGGTGGCTCAGAAATGATTGAGTTCATTAATACAGAACCGTGTTACAATTGTCCAAATTTGTCCCTGCTTATTCCCCTCTATGTTGGTGGAATTGTGGCCTACCTGGCTCTTATATATATATATATGTGGTGAGAATGCCCCATTGTTTACCAATTTTGGAAGGCTGTATTTCAGCTCATTTCTGCTGTGATCCGATCAGCAGCTGTGCCAACTGTCCCTTTGGCACTATGTTTTGTTGGTTTGAAGGATATTGAAAATCCAGCTAGGAAATTGGTGGATAGCATATTGTTAGCAGCACATTTCTTGATCACTAGGTCCTGGAAGGTCAGCATTCCTCTGACTCTTACAGAGCTACACTCCTCAATTCAATTCACTTGTAGTATGGCAGAAATGACTCACAAAAGACTACTCCTGCAAAACCAACTTCCCCTCACTGGGTTTATGGAGCAGATTCACTCTTGAGACCATACACTTAAATCACTGACAACCCTCTATCATTTGTTGCCTCTATGTAAACTCATACTATACAATGTCTTATACCACAGCAGGATTTTCTTTTCACTTGTTTTTATCTTTTTAGATTTATTTCCCTTGGCATACACTACAACCCAGTGAAGTTGTATACCAAGTTGTATTACAACTTGAATTAATTCTTCTCTAAAAGTGAAATTTTAAAAAGTTAATTAAAAAAAGTTAATTAAAATTCCTACAATTCAGTGTTTGGAAACAGGCTGTTCATTACCACCAGCTACCATCTGTTTACCCATAGCCATATCTGTTGCTATCTAGAGATGAGCGAGTAGTATTCGATCGAGTAGGTATTCGATCGAATACTACGGTATTCGAAATACTCGTACTCGATCGAGTACCACTCGCTATTCGAATGGAAAAGTTCGATGCAGAACCAGCAGTGATTGGCCAAATGCTATACAGTCGGCCAATCAACGCTGGTTCTTCTCCTACCTTTAGAAGTCTTCTCCGTGCAGCTTCCCCGTGGCGTCTTCCGGCTCTTCATTCACTCTGCCAGGCATTGGGCCTGGGCAGAGCCGACTGCACATGTCCGCTTGTAGTGCGGACATGCGCAGTCGGCTCTGCCCAAGCCCAATGCCTGGCAGAGTGAATTCAGAGCCGGAAGACGCCGCGGGGACGCTGCACGGAGAAGACTTCTCGGAGGATCCAGCCCCACCCTCACTCGTAGACTTGGTAAGTATAATTTGATCGAACGTTGCCTACCCCTGAAACGAGCATTTTCCCCCCATAGAGTATAATAGGGTTCGATATTCGATTCGAGTAGTCGAATATTGAGGGGCTACTCGAAACGAATATCAAATATTTTACTGTTCATTCATCTCTATTGCTATCAATTCGATACTTCTAATGCTATGTTTGCGTTAGAGAGCTAGAAAGGTTTAGAGTATTAGGAACCCTCAGTCATTTCATTTTCTTTTCTTTTTTTGTTTCTTTCCCAATTCATGTGCTTAACTGTAAAATTACCCTTTTATTCACAGAGGGCTCCCTCAGCACCTCACTTTTTGGAACTATTAAAACCAATTTATTACCACTTCGGATTTGGAGCCAACCATTCCAGACCCTGGATACAAACAAAATCAAACCCGAATCAAATCTTCCAAAGATTTGCTCATCTGTACTTACAAGAGGTACTACTTTACCTTGAGTATTAGAATATTTTACTTGTGTAGCTATACAGAAAAGTTTTCGTTGTACCACTATAAAAGTCTGTCTTACTTATAAATTATATTGCTGAAAAATATGCCTGGGAAAAAGTATGAGCTTAGCAAAAACTGACTGTTTGTCAAACAGCATTCAGAGTACACTAAACGTACATTTATAATCTTTTGAGACCCTAAAGGCTTTTCAAAACTTGTGGCAGCTTCAATAGTTAGTGTTTTCTAGCCGTACATAAAAAGTGTCACTTTCTCTACTTTATACTTTGTTATTTTGCTGACTGTTACACCTTTCCCTCTGTGAACTATATCAAAGCAGGGAAGATAACATGAGTGAAGGAAGAGAAATTTATAATGATGTTATTGAACTGTTTGGTGCAGCACATTTTAACAAATATAATGATTTTCATTTTCTTCTGTATGTGCATGTGGATCTGCCGGGGCATCACTGTACTTTTATGCTATTAAATCACGCTACGATAAATTTTCTGACACTACAAAGAAAATTTGACAGAATAATATGCATTTGTCCATTTATAATTTTTTTTTAATACTCTTTGTAACAGTAGACATCTGTCAAAAAATAAGCAACCTGCAGAGAGGCCGACCACATTGATAAATATGTAATGAATTTGGTTACAATATGAATTATAGAATGTTGCATACATGAATACAGTACATGATGTGTGTTTTGGTAAGGTGCATTATTTATTCAAGTGTGAACCTTCTGAATTATTTAAATGTTATTTTGCTAATGTCAGATTCTATTATTGGATTGTTTTAATTTTTTTCAATGCTTATGCAAGCATTAACTATAAATCATAAAGGTAACTGTTACCAAAGTATTCCAACTATATATATTTAGACTGGTCTTGTTCTATGTATAGTATGATGAATTATTATACAAAGTTTACATATATAAAATAAATGTGTAGGGACACCATCATAAATTGTTACCCAATCTTATCTCTAGACTCTATGGCAAGTCATATGTATTAAAATGCTTGTTCTGCTAATAGCTGTTTCTCCCAACCTTGCTTGCAAAACACAACCATGTTTGGTCCATTCTCAATTGAGAGATGCTGCCTACTGGTGTTGGCTTGTCTTCCTTGCTGTTGAATCATTTATTGGTAAAAAAAGCTCCTATTAACATTAAATGGTTCAATGGTTCAACCTTAATCATTAGGTTGTAAGGAAATTGCTAGAATAGCAATTCCCCAGTAGCTGCTGGTGAACCCTGGGGGGAAGGGCACAATAGACAGTTAGCCCTAAGCTGAAAAATAGCAGTCGGGCAGCAGCATGTAGTGAAAGAGAGATTTGTAGGGGGGAGATTGTGGCATTAAAGAGAGCACAATGTGGGGAACACCAACAAGAGATGGGAATGATGGGAAGCTTGTCTACACATATATGTCATGAACAAGTCTTCATAGTTGTCTGGGCCCAGAAAAGAAGGAAAGGGAAATGTAAATGTTGCTAAAATGTATGGATGGGACTCAACTGCTGGTTGGGAGGATAAGTACCACAGGGGGAACCCAAGCTGAGCTTTGGTAACACGGCCTATGAGCTTTAAGTTACCATGGTAACTTAAAGGGGTATTCCCACCTCACATACTCACCAGTCTTTACTGCTATAAAATCTTCTTTCTTCCTGGTTTCTTGCATCATTTGGTGGGCGGGGTTTCACATGCAACCTGCCGTTTAGATACGCCACAAAATTTGCATGTAGCTCCGCCCACCCATATTGGACTATGAAGTACAGGCAGCAGCAACTCCATTCTGTGTTACATACAGAGGCTGCCTGTCTCTGCCATAATGAACACAGCTGAATTAGCTAGCCTGATAACTGGGAGAACAGAAGAAATGAAAGCAGCTCCTCTCCCCTATCTGAAAGCAGGAAGCTAGGTCACATGGTGTAGACACAGGAATAGCAAAATACACAGGCTGGCTCCCTGCACTTAGCCCCTCCTCCCTCCCCCCTGAGAGCAGGCAGATACATCACTTGACTCATGAGCAGCTAAGTCAGGGCTGTGGCCACAATGAATTGAATAAAGTAAGATAGTGGACAAACAAAGCAGTTTTGCTGAAGCAATGTATTTAGGAAAAGTCTTACATCCACATTAACAAGCAATATAGATAGGATCCTTGTGATGGGACAACCCCTTTAAGGCATGAATTGTGCTCACTCGCACTCTGATCTGCGAGGGTCCTGGGTGTCAGGCCCCCACCAATTTGATATGACATTTAGACCATAAGCTACTATAGTTGTTTACTCACTGATTATTTGTTTATATGCATAATGTGGTATGTATATTGCAATAATATATTCATAAATTATCTCAATTATACAACATTGTATAGATGTCATAGATGGTGACACTATAAAAAATGCATGCATTTCAGCTTTATAGCTGAACATCTCAATTGCAAATGTATAATGCTGACCAGAAATCATTGAAATACTAGCAAAGGAAAATGTTACTAAACTCAAAAAGTTGAAGATGTGATTTGTAACAATGACAATAAGCAGATTCTGTATAAAGACGACAATTGATACTTTCCTTAATAATACTCTACTTTATAAGTTGTGAAGATTGTCACTGTAAACTTTTAAAGAACATTGATGTTACTCAGTTTGATATCTTACAAGAGTATGACGGTTTGATAAAAAAAATGCAACTGAGATTTTCCTTTTTACGGCTAGAATACAAACAAACAAGAACAATTACAAAAATAAGATAATTTGCTTCAGTTGAAAGCAAAGTGAAAATTATCAATGTAAGCTATATTTTAGAAAATATAGACAAACTAGCAAGATGATAACAAAAAGACTATCCTTTCTAAGTGTATCTATTGTATTCAAGATAAATTCACAGTTTTATTAAACTCCTGTAAAATGAGTCGAAAGTGCTTGAAGTGTAAATCAGACATCCCCAGGGGTTCTAAACAAGTAGAACTTAAAAACAGATCTCAAACAGAAACTCAGAACATATTGTCTGCTGCCTCTAAAAGTCATCGAGTAAAAACAACTTCTGGGAAAATGAGAGGTGCCAGATTTTTTTTCTTTTTTTATGTAATCACACATTACAGATACAGAACATCAGATACAAGACTTTTAGCTTAATATAGCTCAGTATGTTCCAACAGTAATACTGTGTAAATATATATATATATATATATATATATATATATATATATATATATATATATATTCACCATTGACACATATTTGTTAGGTTTTTGTTAGTTTTTTGAGACGAACTGGTTCATTCTGAACCAGAAATTCTATTATTATACTCTGGGGTTTCTTCTTAATTCGCTGGGGAGGTAAGTGAACTGTCATACTCATTTTTCTAAGGCTCTGTTGTGGCTGCCTTTGGTGGTTCCTTAGCACATTCTTTGGACCTCTCTCGACCTTCTAAATTACATTATGAGTGGGTGGAAAACCCCTAAGATAAGACAATGGCACTTATCAAGGCAGGAAAATGGGAAAGTATAGGGATTGTAGAGACTTTGACCAGGGCCAAATTATAATAGGTATAACACTAGGTCAGATCATCTCTAGGTGGCAGTTATTTTCTGGTTTGCAGACCAAAAGTGATGCAAAAAAGGACTAGTGCATTGTCCTCAGGGACATGAACTCTCATGCATGACTGGTGTGTGTAAGGAGTAAGGGCCCCTTCACACGGAGTAAACGCGCCGCGCATTGTGGCGCGTTTACGGCGCGTGTACGCCGCGTTTTTTTACGGTGCGCGATTACGCCGCGTTAACGCCGCGTAAATGCGGCGTTAACGCGGTGTAATCGCGCACCGTAAAAAAACGCGGCGTACACACGCCGTAAACGCGCCACAATGCGCGGCGCGTTTACTCCGTGTGAAGGGGCTCTTATGGCTAACTTGTCCAACACACAGTTTATCACAACTTGCTTCATACAGGATTGTATACCCACATACCTGCCTATGCTGAACCTACCCTCAACAGAAAGTATGAGTACCAGAACTTAACAACATAGTAATGAAAAAGGTGGCTTGGTCTGATTAAGAATGTTTTCTTTCACATCACACACATGGCGAGCTGTCACTCAAATGAAATAGCACCAGGTTGCACTATGGAACGGAATCAAGCAGCCGGAGGGAGCAGATGCCCTGGTAAATGTTCTTCTGAGAAGCCTTTGGTTCTGAAATTCATGTGGATGTTAATTGAATATGTATAACTTGCGTAAACATTGTTGCAGACTAGGTACATCTACTTCCAGAAACAATATTTCCTATGTCAATGGCCACTTTTAACAGATAGTGCTCCCTGAAAACAAGCTATAATTTCCTGATAAAAGATGAAATATTAGTTCATTACACGACCCCATGAGAGGTTTGTATGCTTAGTGCAACATGCTGACTAACAGCCTATTGGTAGTATCCGTCCTATAAAGTACATGCAGCCAATTGTCACCCAACAATATGACAAGAACTGGTGGCATCTTTCAAAAAAGTTAATAAATATGAGCACCACCCCATTGTAGCTATATGAGTAGATATTCCTAAGTATTTTGCAATTCTACAGGCTCCATTGTATACCATCATTTCTTGCCGTTTTCAATTATATATTTCATATTTTTTTTCAGGAAATGCCCCCTCTAACACTGCATATTGATACATCCTTCACATTCCCCAGATGCTGACTAAGCATCTGTGAAAAGTGTGACTTACAGGACTTAGAGGAACATTAAATCCAGAAATTAAAGCTAAAAGTAAAGTAGTAATATAGAGCCTGTACTATCGTCAATCTGAATATTGTTCTACATGATCCCAAAACAATATTATAGACATCAGGCAGAGGAAAAAGGTGTTAATCTCTTGCTGGGCTACTACATCTTTAGTCATAGAACAGCAAAGGGGATGGGGCATGGTCAAGGTATGGTCGACAGACATGCGCAGTCAGCCATTTTCCTGTGGCCTCTCCCATTCAGTCCACAGGAAAATGGCCGATAGACATGCACAGTCAGCGCTTTTGGACTCAGAGAAGAAGGAGCATGAGAGGTGGAGGCGGTGAAGAAGACAGAAGAAATCGCTGGAGAGTTTTCAAGAACGCCCCCAGTGCTGCGAGAAAACTCATTTGCATAAAGAAGCAAGAAGAAATTCCTCAGGAACCGCGGCACAGATCAGAATAATGAAGGTAAGAGAAGAATAGCCTTTCTTAAGAATATTCATACGTGTATTTATTGTAAAAAGGGTTTCTAAATGATAGAATCCCTTTAAAACAGAGCACAACAGGGGAAGTATGTGTAGCAAGAATTTGTACAGTATATATAGACAGGAGGAGGGGAACACAGAGAAGACTTCCTTATATATTTCTTTTTTACCAATATACATACAGTATGCGGTATATTGGTAAACACACTGTATGAACATATCTAAATATGGCAAATCATTATAGGATGATCAAGTTAGTAATGTCCTCAAATAACTGTTGCAACCGTTCCAGGCATGATCTTTTAGTAAACAAATTATTATTCACCTAAGGTCATTGTGGAAGTCTCTGATTCTCGCTTGTGGGATACTGAGAATAATTTCAATGATGACAGGTTAAAAAATAACTTTAATGAAAACGTGCTAAATGATTATGGCAAAATATTAAAGATCAATTTACTTCCCTTGTACAATTTCGACCACATTTGCGGCAAGGTCATTTTGCCTTGCAGATAATTCAATCGTCTCTCTTTTCTGTTCTTCAGATTGATTTAGCTCATTAATTATGCTTCACTCTTTTTTTCCTTTTTCTACTTCTCTATTAGCGTTAACGTGATGTTTATTCTCAAGAAGGTTTATAATGCCCGTAGACCTTACTGAAGGCAAAACAACATTCTTTGGTGACAAACAGATTCCACCATTCCAAAATCTTATAATGCTTTATATTATATATCCTTGGCCTTCAAAATTTCTTTAGATGTTGTTGCATCTTTTGGAACAGTCTTTTGTACAAAAAAAACAAAACATTCTAGTTACGCAACATCTATAGCTGATAAAATTTCATGGTCTTTATTTGTATGTGATAAAAAAAAGCCCTTAGTGCATCTGACATAGTCAACACAGGGTTGAATTCCATAATCACATTTAATATTGTCAAGTGATTTTTTTCAAAGTGTGACAAATATTGAAAAACTAACAAGGTAAAATATTTTTAAAAATCATCTATTAATGACTACTCCAGTTTTGTATAAGGCCTAGTATCTCTAAAAAAAAGTTAAAGGGATTCTATCATTAAAATCATATTTTTTCTTGATCACATGTAGGAATAGCCTTAAGAAAGGCCATTTTTTTTTTTTGTGGCCGCTTACCCCAGCTTACTGTGTAAGCGGCCACAAGAAAATGGCCACTTACACCAGGCGGGCATGCGCAGTCGGCTCTTCCTGAGGCCCGACGTAAGAGCCGACTGCGCATGCTTAGAAGTTCGAACTCAGCTCCAGAAGAAGACGCGCAGAGAGGCCGTTCCTGAAAAGGATAGAGGAGTCACTAGAGATTTCTCTTGCAGCATTGGAGACACCCCCAGTGCTGCGAGAGGGCTCATTTGCATACAGATGAAAACCAGGATTTCTACCGAACCGCGGCATGGAGAACACATCTAAAGGTAGGAGAAGAACAGCCTTTCTTAAAACTATTCCTACATGTGATCGAGAAAAAAATTTGATTTTAATGATAGAATCCCTTTAAATCTGCAAATGAGATAAAGAAATGTATAATTAATAAGTTGGATACATTATAATACTAGCAATAAATAATTGAATGATTACAAATTAATTGAAATATCATTCAGATTTATTACATTTAATATTTGTTCTCTTGTTTACCAGTTTTTGTGACTGACATTAGTATCATATTTGATAAATGTAAGCTGAAGTAGGATGTCTTGTAGCCTAAGGCAGTGCTTAGATACTAGAGAGAGCCCTCAGTAGTGTAGATGTGAACATGCACCTTGTTTTCTTACAGTTTTGTAACCTTAACTGTAACTTTCAGAAAATAGACTTTTACACATTAAAATTAATATTAGCAAAATCAGTAGAGGTCAAGGTTATAAACATATAACATATACATATATATAACCCTGACCCAGGGCCGGATCCAGGTTTTTATGGGCCCTTGGCGACAGAGACTCAGTGGGCCCCCTTGTGGAGCAAAAAACCCTTGCTTGTAGGCAGCGGGAGTCGGGACACTGAGCGCCGCTGCGGCCAGACGAAGCAAGTGACGTCACACAGGAGCGCGGCGTCACCTACGCAGCCGGCCGGCGAAGACGCTCCAGAGCGATGAATGAGTCCGCACCTGCGTTCTGTGCTGGGACAGGCAACATACCTCCCAACTTTCAAGGAACAGAAAGAGGGACAAAATGTGCGGTGCGCTATGCGTGCCGCGTCAAATTTAGCTCTGCCCACTTCTGTGACTCCGCCTATTCTCATCCATTTTTCCACATGCTCCCACACAGTATAATGCTTCTACAGTCACCCGTACATTATATGCCCCCATATTATTATGTTCCCCTCCAATTTCACCACAATAATAAGTCCCTCTTCTCATGCCCCAATTTCAACTGGGGGAAAATACGAAACGGGGGACATTAAACTGGGGCAGCTGGAGGGGGACATTAAACAATGGTGTAGTTGGAGGGGGACAAATTAATGGTAGCTGGAGTGGGATATTAAGCTCTGAGCAACTAGAGAAGGAGATTAAATTGTCCCTTTCCAATTGCCCCAGCTTAATATATCCATCCACTGACCCTTATTTGTTAATGTCCTTCCCCAGCTTTCACCAGTTTAATGTCCCTCTTAATTTCCCCTAGTTAATGTCCCCACCCCCTCCATTTGCCACCAGTTTAATAACCCTCCTTCATCTGCTACCAGTTTAATGGTCCCCCCTCCATCTGCCCCCAGTTTCATGTCCCCTGTATGTCTGCCCCCAGTTTTATGTCCCCCCTTCATCAGTCTCTAGTTTAATGTGCCCCCATCATTTGTCCCTAGTTTCATGTCATCCCTCAATTTGCCCCCCTCACACAGTACTCCCTGCACCCCCCATCTCTGCCCTCTCACAGTACACCAGGCACCTGTCCTTTCTCCATTTTCCTCCACTGATATGATTCTTCTTCATGTGAAGGATCGTGTTACAAGCATAGACACGCCCCCTCCCTGTCATGTAATGTCTGATGTCATCAGCAGGTCCTTGCAGGAGTGTAGTATAAACTTTTACCCGGGGATAACAGCCGTAGACACGTATCAGTGGCATAGCTGGACAGTCCCGGTATCAGACTGCTGTCGGGACTCTAGGGAGCTATGCAGGCAAGTGCTGGAGCGGGCAAGTGCCGGGGAGCCCCAGAGGTTCTGTGGGCCCCGGCACTTGCCCGACTATGCCGTGTGCTGACGCCGGCCCTGCCCTGACCTCCACTTATCAGCTGTTTGAAACATTAGTGACACTTCCCGATTGCCACTTCCGCCTCACAGGTCATGTGATACCACATTTATCAGTGACATGGCCTATGAGTAACATAACGTCATTCATGTGCATGGGACTAAGCTGTTATACAGCATGGGACTAATGCTATACAGTCGGCCAATCAATGCTGGTTCTTCTCCTACCTTTAGAAGTCTTCTCCGTGCAGTATCCCCGCGGCGTCTTCCGGCTCTTCATTCACTCTGCCAGGCATCGGGCCTGGGCAGAGCCGACTACGCATGCCTACACTACAAGTAGACATGCGCAGTCGGCTCTGCCCAGGCCCGATGCCTGGCAGAGTGAATTCAGAGCCGGAAGACGCCGTGGGGAAGCTGCACGGAGAAGACTTCTAAAGGTAGGAGAAGAACCAGCATTGATTGGCAGACTGTATAGCATTCGGCCAATCAATGCTGGTTCTGCATAGAACTTTTACATTCGAACAGCAAGTGGTACTTGATCGAGTATGAGTATTTTGAATACCGTAGTATTGTATTGCACTGTGCTTGCTTTTCAGCGCAGAGACAACATTCATCTAAACCATTAGAGAAGAGGTAAGTTGTAGTATGAGGAGACATACAGTATATAAGGAGGGGGCGGTATTACTGAGCTGGGCTGCAACAGGGTATTATTACTGAACCGGAATATTATTACTATGTGATGGCACAATGGGTTCATTACATATTGGGGAACAATGGGGACATCAGTAGTAACTGGAGATAAAATTTTGACATTATCAGGAGCATTAAAAAATACATTAGCACTGAGTGAGGTCACTAAGGACTGAGGAGTGACTCGGGTGTACTATTACTACTACACCTTCTGTAAAGATTGAGAGTCCTCAGTAGTTGATACCTTTTTTAATGGCTAACAAAACTGATGATAGATTGCAAGCTTTCAAGACTATACAGGTCTCTTCATCTGGCATAACTGATGAAGAGACCTGAGTAGTCTCGAAAGCTTACAATCTGTCATCATTTCTGTTAGCCATTAAAAAGGTATCATCTACTGAGGAGTCTCAATCTTTAAATTTCATAACCACTGGCCAATACGGTACAAAGATATGTTTTTTTCTTATACTATACTTACTGTTAGGAATCTAAAGAGGAAACATTGGGGAGCAGTGACACATCACTTAGTGTGCAAGATTTATAGGGGCACAAAACATGGAGTATTGATAACATTTGGGCACTAAGGATAGGAAAGCTGAGGGAATAGATAGAGGGAATAGGTGTGTGGATTGCTAGAAAAGCAATAAGCCAAATATGTCAAATTCTGTAGAGACTAGAGATGAGCGAACACTAAAATGTTCGAGGTTCGAAATTCGATTCGAACAGCCGCTCACTGTTCGAGTGTTCGAATGGGTTTCGAACCCCATTATAGTCTATGGGGAACATAAACTCGTTAAGGGGGAAACCCAAATTCGTGTCTGGAGGGTCACCAAGTCCACTATGACACCCCAGGAAATGATACCAACACCCTGGAATGACACTGGGACAGCAGGGGAAGCATGTCTGGGGGCATAAAAGTCACTTTATTTCATGGAAATCCCTGTCAGTTTGCGATTTTCGCAAGCTAACTTTTCCCCATAGAAATGCATTGGCCAGTGCTGATTGGCCAGAGTACGGAACTCGACCAATCAGCGCTGGCTCTGCTGGAGGAGGCGGAGTCTAAGATAGCTCCACACCAGTCTCCATTCAGGTCCGACCTTAGACTCCGCCTCCTCCGGCAGAGCCAGCGCTGATTGGCCGAAGGCTGGCCAATGCATTCCTATGCGAATGCAGACTTAGCAGTGCTGAGTCAGTTTTGCTCAACTACACATCTGATGCACACTCGGCACTGCTACATCAGATGTAGCAATCTGATGTAGCAGAGCCGAGGGTGCACTAGAACCCCTGTGCAAACTCAGTTCACGCTAATAGAATGCATTGGCCAGCGCTGATTGGCCAATGCATTCTATTAGCCCGATGAAGTAGAGCTGAATGTGTGTGCTAAGCACACACATTCAGCACTGCTTCATCATGCCAATACAATGCATTAGCCAGTGCTGATTGGCCAGAGTACGGAATTCGGCCAATCAGCGCTGGCTCTGCTGGAGGAGGCGGAGTCTAAGATCGCTCCACACCAGTCTCCATTCAGGTCCGACCTTAGACTCCGCCTCCTCCGGCAGAGCCAGCGCTGATTGGCCGAAGGCTGGCCAATGCATTCCTATGCGAATGCAGACTTAGCAGTGCTGAGTCAGTTTTGCTCAACTACACATCTGATGCACACTCGGCACTGCTACATCAGATGTAGCAATCTGATGTAGCAGAGCCGAGGGTGCACTAGAACCCCTGTGCAAACTCAGTTCACGCTAATAGAATGCATTGGCCAGCGCTGATTGGCCAATGCATTCTATTAGCCCGATGAAGTAGAGCTGAATGTGTGTGCTAAGCACACACATTCAGCACTGCTTCATCACGCCAATACAATGCATTAGCCAGTGCTGATTGGCCAGAGTACGGAATTCGGCCAATCAGCGCTGGCTCTGCTGGAGGAGGCGGAGTCTAAGGTCGGACCTGAATGGAGACTGGTGTGGAGCGATCTTAGACTCCGCCTCCTCCAGCAGAGCCAGCGCTGATTGGCCGAATTCCGTACTCTGGCCAATCAGCGCTGGCCAATGCATTCTATTAGCTTGATGAAGCAGAGTGTGCACAAGGGTTCAAGCGCACCCTCGGCTCTGATGTAGCAGAGCCGAGGCTGCACAAGGGTTCAAGCGCACCCTCGGCTCTGATGTAGGAGAGCCGAGGGTGCACTTGAACCCTTGTGCACCCTCAGCTCTGCTACATCAGAGCCGAGGGTGCGCTTGAACCCTTGTGCACACTCTGCTTCATCAAGCTAATAGAATGCATTGGCCAGCGCTGATTGGCCAATGTATTCTATTAGCCTGATGAAGTAGAGCTGAATGTGTGTGCTAAGCACACACATTCAGCTCTACTTCATCGGGCTAATAGAATGCATTGGCCAGCGCTGATTGGCCAGAGTACGGAACTCGACCAATCAGCGCTGGCTCTGCTGGAGGAGGCGGAGTCTAAGATCGCTCCACACCAGTCTCCATTCAGGTCCGACCTTAGACTCCGCCTCCTCCGGCAGAGCCAGCGCTGATTGGCCGAAGGCTGGCCAATGCATTCCTATGCGAATGCAGACTTAGCAGTGCTGAGTCAGTTTTGCTCAACTACACATCTGATGCACACTCGGCACTGCTACATCAGATGTAGCAATCTGATGTAGCAGAGCCGAGGGTGCACTAGAACCCCTGTGCAAACTCAGTTCACGCTAATAGAATGCATTGGCCAGCGCTGATTGGCCAATGCATTCTATTAGCCCGATGAAGTAGAGCTGAATGTGTGTGCTAAGCACACACATTCAGCACTGCTTCATCATGCCAATACAATGCATTAGCCAGTGCTGATTGGCCAGAGTACGGAATTCGGCCAATCAGCGCTGGCTCTGCTGGAGGAGGCGGAGTCTAAGGTCGGACCTGAATGGAGACTGGTGTGGAGCGATCTTAGACTCCGCCTCCTCCAGCAGAGCCAGCGCTGATTGGTCGAGTTCCGTACTCTGGCCAATCAGCGCTGGCCAATGCATTCTATTAGCCCGATGAAGTAGAGCTGAATGTGTGTGCTTAGCACACACATTCAGCTCTACTTCATCAGGCTAATAGAATACATTGGCCAATCAGCGCTGGCCAATGCATTCTATTAGCTTGATGAAGCAGAGTGTGCACAAGGGTTCAAGCGCACCCTCGGCTCTGATGTAGCAGAGCTGAGGGTGCACAAGGGTTCAAGTGCACCCTCGGCTCTCCTACATCAGAGCCGAGGGTGCGCTTGAACCCTTGTGCAGCCTCGGCTCTGCTACATCAGAGCCGAGGGTGCGCTTGAACCCTTGTGCACACTCTGCTTCATCAAGCTAATAGAATGCATTGGCCAGCACTGATTGGCCAGAGTACGGAATTCGGCCAATCAGCGCTGGCCAATGCATCCCTATGGGAAAAAGTTTATCTCACAAAAATCACAATTACACACCCGATAGAGCCCCAAAAAGTTATTTTTCATAACATTCCCCCCTAAATAAAGGTTATCCCTAGCTATCCCTGCCTGTACAGCTATCCCTGTCTCATAGTCACAAAGTTCACATTCTCATATGACCCGGATTTGAAATCCACTATTCGTCTAAAATGGAGGTCACCTGATTTCGGCAGCCAATGACTTTTTCCAATTTTTTTCAATGCCCCCAGTGTCGTAGTTCCTGTCCCACCTCCCCTGCGCTGTTATTGGTGCAAAAAAGGCGCCAGGGAAGGTGGGAGGGGAATCGAATTTTGGCGCACTTTACCACGTGGTGTTCGATTCGATTCGAACATGGCGAACACCCTGATATCCGATCGAACATGTGTTCGATAGAACACTGTTCGCTCATCTCTAGTAGAGACAAGTTGTGGTTGATAAAAGTCATCATGAATGACTGGGCTGGATAAATCAGGAAGAGATGTACCACTATATGGTCACTGCATGGTAGAAATTAGGGACAAACCACAGTGTTATTTATTTATTTTTTTTAATAGGCCACTACCTGCTGGAGCATCCCCAGCAGAAATAGCCTATTTACCTACCTATCCTCGCTCCTACTCATGGCTGCCCCCTCTTATCCTTCTGCTACAGAATGCTGAACAGCAGAGCAGAAGCAACTGTGAGCAGGAGCAGGCCTACAAACCTAACAACTAACACTATTATTTTACTCCAGGGTCTTTTCAGACCCCAAAGTATAATAATTGCAGACTCAGAGGGGTGAAGGAACATAAAAAACTGTTACCTCTCCTGGATCTGGTGTCATTCCCAGCAGGCTTTGGGCCTTCATGGTAATATCCCAGTTGTCATGTGGGCCAAGCTGACATCATTATGCATCACGACGACAATCTGGCCCATATGATGTCAGGTTAAACGGAATGGCCGGAATAGGTAAGTAACAGTGGTTTTTACGTTTGTAATCTCCCAGAATCTTCTGAAAAGACCCCAGAGCATAATAATAGTTCATGGTGGGCACTATGGGGCATAATACAGGTTTTGGGGCCATTATGAGCATAATAGAGGTTGGGTGGGCCACTGTGCGGCATTATAGAGGTTGCATGGGCCACTGTGGGGCATAATAGAGTTTGCAGAAGCTGCTGTGGGACATAATAGAGGTTGCAGGGGCCGCTGTGGGATATAATACTGAGTGAAAGGGCTGCTGTGTGGCATTATAGTGTGTGTAAATGGGGAGTTATACTGTGTGGGGGCCAGGAAAGGGGGTGCTATGTTGTGGGGGGAACTTTGTGAGGTGCATATCACAAAGTTTATGTATATGTGAGTCAGGTGCATTCAGAAATGAGGATTTAAAGATGCCTGTGTTGCAAACTTTACAAAGACAAGTCACAGCTGGAAGAAGTGATCATGGTGGTCTTGTAAGTCACAACATGTTACTGCACTGTATTCACCCCTAAATGATAAAGGATAAATACTTGATTGATGGGGTCTGCTGAGACCCCCACTGGGCCTGAGAATTGTCCGCTTCCCCCACTGGGATAGAATTCAATCGGGGGGGGGGGGGGGGGTGACTTTCATTAGTCTGCCTCAGGCATCAAAGAGGCTAGGTTCAGCCCTGCATACAAGGATAACTGATAGGGTAATCCAGTTTCTTTTCTGCCTGTTTTCCGGGTAAGAATGCTTTCAGAAGATATTCACACTTTTTCAGCTGGCAGGTTAGTGTTCCCCAAATTCTTATTACAGTGTCATGTTTTAGTGTCATTCTGTTGGCATAATAAAAAGATAATAAAACAAACATTTCGACATTGCTTCTTCCAATAACAACGCAATAATGGTCGGCATTCTGCTCTTGTAAATGGATAATATTTCTAGTGGTTTTTTTTTTTTTGAAAAGCTAATTCTTCATCGCTTTCGACTAGGCTCACACAGCCATTTTGTCTCCCATTTGTCTTTCAAATAACAAGCCTGTAGCACTTACAAGTCATCAAAATGAGCAAATTTTTCAACAAAATTATTGTATTTTACAATATACCTATCATATGTGACTAAAAAAACCCCCACAGACAAACACCTTCCCCAAAAAATTTAGCAGCACAGTGTATAGTTAAAGAGGGAGTTGTATCCATTGCTTACCATTGATTTTTCCATAGACTTGCATGTCATTTCACTTTGACATAACTTTGGATGTGGTTGTCTTAGAGAGCCATATATTGGATAGATAGGCTCCTAGTAGCCCAAAGAATATTCTACTTTATGTTTTAAGCAGCGCCGCACCTCCCATGAGGCGACCTGAAGCGAGCGCTTCAGGCGGCGCTATGCCAGGGCCTCAGGGAGGGCGGCATTTTTGCTAACCTAAGCCAGTCCAGGACAAGCTGTCCAGGACAAGCTGTCCTGGACTGGCTTAGCACCGAGCGGTGGTTTGGGGAGGCCACTGAAGCAGCGCTGCTCCAGCAGCCTGCCCTCACGCTCAGGCAGAGAGCAGGCAGTCTCCGGGCCTGCTCTCTGCCGGCGAACGGTGCTAAGCCCCGCCCCCTTTGGTTCGCCACGCCCCCTCAGCTCTGCCACGCCCCCTCTCCGCCCCCTCCCCCAGCGGGGGGGGGGGCGGCATTCTGTAGTTCGCCTCAGGCGGCGAAAGAGGCAGATTCACCGCTGGTTTTAAGTAGAGATGAGCGAACAGTGAAATATTCGATATTCGTTTCGCGTAGAGCCTCAATATTCGACTACTCGATCGAATATCGAATCCCATTATAGTCTATGGGAAAAAAATGCTCGTTTCAGGGGAAACCACTATTCAACTAAAGGAGAGTCACCAAGTCCACGAATAGCAGGAGGAGAGTGTTTAGAAGGCGCGCTGTGCAGTTAAAGCGCATGGACCCCATTATAGTCTATGGGGACCATGCGCTTTAAATGCACAGTGCTTGCAGTTGCGCTGATAAAAAGTCAGCTCCCTCGTAACAGCAAGCTGCCAGTTCTCCTGACTAGCAAGGATGAGCCTGCTGCAGAACCAGCATTGATTTGTAGCAGGCTCGTCCTTTCTAGTCAAGAGGGTTGGCAGCTTGCTGTTACGAGGGAGCTAACTTTTTCTCATAGGAATGAATAGACCAGCGTTAATTGGCCAGTGTACAGCATTCGGCCAATCAAAGCTGGTTCTGCCGGAGGCTCGTCTGTGAGGAGGCGGAGTCTAAGATCGGACCACAGCAGTCTCTATTGTGGTCCGATTTTAGACTCCACCTCCTCACAGACGAGCCTCCAGCAGAACCAGCATTGATTGGCCGAATGCTGTACACTGGCCAATCAACGCTGGTCAATTCATTCCTATGAGAAAGAGAGTCAGCTCCCTCATAACAACAAGCTGCCAGCTCTCCTGACTAGCAAAGACGAGCCTGTGGCAAATCAACGCTGGTTCTGCAGCAGGTTTGTCCTTGCTAGTAAGGAGAGCTGGCAGCTTGCTGTTATGAGGGAGCTGACTCTCTTTCTCAAAGGAATGCATTGACCAGCGTTGATTGGCCAGTGTACAGCATTCCGCCAATCAACGCTGGTCCTGCCGAAGGCTCGTCTGTGAGGAGGCGGAGTCTAAAATCGGACCACAATGGAAACTGCTGTGGTCTGATCTTAGACTCCGCCTCCTCACAGATGAGCCTCCAGCAGAACCAGCGTTGATTGGCCGAATGCTGTACACTGGCCAATCAACGCTGGTCTATTCACTCCTATGAGAAAAATTCAGCTCCCTCATAACAGCAAGCTGCCAGCTCTCCCGACTAGCAAGGACGAGCCTGCTGCAGAACCAGCGTTGATTTGCCGAATGCTATACATTGTATAGCATTCGGCCAATCAACGCTGGCTCTGAATCAAATATTTACTGCGAATAGTGAGTAGTATTCAATCAAGTACAAATATTTTGATTACTGTAGTATTCGATCGCATACCTACTCGATCTAATACTACTCGCTCATCTCTAGTTGTAAGCCATTTTAAGATGCGATTCATGCCCCACTTGTTTGACCTGAAATAAATCTTGGACCCGAGTCACCCAATGCCGAAATGATCCTTGAGGGGTTTGCCCAACTTTAAAGGTAATGTTGATGTTGATATAGTGGGTATGTCAAGTGTCTCCTCTTATCATTATATACAATGTTCCCTTTATTACATAAAGTGTCATAATAATAATAATAATAATAATAACAATTATTATTATTATTATTATTATTATTATATAGAGTGGCCTTAATAGGCATTAACTGTTGGCCCTTGTGACATTCACCTAATGCAAACATTCCAATAATAGACAGCCCTGTTTAATTTTGTCAAAGATGATTCACCCATGCCCCCATTTTTTTGTTTTTGTTTTTGGTCTATGATGTGCTGGTATCTGTCTGATTATCTATGTGATCACTGTGGGTGTTGCTTGTATTAATATTGGGAGGTGATAATTGCGTTATGTACTGTTTGTGAATCACATGTCGTAATTTGTGGGCGTGCCTAGTAAAATTAGGTGCAGCTTAGCTAAAGTCTGTGCAGCCCACTAGGTGCACTTTTCCTACCCTGCCTTTGTCATGAGTGGCCACACCCTGAAATGGCCATGACCCGTTTCCAAACCCTTCTCCAACACCTAATTGGACACCCAAGATAAAATCCCTGATTAAATTAGGGATTTTAAAATTATTATTTTTATATTATCAAGGTACATGCCTCTTACTCTAGGTTCACATTTGCGCTTAGGTTTTCGTTCTTCGAGTCCGCTTGTAAAAAGTGGCAAAGGTAGTGTCAAATATAAAGCTTAACAAGTTTTTGCACTGAAAGGGGTTTGCACAAAAATTTGCATTTTTTAATGTTTTTTTAATGCCAGAAAACGAGTGCAAGAAATTGTGAGTTTCTCTTAATGTTTATTTCCTGAATGAAAGAAAATATTTTAGATTTAGGCTGCAGGTGTCTGAAGAAATAGCTGTAAGTCCTGTCCAGCAGCTGTTGATGTTAGATTAATTATTCTCTTCCATTTTGACAGATGAAAATAAAAATGATTGGAACGTATGACATAGGGATTTTGCTCATACAAACACCTTAGATTAATATTGATGCATTGTCAACATCTCAGCATCATAGGGCAAAAAATTGAAGGTGTCTTTTTTTAAAGCAAAGAAGTGTTTATTCCGTGTGTAAAATTAGATTTATCGTCTTTTCTAGTTGACAGTAGCGATTCAGAGTGCTAGAAGGAATGGTTAGCATTTAGGAAATAGTGGCACGTTATCTTATGTACAGGTGTATCCACATTTATAGACGGATATAATGACTTTTAATGACATAATTACTGTAGTTTTCTTCAATGCCCCAGTGGAAAACCTTATCACCCTGGGTTTATAAAACTCAATTATCATGGTGGGTTGAGACACAGTTTGATCATTATGATAATAATGCTGATAAAAAAAAAATCTTAATTGTGAAAATGCAGTGGAGCAGTTTTATTAGAACAGCATATCACTGCAATGTGAATGGGACAATTATTGAAGTTAAGGCCAAGATACAACTCATACACCGAGTTTGCACATACTGGTCCCGATTTACTAATAGACAATATGAAAATTTGTCAGATTTGTCATATCATAAATACTGTATGAAAAATTTTATGATAAATCTTCAGATTTTCTAGCTTAAAGGGTTTTTTTGGGAAGAATTTTTTTTTTTTTTTTTTAGAAAGGTCCATTAGTGCTAGTAATGGATTAATAAGTGCACCCATATACCTTTAGCAGTATTTGGAGTGATTTCTGGGTGTCTCTGGGAGCTTCTGGAATCCTCTGCAATTATTTACATGCTGTACCTTACTGATGTGTAGCTTCCTGTTTACTTTCTACACTAGTTCCCTCTAACTCAGCCCCTTCCTCTTTCAATCCGTTCCACCCCCCCACTATGCCCCCCGATCTCCCTAACTAAGCTATCCCGCCCACTACTAACCCCTCCCCATCTCACTAGCTAAGCTATCCTGCCTATTACTAGCCCCTCTCAATGACCCCCAGTCTATCTAGTAAAGCTATCCTGCCCATTAAAAGCCCCTCCCCTAGTCTTCCTAGTTAGCTATCCCACCAACTACTAGCTCCTCCCCCACCCTGCTACCTAAGTTATTCCACCCATATTCCCAGATACAGCAAGGCTAGTAAGTATTGACGGGGATCGGGTTGGGGGAAGAGTGATGGGGACATTCCATTTAGGAAGCGGTGAAACGGAATATCACCGGATTTTCAGAAAGTGTCCCTGGGGATATGGGTAATTATAGTTTGTTTTTTTTAATTGAAGTAAATTAGAAGTTAGTCTGGGGAGGGAGTTTACTTTAGGGTTTAATTCTTAGTTTATCCTGGACAACCCCTTTAAGTGTATACCACCTATTTGTTGGCTTACTTTGAGCCAGAATTTTATTAAATAGTCTTGATTAATTTTTCTGCATTGTGGTGCATTTAAGCCATGTCCCACTTTTCTAAGAATCCCCACCCATATGTCTAGCAAGTCTAAAAATATTAGCCTAAAGTAGATGTGCCAAGATTTGCTAAAGATTTGCAAAAGCTGCACCGCTTTATGGCAAAGATGCACCACTTTTACACCTAGAAATATCCACAAGGGTAAATCTGGTCCACTGTATACACAGGACATCAGCTTAATCTGACAGAATACAACTACAGTTGAAAAAAAAATACACTATAGAATTTAGTGGAGCAGTGCACAGCTTGGCTGCTGGCCGATATGGGTGTGTGAGTGTGAGCTCCAGTCCATAGCCTTTATCATTAGAAACAAAGCTTGTCTCCTTCTCCAGATTAGGCCTTGCCATCATCCCCCCCAACACACACACACATACACACTAATACAAAGTCCTGCAAGTCAACTCGCTAGACAGAAAAAGGATACAGATTTTGTTTCAGCACCAGAGGGAGAGGAGGGGAAGACTTTGGAGACAGACAACAGCAAAGACAAGTTTGCTGAATTATCCATCCCCTGTTCCTGCCTATTTACCTCACCTATGCAGTAGAGGACAACTGGGCAACAGTCCTTTCTTATGATAAAAGTGATAAAACAGAACACAGACAAGATGAACAACAACAAACTGGAGGTCACCTAGGCAAGGGATTGGAGCCAGTCAAGAAGCAAGGCATAGAGTCAGTTACAAGAAAAGCCAAAGGTCAGAAATATAAATACAAACAGCAAACAGTATAGAGCCAGCACACACAGAAAAGCAATAGCAAGTATTAGGGAGTGGGCTGGGAAGATATTTAAAGGAACCTGCCATAGACTTGAAAGGCCAGGAGGAATGTCAAGTAAAAGCACTGTTAACTCCCAAGTAGCCAAAGGAAAAAAAGATCTGGCTGGACTGACACACAGCAAGGGATCCTCAGCTGTGCTACAACAACAACTGAACATGCCTCTTGCACAAAGCGTGCGACCGGATGATGATAATAATAATAATAATAATAATAATAATAATAATACATTTTATTTATATAGCACCAACATATTTCGCAGCACTGTACAACTAGTAGGGTTCAAATAGAAAGATACATTACAAGAAAAGTCATTTCACACAATGGGACTGAGGGCCCTGCTCGCAAGAGCTTACAATCTATGAGGTAGAGGGGGTGACACAAGAGGTAGCAGGGGCAGCATTGCTTATATGTACAGTGGTCAGACAAATTTGTAATAGAGGTGACTGTCATTACACAAACATAAAACTTTGAGCCGTCATCAGTAGAGATGAGCGAACAGTAAAACATTCGAGATTCGATATTCGTTACGATTAGCATCACAATATTTGACTATTCGAACAAATATCGAACCCCATTATAGTCTATGGGAGAAAATGCTTCGCTACAGGGGATCCTACCAGAAGAGTCACCAAGTCCTGCTGTCCCAGGAAATGATGCCAACTGGGACAGCAGGGGAAACATGTCTGGGGGCATCAAGTACCTTTATTATGTCGGGATCCCCTGTGAGCTTGCGATATGCCGAGCGGACTTTTTCCCATAGGAATGCATTGACCAGCGTTGATTGGCCAGTCTACGACATTCAGCCAATCAACGCTGGTTCTGCCTAAGGAGGCGGAGTCTAAGAGCCGTCCACAGCAGTTTCCATTCTGGTCCGATTATAGACTCCGCCTCCTCCGGTAGAACCAGCGTTGATTGGCCGAATGCCGTAAGACTGTCCAATCAACGCTGGTCAATGCATACCTATGGTGAAATGAAGCAGAGCCAGCCGTGCGCTCAGCTTGGCTATTCCTCCTGTCACACACATCTCTGTAGCTTTGCTACAGCTCTACACTTTGTTGTAGAGATGTAGTAGAGCTGAGTGTGCGCTGAGCTCTGCTACACACGAGATGTGTGTGACAGGAGGAGTAGATGGAGGGTTGGTTGGGTGTAGTGCAGAGCTGCTACACCAGAGATGTAGCAGAGCTGGCCGATGTTAGCAGAGCTGAGTGTGTTAGTCTGCTGCATATCTGCCAGCTGTCCTACATCTACATCTCCTATGCACTCAGCTCACCTACATCGGACACTACACGCTCAGTTTATCGGTATAGCTGAGCTGAGTTTGTAGTATCGGACACTACTGTTTGTTGATTAAGCAGAGCTGAGATTGTAACGACTATCCTATTCACTACACAGCATGTACCCCATGCTGTGTAGTGATTAACCCCTCCCCCCACCCCCACCGGTGTCCGCTTACCTGCAGCCCTTTGCTCTTGGTCCACTTCGATCCATGGTTCCAGTTTCAGAGCGCCCTGCCCCCCTCTCCCCGACTATTATTATAGAGAAGGCGGGGCTTAGGAGAGCATGGGCGTGGAGACTCCCTCCCCACACTCTCCTAAGCCCCACCCCTCTCCCAACTAGTATTATAGAGAAGGCGGGGCGTAGGAGAGTGTGGGCGAGGAGTCTCCCCGCCCAGTACCCGCCAACACTCTCCTAAGCCCCACCTTCTCTATAATAATAGTTGGGGAGAGGGGGGAAGGGTGCTCTGAAACTGGGACCATGGACCGAAGTGGACCAAGAGCAAAAAGCTGCAGGTAAGCGGACACCGGGGGGAGGGGGTTAATCACTACACAGCATGGGGTACATGTTGTGTAGTGAATTGGATAATTTGCCACACTGCACACTCAGCTGGCTATTCCTTAGTAGTACTAACACGCTCAGCTCAGCTATTCCTTTAGTAGTTCCGAGACATAGGAATGCATTGACCAGCATTAATTGGCCACTGTACGGGCATTCGGCCAATCAACGCTGGTCAATGCATTCCTATGGGAAAAAGTCAGCTCGCGCATATCAGAAGCTGACAGGGATCCTGACAAGATAGTGCCCCAAAGAGCTAGGTGAGTGACATTCCCCCCTAAATAAAGGTTATCCCTAGCTAACCCTGCCTGTAGATCTGTCCCTGTGTCACATTCATATAGTTCACAGTCCCAAATTAGTTGAATGGTAAATCCACCATTCGTCTGAATTGGAGGTTATCTGTTTCCGGCCGCCAATTCCTTTTTCCGATTTTTTTTTCACTGCCTACGCTGTCGTATTTCCTGTCCCACCTCCCCTGCACAGTTATTGGTGCAAAAAACGCGCCAGGGAAGGTGGGAGGGGAATCGAATTTTTAGTAAATTTGCCACGTGGTGTTCGATTGGAATCGCACACTTCGAACGGCCTGATATTCGATCGAATATCAATTCGATCGAACGCCATTCGCTCATCTCTAGTCATCAGTCGTGTCCTTTAACATGTGGATGGTGCTTGGACATATAGAGTAAGCCTGAAATGGCATCATATCGTGGAGTAATGTGGGCGCAGGAACAGAGGAGGGTTAAATTTTGGGGATTCTAATGACGGTACGGAAGGGTTTTCATTAAGAATTGTGATAGGCCTGTTTGAAAAGATGTGTCTTTAATTTCCGCTTGAAGCTGTAGAAATTGGGAGTTAATCTGATTGTCCAGGGTAGAGCATTCCAGAGAAGTGGTGCAGCTCGGGAGAAGTCTTGTATACGAGCGTGGGAGATTCTGATAATAGAGGATGTGTTAAGTCATTGAGTGAACGGAGAACACGGGTTGGGCGGTAGACAGAGATGAGGGAGGAAATGTAGGGAGGTGCGGCATTATGGAGAGCCTTGTGGATGAGAGTGATATTTTATTCTATAATGAATAGGCAGCCAATGTAGTGACTGGCACAGACCAGTGGCATCACTGTAGTGTCTAGCCTGATAGATGAGCCTGGCCGCTGCATTCAGAATAGATTGTAGAGGGAAGAGTTTCGTAAGGGGAAGACCAATTAGTAAGGAGTTACAGTAGTCAAGGCGAGAATGAATTAGAGAGACAATAAGTGTCTTTAATGAATCTCTGGTAAGGAAAGGCCGTATTCTGGAGATGTTTTTGAGGTGGAGGTGACAAGAGCGTGCAAGTGATTCAATATGGGGAGTGAAGGAAAGGTCTGCGTCAAACATGACCATGAGGCAGCGGGCATACTGCCTAGGAGTTATAGTAAGGCCTGAGACTACAATGGATATATCAGGGACAGATCTGTTAGATGGTGGAAACAGTAGTAATTCAGTCTTGGAGAGATTTAGTTTCAGATAGAGTGAGGACATGATATTTGAGACAGCAGAGAGACAGTCGCTGGTGTTCTGTATTAGTGCAGGGGTGATGTCACAGGAAGATGTGCATAATTGGGTGTCATCAGCATAAAGATGGTACCGGAAGCCAAATCTGGTGATGGCTTGTCCAATGGGGGCTGTGTAGAGAGAGAAGAGCAGGGGGCCTAGGACCGAGCCCTGAGGAACCCCAACAGCAAGGGAGAGAGGGGAAGAAACAGAGCCTGGAAATGATACACTGAAAGTGCGGTCTGAGAGATAAGAGGAGAACCAGGAGAGCGCAGTGTCGTTGAGGCCAGCTGAGCGGAGCATAGTGAGGAGGAGTTGATGGTCAACAGTGTCAAAAGCTGCAGAGAGGTCCAGAAGAATAAGAAGAGAGAAGTCACCATTAGATTTAGTCATTAGGAGATCATTGGAGACTTTTGTGAGGGCCGTTTCAGTAGAGTTCAGAGAACGGAAACCAAATTGTAAGGGGTCAAGCAGAGAGTTAGCAGAGAGATAGCGGATTAAACGAGAATAGACCAGGAGTTCCAACATTTTAGAGATGAAGGGGAGGTTAGAGACAGGTCGATAGTTAGCAGCACAGGACAGGTCCAGGGAGGGTTTTTTCAATAGCGGGGTTATAACAGCATGCTTGAAAGAGGATGGGAAAATTCCAGAAGAGAGAGAGAGGTTAAATATTTTAGTAAGGTATGTCATGAAAGCAGGTGACAGAGATTGGAGAAGGTGTGAGGGGAAGGGGTCACTACTGCAAGTTGTAGGGTGAGATGAAGAAAGTAGCTGAGAAACTTCCTCTTCTGTAACAGGTTCAAAAGATGAGAATGGACAGTCTGAAGTGCAGTTGGTGAGGGGATCATTGCTATGGTTGGTGTGGAAATCAATACCACTGGGGATTGGGCAGTTATTTCCTGACGGATCATATCAATTTTATCATGGAAATAAGTGGCCAGGTCATCAGCACTAAGGTCTGTGAATGGCATCTGCACCTTGGGTGTGAGTAAGGAGTGAAAAGTTTCAAAAAGCCTTTTAGGGTTGCTGGAGAGAGAAGAGATGAGAGCCGTGAAATAGTCTTGTTTGGCGAGGTAAAGGGCAGATCTATATGTTTTAAGCATAAATTTGAAGTGGAGGAAATCTGCAGGTGAACGTCATTTTCTCCACAGACGTTCGGCACACCTAGAGCACCGCTGAAGAAAAAGTGTCTGTGGCATGTGCCAGGGTTGCTGCCTCCTATGTGGGACTTTACGACTGGAGGGGGGAGCCACCTCATCCAATGCATTTTTAAGGGTTTCATTATAGTGACTGGTGGCCAGATTGGGACAGGAGATTGAGGAGATGGGGGACAGAGAGGATTGTAGAGTATCTGAGAGGTGCTGGGTGTCGATAGCATATAAGTTCCTATATGTGTGTTGGGTAGGTGTATCTTGTGAAGGGGAGAGGGCACTGATGGTGAGAGACAGAAGATTATGATCAGAGAGTGGCAGAGAAGAGTTAGTAAATTTAGAAACTGTAAGGAGATGATGGAAGACAAGATCAATCGTGTTTGCACCTACATGTGTGGTGGAAGAAGAACATTGTGAAAGACCAAAAGAGGTGGTTATTGAGAGAAACTGTGAGGCAGCTGGGGAGACAGGGGTGTCAATTGGTATGTTAAAGTCACCCATGATAAGAGTAGGAATTTCACTGGATAAAAAGTGGGGAAGCCAAGAAGCAAAGTGGTCCAAAAATTGGTAGGGTGAGCCAGGTGGACGGTAGATCACGGCTACATGTAAGGAGAGTGGGCAGAAAAGTCTGATAGCATGGACTTCAGGAATGTGAGTCAGGGTACCAGTGGAATGGCCTGAAAAATGCACTGTGGTGATAGAAGTAAGCCTACCCCCCACAATGCCTATTATCAGGCCTAGAGGTATGTGAGAATTGTAGGCCACCATGAGACAGAGCAGCAGGGGAGGCCATATCTGACTGCTGGATCCAAGTTTCAGTAAGGGCGAGCAGGCTGAGGGATTTACTAAGGAATAAGTCATATTCTAGTTTTTTTACACACTGAGCAGGCGTTCCAGAGAGAGCAGTTAAAAGAGACAGGGGAGAGATGAGGAGAAGGAACAAGGTAAATATTGTTGAGGTTTGTAGGCCTTCTATGTGTACAAGAAGAAGAAGAGTTAGTGAAAGAAGGAGGGCCGGGGTTAGGAGAGATGTCCCCAGCAGCTAGGAGGAGCAAAATGGACAGAGACAGAAGGTGGTTCAGTGATTTATGTGGGCGCTTATATTTGGTTTCACTGCTAAAAGAAGTAAAGGGGCGATTAATGAGACTGAAAAGTGTGTGAGAGCTGTACATGGGAGAGGGAAGAAGAGAGGGACTGACATGGATGGAGTGTACTGGTGGTAGAGAAGGAGGAGAGGTCTGCAGGAAGCCAGTGGCTAAGATAGTAAGTGACAGTGCAGCTACAGGATACCATGTATTAAAACTTGTTGTTTTAAGTTGAAGTTTACCTGGTGTTCTGCCATGGATAGCCTGTTTCGTGCCCTGTTTAAATGCCATGTATAAGTGCACATTGGTTAATCTGCACTTCGATTAAGATGCAATTTGGTTAAGATGCATGCTGCATAGTGAAATGCCCCCTGCATTTGAAAGACTTCCACATAAGCTATATCTAGTTATATAGGAAAGCAGAGCTTCAGAACTAGCACTAATTTAAGTCGTTAACTAATTAATCTACAAACTGTGACACATGAAGAGACTGGGCAGTGTGGATCCACAGAGGTCCAAACAGGTAAAGATGTTACAACTTTGTTACCCTTTTGCTTGTCAATGTATATGTGGCGTAATATTCCATATATAATTAATCACCTCATCTATAAAACGGTATTACAGATGTATATCAAGACATTTTTTAAGTTGAATGCCCAACACATTCACACTGTTGAACGCTCAAAGCATTCATAAGAGGTTCCTTTATTAAATCTGGTCATATTGCGAAGAAATGCAGGGCTAGCCTCATTGATGACCTCCTTAAGGATATTCAAGCTCTAGAAGAGTTTAATAAATCATTTCTGACAATAGCACATGGACAACGGCTTTATGTCCTTCAACATCATTTACTGCATAATTACGAGAAAGCCCTTAAGAAAACTAGCTATGTATTGTGTTCAAAACAATAAGGCAGGGAAATTACTGCCACCGTCTCAAATGCAAAACAAAAATATCTTATCTACTTCATCCACAATATAGGAAAAAAACTTCATAGCCCTAAAGAGATCACTAATAGATTCAGAGATTTTTACTCCTCCCTACATAATTTGGCATCGGATCTCTTCTCTTTGCATCCCTCCATGGAGGAAATTCAGGATTTTCTATCCTCTATATGCCTACCTAAACTATTAAATAAAGAATCTACCCTTCTTAACGTACCTATATTAGAATTAGAAGTCAGGAACTGTATAAAATCTCTACCTTCAGCCATAACCAGTGAATATTATAATACATATCACCAGTCCCTTTTCCCATCTCTGTACGCTATGTTTCAATTGGTGGGCTCCACTGGTGCACTGTCTACAACAAAATGGCACTTGGGTGTGCGCAGTACCACTCAGAATGTAGTGTTACTGCACATGCACGGGATTTCAACCACCCGGAGCGAGACAAAAGAAGATATAGGCAGTACAGGATGTGTGGAGAAGTAGGTCATTTAAGAGATATGACGTGGGGCTGGTCATTGATTCTGTGAAGCCATTTGACCGGATTAAAAGGTCCTATACCTTCTTGGCACTGCACAAAAGGATGGATTTTGAGGGGTCTATTCTACAGGTATTACAGTCCCTTTACTAAACTTCAACAGCAAAAGTCTTTGTTAATGAAGAGCTCTCAGACGTGTTCAAATTCAGTAATGGAACTCACCAGGGGTGTCCATTGTAACCATAAATTTTTATATTGTCAACCATTGGTGCAGGCCTTCAGGACACAAGAAAGAATCTCAGGAATGATAATTTGAGGGACATCTCGCATCGTATGACTCTATGCTGAAGACATGATCCTATCCACAAGGGAATCATCATTGGCAATGTCATGATCTTCCCCACTTTTTTATAACACCTCATCATGGCCATACACACTTTCAGAATTTCCATTTCCAGATACCCCCCTCCAGCTTCCATACGAGAATGACTACCAGTAGTAGTATTACCATACCCCCTGCCACTACTACCTCTACCACCAAAGTCATCATGCCTTCCTCTTCTGCTAACTATTCTCATCCAGCTTATCAAAAAGAGGAGGAAGATTGCTCTGACTAGGATAGATTGCTCAGCAGATGCCACATCACTACTAGTGAATAATTGTAAAGAGACAAGATTAACACCAGTGTCAGACTGGGATGTCTAGGGACCACCAGTAGAATTGTTTCGAGGAACCCACTAATAGGACCCCTGCAGAACTATCCATGCAGAAATCACTATTAGACGTATCACTAACCACTATTAGGCTACCCCACGTAACATCCCACATTAAAAAAGCACTTTGGGAAAAACCACGGCGGCAATTTTTCCCACAGGGATTTTCACAGAAAGTTCTCAAACGTTTCCTCTGTAGACCTTCTATTTCTATTGCACCTATAGGGACTGGCAACCACAACGGTTTTGGAAATTGCAGCCTGTCTGTGGGGTGTATTTTCCCGCAGTGTGGGAATGGAATTGCTAGAATTCCATCCACTATACAGTGAGTATAAAATTCTGTATTGTTTTTTTTCAGTTTACGCCAAGTAGGACCTTGGCCTCATACTTTGGGCTCTCTTTCGACTAGAGACTATAATAAGCAAAGGCCCATATGAGGTTCATAGCCATATTCAACACTTATACTTACCTTACCTCAATTCTTTTGGGGAGCCTCTTGGGTAGTCTTCTGTCCTCTTCTGACCTCCTACATGATATCATGGGTTCCATGAGGGAGTCCAGGACAAGTGAGGATGAGGTATTATTGTTTATTATGTTTCTGCACCTTCCCTGGATTTCCACTTATTACACTCTGAGGGCTGAAGACCTCAAAGTATATTAGTAGCACCAACTATTTGAAAGACTCTAAACAAAACAGATGAAGAAACTCTCAAATATTTGGCCAGAAAATTCTAGTGAGGTTTTCCCATTTACTCCTAGACCTCTTCCTAACCCCTTTCTAGCTCTACAACACAAACACAGTTTAGGTAATATCAAAGTGACAGAAATAATAACAGACAGCCTGTTTGAAGCACTGTAGGAGTTTTTCTGCTTTTTAAAATTTCAAATGAGAAATCAAAATCATATCACTATTTGGTGTGACCATCCTTAGTCTTCAAATACCATCAATTGTTCTAAGTACACTAGAACAGAGGCAAGGAGTTTAATCCAAACATATCAATAGAACCACACATATTCTATGGATACAGATTGGCTAAAAAGTCTTCTGTCTCTTCATGTAAACCCAAATAATCTTAACAGTGATTAAATCAGGACTCTGTGGGGGTGATATCATCACTTTCGGGACTTCTCCAAAGGGTGTTCACACCAAATATTGATTAATTTATTTTCTGCGTATTCACTTAATTTTATTAATTGACAAAATTAACATTCTATTCTTACTTTGCAACAATTTGTCCACACCTTTTGCACTGTAGTTTTTGTTTAGTACAGGGCTTGACTGGATATAACATTGTATAACCATTTGCATGTATTATAAACAACAATGGAGTGTATAGTTCCTCTGCCCCACGTATTGTGCTCCTTTAAAAAAACTGGATATAACACGCCTTGAAGTGAATCAACAGGATTTATTCATGTATAGATAACACGTTTCGGGATATGATTGCTAACATGCAATGCGCACCCCTTCATCAGATCTTTGTGTCTAATGATATGAGCTTGAAAGGTTCCAGGACGAACACACGAATTCAAAGTTTTGGAAGTTGGAGCGCAACTCTTATTTTTCCTCAACCACTCCCATTTGCTTGGATTGTTACTTTGCTTAGAAACTCCTCCCTTCTGCTTTTTTGTATAATAAGAGTTTACATTTCATATCTATATATTGCAGCACATATTGTATTTTCCTCTACAGCAATATCTTTTTGTAGAAGCAAAACATTGCACATGTCGTCAGTGATTCATGGGTCCCCTTTTTCTATTTAATGTCAAACAAAGGTGTTTATGAAAAAATATTTAGTGAACCCCCCTAGGCCATACAGCCGGGATATTTCCCATTCCACCCCATCATTTATGTCTTAACTCATGCTAGAAGCTTTCTAATATTAATGTTTTAACACTATGCAGCATTTGCCAAAGCAAATAACATCACTGATAGTATTATGCTCTGTACCTGGGGAAAATAGTAATGTTCATAACAAACAGAAACTTTATCATATTCCGTGTGCAAACACTAAATACATTTTTAAAGTTTTCAATTATGCAAGACCTAAACTCTATCTCTAAAATAGAATATTCAATTTTACTTGTTGCATAATAGTATATATTTACCATATGATACTTTCTGATTAAAGGGGTTGTCCTGGAATTTTTTTGATGTGTTGTGTGCAAAAAAAACCCAAAAAACAAAAAACAAAACAAAAAAAAAACTGCCTTTAAAATGACTCATGTATCAAGAGAATGAAAATTTTATTTTTTTCATAATTTGTAATCATTCTTGCAAAACAATATTTGTTTGATACAAATGCTCACTATACCCCTCAAAGAATACCTGAAGGGGTCTAGTTTTACAAATTGGGTCAATTAATGGGATGCTCGCTCATGATGCCACCTATTCCTGTCTGCAAACATAGCTTGGTACAGGAAAAAATCACACTCAAAATTTCCAAAATTTGCTTATAAACTTGTAAATTGTCTAAATTACTCAAATATGCTAAAATTATTTAAAATATGCTTGAAACACAAAAGGAACATATGAAATATATAACTACTAACTTTTTTTGCCCTGTATTATTGTGTAAATGCGAGATATTGCAGCTGAAAATGGAAAAAATTTAAAAATTGAAACATTTTCAGCATTTTCAGCAGTTTTTTTTTTTATAAATAAATGGACACAAGTTATATCAGTCTAATTTTACCTCCTCAGTAAAGTAAAACGTCACGAAAAAACAATATCAGAATCGCTTGGATGCGCTCTACTGAATTATTCACTGATAAATTCACACATGGTAAATTTCCAAAATTTGGCTTGGTCATTAAAGTCCAAAATAGGCAGGTCATTAAGGTGTTAAAGTTAGTTCTGACAGAGTGACATACTATGACTGAATTCTGGATCGTTTTGCTTAGTAAATCTCAATATAAATCTCCCAATATTCCATGTGCAATCTTAATATTGATAAGGGAGACTATGCTCATTATGTTTGTTCAGAAGAAACCACATATTAGTATGCTCAATTTTATTACTTGCTAGCTATTATAATATTAATACATTATTATAATAGTTAAAAGTATGTATATATATATATATATATATATATATATATATATATATATATATATATATATATATTGTAAGAAGGTGACCGAGTGCTGGAGTCCAGATATATCAGCCCCAGGTTTCTGACATATGTGTGGTTCAGGGCAGATCTGGAGTAGGCCTCAGCCCAGGTGTAGTTCCTGGGCTCATTTCTGGACCAGAAAAAGGCTGCAGATCCTGCATTGCAGTGCAGTTCCATGAGGTGAATGAGTTGTGTGGTTCTGTCCTGTAACCCTGAGTCTGGTGAGACTATATTGCTCCTGTTTTGTTCGTGTGGCTGGAAGTAAACCACACGTATATTTAGGTTATCAGTTCTGTTTAGTTAATTGCTCAGACAAGCAGGTTTTTATTTGGTTTTTGCCTGAAGTTAAGGCTGTATTTTGTTTTGCTCATTTTGTGTCTGAAGTCAAGGTTTATTAATTTCCCTGTTTTTTTTTTTTTTTCTAAATAAACCAGTTTTCTAGATATTTTGTGTCCCTGTCTTGACTGTTTGGGTCCGCACCACTACTTCTACTGAGCTAACTTCCCCACAATGTCTATAGTATATAAACTATATATTAAAGTTATATGTTGCACACAATACAAAGGATTAGGGTATTTTGTACACACTACATTGGATTGTAAGACTACTTTGGATTGTAAAAAAACTCCAAGCAAACACAACTTTTTCAATTTATATTAAAGTACTTTCAAATTCAGCAGATTTTCCCTAACATCAAATTGTCCCTGGCAACAAAATGTCATTTTTCCCTATGAACATTCTTGCTGTGTTTTAGGCAGAAGCTATTATGAGGCTATTTTGATTAACTCTACTACATAGATCTAAAAGAAAAACACGTTTTCATTAGCAAACTTTTTTTTTTTTTTACGTCAATCTCTTTATAAAATCCAAACAAACATATGGTACAACACTAAAAAGGAAATTTACAAAAGCAAACTGTCCTAATATTAGAATTTAGGATTTTTCCACATTTAGACAAATGCATTTTTTAGAATATTTTTGTATACAGCAGGCACACATGTTAATGTAAAAGTGAGGGTGACATATGGAATAAGGTATAATTGAATTTATGCCCTTAGGTGTTGCCAGCAATTCTGTTTTGTGCACTTAGACAGCATCCCATGAGATGCATTATAATGACAAATAAGAAAAGCAATCCTATATTTTCTCCATTAGAACATGCTGTTTGTAGCGGTATTTCTTCCTTCTATGTTCACGTTTATGAAGTAGAAAACACGAGAACACAGCCAACTATTTACATTTAAATAGATCTGCAGCACAGATCCGCAGTTTCTTCTGCATTCATTGTCTCTTCTAATGGTTACTTATATCAATTGGCAATATATTGAAATGACTCCAAAAAATCTGTTTGTTAGTAAAAGCCTTGTGCGATCCAATCCTTGTTCATAAGGCTGTGAGAGCCTTACAAATGATGCAGGTACTACTTGAATAGAATAAGGAGATGCTGGTGGTGCATTACACGCATACAGTAGGCATTTTATGTTATATGATCACCATAGTTCATGTAAATTATAATAACTTTCTAACGCTAATGAACAGAACAGATGTAGATACCTTTACTATACCATATGATGTAAGGAAACTCTGCCAGGATTATGCATAACGCAGGGCATGTTTTCAGTAATATTCTGAAATATGGCAAACTAGATAGATTTCCTGGCTTATGTCAAGAAGTGCGGTGCTGGAGCTATTGTGCAGAGTTTGCTGCAGCAGCTGTTTCATTGGCAATACAATGCTCGTACTTGGAGATTGCACCAGACAATACTCTGAAGGCTTCAAATAAATGCTTTAGTTGTGTTTTCCGTTGTAAGATGATTAACAGTTTTATTCTTTATTAAAGCTTATAGTTTGTATCTGCTGTAATAGCTTTGTAATTGAATTTACGTTAGATTTGCGGACAGCTGGGTAGCAAAAATACATATGTACATGTTAACTAAATGTCCGACTGTTCGGAATCTCTTATATTATTCACTAAAGCCTTTAGTTAAATTACAAAAAACTAATGATGATAAAAATGCTAAATGTATTTTGTTTGGTACATTGAAGAGAGTTCATGTTTAGTTGAAAACTAGAGAGGACTTCCAATTATTCAAGTTCTCAAAAATTGTGCAGAATTTTTGTTAACCTATTCATAGGATAAGTGAAAAATATCTGATCACTGGAAGTCGCACTACTTGCATATACACCACTCCAAAAACCCAGTGATCACTAGAATATGCTTGCCAAGTCTTCATTCATTTTTAGTGCAATAAGGGTCCATTCACACGGAGGCACATGGGTGGAATTTCAGCGCTGAAAAAAAAGCCTCCCATTGGCTTCAATGGGTTCCTTTTTCTGCTAGCAAAAGCGAGGCTTTTTTTTCAGCGCTGAAATTCCACAACAAATTCCTCACCATTTTCCTCCGTGTGAATGGACCCTAAGGAGCAATTTCTATGGAGTGGCCGTCATGCATCCCCAACTTCTTCATTCACTGCATCTGAGGCTGACAGAAAAACATCAATGGGGAGATCAGATACTAACAACTATTCAGTGGATATTTTATGTAATAAATGTCAATTATGGGCGAACTACTTAACGTTTGCAGTGTACTTCTCCCATGATAAACTACAATAAAATTCCCAGAACAAGTAATATCCATCGTAAAAATGAGACTTTCTCCCAATTCCTTAACATCTACACTCACAGTGGTTAAGGGGTCTGGACACTTTAATATACGTTTTGCAATCAAACTGAGAACGGCTGTATAATTTACTAAAACACTATTATTAAAGCTCTAGCCCTGGTGTTTCCAATTGTACAATTCTTCGCTCTTATTTATTATAGTACTAAACTTTTTTTTACACTGTTTTTAAGTCTCAAAATGGCCCCTGATAGAAGATCACCAGCCGCCACTACTGAATAACACTGTGCCCACTACTGTACATGCACTAATACTACTGCTGTGTTATTTAATGGAGTATATTGGGGACTAGTCTGATCACAGTCAGTATTTGGGACTGTAGTGCAGCAGAAAAATGGGCAAGCACTGTAATAGACAACAGGGTGGAGCTACGCAGTGGGCAACTTACCAGCTGAAACTGCAATATTATGTTAGAAAGTGGCCCATACATTATCTGATAGACACAGTCACCCTGAGCATTTTGGTGTGTATCCAAATCCGTTCAACGGTTCCAAAAATATAAACTCTTTTAGTGTTTATACAATTAGGGTACTAGACAAGTGGGTGGTAATACTGGGGGCGGGGCTAGGTGTTATAGATTAGTTTTGTGAAAAATCATACAGTTCATTGGCCAGTTTCATTTTAAATTAAGCTTGTTTGATCCAAAAGTGCTTTTATTATATTATCTTAAGAGTATGGAGTATCATAAGCAGATGCCCAGGGGAGGTGGGTTGAAATGATAAACCGTGATACTCACCTTTCCTCACCTCTCTTGGGCTTCTTCCAGCTTCTTTCACAAGCCCAGGGGTCTTTGTTTGGGCCACAGCAGTCACGTGGGACAGGCTCATGTGTGAACCTTGTGGCGAAACCTTGGGGCCTGTAATGTCTCAGAAGAGGCCATAGGAGGGCCAAAACAATTTCTATTGCACCTTTCCTGGGCCTCCGCTTTTTATACTCCAGGATCTGATGAGACCCCAGAGTATAATAGTGACAACCCAGCCAAGATGAGGAATCAAGTATGCTCTTTTGTGAATTGGCTCTCCAATTAGCCTTAGGAGTTATCTCTTTAATGGCTAAAATAAATGTATAACATTGAATTACTTAAAAATGGATGTATATTTAGGTGTGGCATTTTGTATTAGTGTTTTTTTAAGTGGTACAGCTTAGATGTTGTATAATTAAAACCAGAAATATATCAATTTTTATAATGTGTTTCTACTTTCTGATTGTAGATTTATTTGTTACATTTTGTGTACAGGATTATGGATGCTTTCACATTGCCTGGGCTTCTGTTCTGCTCTGTTAATACCATTTAATAATATGCTTTACCGCATTCTCATGGCCATAGGCAACAATAGGCTGAAGTCAACACACTGAGATCTATGGGAGAGTTTTCTAGACAGAGAAGAGAAGTAGGTAATCTGTGACATCATCTGTGAGTAGTGAGTGCATTGATCGGTCAGTGGGGTTATTTGTAGAGATATTTTTTTATTGTAATCCTGGTTGTTACATAAATAAGGTGACTGCTGCAAAGAAACACCCTATGAAATTTGCAACTATCCACCTATGGTCACAGTCAAAACTGCAGGATAAAAAAAATATAAATAGGTAAATATAGGTAAATATAAAATATGACTTCTTTAAATAAAAAACATTCTTTAAATATGTGTACAGAATTTTTTTTTTTTTACGGCGTTATGAAGATTGGCGCTATTAATGTCAGTCTTCATAACTAGAGATGAGCGAACACTGTTCGGATCAGCCGATCCGAACAGCACGCACCCATATAAATGAATGGAAGCACCTGTGACGCCGGCCGGCCGCCGGCAAAATCGGCGTCACAGGTGCTTCCATTCATTTCTATGGGTGCGTGCTGTTTGGTGTATGGTATGCATCATGTATGAGCTGTACCCTCTTCTGTATGTCAGCAGATTGCTCAGGTTTCTGGCATACTAAATGATAATGTATCTTGCGGGGCAGGTAGCCCCAAACCCTGCATGCCCTCACCACACCTCTTTTTTGGTAAAGTGGTCATTTTCCGTTTATAGAATTAAAGTTATTGGCTGCTTTCAATAGACATTTTACAAATGCCATACTGTATCACTGTAGATTGTGAGCCCCATATAGGGATCATAATGTACATTTTTTTTCAGTATGTTTTTGTAGAATGGGAGGGCATCCAAGCAAACACGGGGAGAACATACAAACTCCTTGCAGATGTTGTTCCTGGTGGAATTCAAACCCAGGACTCCAGCTCTGCAAGGCTGCAATGCTAACCACTAAGCTACCGTGTTGCCCCAACACTAAAGTGTGTTGTCCTAACAAGCGGTACTTCCAGGACTTGCCTTATCCCTCATTGTGAAGCATACTCCATGCTCATGTTGATTAGTGTTGAGTGAATCTCTCAAGTCCAAATCCATTTGCTCCATATCTACAACATTCATTAGGGCTACTACACTGTATCTATATAGCAACCTTAATGAGTATTCGTTACAATCACTATAGTATTGCTGTTCACTCCTCTGCTCCCTGGGAAATCAGGAAATCCATCTAGTGATTGTCCAAGAAGGGGTTAATTATTGTCTTGGCATAATGTGAATAACCACTTGATTGCAGGGACTCCTTCATCACATGATATAAATAAGCCAATGATATGTCATTAACTGTTTTATCCCCTATACAGGAGGCTTCACTGGACCAGGACTGGTAATTATGATAATTGCATTATTTATTTCATTTTTGCAAATTTTAACTTTTATTGTTTTTCTTTCTTTTCCTTTTTTTTTCCAGATCTGCAAAATGGACTCCATATGATTTGCTGGGTTATGACTAGCAGGCACATTTTCATTTGTAATAAAATGGCCAATGATGGTTGTGCCAGTATGTTTTATATCAATTACATTTTTAAAAAAAATATCTGTTTGTTTGTTTTTTGTACTTTATTACTATTGCCTTAGTAATGGCAGTGAGGTAAAATCCAAAGACACTTTGGATTTTATCTCAATGGGGGTTAGATTTATTCTATTATTTTTGTTCATCAGTGCTTATATATATTTTGGATTTCTAATGCATTGGGTGACTCCGCCTCTGATTGAGGTGGTGTGGCCACCGATTTTGTCTCACTGTTCTTTGCTATACAATACAGTAGCACATACCATTTATAAAAAACAACAACTCCCAAACAAGTATATGAAGTAACGCACAGTTTAGATCCCCATATCAATACATTTTACTCCCATATACATGATAATATTGACATACAATATAAATTGCTTGAGGAAGTATTCATGTGCTGTGAAACTGCAATAGACTAGCAATGTTTCATTGTCTCTGGAACCTGTAGCTAGGCACAATGACATAATGAAGATGGCCTTTACAAATAATCAATGCCAACCAGATTGATTTATGATAAAATCCCAAATTAAATTGGATCATCACAACCACAATACCCCATCAGATCTTATTAATGATCCACCACAAGTAGGTCAATGACCATGAGTAACCTGTCCTGGATCATTATCTGGTGAATAAGTCCCTTGAAATGTGACAAAATTATCAGTAATTATTAGAGATGAGCAAGTAGTGTTCGATCGAGTAGGTGTTCGATCGAATACTACGGTATTCGAAATACTCGTACTCGACCGAACACTACTAGCTGTTCGAAGTTTAAGGTTCGATGCAGAACCAGCGTTGATTGGCAGAATAGGCCCCAGTGCTGAAAGGCCGATGAGAGCATCCCCATTGCTGCTTGAGAGCTCTTTCTTGCGCCGCCTCTTTCTTCTGCAGCAACTCCGCGTCTTCTGGCTTCTCTTGCTCTTGTAGTTCTATAGAGGAGCATAGAGAGGCCACCCCAAAATGGCCGCCGGCCGGCTCCTGTATTGAACTGCAAGAGCGGCTACCCAAAAGTGGCCGGCGGCCATTTTTGAGTAGCCACTCTTGCAGTTCAATACAGGAGATGGCTGGCGGCCATTTTGGGGTAGCCGCTCTTGCAGTTCAATACAGGAGCTGGCCGGCGGCCATTTTGGGGTGGCCTCTCTATGCTCCTATATAGAACTACAAGAGCAAGAGAAGCCAGAAAAGGCGGAGTTGCTGCAGAACAAGGAGGCGGCGCAGGAAAGAGCTCTGGGCAGTAATGGGGACGCGCTCATTGGTGTTTCAGCGCTGGGGCCTGCCCTCATTGCTGCGGAGAGCTCATTTGCATACCAGTTAAAACCGGTATTTCTACGAAACGGCGCGGCGGAGACCACGTCTAAAGGTAGGAGACGAATAGCCTTTCTTAAGGCTATTCCGACTTGTTCATTAGAAAAAAAGGTAGTTTAATGGTAGAATCCCTTTAAACATTTGGCAAGTCACCACACAACCATTGAGTGGCTGCACATATTCTCAAAGCATGTATACCTTGTGACAAAGTTTTGCAAAAACATGTTTTTTTTTTAAGCTAGCCATCTCTGACCCCACTTTTTAGGATGTGTTAAGCCAATATGAACAGTAAGAAAAAATACATCAGTATGTACTGTATACTATGGATCTCATTTATCAAAAGTGTCCTCTTGCCAGTGGCCAACTGATTGACATACTGTATAAATTTCTGCACAGTTTTTCTAAATCAAAGTCTATGTGGAGTGAAAATGTGACTTTTTGCCACTTGGTAAGGTTGCAATTCATAAATGTATCTAAATCCTAATGACGCAGTAAGTCAAACCCACTTTTCACTCCACTTTTGCAACCTGACCAGCATGGCATAAATAGCGCTCAGGCTATGTTCAGATTTGTGTTGGAGTCTCTGTAGGCAGATGAAAGAGTCCTGCATCCACTCTTTTTATTTTTGTCACATTTAGTTTAAAAACGATGACCTAATTCGTTTTATTTGTCCTGGTAGGTTGGCCCCTACTCTCTTTTATGTTCCCCACCCTTTACTTTTACTTTTTTTTGTTATTACTTTGTTAGGGCCCCTTCACACGGAGGATACGCTGGCTGATTCTGAACATGTAAACGTTCCGAATCAGCGGCGTTTAAAACAGATCCCATTGCTTTCTATGGGAGCCGGCACACGTGCGCTCCCCATAGAAATGAATGGGCTGCTTTTTTCCATTCATTTCTATGGGGAGCGCACGTGTGCCAGCTCCCATAGAAAGCAATGGGGTCTGTTTTAAACGCCGCTGATTCGGAACATTTACACATTCAGAATCAGCCAGAGTATCCTCCGTGTGAAGGGGCCATTATACTGTTTCTCGGTTGTTGTTATTATTATATTGTTATATAATTGATGTCGTGTCAAAAAGGCATTTTACGAAACACCAATGCCTGTACCATTCTGTTTTACCAGTCTTTTCATACAACCTACTGTTTTACTGTTCCTAATATGTGTGTTGCATCACACTCTTTTGTATGTTCTCTTTGGAAAACTTTAATAAAAATGTATTAAAAACAAACAAAAAAGCAATGACCTCATTATAGTCAGTTTCAGATATGTAACCGCTATTTTAGTGGTCTGCCTGTCTGTGTCCTCCAATGAACCAGAACAATTTGCAGCAGACACTAGTGTGAACCTAGTGGCAATTATTCTACTATAATGGATTAATAAATATTTTGCACAACAGATTAGACATATTGCATATTCTGGAATAAAATGTAGCAAAAAGTACAAAAATATTCACAGATGTGTTAAACTTTAAAATACAATGGAGAAAAGACCTTTAAGAACGCTGATGACTGGGAGAATATTACAAATGCAATAACTACAGAACATTCACCTTTTGGTGAACTTGTTCCAAATGTAGAACTTTGGTTCCAAATTCGTATTTCAGTGAGATTAATATACTATTTCTATTACAATCTACTTTCAGATCTCATCCCTAATGTGATTGCAATGTAAATCCTACAAGCTAATTATACTATAGACTATGGATTCTTTTCTATGCAGTTACAAAAAAGTTTGTACTATGTATTTTAAACCTTGTAAAATAAATAAATATACATTTTTTGATTGGAATATTTGCTTCTTTTTGGTTTTTTTTTATGATTGAAAAATCACCTGTCTCTGCTTATGTATATAAGCAAATAGAAGTAAATTGGGAATCTGATTTGCGATGCAACTCATATAATTTACCTCAATAAAAGAAAATTGCAAAATAAATTTGTGTTGAAAAAGTTCCCCTGGTAAAACAATTTCAAAAAGTAAGACTTCTAAATTGTGTCATATTTGTTTATAGGAAGAAGCGAGAGGCATCTTAATGTGAAAATGTTCCACCATCACTTAAGTGACAAGATTTCATTTTTAAGCATGAATTTCTCATCGTACTAAATGACTTTTTAGTTGGCCTCTAAATCTTACATATTGTCCTTTTCCCTGAAGAGGAAAAACGTACATACTTTTGGCTCTGTCATTAAATTTTACAGCTCAGTGATAATAAAATACCCAAAAAGCTATTTCATAACCTTTTAGCAAGATGAATAGATGGATTCAGAATAGGAAAATGTATCTGGTCATGGAACTTCTCTAACATATGTCCTAACATAATTGGTGACAGATCTATTAGCTGCAATATGAAACACACAAAATTAGCTTTTATACACTTATTCCAGCCAAAAGTTTATTTTCTTTAAAGAAAAAAAATAAAAATTATTGGAGGACAAACAGAGGTTGAACAGCAAGCAAATATTATTATTGGTAAACAGGGGCAAACAGATGGCACAATAAAGTAATAAGAACTCAGGAGATTTCAATGGAATGAGAAGGAATGTATAGGAGCTACCCTAAGATGGGTTGAACTGTGTGTCATAACATCCTGACTAGAGATGAGCGAACATCGTTCGATCGAGTACATGTTCGATCGGATATCAGGCTGTTCGAAATGTTCGATTTGAGTCGAACACCAGGTGGCAAACTCACTAAAAATTTGATTCCCCTCCCACCTTCCCTGGTGCTTTATTTGCACCAATAACTGCGCAGGGGAGGTGAGACAGGAACTACGACAACGGAGGCATCGAAAAAAAATCGGAAAAAGTAATTGGCTGGCTAATTCAGGTGACCTCCAATTTATGCGAACAGTGGATTTAATATTCGGTTCATATGAGACTGTGAACTATGTGACTGTGAGACAGGGATAGGTATACAGGCAGGGTTAGCTAGGGATTACCTTTATTTAGGTGGGAATGTCACTCACCCAATTCTTTGGGGCTCTAACTGGTCGGGATCCCTGTCAGCTTGCGATATGCGCAAGCTAACTTTTTCCCATAGGAATGCATTGACCAGCGTTGATTGTTGAAATGCCATACAGAGTACAGCATTCGGCCAATCAACGCTGGTTCTGCCGGAGGCTCATCTGTGAGGAGGCGGAGTCTAAGATCGGACCAGAATGGAGACTACTGTGGACTGATATTAGACTCTGTCTCCTCTAGCAGAACCAGTGTTGATTGGCCGAATGCTGTGCTCTGTATGGCATTCGGCTGATCAACGCTGGTCAATGCATTCCTATACCGAGATGTAGCAGTGCTGGCCGTGCGCTCGGCACTGCTACACCGGAGATGAAGCATAGCTGAGTGTGCGCTGAACCCTGCTGCACACTCAGCTGTCATGACTAACACTGTCATGGCTCCTAGATCATATTTCTAGCTCTCTCTTTCAAGACAGAAACCTATGGCAGGAGCAAAAGACAAATAGCCTCACATCAGGCAGGAAGGTAGACCCAAGTTCCCTCTTCCAACCTGCCTCAAAAGATGGTAAGGGGTCTTCTCTATCAGAGAAGAAGAGGGAATAGATGAGTGAAATTGGGTGTAATGACATAGAGGAACAAACACAAAGATGTTTGAAGGGGAGGAGAGGTCTGTGGAGGTTATTGTTGATCTTCAAAGAGGAATAAAAGTAGTGCAGCTGAAGATATTGCCCCTGGGATATCTGGTCCCTATGTTCCAGAAGGACTAGATCAGTGTAGAGAGGAGAAGAATAGGAGTGTGCAGAACTTAAAAGGTGTGTCATCATCAGCGAGCAAGAAAATAGAAGTGCAGAGCTGTGGGGAATCTGGGTTGCCTGAGACAGTAGTCAATGGGCCATCATTGGCAAAGAGTTGTGAAACGGTGCAGTAGAGTTGACATACACAGACAACCTGTTGAGTAATGTAGGGGAAATCAGTGGTAGCACTACTCGACCAGTGAAGTCTATGGAGCCATGGGAGAGATACAAGAGTCAGTGGTCTCAAAGTGCTTTCTAGGCAACCCAAAACTTAGCAGTAGTGACAGAGCTATGTGAGGGCTGATAATTTTTTGAATTATATGTTTTTATTGCTTCCATTTTTGGTGCTTAGGACTTTCTGAACATTTTTTATTTCTATTTTTGGGAGATGTATAAGTGACCAACAAACAATTCTGGCATTTTTTTTTTTTAAATCAGATCTGTTAAAATAAGTTATACTCGCCGGCCCTTTGCCACATTATCTCAGTGGTGATGCCATTGTCCTCTTTTATTCTCCATTTTTGGTGTGTCAACAATTATATCCATGCCCCCCCACCCAGATGGTTGTGGCAGTCAAACTATGGCCTCAGTGGTCACGTATGACAATCAGCTATGTGCTCACTGCAGAGGCTGTCTAGTCATGATGTATCTGACTGCTGCATATCAGGTACCTCATTCATCATAGTCAGGCCATAGATGACTAGTGGTGTTGACTAATGTGTATAGTATTTATTAAAACTTAGGAATATACTTGTGAATTCTCCAGTTCTGATTCTGTGTTTCAAGACACTTAACTTCTTTTTATGTAAGTGATATGTGTCAAGGGGGTTGGCTACAACCAAGTCTACATTCTTCTCTGTCTGGATCAAATATGTCCGAAAAAGCATAAGCCATAACTATATTAGGTCAAAAAATTGTATTTCCTTTTATTATTTCATTTTACCTTTTAATAAATGTCAAATGAATGGAAAACATGCAGCAAGCCAGTACACAAAGGAAAACATGAATCTCTGCCATTAATGTCATATTTTCTATGTAAAAAAACATATTTGTAAAGTTACGATTTTTTTGTTTGTAGTTTATTTTTCATCCAAAATACAGATCTTTTAACAGCAAAATATTATAATTGTTACGTATGGCCTATGCAATTATGTGTACATTGTGTTGTTTCATTCCCTGGGGATAGAACTGTGTAGCATGCATTACTCTATATGGCTTTTAAGTATAATAAGGAGGCATCTCTAATGCAGAAAAACTGTCATTTTATATATATATATATATATATATATATATATATATATATACATACTTTGCGGATGCTAATTAAGGTCTATGATCACAAAGTCTGTTGTATTTGTTTACTTTGTGAAATTTCTAATAATTGGGATAAAATATGGGCCATGAAGCTAGACATCTCCGCCAATACAGATATGGAAAATTACAAGCATAAAATGTCTTTTATTCCCAGTTAATGAAGTAGAACATTTAAGTAAGTGCTTGTGGTTTTGATTACCTCCGAAATATATCAAATGACAGTAACTTCAGTAGATAACCATCTTGCATGAGCAGGACAATTATATAATTATTTACATTGTAAAATGCTAATCCACATTTAATTGCTGGAGTAAAGTGATTAATTTGATGAATCTGTTTTTTTGCACATTTTATTCTACCTAAATGCAGATATTTTTAATGAGCGTCTGGCAAAATGGAACTTAGGACAAAAGACTGGGAAAATTGCTTGAGACATATATTTTAGATAAAGCCATTAAATGTGTGTACTGAGGATAAAATACATCATTGTTTCTGAGCTTGATGAAATCAATTTTCATACAAAATCTCAAAGGAGTATTGATTTGTAATTAACGGTAAAATAAATATATCACAGTATGGACGGCAATTAATAGTATGCATTTCAGGTGATTTGTTATTTCAAGTATGGATTAAGGAATTGATCAATTCTTCAATCTATAGTCCAATAACTACAAAAGATGCTTTTCCAGCAAAAATAAGATAGAAAAGGAAGAAAATGGGAATAAAAGATCAATTGCACATTATATTGCTAAACAATACTGATATATGTCTCACAGTCGCATAATGTATACCTGCCATTGTAGCTGTCAACTTCTTCCCAGTACCTGGTGAAAACAAACATTTATTTATTTTTTTTAAATAGGCCATTACTGGTTGAAGTTATTCCAGCTAGTAACGGGCCCTACTTACTTACCAATCCTGGCAGGGTCCGGGATCAGTAAGTGACGCCACAGGCTCCCCAAGCACTATTATACTTGGTGTCTTTTCAGACCCCCAAGTATAATGATTGGAGGCCTAAGAAAGGTAAAGAACATAAAAAACAGTGTTACTTACCTCTCCGGGCAGGCTTCGGGACTACTTGCGTGATGTCCCTGACGTTACATGACCGGGGCCTGCATCCATATACGTCGCAATACAGGCCCCCCGGTCAAATGACATCCCAGACATCAGTGAAGATGGCTGACAGTGGCGGAGAGTACAGTGGAGCCGGGGATAGGTAAGTAACAGTGTTTTTTTTTTAATGTTTTTATTGCCCCCGGGTCTCTGATTATTATAGTCTGAGGTCTGAAAAGATCCCACAGTATAATAATTGTTCATAGTTGTGCACAATGGAGCATGATACTGTGTGCAGGGGCCACTATGGGGCATAATACTGTGTGCAGGGGCCACTATGGGGCATAATACTGTGTGCAGGGGCCACTATGGGGCATAATACTGTGAGCAAGGGCCACTTTGGGGCATAATATTGTATGCAGGGTCCGGGATCAGTAAGTGACGCCACAGGCTCCACAAGCACTATTATACTCGGGGTCTTTTCAGACCCCCAAGTATAATGATTGGAGGCCTAAGAAAGGTAAGGAACATAAAAAACAGTGTTAATTACTAGAGATGAGCGAACACTAAAATGTTCGAGGTTCGAAATTCGATTTGAACAGCCGCTCAATGTTCGTGTGTTCGAACGGGTTTCGAACCCCATTATAGTCTATGGGGAACAGATACTCATTAAGGGGGAAACCCAAATCCGTGTCTGGAGGGTCACCAAGTCCACTATGACACCCCAGGAAATGATGCCAACACCTCTGGAATGACACTGGGACAGCAGGGGAAGCATGTCTGGGGGCATCTAACACACCAAAGACCCTCTATTACCCCAACATCACTGCCTAACAACTACACACTTTCCACATTCAAAAAAACCTCTATCAAAGTGGGAAAATACCTGGAAACCTTCTTTACTCCCCAAATGGATGGACACAAACCCCAATTTAAGCTCAACAAACAGTAACAACCACCCCTTTAAATCACGTTCCCCATGACAACCACAAATGGAATAGGCAATGGGAATTCCAAAAGCCCTCACCCTTAACTGTCATTTTGAGTGTGTGTGTGTGTGTGTGTGTGTGTGTGTGTGTGTGTGTGTGTGTGTGTGTGATGTGGTAAGACCTTCCAAAATTCACTTTTCTAGCCCTTAACATGAGCCCTTCCAAACAAAGTTACATGACCTTAAGCTGAGCTACCAGCAGAGATTGAGGCCCTTGGCATGAGTAGAGCCTTGCACCAGCAGTGTTTTTGGCACTTAGGGTGAGTTGAGCCTTGTACCAGCGTGTGTCCCTTAACATCAGGCGGGCCCTAAGTTCTGCGCTTTGCACAAAAGTTCCACATTAACTAGGCTGAATGGTACAAAGATTAGTAGGCCCGAGAACCAGGAACAGGTCTTGCAATGGCTGTCGGATAACGCTTAAAGCACATTGTCCACCAGCCAGGCAGCCTCTACCTCCTCTTACCCAACAGTCTTGTCCTCCTTCCACCCAAAATTCCCAATCTTCCCAGAACAATAACCCCAACTGTCCCTGCTCCCCAGAGCTGTTCTCCCTTCCTTTGACTGTACCGCAACCTGCTCCTCCATTTCGCGATTCCACGGACCTAACAGACGAGTATCTGTGTCCAGATGCTCAAACACTAGAGTCTCCTCCATTCCATCTCCGGTCGATTTGGTGGCGGATGACCAGCAACCCACCCTCATCGACGACGATGAGACGCAGTTGCTGTCAGGGCAGCCAGTTGACATGCGCATTGTGCAGGAGGAGGAGGCGAGACAGGAGTTGGAAGAGGAGGTGGTGGACGACGAGGACACCGACCCCACCTGGACAAGGCAGATGTCAAGCTGGGAAAGTAGTGTGGATGTTGAGGCAGGTGCAGCACCAAAAAGGGTAGCTAGAGGCAGAGACATGTCCAGAGGCAGAGGTCAGCTGCTTTGCCGAAGCCAGGCCAGACCCGGAATGTCCGAAGATGTTCCCTTTTGTACCCAGCCCAGAAAAACTCCCCCATCGAGGGCACGTTTCTTGAAGGTGTAGAGTTTTTTCAAGGAATGCGCCGAGGACAGATATAGTGTCGTCTACACAATTTGCCTCTCGAAATCGAGTAGGGGCCCTGAGAAGAGCAACCTGTCCACCACTTCAATGCACCGTCATTTGGAATCCAAGCAATGGAATCAGTGGCAGGCAGCAACGGCAGGACAAACGTCGCCCGCCGTTCATGCCACTGCCTCTGCTCACAGTGCTGGCGATGCACTCCAGAGGACGAGCCAGGACATCACTTCATCTGCCTCCGCCACTTTGTTGACTTCTCCCTCATCCTCCCCTGTTTCTGTCTTATCTCCTTCTCCTGCACCATCAAAGGCACCATCAGGCGCTTCTTTACAACAACCCACCATCTCTCAGACATTGGAGCGCCGGCAGAAATACACCGCTAACCACCCACCCACGCAAGCCTAGAACGCCAACATCGCTAAACTGCTGGCCCAGGAGAGGTTGGCGTTCCGGCTTGTTGAAACTCCCGCCTTCCCGGACCTGATGGCAACTGTGGCACCTCACTATGCCGTCCCTAGCCGTCTCAACTTCTCCCGGTGTGGCGTCCCCGCCTTGCACCAGCACGTGTCACTCAACATCAGGTGGGCCCTTAGTTCCGCGCTTTGCTGCAAGGTCCACTTGACCACCGACACTTGGACAAGCGCCTGTGGTCAGGGATGCTGCAGTGCTTATCTTTAATGACAGGCAGGGTGAATGTGGTGGAGTCTGTTCCCCGGGTGCAAACTGGGGTGGCCTATCTCCTCTCCCAGGCCAAAATTCATGGCAGGAGTAGACTGAAACCCTACGACGCTGCAACCTCCACCACAGCTACTAGCGGCAAATGCTAAAACACTGGTGTGGGGAGACGTCAGCAGGCGGTGCTGAAGCTCATCAGCTTGGGGGACAGACAGCACAGTGCCTCCGAGGTCAGGGATGCCATCCTGGCTGAGATGGCATTTTTTTTCCCTGCTACACCTGGGGCCTGGCATTTTTACGCCTGTGATAATGGCTGGGACCTGGTAGCGGCTCTGGAGCTTGCCAGCCTCCAACACGTTCCATGTTTGGCCCACGTCTAACCTAGTGGTGCAAAGTTTTTTAAAAACATACCCAAATGTACCGAAGCTACTGTTGAAAATGCGGCGCTTGTGCGCCCACTTTTGCAAGTGCACAGGAGTCGCTGCTAGCCTAAAAACACTCTAGCAAGGCCTACATCTGTCCAAACACAGGCTGTTGTCCGTCATTCACACACGCTGAAACCCTACAATACCATATCTTGAGCAGGGTGTGTGAGCTGCACAGACCTTTGATGGAGTTCCATCTACAAAACCCAAGGGTTCCTCAAAGTCAGCAACCAAAGTTTCTGCACCATGAGTTTCCAGGGGTGGCAGAGTTATGGCTAGGGGAAGAGGCATGGATAGGGATGATGTCTAGGGGCAAAAGCAGTGTGGATGTGGAGGCAAGCTAAGCAGGAAAAACTGGGGGTACAAGCTAAGGCATGGACTGGGGTGATGTCTAGGGGCAAAAGCAGTGTGGATGTGGAGGCAAGCTAAGCAGGAAAAACTGGGGGTACAAGCTAAGGCATGGACTGGGGTGATGTCTAGGGGCAAAAGCAGTGTGGATGTGGAGGCAAGCTAAGCAGGAAAAACTGGGGGTACAAGCTAAGGCATGGACTGGGGTGATGTCTAGGGGCAAAAGCAGTGTGGATGTGGAGGCAAGCAAAGCAGGGAAAATGGTGGCTAGAGGCAAAGGGATGTCCATAGGCAGCAAGGGCAAAGATGCAAAACTCTCCCGTTTCAAGAATTTTCCTGACTTGTTTCCCCACAAAACATTCCTGGGAGGAGGGCTGAAACACCACCCTCCTCCTCCTCCGCTGTTAGATTGACCCCAGCTACGAGCTGAAAACGCTGCAACACTGGTGTGGGGAGACGTCAGCAGGCTGGGCTGAAGCTCATCAGCTTGGGAGACGGACAGCACACTGCCTCTGAGGTCAGGGATGCCATCCTGGATGAGATGGCAATTTGTTTATCCCCGCTGCCCCTGGGGCCAGGTTTTTTAGCTTGTTGGAGGGCTCTGGAGCTTGCCAGCCTCCAACACGTTCCATGCCTGGCCCACATGTTCAATGTAGTGGTGCAATGATTTTTAAAAACATACCCCAAATTAGCTGAGCTAAGGGTGAAAGTGCGGCACTTGGACACCCACTTTCCCAAGTCTACAGTACCTGGAGCTAGCCGCAATACACTCCAGCAAGGCCTACATCTGCCTGAAGCACCTACTGTTGTGCGAGGTCACCACACGCTCTAACCCTAGATACCGTATGTTCAGCAGGGTGTGTGAGCAGCAGAGACCTTTGATGGAGTACCAGCTACAAAACCCAAGGGTTCCTCAGAGTCAGCTCCCTCACTTTCTGCACCATGAGTTTCCATGGGTGGCAGACTTATGGCTAGAGGCACAGGCATGGATAGGGGTGATGTGTAGGGGCAAAAGCAGTGTGGATGTGGAGGCAAGCTAAGCAGCAAAAACTGGGGGTACAAGCAGCCGGTGACATCATCACTGACAAGCACAGCTGTCTGTCAGCTGACAGGCTGACTTTCACCAAAATGAACAGACAATGGATAGACTCATCATATACATGTCAGTTACATGACAAATTTAGTGCAATTTGCAAGTCCAAGATGGTTTGGAGATCTGCGGAGAGGAATCTCACCACCTCTTGCGGGTGCCATCATTTGGAAGGCAAGCCCTGGGCTCAGTAGGTGAGAGCAAGCGCAGGATAATCGTCGTTTGGCCTGGCGGCCACTGCCTCTTCCACTGTTGACAGGGCTGGCGCTGCAGTCCAGACCAGGAGCCAGGACACCTCCACATCTGCCTCTGACACTTTGGGGAGTTCACCCTTATCCTCACCTTTTCCTGCCATTTCTCCTTTTGCCCGCGCCATCATGCGCCTCTTCCCAGCAACTCCCCATCTCCCAAGCCTTTCATTTCATGCTAAAGTACAGCGCAACCCACCCACATGCCCAAGGCTTCAACGGCCTCATCTCAAGAAATCTGGCCCAGGAGATGTTGGAATCCCGGCTGGGGGACACTCTGCCCTTTTTGGACAGAGTGTCTACTGCGCCACCGCACTGTGCCGTCCACACCAGCACTTTCCCCCAAACATGAGGCGGTCCCTAAATTCAGCGCTTAGCCCTAAAGTTCCATGTGACCAGTTACGAATGGACAAGTGCATGCGGACAGGGACGCTACCTTTCAATTTGGGCACAGTGGTTGAATGTAGTTGAGGCGTGGACCGGGTCGCAAAATGTGGTGGCCTGACTTGTCTCCCCACACAACATTCCTGGGAGGAGGGCTGAAACACCACCCTCCTCCGCTGTTAAATTGACCCCAGCTACGAGCTTGAAACGCTGCAACACTGGTGTGGGGAGACGTCAGCGGGCCGTGCTGAAGCTCATCAGCTTGGGGGCCAGACAGCACACTGCCTACAAAGTGAGTCATGCCATCCTCGATGAGACGGCAATGTGGTTTTTGCCACTGCACCTGGGCCCAGGCATGTTGTCATGTGTGATAATGGCCGTAACCTGGGATTGGCTCTGTAGCTTGGCAGCCTGCAACATATTCCATGCCTGGGCCACGTTTTTAACTCATTGCTGCTAATCTTTTGAAAAAGGTACCCCAATGTTCCTGAGCTACTGGTGAAAGTGTGGCGCTTGTGCGGATAGTTTTTAAAGTGTATAGTTGCCGCTGCTAGCCTCTATGCACTCCTACAACGCCTGTACCTGCTGGAACAACGGCTGTTGTGCGACGTCTCCACACTGCTGGCACTAAACATATCATGTGTTGAGCAGAGTGTGTGAGCAGCACAGACCTTTGATGTAGTTCCAACTCCAAAACCCTCGGGTTCGTCAAAGTCAACTCCCTCAGTTGCTCAACCATGAGTGGCCATGGGTGGCAGACTTATGTGAAATCCCATCCCATCCATTGCACTGGACACGAAACATTAGCATGCGCTCAGCACAACTTCGGATATGGCAGATGCGTTAAGCAGGGTGCAGGGTACAACACAGACCAGGCCCGAGCACCAGGAACAGGTGTTAGAAATACTGCAGCATCTGCCATTTCCTTCCAATTTTGGGGTTTTGGACCCACCACCGACTTGTCTGGACCTAAGTGGGGATCATGAGACACAGTTGCCATCAAGGCAAGCTGTGGTCATGTGCGGTTTGCAGTAAGGGGGCAGTGCGCAATTGGAAGAGGAGTTGGTGGATGACGAGGCCACCGACCCCACATGGACAGGGGTGATGTCTAGGGGCTAAAGCAGTGTAGATGTAGAGGGAAGCTAAATCAACAAAAAACCTGGGTAGAAGCAAAGGCATAAACTGGGGTGATGTTTAGGGGTGAAAGCAGAGTAGATGTGGAGGGAAGCTAAGCAGCAAAAACAGTGGGTAGAAGCAAAGGCATGCAAAACTCTACCCTGTTGGAAGACTTATTCCTAGGTCTGGAACACGTTAATGGCCCCCCTGGACAAATTACTGCCACTCAGGGGCCTAGTGTCACCAGGAGGGACAAGTATAGGCGCATGTTGTGGGAATACCTGGCCGACACCAGCTCTGTCCTCTCCGATCCCTCTGTGCTCTACAGCCTAAACTTATTTTCTCATCTTTTTTTCTGAACTGCACATCTCTTGCCTGCTTCCTTTGGGATCTTAGAAATGGTGGTCCACTTCCACAGATGGTAACTTCAATAGACAGTGTAACGGGAGTAGCTGAGGGATCGCTGTCTTAACCACTTTTTGGCACAAAATTAACTTCCAAAGCCAAATATGGTGCAAGTATATGATGCAAGGACACCTACACACCTATCTCTGACACATTGGGGAGTTCACCCTCATGCGCCCTTTTGGCCTGCACCATCATGCGCCTCTTCCCAGCCACTCCACATTTCCCAAGCTTTTCATTGCAGGCAGAAGTACAATACAACCCACCCCCATGCCCAAGCCTGTAACAGCCTCATCGATAAACTGCTGGCCCTGGAGATGTTGGTGTTTGTTTATGCTTCTGGAGACCCAGGCCTTCCGTCAGCAGATGGCAGCTGGGGCACCTCCCTATGCTGGGCCTAGCCGTTACTACTTCTCTTGGTGTGCTGTCTCTGCCTTGCGCCTGCATGTGTCCCATAACATCAGTCGGGCCCAGAGCTCTGCGCTTTGCTGCAAGGTCCACTTGACCACCGACACATGGACAAGCGCCTGTGGTCAGGGATGCTGCAGTGCTTATCTTTAATGACAGGCAGGGTGAATGTGGTGGAGTCTGTTCCCCGGGTGCAAACTGGGGTGGCCTATCTCCTCTCCCAGGCCAAAATTCATGGCAGGAGTAGACTGAAACCCTACAAAGCTGCAACCTCCACCCCAGCTACTAGCGGAAAACACTGTAACACTGGCATGGGGAGATGTCAGCAGGCCGTGCTGAAACTGATCAGCTTGGGGGACAGACAGCACAGTGCCTCCGAGGTCAGGGATGCCATCCTGGCTGAGATGGCATTTTTTTTTCCCTGCTACACCTGGGGCCTGGCATTTTTGCACCTGTGATAATGGCTGGAACCTGGTAGCAGATCTGGAGCTTGCCAGACTCAAACACGGTCCACGCATGGCCCACGTTTTCCAACTTGTTGGTGCCATGTTTCTTTGAAACCTACACCATTGTGCCTGATATACAGGTCAAAGTGGGGCCATTTTCGTAAGTGAGAACTAGCCTCTGCTAGGCAGAAAACATTCAGAGCACACTCCTCTCATCTTCGCACCGTTGGCTGGCGGAGGAAGACGAGGGGGTTGGAGTGGCATCTGATGTCCCTATCCCACACGAGGCTAGAGGGTGCACTTCAGTGCATCCCATTGCTTCACCACAAATGGTGTGAAGGGGAGTGGAAAATGGAGGAAATGGAGAGTGACCCTTACAGTTGGGGCCAGCAAAGGCATGCCAAGTAACACACTGGCACACATGGCTGACTTCATCTTGGGTTGCTTTTCAACACATATTTCACATCATGAAGAACAAATAATACTGGATTTTTTCAAGCCTCGAACCCCGGTCTAGGTCTAATGTCTGTTCCTTTCTTATATTAGGGGAGAGGGAAAAAAAATTACTTCAGTGATACGTTTAGCGTACATAGACTGACTATTAATGTGTATCCCACTTAGTGTTGTTAGGGTTACACACCGTCACAACCTGGCTAAAGCTTCTATAGCTGTTAATAAAGTCAACATAACTTTACGGTATCCAAAAAGACAGCTGGTACCGACAGAGAGCAAGACAAATGTCACCCAAAGCTGTGAGCTCTGAACACCCACAGTGACGTTGGCGTCATCATCATTATAAGGGAGCGGGTGGTAATAAATAACTTGGCAGTGCCTAAAACCCAAAAAGCTTATACAACTATATTTACATTAAGATACACAAATGAAACTTTTCAGTAGCATGTCATGAGACAAGCTGATAAGCTCTTCCTTTGTGCAGTGCTATTTGAAAGTTAAACGCTGCCTTTATTTTAATTCTGGAGAAGGTGCAGACATTAGATTTAGAACATGTTGTCTTCATTGTCCAAATCCTCTATATAGGTAACGTGTTTTTCGGGCCGAGCTGTCTGGGAACGAGCTGGTGCAGCACTGACAACCTGGGTAAATATGGCAAGAGCCTGAGATGTAGGGTGAATGAATCCCCAAATTATTTGTGGAATTCCCAGTGAGACAATGGCACTGTATACCAGTAGCAAAAATTGTGGGTGCACGTAACCCCCATATATTCTTTGAATTCCCAGTCAGACAATGGCACTGTATACCAGTAGTAAAAATAGTGGGTGCACATAACCCCAATATATTCTTTGAATTCCCAGTCAGACAATGGCACTATATAGCAGTAGCAAAAATTGTGGGTGCACATAACCCCCATATATTCTTTGAATTCCCAGTCAGACAATGGCACTGTATACCAGTAGTAAAAATTGTGGGTGCACATAACCCCAATATATTCTTTGAATTCCCAGTCAGACAATGGCACTGTATACCAGTATTAAAAATTGTGGGTGCACATAACCCCCATATATTCTTTGAATTCCCAGTCAGACAATGGCACTATATACCAGTAGTAAAAATTGTGGGTGCACATAACCCCCATATATTCTTTGAATTCCCAGTCAGACAATGGCACTGTATACCAGTATTAAAAATTGTGGGTGCACATAACCCCCATATATTCTTTGAATTCCCAGTCAGACAATGGCACTATATACCAGTAGCAAAATTGTGGGTGCACATAACCCCCATATATTCTTTGAATTCCCAGTCAGACAATGGCACTATATACCAGTAGTAAAAATTGTGGGTGCACATAACCCCCATATACTCTTTGAATTCCCAGTCAGACAATGGCACTATATACCAGTAGTAAAAATTGTGGGTGCACATAACCCCCATATATTCTTTGAATTCCCAGTCAGACAATGGCACTGTATACCAGTAGTAAAAATTGTGGGTGCACATAACCCCCATATATTCTTTGAATTCCCAGTCAGACAATGGCACTGTATACCAGTATTAAAAATTGTGGGTGCACATAACCCCCATATATTCTTTGAATTCCCAGTCAGACAATGGCACTATATACCAGTAGTAAAAATTGTGGGTGCACATAACCCCCATATTTTCTTTGAATTCCCAGTCAGACAATGGCACTATATACCAGTAGTAAAAATTGTGGGTGCACATAACCCCCATATATTCTTTGAATTCCCAGTCAGACAATGGCACTATATACCAGTAGTAAAAATTGTGGGTGCACATAACCCCCATATATTCTTTGAATTCCCAGTCAGACAATGGCACTGTATACCAGTAGTAAAAATTGTGGGTGCACATAACCCCCATATATTCTTTGAATTCCCAGTCAGACAATGGCACTGTATACCAGTATTAAAAATAGTGGGTGCACATAACCCCCATATATTCTTTGAATTCCCAGTCAGACAATGGCACTATATACCAGTAGTAAAAATTGTGGGTGCACATAACCCCCATATATTCTTTGAATTCTCAGTCAGACAATGGCACTGTATACCAGTAGTAAAAATTGTGGGTGCACATAACCCCATATATTCTTTGAATTCCCAGTCAGACAATGGCACTGTATACCAGTATTAAAAATAGTGGGTGCACATAACCCCAATATATTCTTTGAATTCCCAGTGAGACAATGGCACTGTATACCAGTATTAAAAATTGTGGGTGCACATAACCCCCATATATTCTTTGAATTCCCAGTCAGACAATGGCACTATATACCAGTAGTAAAAATTGTGGGTGCACATAACCCCCATATATTCTTTGAATTCCCAGTCAGACAATGGCACTGTATACCAGTATTAAAAATAGTGGGTGCACATAACCCCAATATATTCTTTGAATTCCCAGTCAGACAATGGCACTGTATAGCCGTAGCTAAAATTGTGGGTGCACGTAACCCCCATATATTCTTTGAATTCCCAGTCAGACAATGGCACTATAATACCAGTAGTAAAAATTGTGGGTGCACATAACCCCCATATATTCTTTGAATTCCCAGTGAGACAATGGAACTGTATAGCAGTAGCAAAAATTGTGGGTGCACGTAACCCCCATATATTCTTTGAATTCCCAGTCAGACAATGGCACTGTATACCAGTAGTAAAAATTGTGGGTGCACATAACCCCAATATATTCTTTGAATTCCCAGTCAGACAATGGCACTGTATAGCAGTAGCAAAAATTGTGGGTGCACATAACCCCCATATATTCTTTGAATTCCCAGTCAGACAATGGCACTGTATACCAGTAGTAAAAATTGTGGGTGCACATAACCCCAATATATTCTTTGAATTCCCAGTCAGACAATGGCACTGTATACCAGTATTAAAAATTGTGGGTGCACATAACCCCCATATATTCTTTGAATTCCCAGTCAGACAATGGCACTATATACCAGTAGTAAAAATTGTGGGTGCACATAACCCCCATATATTCTTTGAATTCCCAGTCAGACAATGGCACTGTATACCAGTATTAAAAATTGTGGGTGCACATAACCCCCATATATTCTTTGAATTCCCAGTCAGACAATGGCACTATATACCAGTAGCAAAATTGTGGGTGCACATAACCCCCATATATTCTTTGAATTCCCAGTCAGACAATGGCACTATATACCAGTAGTAAAAATTGTGGGTGCACATAACCCCCATATATTCTTTGAATTCCCAGTCAGACAATGGCACTATATACCAGTAGTAAAAATTGTGGGTGCACATAACCCCCATGTATTCTTTGAATTCCCAGTCAGACAATGGCACTGTATACCAGTAGTAAAAATTGTGGGTGCACATAACCCCCATATATTCTTTGAATTCCCAGTCAGACAATGGCACTGTATACCAGTATTAAAAAAAAGTGGGTGCACATAACCCCAATATATTCTTTGAATTCCCAGTCAGACAATGGCACTGTATACCGGTATTAAAAATTGTGGGTGCACATAACCCCCATATATTCTTTGAATTCCCAGTCAGACAATGGCACTATATACCAGTAGTAAAAATTGTGGGTGCACATAACCCCCATATATTCTTTGAATTCCCAGTCAGACAATGGCACTGTATACCAGTATTAAAAATAGTGGGTGCACATAACCCCAATATATTCTTTGAATTCCCAGTCAGACAATGGCACTGTATAGCAGTAGCAAAAATTGTGGGTGCACGTAACCCCCATATATTCTTTGAATTCCCAGTCAGACAATGGCACTATAATACCAGTAGTAAAAATTGTGGGTGCACATAACCCCCATATATTCTTTGAATTCCCAGTGAGACAATGGAACTGTATAGCAGTAGCAAAAATTGTGGGTGCACGTAACCCCCATATATTCTTTGAATTCCCAGTCAGACAATGGCACTGTATACCAGTAGTAAAAATTGTGGGTGCACATAACCCCAATATATTCTTTGAATTCCCAGTCAGACAATGGCACTGTATAGCAGTAGCAAAAATTGTGGGTGCACATAACCCCCATATATTCTTTGAATTCCCAGTCAGACAATGGCACTGTATACCAGTAGTAAAAATTGTGGGTGCACATAACCCCAATATATTCTTTGAATTCCCAGTCAGACAATGGCACTGTATACCAGTATTAAAAATTGTGGGTGCACATAACCCCCATATATTCTTTGAATTCCCAGTCAGACAATGGCACTATATACCAGTAGTAAAAATTGTGGGTGCACATAACCCCCATATATTCTTTGAATTCCCAGTCAGACAATGGCACTGTATACCAGTATTAAAAATTGTGGGTGCACATAACCCCCATATATTCTTTGAATTCCCAGTCAGACAATGGCACTATATACCAGTAGCAAAATTGTGGGTGCACATAACCCCCATATATTCTTTGAATTCCCAGTCAGACAATGGCACTATATACCAGTAGTAAAAATTGTGGGTGCACATAACCCCCATATATTCTTTGAATTCCCAGTCAGACAATGGCACTATATACCAGTAGTAAAAATTGTGGGTGCACATAACCCCCATATATTCTTTGAATTCCCAGTCAGACAATGGCACTGTATACCAGTAGTAAAAATTGTGGGTGCACATAACCCCCATATATTCTTTGAATTCCCAGTCAGACAATGGCACTGTATACCAGTATTAAAAAAAAGTGGGTGCACATAACCCCAATATATTCTTTGAATTCCCAGTCAGACAATGGCACTGTATACCAGTATTAAAAATTGTGGGTGCACATAACCCCCATATATTCTTTGAATTCCCAGTCAGACAATGGCACTATATACCAGTAGTAAAAATTGTGGGTGCACATAACCCCCATATATTCTTTGAATTCCCAGTCAGACAATGGCACTATATACCAGTAGTAAAAATTGTGGGTGCACATAACCCCCATATATTCTTTGAATTCCCAGTCAGACAATGGCACTATATACCAGTAGTAAAAATTGTGGGTGCACATAACCCCCATATATTCTTTGAATTCCCAGTCAGACAATGGCACTGTATACCAGTAGTAAAAATTGTGGGTGCACATAACCCCCATATATTCTTTGAATTCCCAGTCAGACAATGGCACTGTATACCAGTATTAAAAATAGTGGGTGCACATAACCCCCATATATTCTTTGAATTCCCAGTCAGACAATGGCACTATATACCAGTAGTAAAAATTGTGGGTGCACATAACCCCCATATATTCTTTGAATTCTCAGTCAGACAATGGCACTGTATACCAGTAGTAAAAATTGTGGGTGCACATAACTCCATATATTCTTTGAATTCCCAGTCAGACAATGGCACTGTATACCAGTATTAAAAATAGTGGGTGCACATAACCCCAATATATTCTTTGAATTCCCAGTGAGACAATGGCACTGTATACCAGTATTAAAAATTGTGGGTGCATATAACCCCCATATATTCTTTGAATTCCCAGTCAGACAATGGCACTGTATACCAGTATTAAAAATAGTGGGTGCACATAACCCCAATATATTCTTTGAATTCCCAGTCAGACAATGGCACTGTATAGCAGTAGCAAAAATTGTGGGTGCACGTAACCCCCATATATTCTTTGAATTCCCAGTCAGACAATGGCACTATAATACCAGTAGTAAAAATTGTGGGTGCACATAACCCCCATATATTCTTTGAATTCCCAGTGAGACAATGGAACTGTATAGCAGTAGCAAAAATTGTGGGTGCACGTAACCCCCATATATTCTTTGAATTCCCAGTCAGACAATGGCACTGTATACCAGTAGTAAAAATTGTGGGTGCACATAACCCCAATATATTCTTTGAATTCCCAGTCAGACAATGGCACTGTATAGCAGTAGCAAAAATTGTGGGTGCACATAACCCCCATATATTCTTTGAATTCCCAGTCAGACAATGGCACTGTATACCAGTAGTAAAAATTGTGGGTGCACATAACCCCAATATATTCTTTGAATTCCCAGTCAGACAATGGCACTGTATACCAGTATTAAAAATTGTGGGTGCACATAACCCCCATATATTCTTTGAATTCCCAGTCAGACAATGGCACTATATACCAGTAGTAAAAATTGTGGGTGCACATAACCCCCATATATTCTTTGAATTCCCAGTCAGACAATGGCACTGTATACCAGTATTAAAAATTGTGGGTGCACATAACCCCCATATATTCTTTGAATTCCCAGTCAGACAATGGCACTATATACCAGTAGTAAAAATTGTGGGTGCACATAACCCCCATATATTCTTTGAATTCCCAGTCAGACAATGGCACTGTATACCAGTATTAAAAATTGTGGGTGCACATAACCCCCATATATTCTTTGAATTCCCAGTGAGACAATGGAACTGTATAGCAGTAGCAAAAATTGTGGGTGCACGTAACCCCCATATATTCTTTGAATTCCCAGTCAGACAATGGCACTGTATACCAGTAGTAAAAATTGTGGGTGCACATAACCCCCATATATTCTTTGAATTCCCAGTCAGACAATGGCACTGTATACCAGTAGTAAAAATTGTGGGTGCACATAACCCCAATATATTCTTTGAATTCCCAGTCAGACAATGGCACTGTATACCAGTATTAAAAAAAAGTGGGTGCACATAACCCCAATATATTCTTTGAATTCCCAGTCAGACAATGGCACTGTATACCAGTATTAAAAATTGTGGGTGCACATAACCCCCATATATTCTTTGAATTCCCAGTCAGACAATGGCACTATATACCAGTAGTAAAAATTGTGGGTGCACATAACCCCCATATATTCTTTGAATTCCCAGTCAGACAATGGCACTGTATACCAGTAGTAAAAATTGTGGGTGCACATAACCCCCATATATTCTTTGAATTCCCAGTCAGACAATGGCACTGTATACCAGTATTAAAAAAAAGTGGGTGCACATAACCCCAATATATTCTTTGAATTCCCAGTCAGACAATGGCACTGTATACCAGTATTAAAAATTGTGGGTGCACATAACCCCCATATATTCTTTGAATTCCCAGTCAGACAATGGCACTATATACCAGTAGTAAAAATTGTGGGTGCACATAACCCCCATATATTCTTTGAATTCCCAGTCAGACAATGGCACTATATACCAGTAGTAAAAATTGTGGGTGCACATAACCCCCATATATTCTTTGAATTCCCAGTCAGACAATGGCACTATATACCAGTAGTAAAAATTGTGGGTGCACATAACCCCCATATATTCTTTGAATTCCCAGTCAGACAATAGCACTGTATACCAGTAGTAAAAATTGTGGGTGCACATAACCCCCATATATTCTTTGAATTCCCAGTCAGACAATGGCACTGTATACCAGTATTAAAAATAGTGGGTGCACATAACCCCCATATATTCTTTGAATTCCCAGTCAGACAATGGCACTATATACCAGTAGTAAAAATTGTGGGTGCACATAACCCCCATATATTCTTTGAATTCTCAGTCAGACAATGGCACTATATACCAGTAGTAAAAATTGTGGGTGCACATAACCCCCATATATTCTTTGAATTCCCAGTCAGACAATGGCACTATATACCAGTAGTAAAAATTGTGGGTGCACATAACCCCCATATATTCTTTGAATTCCCAGTCAGACAATGGCACTGTATACCAGTATTAAAAATAGTGGGTGCACATAACCCCAATATATTCTTTGAATTCCCAGTCAGACAATGGCACTGTATAGCAGTAGCAAAAATTGTGGGTGCACGTAACCCCCATATATTCTTTGAATTCCCAGTCAGACAATGGCACTATAATACCAGTAGTAAAAATTGTGGGTGCACATAACCCCCATATATTCTTTGAATTCCCAGTGAGACAATGGAACTGTATAGCAGTAGCAAAAATTGTGGGTGCACATAACCCCCATATATTCTTTGAATTCTCAGTCAGACAATGGCACTATATACCAGTATTAAAAATAGTGGGTGCACATAACCCCCATATATTCTTTGAATTCCCAGTCAGACAATGGCACTATATACCAGTAGTAAAAATTGTGGGTGCACATAACCCCCATATATTCTTTGAATTCTCAGTCAGACAATGGCACTATATACCAGTAGTAAAAATTGTGGGTGCACATAACCCCCATATATTCTTTGAATTCCCAGTCAGACAATGGCACTATATACCAGTAGTAAAAATTGTGGGTGCACATAACCCCCATATATTCTTTGAATTCCCAGTCAGACAATGGCACTGTATACCAGTATTAAAAATAGTGGGTGCACATAACCCCAATATATTCTTTGAATTCCCAGTCAGACAATGGCACTGTATAGCAGTAGCAAAAATTGTGGGTGCACGTAACCCCCATATATTCTTTGAATTCCCAGTCAGACAATGGCACTATAATACCAGTAGTAAAAATTGTGGGTGCACATAACCCCCATATATTCTTTGAATTCCCAGTGAGACAATGGAACTGTATAGCAGTAGCAAAAATTGTGGGTGCACGTAACCCCCATATATTCTTTGAATTCCCAGTCAGACAATGGCACTGTATACCAGTAGTAAAAATTGTGGGTGCACATAACCCCAATATATTCTTTGAATTCCCAGTCAGACAATGGCACTGTATAGCAGTAGCAAAAATTGTGGGTGCACATAACCCCCATATATTCTTTGAATTCCCAGTCAGACAATGGCACTGTATACCAGTAGTAAAAATTGTGGGTGCACATAACCCCAATATATTCTTTGAATTCCCAGTCAGACAATGGCACTGTATACCAGTATTAAAAATTGTGGGTGCACATAACCCCCATATATTCTTTGAATTCCCAGTCAGACAATGGCACTATATACCAGTAGTAAAAATTGTGGGTGCACATAACCCCCATATATTCTTTGAATTCCCAGTCAGACAATGGCACTGTATACCAGTATTCAAAATTGTGGGTGCACATAACCCCCATATATTCTTTGAATTCCCAGTCAGACAATGGCACTATATACCAGTAGTAAAAATTGTGGGTGCACATAACCCCCATATATTCTTTGAATTCCCAGTCAGATAATGGCACTGTATACCAGTATTAAAAATTGTGGGTGCACATAACCCCCATATATTCTTTGAATTCCCAGTGAGACAATGGAACTGTATAGCAGTAGCAAAAATTGTGGGTGCACGTAACCCCCATATATTCTTTGAATTCCCAGTCAGACAATGGCACTGTATACCAGTAGTAAAAATTGTGGGTGCACATAACCCCCATATATTCTTTGAATTCCCAGTCAGACAATGGCACTGTATACCAGTAGTAAAAATTGTGGGTGCACATAACCCCCATATATTCTTTGAATTCCCAGTCAGACAATGGCACTGTATACCAGTATTAAAAATTGTGGGTGCACATCACCCCCATATATTCTTTGAATTCCCAGTCAGACAATGGCACTATATACCAGTAGTAAAAATTGTGGGTGCACATAACCCCCATATATTCTTTGAATTCCCAGTCAGACAATGGCACTGTATACCAGTAGTAAAAATTGTGGGTGCACATAACCCCAATATATTCTTTGAATTCCCAGTCAGACAATGGCACTGTATAGCAGTAGCAAAAATTGTGGGTGCACGTAACCCCCATATATTCTTTGAATTTCCAGTCAGACAATGGCACTATATACCAGTAGTAAAAATTGTGGGTGCACATAACCCCCATATATTCTTTGAATTCCCAGTGAGACAATGGAACTGTATAGCAGTAGCAAAAATTGTGGGTGCACGTAACCCCCATATATTCTTTGAATTCCCAGTCAGACAATGGCACTGTATACCAGTAGTAAAAATTGTGGGTGCACATAACCCCCATATATTCTTTGAATTCCCAGTCAGACAATGGCACTGTATACCAGTAGTAAAAATTGTGGGTGCACATAACCCCAATATATTCTTTGAATTCCCAGTCAGACAATGGCACTGTATACCAGTATTAAAAATTGTGGGTGCACATAACCCCCATATATTCTTTGAATTCCCAGTCAGACAATGGCACTATATACCAGTAGTAAAAATTGTGTGTGCACATAACCCCAATATATTCTTTGAATTCCCAGTGAGACAATGGCACTGTATAGCAGTAGCAAAAATTGTGGGTGCACGTAACCCCCATATATTCTTTGAATTCCCAGTCAGACAATGGCACTATATACCAGTAGTAAAAATTGTGGGTGCACATAACCCCCATATATTCTTTGAATTCCCAGTGAGACAATGGAACTGTATAGCAGTAGCAAAAATTGTGGGTGCACGTAACCCCCATATATTCTTTGAATTCCCAGTCAGACAATGGCACTGTATACCAGTAGTAAAAATTGTGGGTGCACATAACCCCAATATATTCTTTGAATTCCCAGTGAGACAATGGCACTGTATAGCAGTAGCAAAAATTGTGGGTGCACATAACCCCCATATATTCTTTGAATTCCCAGTCAGACAATGGCACTGTATACCAGTAGTAAAAATTGTGGGTGCACATAACCCCAATATATTCTTTGAATTCCCAGTGAGACAATGGCACTGTATAGCAGTAGCAAAAATTGTGGGTGCACATAACCCCCATATATTCTTTGAATTCCCAGTCAGACAATGGCACTGTATACCAGTAGTAAAAATTGTGGGTGCACATAACCCCCATATATTCTTTGAATTCCCAGTCAGACAATGGCACTGTATACCAGTAGTAAAAATTGTGGGTGCACGTAACCCCAATATATTCTTTGAATTCCCAGTCAGACAATGGCACTGTATACCAGTATTAAAAATTGTGGGTGCACATAACCCCCATATATTCTTTGAATTCCCAGTCAGACAATGGCACTATATACCAGTAGTAAAAATTGTGGGTGCACATAACCCCCATATATTCTTTGAATTCCCAGTCAGACAATGGCACTATATACCAGTAGTAAAAATTGTGGGTGCACATAACCCCCATATATTCTTTGAATTCCCAGTCAGACAATGGCACTGTATACCAGTAGTAAAAATTGTGGGTGCACATAACCCCCATATATTCTTTGAATTCCCAGTCAGAAAATGGCACTGTATACCAGTATTAAAAATAGTGGGTGCACATAACCCCAATATATTCTTTGAATTCCCAGTCAGACAATGGCACTGTATAGCAGTAGCAAAAATTGTGGGTGCACGTAACCCCCATATATTCTTTGAATTCCCAGTCAGACAATGGCACTATATACCAGTAGTAAAAATTGTGGGTGCACATAACCCCCATATATTCTTTGAATTCCCAGTGAGACAATGGAACTGTATAGCAGTAGCAAACATTGTGGGTGCACGTAACCCCCATATATTCTTTGAATTCCCAGTCAGACAATGGCACTGTATACCAGTAGTAAAAATTGTGGGTGCACATAACCCCCATATATTCTTTGAATTCCCAGTCAGACAATGGCACTGTATACCAGTATTAAAAATTGTGGGTGCACATAACCCCCATATATTCTTTGAATTCCCAGTCAGACAATGGCACTATATACCAGTAGTAAAAATTGTGGGTGCACATAACCCCCATATATTCTTTGAATTCCCAGTCAGACAATGGCACTGTATACCAGTAGTAAAAATTGTGGGTGCACATAACCCCAATATATTCTTTGAATTCCCAGTCAGACAATGGCACTGTATACCAGTATTAAAAATTGTGGGTGCACATAACCCCCATATATTCTTTGAATTCCCAGTCAGACAATGGCACTATATACCAGTAGTAAAAATTGTGGGTGCACATATCCCCAATATATTCTTTGAATTCCCAGTCAGACAATGGCACTGTATAGCAGTAGCAAAAATTGTGGGTGCACGTAACCCCCATATATTCTTTGAATTCCCAGTCAGACAATGGCACTATATACCAGTAGTAAAAATTGTGGGTGCACATAACCCCCATATATTCTTTGAATTCCCAGTGAGACAATGGAACTGTATAGCAGTAGCAAAAATTGTGGGTGCACGTAACCCCCATATATTCTTTGAATTCCCAGTCAGACAATGGCACTATATACCAGTAGTAAAAATTGTGTGTGCACATAACCCCAATATATTCTTTGAATTCCCAGTGAGACAATGGCACTGTATAGCAGTAGCAAAAATTGTGGGTGCACATAACCCCCATATATTCTTTGAATTCCCAGTCAGACAATGGCACTGTATACCAGTAGTAAAAATTGTGGGTGCACATAACCCCAATATATTCTTTGAATTCCCAGTGAGACAATGGCACTGTATAGCAGTAGCAAAAATTGTGGGTGCACATAACCCCCATATATTCTTTGAATTCCCAGTCAGACAATGGCACTGTATACCAGTAGTAAAAATTGTGGGTGCACATAACCCCCATATATTCTTTGAATTCCCAGTCAGACAATGGCACTGTATACCAGTAGTAAAAATTGTGGGTGCACATAACCCCCATATATTCTTTGAATTCCCAGTCAGACAATGGCACTGTATACCAGTAGTAAAAATTGTGGGTGCACGTAACCCCAATATATTCTTTGAATTCCCAGTCAGACAATGGCACTGTATACCAGTATTAAAAATTGTGGGTGCACATAACCCCCATATATTCTTTGAATTCCCAGTCAGACAATGGCACTATATACCAGTAGTAAAAATTGTGGGTGCACATAACCCCCATATATTCTTTGAATTCCCAGTCAGACAATGGCACTGTATACCAGTAGTAAAAATTGTGGGTGCACATAACCCCCATATATTCTTTGAATTCCCAGTCAGACAATGGCACTGTATACCAGTATTAAAAATAGTGGGTGCACATAACCCCAATATATTCTTTGAATTCCCAGTCAGACAATGGCACTGTATAGCAGTAGCAAAAATTGTGGGTGCACGTAACCCCCATATATTCTTTGAATTCCCAGTCAGACAATGGCACTGTATACCAGTAGCAAAAATTGTGGGTGCACGTAACCCCCATATATTCTTTGAATTCCCAGTCAGACAATGGCACTGTATACCAGTACTAAAAATTGTGGGTGCACATAACCCCAATATATTCTTTGAATTCCCAGTGAGACAATGGCACTGTATAGCAGTAGCAAAAATTGTGGGTGCACGTCACCCCAATATATTCTTTGAATTCCCAGTCAGACAATGGCACTATATACCAGTAGCAAAAATTGTGGGTGTATATAGCCCCAATTCTATTGCTAGGGGACTTGCAGGGTATTTCTGAGGTGAAGGTGGGGGGGCACACCGTTGGAACGGGGATTTGGGGTGTATATATGGGGTATACGGGAATACACTGTCAGTGTGTTCCATTCAGGATCCTGGGAAAGCTGGGTTGCGGCGATTGAGCCCGTCAGTGCCACGTTACACTGACAAGCTTCTCCCTGGAATTGAAGTTATATGTAAGCCCAATATATTCTTTGAATTCCCAGTAAGACAATGGCACCATATGGCAGTAGCAAAAATAGTGGGTGTATATAGCCCCAATTCTATTGCTAGGGGACTTGCAGGGTATTTCTGGGGTGAAGGTGGGGGGGCACACCGTTGGAACGGGTATCGGGGGTATATATCGGGTATACGGGAATACACTGACAGTGTATTCCATTCAGGATCCTGGGAAAGCTGGGTTGCGGCGATTGAGCCCGTCAGTGCCACGTTACACTGACAAGCTTCTCCCTGGAATTTAGCTCTTACAAGAGCTGTTGTGGTTGTCTTCTCCTTCCTATCCTAGCCTGTCCCTGCCTACCCAGAATCTAAGCCCTAGCTAACTGGACGGAAACCTCCGTCCCCGGTGAATTGCAAGCTCAGAATGACGCGAAGCTGGGCGTCGCTGTTCTTTTAAATTAGAGGTCACATGTTTTCGGCAGCCAATGGGTTTTTCCTACTTTTTTCAACGTCACCGGTGTCGTAGTTCCTGTCCCACCTACCCTGCGCTGTTATTGGAGCAAAAAAGGCGCCAGGGAAGGTGGGAGGGGAATCGAGTAATGGCGCACTTTACCACGCAGTGTTCGATTCGATTCGAACATGCCGAACAGCCTAATATCCGATCGAACATGAGTTCGATAGAACACTGTTCGCTCATCTCTATTAATTACCTCTCCGGGCAGGCTTCGGGCCTACTTGCGTGATGTCCCTGATGTTACATTACCGGGGCCTGCATCCATATACGTCACGACACAGGCCCCCCGGTCAAATGACATCCCAGACATCAGTGAAGATGGCCGACAGTGGCAGAGAGTACAGTGGAGCCGGGGATAGGTAAGTAACAGTGTTTTTTTAAAATATTTTTATTGCCCCTGGGTCTCTGATTATTATAGTCTGAGGTCCGAAAAGATCCCACAGTATAATAATTGTTCATGGTTGTCCAAAATGGAGCATGATACTGTGTGCAGGGGCCACTATGGGGCATAATACTGTGTGCAGGGGCCACTATGGGGTATAATACTGTGAGCAAGGGCCACTTTGGGGCATAATATTGTATGCAGGGGCCACAATGGGATGAGGGGTCTTTGGCATCGGTCGTGGGGGGCCCATGTCAAAAGTTTGCCACGGGGCCCCACCATTCTTAGTTATGCCACTGAACAATGGGACATTTAGAGTACTGTCTAGGTTTTTCAGACAGTGGGTCCATGCCAATATGACTCCAACACATCTTTGTTGAATACAATGGTTAATCAGGGGGACATTCCCTGCTTTACCATTTGCCCCCTGTCTCTGTGCCTGATGAATTGGGAGCAATAGGCACAATATAGTGATGCCACTTACATTGCACCTGTTGTCTCTTGCCTCCAACAGCAGAGACAGAAGCGAATGGGGAAAGGTGAGAATTAGATTTCATTTTTTCTTTGTTTGATCCATTATACAGTGCGCACCAGGAAAGGATAGGAAACTGTGGGGGAAACTAAAAGAGAATATTAAACTGTGGTGGCAATTGGAGAGTGACATAAAACTGAAGGGGCTATGGAGGGGGCATGATACTGAAGGGGCAACTGGGGAGGGACATGAAACTGTCAGAACTCGGAAGGGGACATGCAACTGGACAAATGGGAACTGAAACAGGGCAACTGGAGGAACAGATTAATGTCTGAGGGACTCCTGGGGGGAGGCAGGTTAATGTGTGATGGCCTTTTATATTATATAGCCCAACCACAGGGGCATTTGACTGTGTGATGGGCCACCAATGGGCAATGTATTGTATTGACCCACTAAGGATGTATTATACTATGTGAGGGTCTCTGAAGGGGTCACTGTATTTTGTGCAGGTCAATTATGTATACGTGGTAGTGATGGGGGGGCCACTTTGCATTAAAACCTCCAATGTGTTAAAACAGCCCTGAGCACATCCTGTATAATGTCAGCCAAACAATACAGCAAGATGGAAGTTGAATGTATTAAATGCTCCAACAGATGGAGCATGTAAAATGAATAGTTCTATAAGTGTCTTTCTGGAAATTGAAGAGACATGGAAGTACTATATGGCCTTATAGAAGTCTGTGTGTGTTGGTTTACTGCTCTGTATAGCTGCATGCCATCTGTGCATGTTAGACTGCTAGGACAGACCCAGAGTCAGATACATGGGCAAAATGTATTCATCTATCTATAGATATGTCTACAAATAACTGAGGGTTTGGTTAAGGATTCCAATTAGTTGGTCTCGAAACTGATTAAATACAATATCACAACATGATAACAAAACCTTCAAAAACTGGAAGGTATGCTAAATACACTTGTGTTAGGGTCCATCTGGGGTCCAGAAAGACAGAGACCTGGTCTGCTTAAAAATGGGTTACCTGTCGAAACTATGCATACGCTATAATGGAGTTTTGTGTCATCCAATGTTTGGACATAGCAATCCTTTAGTTCATTTCAGTCTGAACTTGTATAGAAAGAACTGGTAGTGAAATTATTATACCCTGGGGTCTCTTTAGTCCCTAGAATATAATAAGCGGAGGCCCATGGGAAATGACAAAAAACAATTATACTTACAATTAAAACAATTATGCTCTCCTTCCATTACCTCTTTAGGGCCTCTCTGTTGCGTCCGGCAATCTATGTATGCCTCCTCATGGCTCTTCTTTGACATTATGCTCCCAGGGTTACCACTGAGGCCTGCGATTGGGATACAGTGGTGAATTGGATGCCCAGAGTAAAATAATATACCGCAATACATGTCACGGCAGCCATCTTCCTTCATTCTAAGATGAATCCCATATTAATAAAAAACAAACAATTTTGAATATTTGGGTCAATTCCTCCTTGTTACTTACCGATTCATCCATCTCTAGTTTTGAGGGTTTTTTCAGTGCTACAGTGCTTTCAGACTACCACCATCTAGCTTACCTCTGATTTATACTATACGGTTCCTGTTTCTGAAGGTTCTGTATACTCCTGCGGCTGGACCAGCCCATAGTGGGAGCCTGTCCCACCTTCCCCACAATTTGTATGGTTAATCAGTATACCTGTGAACTCTCTCTAGCCATTCACAAACAGTCTATTTTAGTCTTCCCTGTTCTCTTCTACGTTGCTACTATGCTGCTGTTGGATTCCTGTTATTTACACCTTGGCCAGTTTAACAACTTCATTATTGATCCAAATCCTATTCTGCTCTCTGCCTATGTATAACGTCTGCCTTTTATGTATGACCTTGCTCTCCTTCTGCCTGTCCTAGACCTTTGGGCTGTGCTTGACTATCCTTTGCCTGACCTGCTGGTGTTTTGCACCAACATCGCTCTGTCCAGTTGTCACTTACAATGGGACCACTCCACAGCAAAGACCAGATACGTATATGTGGGGTTTAAGGGCAAAAGCTTTGATAACGCTCATTGGAGTGGTCCAACTAAATGACATTTTTACTTCTTGTGGTTTTTGACTCGGTGTCGGTAGCACATTAACTTTAATGCATGGTTTCACTCTAGTTATCTATCTACACATACATAGACATATTTGTATACCTGATAATAAACTCTAGGTGCATTCAATGCTTTACCACATGAAAAAGTACATGAAAGCATTTTATTAGTAGTGTATCACTGGTAATGATCACATTGTTATCTGTAAACAGCATCATTTATCTCGCAGGCTAGAAAATGTAGTACAGTAATTGTGGATCAGCATACAATGTGGTTGCAGAAATTTCAATTTTAAGTTTTTCACCATGCGCTGTTCATTAAAATTTGGAAAGTATATCTGGGGTCAAAAATATCACTACTTCTCTTAAAGGGGATGTCCCATCACAAGGATCCTATCTATACTGCTTGTTAATGTGAATGTAAGACTTTTCCTAAATACATTGCTTCAGCAGAACTGCTTTGTTTGGCCGCTATATTACTTTATTCATTTCTTTGTTGACACATCCCTTGACTTATCTGGTCAAAAGTCAAGTGATGTATCTGCCTGCTGCCAGGGGGGAGGGAGGAGTGCACAGGAGCGAGCCTGGAGAGGGGGGGTGGGGTGGTTTACACTTTCGGGGAAGGGGTCGCCAATACAGACCCAGCATCCGCTGTAATAGAGAGGCAGATGCCGGGGAGGGTTAGACGCCAGCACAGGTGCCTGCGACATCCCTACACTCCTGCCCTGCATGAAGCCAGCAGCGGCAGGAGCAATGCTGCTATTCTGGAGGGGGGGGCGGAGGAGCGGAATAGCAGCATCGCTCCTGCCGCTGCTGGCTTCATGCAGGATAGGAGTGTAGCGATGTCGCAGGCACCTGTGCCGGCGTCTAACCCTTCCCGGCATCCGCCTTTCTATTACAGCAGATTCTGGGTCTGTATTGGCATTGTGAAGGCTGGAGAACTGACTGGTCTCATCATCTATGAGTGCGCACGCAGGGCCAGCGGCATAGAAGCGACGTCATCTCGCCACTGGCTTTGCATATGTAACCCCGCCCACCAATGACGCAACAAAGCAGGAAGAAATATTTTACAGCAGTGAAGACTGGTGATTATGTGACGTACAAATACCCCTTTAAAAAATTATATGAGGGGTCTAGTTTTTAAAATGCTGTCACTTCTTGGTGTTCTCTCTGCACCAGCCCCTTAGGGGCTCTAAAAATGAGTCATGAAGCCTGAAAAAGAATTCCAGAAGGGATGCCCTACAAAAGTGAAATAGTCTGTCTTCCCTTCTGTGCCTCTTCATGTGTCCATGCATCAGCTTACAATCACATATGGGGTATGTAAATAGTCAAAAGAAATTTTGAGGTGCTTTTCTCCTATTATCATTTGTGATTTTCATGGCCCGCTCGGTAAGATGCTCACTATAACCTTTGCCAAATTCCTTGACAGTTATAGTTTCTAGAATGGGGTTACAGATGTAGCAGGTATTAACATTATAATATCTGGGTTATAGGTTATGTTATCAAGTTTCTAAGTTACTCCATCAAGAAGCCCCATGAAATTGTGATATGACTGTATTCTTATCAATTTCTACATCTGCACTTTCTTGGGGTTTCCATCATTCTGATACCTCAGGGGCTCTGCAAATGTAACCAGACATGTTAAAGGACTTCTAAAGTGTGATGTCTACATATAGCAAAGATATGGAAAATAATATTTATGAACTTATTTTGGTGGTATAACTGTCTAAACAGGAGAACATTTTTAAATTTAAAATTTTCAAAATTTTTTGTAAATTTATTAGTTTTCATATATAAATATAAAACATATGGGCTAAAATTTTACAGATGACCTGAAGCACAATATATTTAAAAAAATAACTTGGATTGATAAATAAACGAAGAAGCTATTCTTCCATAAAGTGGAAAATGTCAGATTTAAAAAATAAGCATCAAGGTCAAAATCATCCATGTCCTTAAAGGGTTAACCAAGTTGAAAATCAATTACATTTGGACACATCTATATATGTGACCCCAGTTGAGAAAGCTAATTATCAGCTGTATAATATGGTCGACATCTAGCCGCAAAAGGGCTGGCACAGCTTCTGATTCAGCGTCATCACAATGCCATTATAATATGGCTGCAGGCAAGGCACTTGTTTGCTGTAATTTAATACTATGGAGCACCAAAATGAATAAATCATCATCATTTTGTTTTTGTTACACAGTTTATTTTTTTTTCAAAATACGGTATTACCTGGCTTTACGTGTAAATGGCTCTCTGCAAATTCTAAAATGCTGTATATTAAAGTGTGTAAACACTATATATATATATATATATATATATATATATATATATATATATACATTATCTGTGTTTTTTTGCCCAAGGATGGCTTGCTTTCTAATGGAAAATAAAAGCATTTGCATTATTTACAATTAAAGTTTTTGGGGGGGGCAAAAAAAATTTTTCAAAAAAAAAAAAAAAGTCTGTCAGTGCTATTAATGGATTAATGAGTGCACCCAAATACCTTTGGCAGTGTTTTCAGTGATTTCTGGGATTCTCTGGGAGTTCCTGGCATCCTCTGCATTTGTTTACTGGGTGTAGCTTCCTGCTTTGTAGCTTTCTCCTTTACAACTATCATGATGCATTGCTCTTCACTCAGATCTTCTCCCTCTCTCCCTGTCTCCCTCTCTCCCTCTCTCTCTCTCTCTCTCTCTTTCATGTTCAGGGCATGGGAGATCCTTCTGTTCTTTTCCTTTGTCAACACAATAGAGCAGGTCTAGGAGGCTGGCTCCTTCTCCTCTTCACTCCTTCCGGTGTCTTGCATCTTTGTTCACTTGCACACCTGTGCAATAGAGCCGTCTGCAGGCTATGGCAGAAGTGAAGGAAGTGATGATCCGTGTCCAGAAGATCACATAAAATCAGGTAAGTATGATAGGGTTGAGGGGATTATTGGTGATGTTCCATTTACAGAAACGGGGAAACGAAACTTCACAGGATAATAAAAAATGTGCCTGGGGTGGATACATGATATGGGTAAATAAACATTTTATCCTGGACAACCCATTTCACACAGGCAGTCAATAACACACTTTTGTTTTCTCTTTTTCTGTGTTTTGCTTTTTAGTTTTTACTTTTGGATTCTGAATAAAAATAAAAAAATTGTAAACATATTTTAGCATTTCTTTGAAAATTAAATAATGCCCTAGATAAAAAAAAAATAAAAATGCTGATTTGGGATTGTATAGCATACTGTACTACATTTAGATTTTTGCTATCTGTATATTTTGTTACATGTAGTATATCATTGAAAAGTAAATTGTGGATGTCTTATGAATTTGTTTCTATTGTCAAGGAAGTTCGGTGCTGCATAAAAATCAATGCAAGTTAAATTTGTATTTATGCTTTGTTTTTCTGTAAGCAAAAAGCTTCTTGAAACATAGTTCAATTGAATACATCATAGAATCAAGGAGTAGTTCTCAAGTGTTAATTTTTAAATGGGATCATTCATTTGAAGTGAGTGCCTAAAAGTATGCATAAATCTCAATTCCATATTTTATCTTATATGTAGCAGAAAACAAAATTCAAGACATGCACAAATTGTGTTTTAAAGAGTTGGCTTCTTTAGAGTGCGCTGGAGTGGATAAAGTTATTATTAGCAAAGAACAATGACTATTTATGTAAAATGCAAACAAAGAAACAGCTGAGTCATAAATACGAGAGAGGAAAAGTCCTTAGCGAAACACTCGGATGGCTCAGTAAGTGCAAGTACATTAGAGAAAGACTATACTCTTGCTACAATGAATTCAACTAGAGGACACTCACTTTTATACAGGAAGCTGATGCTCGCCTTATATAGAGATTTGTGATGGAAATCATACACATCCTTTTTTTTTAACTCCTTCAGGACATGGTCGAAAATCACCTGAAGGACACAGCCCTATTTTAAAAATTTGACATGCGTCACTTATGGAATCCTATAACTCCTATAACTATAAATCCTATAACTCCTATAAGTTAGCCATGCACCTTTGCAACTCTTTCACTCATGTTACTGAATGGAGTCACAGTGCAACTCCAAAAGTGTAGGAACTGACTAATAGTAGCAAAAAAACAAACAAACAAAAAAAACAAAACAAGCAAATGTGTGATCTTTTAATGACTAGAAGTTGCAGTCGTAGCACACATGGTATCATATTGCAACTCTATTTACTAACGTGAGTGAAAGAGTCACAAAGCGACACATTCTTGGGTTATCCTAAATAATACAATTAGAACAAAATACCTGTAAGGGTGCATTCACACTACGGATACGGTGACTGATTCTGAATGTGGAAACACGTTCAGAATCAGCGTGAATAAAGCAGATCCCATTCATTTCAATGGGAGCCGGCATACGAGCGCTCCCCATTGAAATGAATGGGCTACTTTTTTTTCTACGAGCGCTCCCATTGAAGTGAATGGGAAGCGCTCGCGTGTACAGCTCGCCGTGTGAAGGGGCCCGATGCTCGGCTCATTTTTTGTCCCATTCTCTTTAATATTTTATTTCCAAAATACTGTATTTGGAATATTTAGTTGTATAAGAAGAACCACTACAAAGCCCAAAGCGTTAGGATAAGCAATTATGTTTTCAAAATGTTTCAAATATATAAACAGTAAAACATATTCTACTGAAAAAAACTAGTAACAAAACTGATAAACAGAGATATCAAAGGGAGTCTATCATTAGCAAAAGGCATTGAAATAGTCTTTATAAAGGGTATTCTAGTCATACCTTCCTTTGTTTTCAGCTCGCTGCCGTTTCTACGAAAAAACATTTCTTATCATATGCAAATTATGCTCAGGGAGCATAGGAGATGTTCCCCCTGTGCTCCGACACACCAGCGTCATCCCCCGCTCACCACTCCCTAGTGCATCTCACTCACTGCCCTCTTCATCTTCTGGTCTTCCGCTCTCTTGTGTAAGCATCCAATGTTGTTCTCTTCACGATAGAGATCCTGCACATGCGCAGTTGACTCTGCCACTTTGAGTTCAGGCAGAGCCAACTGCACATGCTCTGTCGGCCATTGTTCTGTGGTTTCTTACACTCAGTGTAACATCTCTGCCTGTTCGGGTCTCTGCACCGCCCTCTGCTCGCGTGCTGTGACGCAGGAGGCGTGTGCAGTTTGGTTCATGCCTTAGGGTTTTTGGTCACACTGTGTGAACATGGCTCTACTGCTGTGATTGTGATTGCACCACACCCGTCTTCTGCCCTTGTTGCCTCTGTCCATTAAGTGGTTAATTTTGTCTGCCGGTGATTGACAGCCTGCCTTCCAGTCAACTCCATGGGCGGGTTCTTCCTCCCTATATAGCCTTGGCTCCCATTCACACCAGTGCTTGCTATTGCCATGTGCATACTTGCTCTTACTGTCCCTGTTTTGCTTATACTATTATCCTTGACCTTTGGCTTTCCTCATTGACTATTCTTTTTTACTCCGATTTGGCACTTCATCGCTCTCCTGTTACCGAACCCTGGCTAGCTGACCTCCCTTTGTTGTTGTTCGTCTTGTCTGCATTTTGTGTTTCACGTATTTAGGGAGGGACTGTCTTCGTGGTTGTCGCCTATTACCATAGGGTCTGGCAATAGGAAGGGAAAGTTGGGGGCTTCAGCTTAGGGCTCACTGTCTCTTGTGCCCCGTCCCAGGGTCCCAGGGTCCCAGGGTCCCTTACACTCAGGTCCTATCAAAGTAATAGGAGCAAAGCTGCAGTTCACAAGAGTGAATGGGGTAGCAGTGCCATTCTTATGACAAGAATAGGAACAGATGGAAATTGCTCCTTGTCCACTGCAGCGGCTTCCTTGCCTGGAGATTGCTAGAACAGCTGATCTGACAAGTGTCGGTGTCGTACTCTACAGGTAATATATGCTGAAGACTTATCTCATGGACCGGTCATCGGTATGAAAAATCCATTTGGGCCAGAAAAAACCTTCAAATTTGGTATAGATGATTGAATATTGGAACTTGATAAGCTTGCTCTGAAACTTTTACAAGTGCAGAGAATACTCTATATCACTACCTCAGTCTCATACTGCATGATTGTTTCTTCTTGTCATTCCTGTTTACTCTTATACTGCTGAGATTTCTTTGAGTGAACAAACATGCTTTGAACCCTAAGGGATGTAAGACTTCAATGACTCAGGTCTGAAAAACTGTGTGTGGGGAAACATCACTACTCATACAAATAGGAAATATTTCCTCTCTCCTTGGACAACTGGCGATTTTATTTTAGCACTAGCCTATTGTCAGCGCGGAAGAAAAGGTTATATATCCTTGATGATTCCTTCTTGTGCTCCATGTTCACTACCTGAACGTTCATTTTTCCATTGTAAGAATTAATCAATTAAGCCCACACAAGCTGAACGGAAGAGACGTATAATTGTGTATGTTACAATGAACCTGTCAGCTGATATCCGCTACCCTATATAAAAACAGAACATTGTAGAAGGAGAGAAGCTCTGAAGTAGATTTATATGGTTTAGAGCAGAATTTCTGAGTGAAAAACAGAGTAAATCCAGGAAGGACTTCTAATAGCATGTGACACTCTCACAGGATGATTGACAGCAATTCCTCTATAGACACTGAATAAAGACTGTCAATTACTAGTTGTGAGCAGGGTACGCAGGACTCTCACTTTCTAAGTTCTCAGCTCTCATGCAAACAACTACGTGTTCCTGTACCAGCTGTGACTTTCACTGACCCATGAATGAGTGGGCAGAACCACAAAAATGCACAGGTATAGGAGCCATTCCATATGTTATATCTCTTTTCTACTGCCCATACACACAGCCTCAAAAACTACTGATGTGTATGGGCCACTGGAAAATAATGAGTCTGTATATTATTATTATTTATTTTTTTTTATGTAGATTGTGGGACCCATATAGGGATCACAATGTACATTTTTTTCTTATCAGTATGACTTTGTAGAATGGGAGGAAATCCACTCAAACATGGAGAAAACATACAAACTCCTTGCAGATGTTGTTCCTGGCGGGATTCAAACCAAGACTCCAGCGCTACCGGGATGTAGTGCTAACCACTGACGCTGGGTTCACATCAGTGCCCGGACTCCATTTTCAGACCGTGTCCGGCCTTGAGCACCCGAGAGCGTTTTATGCTCTCCGCCGCGAAACTGTTTTTTTTAAAACTGACACAGAGTACTGCATGTCCGACTCTGTGTCCGGTTTAAAAAAAAAACGGTTTCGCGGCGGAGAGCATAAAGCGCTCACCGGCACTCACAGCTGGACATCTTTCAAACCCATTCAAATGAATGGGTATGAAAGAGTCCTGCAGCTTTCCGCGTCCTGCTCTGTTTTGTGCAGGAAACGGAAACTTGTATGAACAGAGACCGGGCGCAGATGTCAACGAGCCCTGAGCCACCGTGAAATATACTATGGTCATGTGCATAATAAGACCATACCTAGGAATCAGGATGTAATCTGCTATTTAATCAGAAAACGTACTTTAAATCACATAATCTATTACCTTATCTGTTTACTGGATATGCCCAGATACATCATGTGTATCATAAACTGAAATGCTTCTGTCATCACAACATGATTATGTGGCAAATTATCACAAAGTGATATGTTAACTATCCAATTTGACTCCATGTGTGACCACACGGTAGTGGAAGGTGAATTGCAGCCTGTCAGACCTTTTGTTAGCATGCTGTAATATTGTGTTGAATTGGTTTCAAGACACATTAGAATCATTAACCAAATCTAAGATGAGTACATCAGACAGCTCAGCTTCTATCCCTTTATTACATGCTGCTGGTGGGTAGGCAGCAGAAATCACAACAGGTTAATTTTAAGCTCCACAACATCTTTGTGTATTATAAGACGCTGTCATATCACACAGAATGGGCTCAGATATATTGACCTGCGCTTCATTCATTCCATAGCACTGTATCATGTATGTCTTTGTTTATTTACATAGTTACAAAGTACAGAAAGACAAATGTCCACCAACCAGGGGATGGGAGAAGGCATGACTGACGGAAATAAGCATTCTACACATTTCCATAAGCATCAATACTATTTTGCTCTATAGGGGCATCTAAGCCTTTTCTGAGGCTGTCAGATGTGACTTCTGCTACCAGCTCGGATAGATTATTCTACAGAATCACAGTCTTTACCCTTAAAAAGCCTTGTAAACGCCGCGATTTGCCTGCAGCGGAGACGCTGCGGGAAAAATTGCGTCGTTTTACAGTGAAAGCAAAGGGGATGGAATTCATACGAATCCCATGCCCACTTTGCGGAAGAAATCGCAAAGCGGACACGCTTCGATTTGCAAAGCCATTGTGGCTTTGCAAATGGCAGCATGTCAATTATATCTACAGAAATGCCGGCGGCTTTCCCGTAGATATAATGTTAAGAGAAAGTCCGCGGAGGAAAACTCTGTGAACTTTCTCTTAAAAGTGCTGCAGAAAGAACCACAGTGCGTTCGCGTCGCTCTTCTTTCCAAAGCGCTTTAGCGCTGCGATTACGTTCTGTGGGGCCCCGGCCTAACACCTTTAGATTAAGTCTTTTTTACTTCAGATGGAGGGAGGGCCTCTTGTCTTTTGAGGGAGAACTTTTCCCGATATTTCTTGTATGTGCCATTTATATATTTATACAGGTTTTTCACATCTCCCCTTAAAGAGGACCTTTCACCACTCCAAGCCTGTGCAGCTTTCTGCCCCATGTTATAGGCGCTGCTGCACAGACGCTGGTGCACTTTGAATTATGTCTGTAGCCCCCCTTGTTTTTGAGCTCTGAGCCCCGTTAATTCTGGCGCCCTGTATGTTAATTAAGGGCTTCACTGTCAGAAGGGCGTTTCTCACAATGAAGAAAGCAGGTACGTCAGTCTAACACTGTCCAATTAGCAGTGGACAGTGTCCAAGCTGTTTCTGCTGCGTGATCTCGGGAGTTCTCGTGAGATCAGGCAAACGTCTCTTCAGAGGGCTGCACAGAAGACCCGGAGAAGCGATCCAGGCTGAGTATTTAAGTGAATGAAGGAGAACTTCACTGACATTGCTACAGGTAGGTAAAGAAACCCCTAAGCAATGTGCATAAGTGCCCAGAACACCCTGTGGACCTAGGTCTAGCCCCTATACAACGAGCATTAACCCCTATAGCCCCTAGGCAACTAGCAATAACCCTTATAGCCCCTAAGCAACGAGCAGTATCCCCTAGGAATGAGCAGTATCCCCCTATAGAGGGGTTAATGCTCGTTGCATAGGGGCTATTATGGGTTAATGCTCCTATAGCATAGGGGTTAATAAATGGATTTCTTCACCGCAATCCACTTCTCCAAAACTAATGACAAACTAATCCAAAATGGACATTAAAAACAGATAGAAAAAAGGCTCCGAGAAAACTGATGAAAAATGACCAAACGCACTAATAGAAAATGAACATAAAAAACTGACGGTTTCATTCATTTTTAATAAACAACAAATGTAGTAAAAGTTCCACCATTGAAAAATAGACAAATCCTCATATATATAAAAAAATATCTTAATCCATATGGTATAAAAAAGTTGACATTTTTAAAAGTGTACATGTTTCAGGGCTCAACCATCCCTTACTTATAGCATGTTAACAATGGACCCTGCAGAATGTAATACATTAATACCCTGCTACCTCTTGTGTCACCCCCTCTACCTCATAGATTGTAAGCTCTTGCGAGCAGGGCCCTCAGTCCCATTGTGTGAAATGACTTTCTTTGTAATGTATCTTCCTGTCTGTATTTGAACCCTACAAATTGTACAGCGCTGCGGAATATGTTGGCGCTATATAAATATTTATTATTATTATTATTATTATTATTATTATTATTAACAAATTACATAACAAAGATCCCAGATTAAATAATAGCAAGGCATAAAATAAAACACCTGGGATATACCTGGAAAAATATCAAAGGGAATGTGTTGTTGTGTATGTCTGGGCACTTCCCATTACCAACTGGAATTAGAGCACAGTCGATCATAGTATATCACTGAATAAATATAAATTCAATATCAATGTAAACAAAAAATATTCATGAACATATTATATATAAACTACTTCATATCTTAATGGGATATGCAGGTTCTGTGCCATAATTATTTTGTCCCATATACAAAATCTCTGCATAATTCCTAATACGTTTCTTTGATTCATATTGTATAATGTGACATAAGTACACATCATAACATGGAGCATATAAGATAATGGAATGTAATATGTATCAATACCAATCGTATGAGGCTAATTAAAACCAATTACAATCCACTTTACATTTGTATGATACCTCAGTAGCATTATATAGGTCGTAAAATCTGCTTAATCTGAATAATGCCCAAGGGAATACAAGCCTCAAGTAAGTAAAGAGGATTTATCACTTCCAATATGGTTTTAAGTCCTACAAAACTATACCATAAATTCCTAAGTATAGATTAAATATCCACTACAAGTAAAGTATATCCATTTATAGAATGAACCTTATGACGTAATTAATATTAAGCATCCTGAAAGAACAAACCAATATGATCTTCAAAAAAATCAGTAGGTATATATCGGATCAGATCTTAACTCACAAATGCTACTTTATTCAGATATTATGAAAAAAATTCCGAAATACAAACAAAATGTCCTACTGATCTAAATACCATCTCTAAGAGAAATAACTAATGTACCGTATTTTTCGGACTATAAGACGCACCTAGCTTTTAGAGGAGGAAAATAGGGGGAAAAAAATTTGAAGCAAAAACTGGTAAAATATTTAATATATGGGAGTTGTAGTTTTGCAACAGCTGCAAGGCCACATTGACAGGTGACCCTGCAGCTGTACGGGGATGTATAGGGCGTTTTTTTTTGCGGGGCCAGATGTACTTTTTAGTTATACCATTTTGGGGGATATCTATTTCTTAGATCACCTTGTATTGAAAAAAAAACAGGAGGTGATTTAGAACTTTTATTTATTTTATATTTTTATTATATATTTTAAAGCTTTTTTTTTTTTTTTTTTTTACTATTTTATTCCCCCCCGGGGGCTTGAACCTGCGGTCACTTGATTGCAAGTCCCATAGACGGCAATACAACTGTATTGCCGTCTATGGGACATTCTGTCTATTAGTATTACGGCTGGTCATAGAGACCAGCCGCAATACTAATATAGCCGTGACAGGCCGGGGAGCCTCATTAGGCTCCCGGCTGTCACCCGAACAGGTCGGCTCCTGCGATATCGCCGCGCAGGAGCCGGCCTGCAACGTCACAGGTACGGGGCCGGTGGGGACCGGCCCCGGGGGAGAAGAGGCCACCGATACTGACCCGGCATCCGCTGTACTAGAGAGGCGGATGCCGGGGAGGGATAGAAGCCATCACAGGTGCCGGGGCCTGAGACATCGCTGCGCTCCACTGTCCTGCATGAAGCCAGCGGCGGGGGGACGGAGGAGCGGAATTGCAGCATCACTCCTCCCGCTGCTGGCTTCATGCAGGACAGAGGAGCGCAGCGATGTCTCAGGCCCCGGCGTCTATCCCTTGCCGGCTTCCGCCTCTCTATTACAGCGGATGCCAGGCGCCACATTCAGACTATAAGACGCACCCTTCTTTTCCCCCAAAATTTTGGGGAAAAAAAGTGCGTCTTATAGTCCGAAAAATACGGTATCCACAAAGGGAGATGTCAAATCCAATAATACAAAAAATTCACACTAGGGCTTCCAAACCCAAAAAAATGGAATTCATTGTTCCCTTCCGTTCATCAAAATTATGTTATAGATCACATGTCCTAGATTAGTGGTCTCCAAACTTTATAAACAGGGGGCCAGTTCACTGTCCCTCAGACCACTGGAGGGCTGAAATATAGTTAAAAAAAAAAAATTAAGATTATACCATCCACATTAGCTCCCCCCACAGTATTAAACGCTCCTCAGCAGGCCCCCTGACAGTATTATATGCTCCTCAGTATGCCATCCCCACTGTATTATAGGCTTCTCAGTATGCCACCCCCACGGTTACATTCAGAACATCTAGATATCTTGAATTAAATTTCAAGAACAAGAACGCCTATTTTAAGAAATAATTGTCACCAATCTCCACCTCCAGGTGGTTAGGATACACATTCTGTGGAGAAAAACCAAAGTGAAGATATATTGCCAGGATGTGAAGAAATCAAATATTTTGAGGCATTGGACATCCTTTCATTGGCAGTGAGCCAGATTCTCCAAAATACGTATTTTGACTGCTCGGATTGAACATTCCTCATAAATCAGATTGCAGAGATTACATCTCATTATTTACACAATATGAAGACTGTTAAAGTTGAGAAAACTCCCAATTGCAAAAACACGTGTATGCGTGATATAATGAAAGTTCAGTCTTCTTTGCATACTTGCAATTGGAACATTTAGGAGAACCACACTTAAATAAACCTTAATATCCAACCATATTGTAGATGTATGTGAATTAGATCTAAGCAAACTGGGAGACAAAATATTCCCTGAAGAACAGAGATTAGGATAAGGTATGATTGTACTAGTATATCTATCACCTAATGATTTGGTATAAACATATTTTTGCACCTTCTTTATTCCCTTATGTATGTGTATTTTTGCAAATACAACCGCAAGAACATAAGTGAGTTATTGAGGATATGTTGAGTATGAATATTGGGCACAGTGTATTTATGCATTGCATTATGGGTTCATTTATTGTACCTTTGATATTCTTCCAGGAATATACCCAGTGTTTTTATTATATGTCTTGTCTTTATGTAATCTGAGATTGTTATGTCATTTGTTATTACTTTATTATACTCAGCAGCGCACATGTGTGGTTTGATGCACTACTTGGTGATTATAGTGTAGCATCAGCCATCTGTGGTACCATCAGCCATCTTCTTTGGAGTGACCTGCTGGGGGAGTACATACCAGCCAGGGACAGAAATAGACTTGACCGGTGGATTAGAAAGGCCAGTTCTGTCTTGGGGAGCCCCCTGAACGCAGTACAGGTGGTGGGTGACAGAAGGATACTGTCTGTGGTGAGCTCCATGTGGGAGAATAAATCCCACCCCATGTATAAGACCTTGATGGTGCTTGGCAGCACTGTAAGTGACCGACTGCTTCACCCCAAGTATGAGAAGGAGCGCTATCGGAGATCCTTCCTCCCAACTGTGGTCAAGCTGTATAATTCAACACCAGGCTAAAAGGAGGTCAGAGAACAGAGAATTAAATGATCCTTTGTCTTTCTTTTCTTTTAGTTGCTATGATCCCTAGTATCTTGTCTATCTGCTATGAGCTTGTATGTGTTCTTTCTTGAAATATATTACTGTATTATCCATGATGCTGTAACACACTGAATTTCCCCATGGTGGGACTATTAAAGGATTATTTTATCTTATCTTATCTTTGGATTGGATGTGGTCCAACTTTTGTTTTAAATACTCTGTGTTATCTATTGTTAGCATGCTATGGGTAAGGGGTGGTTGAGCCCTGAAACGCATAAGCAGCTACGTTATATGGACAGTTTAGGATGTTTTTATCTAGAGATGAGCGAATAGTATTCCAAATGGCCATTTCGAATAGCATGCACCCATTGGAATGAATGGAAGCGGCCGGCACACAGACTTTGCCGGCGGCCAGCCGCTTAACCCCCTGCGTACCAGATGCGTCCATTCATTCCTAAGGGTGCGTGCTATTCGAAACGGGAGTTTCGAATAGTACTCGCTCATCTCTATTGTTAACCTTTTTAGATTGCATGGTTTAAAAGTTAATTTTTATATATAAGGATTTGTCTATTCTTCGACGGTGGAACTTTTACATCATGTGATGTTCAGGATTCCCAACTTTTCAAGTTCAAGAGCTGGAAATTACTCTTTTTTGTGTGTTTTTTCTTGGGTCCATTTTTAATGTCCATTTTTTTCACCTAATTTGATGTAGTCAAACAATCTCGTTCCTACTAGAGATGAGCGAGTAGTATTTGATCGAGTAGGTATTCAATCGATTACTACGGTATTCGAAATACTCGTACTCGATCAAGTACCACTCGCTATTCGAATGGAAAAATTCGATGCAGAATCAACGCTGGTTCTTCTCCTACCTTTAGAAGCCTATTATACTCTATGGGGGAAAAATGCTTGTTTCAGGGATCTGAAACTGTAAACAGCCATTTTCTTGTAGTGCGGGCCTGCGCAGTCGGCTCTGCGCAGGCCCGATGCCTGGCAGAGTGAATTCAGAGCCGGAAGACGCCGCGGGGACGCTGCATGGAGAAGACTTCTCAGAGAATCCAGCCCGACCCTCACTCATGGACTTGGTAAGTATAATTTGATCGAATGTTGCCTACCCCTGAAACGAGCTTTTTTCCCCCATAGAGTATAATAGGATTCGATATTCGATTCGAGTAGTCGAATATTGAGGGGCTACTCGAAACAAATATCGAATATCGAATATCTAACTACTCGCTCATCTCTAGTTCCTACTAGATGACTATGAGTGAAATGCAGAATTTTATAGAATAAAACAGTAAGTCTTTCTAGAATTTTTAGACCAGTTATCTATTAGACAATGAATTTTTACAATGGTCAGAAATGAAATGCTATTTCAGCTGCTGCAACTACATTTGTGACAGTGGACCTATATTATTTTATTATATTAGAACAAATAAATATTAAACCTAAATAAAATATTGGTCCTATATAATAAACATTGTCTAAACTGTTATAGGAGTAATTATTTAAAAAGCAATGGTGTTTTGTGATGCGAGTGGCATATTTCATGACATAATACGAGAATTGCAATTAAAATAAAATAATCTTAATTAGTCAAGTTCAAAATTCTGTTGTTATGGAGCTAAATTGAGAATATAAAAAACATATAGTAGTGAAAATTGTATATATCCAATATTGTATTTCAGAAACAACAGTCTGTGTGTGGGGGTTTGTTTGTTTTTTACTATCTTACAATTTAATTTCACTTGTCTAAAGAAAATTACTAATTACTGATTTGTTGTGATTCTTAATAAATGAGTGATACATTTAAAGACGATTTATTAGGAATTTCATATGAGTAAAACAGAATAAAGCAAACCAATGTTCGCCAAATCTGTGACTTGCAGGGTGCAATATTAGTGTGAGCAAAAGCTGTGAATTCGATAGAAAAAAACTCAGATTCAAGTTCAAAAGGCTACCTAGTAGTTGAAAAAAACATTAACTATATATACTAATAATACTCAGACCATACTATGATTACACCATGTATGAATAAATCTCATACATGTATATTTCTTAAACTTAATTTCTCATTTCTAATTACCCGAAAAATACTCCTACACACTCAATTAATACTAAAATATTAAATTTTATTAAATACTTATTAAAAGCATAAACAAAATAACAATACAATAATCACAATGCGATATTGGGGGATACAATACTCCATTAGTACTGGAGACCAGTTATAGTGTGAGGTGGTAGGGTAACACAATGTTCAGGCATAAGGAAAGATCAGTACATGGGGTTAATATAATTAAATACTTCAGAGCCACACCTAATGGAGACATACATTCTCCCAGGGAGTAAGCATTACATATCCAGAGTAAGAAACACCCATCATACTAAAAATGAATAAAGAATGCCATAGACTGCTACCCACACCTACCTAATCACACAAAGCGCCCAACGCGCGTTTCGCCCGCCTCACCGCAGGCTTCGTCTAATTAGTTCTTATAATAATTGCTCAGAAACAAATTTCCGATAGATGGAGCCATCGGAGTTGTTTTCAGCTGTCCTTCTTTGATACTCGCACGGCTCACTAAACTTTAAAGCCCCAACACCCAGGCAATTTTTCTTTCAATTTACATGTGGAGAATAAATATTGCTCCATCTTCATGACCTCTGGCACAATGAGAAATGGGAGGGGTAGGAGAGGAGGTTTCAATAGGAATCCAACTGAAATGAAACATAAGGAGATTGGGGTAACAGGAACATGGCAATAGTAGATAAGTATACATTTCTTGCCTTGCTTCCTACTGTCAGTTTCTGAATGAGTGTTTTGGTTGTTGGTTGACTGCCTCCATTGCCTGTCTCCATTGTTGGTTGACACTCCATTGCCTACCCTGCCTCTCTACATTACTTCAGATGATAAGTACCACAGTGCTTCTGTCATAAAAAGGGGCCTTTGTGGTCACCTGTTCATCAAATGTGAGTGACTATAGCTGGCCAAATTCAAAGACTAAGTGCTAGCATTAATGAAGGTTCCACACAGGGCCGGCATCAGCGCACGGCATAGTCGGGCAAGTGCCGGGGCCCAAAGAGCCTCTGGGGGCCCCCCGGCACTTGCCTGTCCCAATATCAGCTCATCGGCGTTGGACGGACACCGATGAGCTGAATTAAATACATAAGCGATTAAAGCAGGAGCTGTGTGTGAGCTCAGCTCCTGCTTTAAAGCTGTGGCCCGGTGTGTGTGTGTAGGCGCGATGACGTCATCACATTGCGCCTACAGACGCAAGTAGGGCCGCAGCTTTAAAGCAGGAACTGATCTCACACACAGCTCCTGCTTTAATCGCTTATGTGAATGGAGTGAGAGCGGAGAGAGGAGCGGCAGGGGAGCGATGGAAGGTGAGTGTAAGTGTTTTTTTCTTATTAATTATTAAGGTGGAAAATAATGAAGGGGGCCCATGAAACTAGGGGAGGGTGGGAATGGCATGACACTGGGGAAGATGAAGGGGATGGGGAGAGAATGGCATGAAACTGGGGACAGAGATGGAGGGAGGGACAGCATGACACTGGGGAAGATGGGGGGGTGGAACAGCATGACACTGGGGCAGAGACGGGGGACATGAAACTGGGGCAGATGAAGGGGAGAACGTGATGAAACTGGGGACAGAGATGGAGGGGGACATGAAACTGGGGGCAGAGGAAGGGTGTATATGAAACTGGGGGAGAGATGGAGGGGGGGGCATATAATTTACGAGTGACTGTAGGAGGATTATACTGTGTGGGAGCACATGATAAATTAATGAGAATGGGCAGAGTCAACATAAGTGGGTGGAGCCAAATTTGCCGCGGCGCGCAGAGCGCGCCGCACATTTTGCCCCTCTTTCTACTCTTTAAAAATTGGGAAGTATGGCGTTGGTGATGCCACACTCCTGTGTGACGTCACTCGCTTCATCTGCAACACACAGTGTCTTGACTCCCCCACCTCCTTTACAAGGGGGCCCACTGAGGCTCTGTCGCCCAAGGGCCCATAAAAACCTGGAGTCGGCCCTGGTTCCACATCACACAAGAGTTTGATATAAGAACTTCTTTCTTAGTCTCAGCAGTGCACACAAAGAGGCCTTTATTACATACATGCAAGTTTTTATATCCAAACACAGGAAGTGAACAACGGCTTTATGTTTTATCATGAGTCTGATTGGTTGGTTGAGGTATCCGCCTCCTGTGATGTGGCTTCCTGTGATGTTGCTTCTTGTGATGTCACTTTCTGTTGGTGTGCCAGGTCCTCCCATGCTCTCATGGAAAACCCTGTATAATCTCCTTGTGTCCACATGTTCAGGCCTACACCTGAGCACAGTATAGAGGCCATTTTGTCATGATGTCTGGTGCATTGTCAATAGCCCATAACACACAGGAATGTCTTTGCAGCCTCAATATTCACAATCCCATGCGTGTATTACAGTATACATATGGGCATAATTGTTACGGTTCTGTCTATATATATATGAAAATAATATTTTAACAATGACAGAACCGCTGGACTGCAGACACTGCAGTGAGGTCCACAAGCCCCAGGGGGAGGGGCAGCCGTGTGCCTGAAAGGCTAACCACCAGTTAACTGCACTGGCAGTGGTGTTTGTGCGGTTCTGGTGTGAACTAACTGCAAACACACTCTCACCAGTTAACCTCACTGGGAGAGTACACCTGTGGAAGGCTGCTGGGTGAAGATGAATGAAGCCTTGCACAAGACCTCTACTAAAACACAGCAGAGGGATAGGCACTAGTACAAGCTTCAGCCTGCTACACAAGAAAGGCTGCCAGGGGTTAAACATCACCCCTGGTCAGTAACACAAAGGGCTCCTACACAGCTTGGAGCGACAATGGACAGTTCCAATAGGCTGTCTGATTCCCACTGGCAGAGCCAAGGTATCCTAGCTTAGATCCCTCACCTGACAACCTGCCATTAACAGGAACCTAGCCCTGACCTCCTGACTCAATTTTAGTTAAAGTGTGAGCAGCGGGCCGGCATCGGCTCACAGTATATAAAGGCTAGTCCCTGCCCAACAGGGGCGGTAGCATGACGTCACCGATCATGCTCAGTTTGGCTAAAATGGAACTTAGCCTCTGAGCGGACCCAAAATGTCTGAGCATGCTAAGTAGGGAAAGAATGGCACTTAGCCTCTGAGTGGCTCCAAAATGTCTGAGCATGCTCAGTGGGCCGAAAGCTGGACTTAGACTCCAGACACCTCACTGCACAACGCTGAGGGCGAGGTTTGGATTGGCCCGCAGGTGGCGCTATGCGCTGGACGGGAAGCCTGCGGGACCCAATCCTAACATTAATCCTTGGCTTAGCTCTGAACTCCATCCACCCCACTAGGCCACTAGGTGTGTGAGGGGCTGGGGGTTAATTGAATTTTATCTGTTCATGTTTTGACAGCCTAACTGGTTTTTCCACCATTGCTTAGAGATGGCTCTTTGTAATAGATGTCCATTGTCTCCAACCAAATGAAGACTGCTCAAATCAGCTGGAGTGGGACTACAGTCTCCACAGACAACAATGGATTACAAGATGCCAGCAGGGACATATGATTTTAGTTTCAACCTGGGACAAAAAGGCATATTATAGCTATATCTAGATATTGCTGGCGTTATCTTGTCACATAATATCATATTCAGTTTGAAACATAAATTGTTATAGTGCATTTAATTTTAAAGATAACAAGGTTTTTGTGATCATATATTTACAACCTTCACACTTCTGTGCGGCGGAAACAGTTTGCCATAGGAAATCTATGGCAAAGTCTTCTCCTCCCTCTTCCTCTGAGTCTTTGATCAGGCTCTTTGCGGTTTTCAGTTTTGTTAATAATGGGTGGGACATGATGGACCTACATACAGTTGATATCGGGCACATTATAATCATCCTTATCATGTCCCTCACATTATGAACCCCAAAATGCCTCATGTAATGGTTACTAATATGAAGATGTAAGGGCTACTGTTTGTAATTCATCACTTATGTGAGGAAGTATAGGAGATATTACTGTTATCTGAATGCATCTTAGGAATGCAACCCTGTAATAACCCTCATATTACAAAATACCTCATATAAGGGGGGACACCAAACTTAAAGGGAAATACAAGCCGATAGTACAGGTAATAACTCTGTCTACCCTTTCACAAACCCATTTATATTGCAGCCTACACAATACCTAATCCTCAAAGTATAATTGGGGGATTCCCCTGTTAATAAAGGTTTATCAATGGTATTAGGTTTAAAGCGTGTTATAAAAAGTTATATTATAAAGAATGCTATAGTCCAGACAATTTATTGTGCTTGCTTAGGTCACTGTTGACTTTTCAAATTCTTGAGGGAAATTTCACAAAGAGCACTATTTGGAAAAAAACACACTACAGTTTTTGATCTAGCATTTTGATTCAAAGCCAGAAATGAATGCAGTAAGAAGGAGACATATAAATTTTTCCTTTATATTTACCATTCCATTTGAATCTTTTTTCTGACTTTGGTTCAAAAAAATTTAATTGAAAACAGTCACAAAAAATGGCTTTTTTCCAAGTAATTCCCACTGTGCTATATTCTCTCTTGCAAAGAAATTGACGCTTCAGTTTTGTTTTCAATCAACACTGGAATTATCCCAGTGTTAAGACATCATAACAATAGTTAAGCCTTCTGATAAGGGAGGAAATTTAGTTGTTTTGGCCCAGAGATGCATATAAAGATATGTCATACCACCTTACATTATGGGAATTATTACGAGGTCCTACCTAGCAATCCAACAAAGATGTATCTGGGGGCCAAAGACATTTATTTAGTGAAGGTGAGTACAGTTTTTATTGCTTTAGCATCCCACTAAGGTTGTGTTCTACTCTTGTGGCAGGCATTGATAGTGTGACACAAAATGCATCTCTGTATATTGATGAGATCCTCCAGCTTTTTGTCCTCACGTTACCATCTTGTGAGAGACACTATGCTTGTCCTCAAAAGGCTGAAGGATATCACTTTCCTCCCAGGATTTTTTCTGACTAGTGTGTATGTGGAGGCCTCCCACAGTTCCACCCCTTACATTAGAAGGTTAGGAACATCCTTGGTTGTAGGGGAAATCATTTATCTGTACGTAAAAATTTTGTGCTAGAACTACAAAATATTTGTCCTTGTCCACAAATTCTATATATTTGACTCGTGAGTGGCTATGGGTCACCCATGTGCACCAGCTTATGCTAATCTCTGTACTCAAACCTACAAACAAAGGCACAGCCAAAGTGTGTCAGGCATATCATATGGAGTGGTTTATTTCAGGCTCTCATCTTTATATCGAGGGGGCTTGTAAGAGAATTATGTCCATATTTTCCTCCAATTTGATATAATTGATGTCTAGCACAGAGCGACTAATCATTGTTCCTACCACTGCAAGACATTAACAGTGACGGAAGTCGTGACATTTCCCTTCCTATCCAGTGCTGTCATTATTTTTGCGCTGGTTTATGTGAATGGAAGGGACTTTTGTACTTTTATATCCACTTGTGGTGACACCACTATATATGGTGTTAAATAGACTCAATAACAGATGAGTTTTATATCTTTGTACAAACTATTCTAGCCATTTTTTGGAATACTTTAGTTTAAATAGACCACGACAGTTTTCCTTTACTTTCATTAAGATAAGACAAGACAAGATAATCTTTTAATAGTCTCACCATGGAGAAATTCAGTGTGTTACAGCATAGATAATACAATATACAAATACCAGGGTGTCCCACACGGAAGTAAAATTTTAAAAATGTGAATTACACTGCAAGGCATGCATGTATCATCATACAAAAAGGTTCAAAATATTCCTTATTAAGTGAAGAATTTATTCTATGTCATAAAGACGTGGGAACTATAGCTTGCACAGCTATGTAGTGGCTCAGAGTGGCGAAAGCAAGCATGTAGTATACCATACCACAAAGAGTGTTCATTGTGAACACCTACTGAGTCACCAGGTCAGCAAAACAGTGTCAAAGAGAATATTCAAAGAATTTTGTAGGGAGAACTAACTAACTTCAAAACCATTAAAAAATTGGCCAAAAAGTTGGAGGTGATGGGAAGCCTGGTTGATCAGCATTCTGGAGGACGACCTCGGATGTCGAATGAGACTGTGCAAGATGGTACAGACCGTTTGAAAAATTCCCCAACAAAATCATTACATTGGTTAGCTCAAGAAACCGGGTACTGAAAGTCGACCTGTCAATGAGCCGCCAAGAAAGGTAAAATCAAGCCATACCGCGTTACCTCTGAAATTGCTGCCATTGATAGTAACTAGAGATGAGCGAACAGTAAAATGTTCGAGGTTCGATATTTGTTTCAAGTAGCCCCTCAATATTCGGCTACTCGAATCAATATCGAACCCTATTATAGTTTATGGGGGGAAAATGCTCGTTTCAGGGGTAGGCAACATTTGAAATTATGCTTAAACGGGTTTTATTAAAGATTTTTCAAAATAATACAGAACAAACAACAAACATGAAGTCGAGCAATAATGAAAGAACATAACAGTCCGCGGACAGGGAGGCCAAAAAGACCCCCCTCCGCACAAATCAAATACAGCCCAACGAGAAAGGGAAAAAGGGAAAAGGAATAGACAAGAAACAAACAAACAAACACAAGACGAAGACTAAAAGAACCACAACGGAAGCAAAAGAAGAAAAGGAGAAGAAAACAGACGGCCATGTCACACTCAAGCAAAGGCAGAAGAGAAGGCAGACGACTCCTGGAACATAACCCAGGGACGCCAACGAAGTTCAAACTTGGAATAGTCAGGGGAATCTTCCGCCACCAAGGTCTCCATCCGCTGAATAAGAAGGAACTCCTGGAGGAACTCAATCAAGGAGGGAGGGGTAGGGCTGCGCCAGTGTCTGGGGATGACGGTCCTGGCGGCCACGAGAAAGTGCCCCAGGAGGTCCTTCTTAATCTCCGACAGCTTACCAGGGATAACCGACAGAAGTGCCAGCTGGGGAGAGACAGTCACCGAGCGCCCACTGACCCTGGAATACAAAGAAAACACCGCGTCCTAAAAGGGGCACAGAACATCACAGTCCCACCATATGTGCAACATAGTACCCCTAGCGGAGCCACAGCGCCAACATAAGTCCGGAACAGCGGGAAAAATCCTATGGAGAAGCACTGGACACCTATACCACCGGGACAGAATCTTATAATTCCTCTCCTGAGCACTACAAGGGAGGGCCAGCTTGTGAGAGAGCAAAAAGGACCGGTCCCAATCCGCAGATGACAAACCCACAGGAAGGTCGGCGTGCCAAGCGGCGACGTAGGGAGGGAGTTCCGCAGTGACATCCGAGAGGAGAACATCATACAGAAGTGAAAGGGCACGAGAGGGGGAGGTCTGACGCCCGACATAGGATTCAAGGGCTAATGGAGGAGAAGAGAGGCGAGGAGTGAGCGAAAACTGCTTCAGAAAGGACTGGAGTTGAGCATACTCCAACCACGCGAGGCGCAGGTCAGGGTGAGAACTACACAGCTGGGCGAACGGAAGGAGCGGAGAATCACCCGCCACCTCCTGAAGACAAGTAGAATCCGCTCGGTCCCAGCAGAGGAACCGGTCAACCGAGCAACCAGGAGGGAACATAGGGTTGTCGAAGAGGGGAGTCAAAGGGCCCGGGACACGGGCCAAGCGGCCAGAAGAACAGACCAGATCCCATACTTTCAGAAAATGCGAAGGGAGAACGTAGAGGCCAGGGGATTTAGGACGAAAGTGCGGAGGGATCCATGGCCAAGAGGAAAGCGAAGACGAAATCAGATCAAATTCGATGGAAACCCACTGCTTATCATGGCGACGGAACTGCCAATCGAACAGACGAAGCAAAACCGAGGCACGATAGTAAAGGCGCACATCCGGGAGACCAACTCCACCCTTATATTTACGCCGGACAAGAGTACTGAACCCCAGTCTGCTCCGAGAGGAACCCCACACAAACTTCCCGAACAACGACTGTACCCTGGCTAAAAAAGCGCGGGGAAGAGGGATGGGCAAGGCCTGGAATAGGTACAGGAACCGAGGGAGGACATCCATCTTAAGGGCATGAATGCGACTAAACCAAGAGGGGAGACGAGCTCCATAGGAACGTAGATCAGAGGTAATAGTATCCAAAAGCGGGAGATAATTAAGTTGGAACAAGGAAGCAGGATCAGGAGAAATACGGATCCCCAAGTATTTGAAGGAAGAGGGTTGCCACCGAAACGGAAAAGACCGAGACAGGAACTCAGCCTCAGTAGGGGGAAGTGAGACATTAAGAGCCTCGCTCTTAGATAAATTGACCTTAAAATTGCTAAGGGCACCAAAGCAGGAGAATTCACGTAAGACAGCCGGAAACGAAACCCGTGGTTCAGAGACATACAGCAGAAGATCATCCGCATATAGTGCCGCCTTGACCATAAGGGAACCCAACTGTATACCGTGGACATCCGGGCAACGACGCAACGCCACTGCCAGATGCTCCATCACCAAGGCAAAGAGCAAAGGCGAGAGGGGGCAACCTTGGCGGGTACCATTGCGGACCGGAAAAAAATCTGAGATCACTCCGTTCACCCGAACACGCGCCGACGCATTCCCATAAAGAGCTAAAATCTTGCCCAGGAAACCGGAGCCAACCCCGATCTGTGCAAGGGTCTCCCGAAGAAAACCCCAATGAATGCGATCAAACGCCTTCTCGGCATCGATTGAGAGCAAACAAAGAGGAACCTTAGAGGAGCGGGCTATAGAGATGGCCAGAACAGTTTTGCAAACGTTATCACGCGCTTCCCGACCTGGGATAAAGCCGACCTGATCACTATGAACCAAAGCAGGCATGAAGGAAGAGAGGCGATTGGCCAACAATTTTGCATATAATTTCACATCAATATTGATTAAGGAAATAGGCCGGTAACTCCCCGGGCATACAGGGTCCTTACCAGGCTTAGGAAGCACAGTGATCAGGGCAGACAAGGATTGCGCAGAGAACGGAGACGAATCCCCCACACTATTAAACACCCGCGCCAGATCCGGGGAAAGGAGGGAACTGAAACATTTATAAAAGCGAGCAGAGAACCCGTCCGGTCCCGGTGCTTTACCCGCGGGTGTAGACTGGATTACCGCGGCGACTTCTTCTAACGTAAATGGCGACTCAAGGGCTTCCGCGTCAGAGCTAGAAAGAGAGGGAAGAGCAGTGTCGGCTACATACTGTCGGATCTTGTCTCTAAGCACGGGTCCAAATCCGCATAATGACCGTGAATATCATACAAGTTTGAATAAAACGAGCGGAACTCCGCAGCAATATCAGTGGGGTTATGAACAAGACCACCCGACCCAGTACGCAGGCGCGGAACATACGCAGGGGAATCTCGCGGATGAAGACGACGAGCCAGCGAGCGACCACATTTATCAGCAAACTCATAGTAGTGTTTCTTAACGCGGTCCCTAAAGCGCAGATATTTCCCGTCCAAGAGGGCGCGAAGTTCCTCCCTCGCATTAAGAAGCTCCGTAAAGGTTGAACGGGAGCCAGACTGTTTGTGAGACAGCTCCAGGCCATGAATACGGTCTAAAAGGGCGGCAACCCCAGCGGCTCGCTCTCTCTTAAGACGAGCGCCGTGTTGGATAAGAACCCCCCTCACCACGCACTTCATAGCCTCCCATTGCATAGGGAGAGAAGTGGGATCAAGAGCATGGTCTAGCCAAAAATTCCGAATGGTCTCCAACATTTGAAATTATACTTACCAAGTCCACGAGTGAGGGTCAGGCTGGATCCTCCGAGAAGTCTTCTCCTTGCAGCGTCCCCACGGCATCATCCGGCTCTGTATTCACTCTGCCAGGCATCGGGCCTGGGCAGAGCCGACTGCGCATGCCCGCACTACAAGCGGACATACGCAGTCAGCTCTGCCCATGCTCGATGCCTGGCAGAGTGAATTCAGAGCCGGAAGACGCCGTGGGGAAGCTGCACGGAGAAGACTTCTAAAGGTAGGAGAAGAACCAGTGTTGATTGGCCGACTGTATAGCATTCCGCCAATCAATGCTGGTTCTGCATCAAACTTTTCCATTCGAATAGCGAGTGGTACTCGATCGAGTACGAGTATTTCGAATACCGTAGTATTCGATTGAATACCTACTCGATCGAGTACTACTCGCTCATCTCTAATAGTAACATGTTGCAGAGGACATTCTCAAATATGGAGCGTCTCGTTTCCTTGCATGCGGACATTGGGGGAGAACATTTTCAGCACCTTTTGTAATGTGGACTTGTTTTCCAAAGGTATGTTCAGTTCCTATAGCTCGCCTTTACATTCACACATTTGTGAATAATTTGCATTTTTAAAGTTGTACTCCTGAGTGGGTCACCCTATAAAAAAGCTCCAAAGCAGAGGCATTGCAGAGACAGCAAATACAGAGAAAAAAAAAAAAAAAAGGTAAAGGTAAAAAAAGGTAGTAGAAGGGATATCACAACATTAAAGACATAAAGATCATTCATTATAGGTCAGCACCTTCTCATCGGGTGACTCAGGTGCTATTACACATCTGACACAGTTTCGTAAAAAGTGGTGAGCGGGGAGCAGAGGCAAATGGCACATATTTGACCAGGGGCGGATTCTGGGCCGGGTGAGCCGGGCAACCGCCCGGGGCCCCGCGCTTAGCGGGGCCCCGCGGCGCTGCCGGGACCTAACAAAATGGTCCTGGTCGGCATGTCCCAATTCCAACTGAGCTCAGCGTTAAAGCAGGAGCTGACAGCTCCTGCTTTAAACGCCTATGTCTTCAGCTTATCGGCGGTAGGACGCCGATGAGCTGAATGCATAGGCGTTTAAAGCCAGAGCTGTCACAGCTCAGCTCCTGCTTTAACGCTGAGCTTCGGCATTTGTAGCCGCGATGTGATGACGTCATCACATCGCGGCTACAATATGTGTATGAGGGAGAGAGCTGCGGGGGAACGAGGAATGGTGAGTGTGTGTGTGTGTGTGTGTGTTTGAGAACGTGAGAACGGCATGACACTGGGGCAGATGGAGGGGGGGGAACAGCATGACACTGGGGCAGATGGAGGGGGGAGAACGGCATGACACTGGGGCAGATGGAGGGGGGGAGAACAGCATGACACTGGGGCAGATGGAGGGGGAGAACGGCATGACACTGGGGCAGATGAAGGGGGGAGAATGGCATGACACTGGGGCAGATGGAGGGGGGACGAACAGCATGACACTGGGGCAGATGGAGGAGGAGAACGGCATGGCACTGGGACAGATAGAGGGGGAGAGAACAGCATGACACTGGGGCAGATGGAGGGGGAGAACGGCATGACACTGGGGCAGATGAAGGGGGGAGAATGGCATGACACTGGGGCAGATGGAGGGGGGACGAACAGCATGACACTGGGGCAGATGGAGGAGGAGAACGGCATGGCACTGGGACAGATAGAGGGGGAGAGAACAGCATGACACTGGGGCAGATGAAGGGGGGGAATGGCATGACACTGGGGCAGATGAAGGGGGGGAGAACAGCATGACACTGGGGCAGATGAAGGGGGGAGAATGGCATGACACTGGGGCAGATGAAGGGGGGAGAATGGCATGACACTGGGGCAGATGAAGGGGGGAGAACGGCATGACACTGGGGCAGATGAAGGGGGGAGAATGGCATGACACTGGGGCAGATAGAGGGGGAGAGAACAGCATGACACTGGGGCAGATGAAGGGGGAGAACGGCATGACACTGGGGCAGATGAAGGGGGGAGAACAGCATGACACTGGGGCAGATGAAGGGGGAGAATGGCATGACACTGGGGCAGATGAAGGGGGGAGAACGGCATGACACTGGGGCAGATGAAGGGGGGAGAATGGCATGACACTGGGGCAGATGAAGGGGGGAGAACGACATGACACTGGGGCAGATGGAGGGGGAGAATGGCATGACACTGGGGCAAATGAAGGGGGGGAATGGCATGACACTGAAGCAGATGAAGGGGGGATGGCATGACACTGGGGCAGATGAAGGGGGGGAGAATGGCATGACATTGGGGCAGATGAAGGGGGAGAACGGCATGACACTGGGGCAGAGACGGGGGAAATGAAACTGTGGGCAGATAAAGGGGGAGAATGGCATGAAACTGGGGACAGAGATAGAGGGGGGGACATGAAACTAGGGGTAGATGAAGGGTGTATATGAAAATGGGGGAGAGATGGAGGGGGGGACATATAATTTACGGGTGACTGTAGGAGGATTATACTGTGTGGAATCACATGAAAATTGAATGAGAATGGGTGGAGTCAACATAAAAGTGGGCGGGGCCTAATTTGCTGCGGCACGTTTTGTTCCCTCTATCTAGTCTTCAACAGTTGGGAAGTACAGGTTAGAAGTGCGAGACCCCCCAGTAAGTAGGGCCCCGCCAAAGTCAATTGCCCAGGGCCCCGCAAACCCTGGATCCGCCACTGTATTTGACGCTAAAAAAATTTGCGTACCAAAGATGTGCTGCATTTACCTCTATGCCAGAAAACAAGTGTAAATAGGAAATTGAATGCCTCTTGACTCTAAAAATTCCAATGTAAACAGCAGTACAGCCAAAATGTATAACATTTCCATAAGCATCTACATATTTTTTTCTATAAATTGAAATAATTCTATATAATAACACAGACGCAAATACGAGAACGATTTATTCCAAGCTGTTGTATAAATAGACTGAGTTTAACTAACATGATCATGTAGCATGTGATTTACTGGCATTATGAAGCATTTTTAATATGCTTTTTTCTTTTAGTTTATTTCAGATGTTAATGTGGAAAATCTGTATAGGCTAACACAAGTGTCTAGATAGACAATAGGGCTAATGAGCATTTATTTTAAATTAAACCTATTTAGAGACTTTATGGCAATATCATAATCAAAGCCGACAAGAATCCAAAATTGGTCTTCTGTGAAATAACAAAAGTCCAGATGGAGGATGATGAAGTGAAACATTTATTCAGATGAACACACCATACATTTTCTTCAAACATGCCAGTTAATGTAACAAGTTTTATTTGAGTAAAGTTGAGCTAGATTATTTAACAAGCAGTTTCAACATGTTCAAGCCCTTCCGTAACAAACGGTAAATATGTGCGTTGAGGATGTATACGTTGGCTGAATAATATACAGCTATAAAAATAATATAGCAAATAATAAATCCATGTAATATTGTAGCAATAAATGACATTACATTAATGTAATTGTATACCAAATACGTAACAAAGATACTTATGTTACCATAGATACAGTATAAAGAAGGGAAATAATTTAACAAGCCGCATTTCTAAAGCAATTTCGTGCTTTATTTAGTTATAGGTCTCAGTATAAAGGTATTTTGGAGATAACATGTTAATAAGCAATTGTAGGTATAGACCAGCAATGTGTGAAGGGAATGGGTGAGAAGTTGGACCAAGCATTATATAACCCCAGCAGGCCCCATTGTAAGTCAATGAGTTTACAAGCACCATTAGAATCTGTTTTAGGCTAAAGTCCCACATTGCAGAAATGCAGCTTTTTTTATTGCAGATTTTGCTGCATTTTTTTGAGCCAAAGGCCGGAGTAGATTGAGCAGAGGGTAGAAGTATGAGCTTCCTAAATGCTTCCATTCCTTTTTCCATTCTTGGCTTTGGCTCAAAAAAACATAATAAAATCTGCAACAAAAAAAGCTGTGTTTCCACAACGTTCCACATTGTGGAAACGCAGCTTCTTTTGTTGCAGATTTTGCTCCATTATTTTTCAGCCAAACATAGGAGTGGCTACAAAAGGAATGTGAAATATATAGGAAGCTCTTATACTTCTACCTTCTGCTCAATCCACTCCTGACTTTGGCTCAAAAAACCGCAGCAAAATCTGCAACAAAATAAGATGCGTTTCCGCAACGTGTGGCCTCAGCAATAGGATGGATTGGGAATGGCAATGAAAGCGACACAGGCAGATGTGTATGTGTATAAAGTTTCATAGTATCATTTGAAAAATTGCAAAAGAACCATTTAGGAAATTATAGGAAGAGGACCGGATTACAAAGAGGATCACCGCGCTCAGTTGATGGATAATAAGAAGACTTTTATTCCGGTAAAAGAAACACAATGCGTTTCGGGCATCAGTGCCCTTTCTCAAGTGTATGTACAGTGACACGAAGAAGACTTGCTTCAATTCTGTGTGGAATTCGTGGTGGAATTTTCGTAGATATATACCTAGCTGGTGCCCAGCTCCCAATTGTTCCCAGTACTGTGGCTATTGAGAACCTGGTAGGTATAGGATTGATGCCAGCAGTGGGCATTGTGCAGTGGGAGGTGCAGACCGTGTGCTTATGGCAGCAAGCATGGATAATTGGAAATGAGCTGCAATGGAAACTCCTTCATCAGAGTAAATAGTGAATTGTCATCTGAAATCAAAATGGGTGATGTTCAGGCAACTGTGGAATTTTCAGTGGAACTCCAGAAGTTTTATAATGTGGATCTGTTCCAAAGAGGGTTTTACCAGCTTCGAGTATCTACGAAAATTCCACCACGAATTCCACACAGAATTGAAGCAAGTCTTCTTCGTGTCACTGTACATACACTTGAGAAAGGGCACTGATGCCCGAAACGCGTTGTGTTTCTTTTACCGGAATAAAAGTCTTCTTATTATCCATCAATTGAGCGCGGTGATCCTCTTTGTAATCTGGTCCTCTTCCTATATTCGACTGACACCAAAGGTGGCACAGGATCCTGCAGTCTCACCATCAAGGGCAGAAACCCCTCTCTAAGTGGTTCAAAAACCCAAACAAATGGTTGTATACACAACCATCTGAGGTAAGAGGCCATCTTACCTTACTATTAATATTTCAAATTTTCGCACAGTGCTTCACCATATGCAGCTCGGTGCTGTTTTTTGTTTTTTTGTCTTATTTATTTAGGAAATTATGTAATTTTTAAAAAAGTAAAATACGTCATTGCTGCAGAAAATAGATTTGATTAGAATATACAGTATTTTTTTTATTGGTATGTGCATATATATTGAGAAAACTGTCATTCATCTGTATGTTCTGTATGTTCTATATGTATTTTGCTTAATAAACTGAAGGCAATCTTTTCTTCACATTCATGTATTGCATTGGAATATTACCATAAAGATGAACATGTAAATTGCTGACTTTGGGCTATAATACGGACATCTGCAACATGTTTTCGTTATACAGCTGCTTGTTCTTTTGTTGGTTGACTTGCTGAATAAAAAGGTAGATTGCAGAAAAAAGATCACAACAAGATGAAGCTCTTTGGTTCTATAATCTCCCTAAGTTTTGTAGTGTCCCTTGATGTTCTAAATGAAACTATTATAGCGATGATAAAAGTTATAATTACTTGCTCTTTTTCCTGAAAAAGTCTACTGAAAAGGAAAAGTCTCAATAAATACTTCAGTGATTTGTATGGGAAGAGGAAGGAATCGGCATCACAGCGAATCTTACAAATCTTGTTACTTTATTATACTTCCATTAAAATATATAATCTTCAGACAAAGTGAAAAAGGTAAGAAAAAACATACAAAAAAGTGCAATTAAAACTAACGCTAACGCGTTTCGTGGGTATTGCACCCCCTAGTCATAGCGTACTAGCTCTTACAAAGTAGAGGTTATCCAGACTGGATGTTGAAAAGAGCCCTATCAAAGGCTGAAAAGAAAGAACAAAATGATTTGTTATCTACTATGGATCATAAATCCGATAAACCAAATAAGATAGTTTTTTCTACAGAGTTCAGTCCCAATTTAAAAGAATTTTTGAAATTATCAAAAGAAATCTACATATTTTACAAGTAGATGAGATCACTAATGAAATATTAAAGGAAGGGGTTGGTTTTGTTGCAAAACAAGCTAAAACGATAGGTAACATAGTTTCCCCGAGTTATCTCCCGCCGATAACAATTAAAGAAAATTCAACATTTAAAAATAAAGGTTTTCGCAAGTGTGGGTTACCAAAGTGTAAAGTGTGTAAATACACTTATAACATTAATGAAATAACTAGTTTTGCAGCAAACTTCAACCATTTAGTTAAAACCAGCATTGATTGCAATACTAATTATGTCATCTTTCAATATCAAATGCATATTGTGCCGAGTGGATTATATAGGGTGCACGTCAAAAAACTTAAAGGGATTCTACAATTAAAACTTTTTTTTTTGTGGATAACACGTCAGAATAGCCTTTAGAAAGGCTATTCGTCTCTTACCTTTAGACGTGGTCTCCGCTGTGCCATTCCTTAGATATACCGTTTTACCGGTATGCAAATGAGTTCTCTCACAGCGATGGGTGCGGGCCCCAGCGCTCAAACAGCGATGGGGGCGTCCCCACCACTGCCAGAGAATTGTCTCCAGCGCCGCCTCCTTCTTCGTCTGCAGTGTCATCTTCAATGTTTTCTTCCGGCGCAGGCTTGTAACTTCTAGGCGTTAGGCCTTGAGCAGAGCAGACTGCGCAGGCGCACAGGCCACAGGAAAATGGCCGTTAACAATACTGTGCAAGCGGCCATTTTCCCATGGCCTGTGCAGTCTGCTCTGTTTGAGAACTCATTTGCATACCGGTAAAAAACGGTATTTCTAAGGCACGCGCATCGGGGACCACATCTAAAGGTAAGACACAAATAGCCTTTCTAAAGGCTATTCCGACGTCTTATCCACAAAAAAAAAGGTTTTAATGGTAGAATCCCTTTAAAACAACATATAATGGAACATATAAATGATAGTAATAAAGATCTATGTGATAACATGTCTGGAGACTCTAGACACTTTCTGACTAAACATGAAGGAAGTGTTCACACCTTGCGTTTCTTTGGGTTAGAACAAGTAAATATAACGGCGAGAGGTGGTGATCGTAAGAAAAATCTTCTAATTAGGGAGGCATGGTACATTATGAAATTTAACAGCAGGTCCCCTAATGGGATGAATGTTAAAACTGATATTTCTTATATATTCTGAAGTTTTAACTTTGATATAAAATCACAAAATCATTTAGACAGGACAGCAACATTTACTTACGTTGTATGTTTATGGTCCTGGAGAAATGCCATTTCGGA